>NC_133667.1:25810418-26410418 GCF_048934315.1 Petromyzon marinus | reverse complement strand
TCACCATCATCGTCACTAGAATTATAATCGGCAAATGCAGCATAGCAATAGCATCATTGCCATCCTCACTTTAATCGCAGCTGTCCCTCACCATCGATCACGTGTTCTTGTTTCACTTGTCTCCCAGTTTTCTGTTTCTCCGTGTGTCCTAATGGCTAATGTCTTCCTCTGCATCCCATGCCTCCCTTCTCTGTCCCCATGCGTCTGTGTGTCCCCCAGGAGACAAGAGTAAGGGAGTGGAGCTGGAGGATGTGAAGTTCCATCAGTGCGTGCGCCTCTCTCGCTTCGACAACGATCGAACCATCTCCTTCATCCCCCCGGATGGGGAGTTTGAGCTCATGAGCTACCGTCTTTACACACACGTAAGAACTTCTGGATATGGGGACAGAGAGACATGGAGATACACAAGGACGCACAGGGAATTTGGCCTGCTACACTTACACATAAGTAAGGTACAGGGGACACAGGCACACGAAGAAAAGGGAACACATGGAGGACATAGGGACATGGGGAGTTTGAGCTGCTGAATTACCATCTACACACGCACGCATAGCACACAGGGCACACAAGAGTTAGGAACGTGGCGGGGCACAAAGGAATCCAGAGATGCATTGGGGGACACGTGACTACTGTGACACGGAGGGTACATGGGGATACATGCAGACATGAGGACTTGGGGATGCACAGGAACACGTGCGGGGGAGGGAGACATGGAGAAAAGAAAATGATGATGATGCTGATGGCTGTTGACATCTCCAGGTGAAGCCACTTGTTTGGATCGAGTCGGCTATTGAGAGGCATTCGGGCAGAATTGAATACATCGTCAAGGTGAGCTTGTGTGCTCTGCCAACCTAAACACGCCAATACTGTGAACTGCCTACACGTTAATTTGTAATATAAAATCAATAAATAATGAAATGTACTACCACCTGAAATTTATCATAATTAATGCTCGGTAATTGAATATGTGGAACTTTTCTCGTCCACAATTCCGTCATCTACAAGTTGATTCTTGCTGTTATCTGTAAATTTGTCATTTAGAGGGATCGGTGGCTAAACCAATTATTTAATCCAACTATATATAATCCCACCTCTTAGTGCATGGCCGGTCGGAAGATTTGGTGTCAAAGGCCACCCTCTTCGAGGATGAGAGGGGGTTTTATTGAATGGAAGCCCCAGTGGGACCTGTGGTGGGGGTGGGGGGGTGAGCGAAGTCGTGTTGAGTGGCTTAATGTCCCTCGCAGGCCAAGAGCCAGTTCAAGCGCAAGTCGACGGCAAGCGGCGTGGAGATTCGAGTCCCAGTCCCCGCCGACGCAGATTCCCCCAAGTTCCGTGTCTCCACGGGGACGACGGCCTGGATCCCCGAGGAGGGAGTTCTCGTGTGGACAATCAAGTCCATGCCGGTGAGACTAGGTCACAGGGACATGGGGACGGTGGTTCTCCCCGTGTTTCTCTTCACTTCTCTGCTCGATTTATCCCCTTGTCTTTCACCCAATCTCCTGTCGCCACCCATCTCCTTTATTTCCCCTCCTGTCTCAAGTCTTCCCCGGTCGCCCTTGTCCACATGTCTCCCTTCACTTCTCTTTGTGTCCCTCTTCTCCCTGTGTCTCCCTTCTCTTCCCTGTGTATCACTTCACTTTTCCTCATGTCTCCCCGTGTCTCCGCTGTCCTCCCTGCATCTCAACTGACCGTCCCATGTCTTGTCTCCTCTCAGTGTCTTCCCTCTACTCCCCGTCATTCCCCTCTCCTCCCCATGTCTCACAGGGTGGTAAGGAGTACTTGCTAAGAGCTCACTTTGGGCTGCCGAGTGTCGGTGCAGAGGAATCTGACGGCCGGGCCCCGATCACCGTCAAGTTTGAGATCCCATACTTCACCACGTCTGGCATCCAGGTGAGAGTGACACTCAATACATAATGGCACTCCTCTCATCCACAACAATACAGCAGGTGGAGGAATGTACTATGCTTAAGTAAAACTGCAGATGATGAGAGTTTCAATCCTGTTACCTGCAAACAACATTCTATCCTGTCTCAAATGTGCTTGTCCCTCTCATACATACATTATTTTATGATTATAATTATTCGATTATAGCAGTACAGTAGGAGGTACCTTATATTAATTAGGTGTCTTCCTTATACCTGTCTCTCTCCAATGTCACCATGTCCCCTTTGTCCCTTATTTCCCTTCTACCACCCTGTATCTTCCCCCCTCCCCATGTCTCCCCGTGTTTCATCAGGTTCGGTATCTGAAGATCATGGAGAAGAGTGGATATCAGGCGCTACCATGGGTTCGGTACATCACACAGAGTGGAGGTGAGATATCTTCATAATGGGTGTGTCGGAGACCCTGTGCCATCAGCTCCATTTTCAGATGTGAAAAAATTATATCAGGTCTGGTGTCACTGTGGTCAGAGGTTGAACCTGCAATCAGAATGTACGAGTTCAGATTCCAGTTGGGCGTTGATTCAGCACATCATCATCAGCACATCATCAGCAGCATCATTAGCCAAAGCAGTATTATTCATAATCCAGGTTTTTTGGGTTAGATCGTGTAAATATATAAATGTATCGTTACACCCGCCACCACCTGACACAGCCAGGTTTGTCACGTAAACAGAACATGCCAATTCGTTACTAGTATAACACACCGGTGAGTTGGAGAGCCAAGCCACAATATTTACAATCTGAGTACTCAGATTGTAATGTTGTGGCTTGGTACTCATGTTGAAATATTGTTCGCTAAAGCCTACATGTTAAACTGAGCAGTATTATTAAGCTTTGCAGTAGCCGTGGCAATTTCACTGACATGATCAGCAGCCATCTGCAGAAATGGCAGAAGCGTAATTAATATCGTAAATAGCAGTAATATTAGCACCATCAGCAGCAGGAGCTGCGGCATCACCATCCGCACCATCATCAGTCTATAGCGGTTTACCACATTACTTTCTTGAGCAGAGAGACAACTTCACCCTGTGTCTAATTTTTCTTTTTTTGCGTGTTCAGATTATCAGCTCCGCATGCAGTGATGCGAAAACAAAGGCGAGCTTCATAATGGCTGATGGGTGGTTGAACACAACCCCAGCATTTGTTCTATTAATGCGAACAAGTGCATCCATCTACTCTAATGAGGTCATCATCAACAACTATGACCTGTCCACTGCTGCGTGAAGGCATCCCCAAGTCGTCGCCATCCTTCAATGTCTTGCGACGAAGAGACACATTAAGCTCCTGCACACCAACTGATCTCATCGTTGGGTCTCTTCGGTGGTCTTCGTCTTGGACATGTGCCTCCTTTTGCTGATATGGTTTGTCTTCTAATCATGTGTCCTGCCCAAAACCCACTTTTCTTAAGGCAATGTAATTTGTGTTTGTTTTATTTGCACACTTTTCAGCTTTTGCTTCATTTTTGTAATATTTCATGTTTATGATCCATTTGTCAAGGCAAATAATATGCACCGATTGAAAATGTTATTGAGGTGCATTGGTTTGTTACTTCTCATTGTAAAATTCACTCCGACCTGCTCTCGCTCACCTCTTTATTTCTTAATTTCCATCCCAGACCGCCTTTAATAACTGACCTGGGTACACATACTCTGATGTCCTTTTCAGTTATTTTCCTTGAGTAAATATGTTCATTTGTTTAGTGGACACGATATAATTATGGACATGAACAGTTACATCAAACTCCACAATTACATCAAGTCAAGATCTTAACATAATTAAACAAGCCAACACATAATTACATAAATATACGTTGTACATGTTTTTACAAAACTATATCAATTGCCATAATTATGACGCCATGTCATCAACTGACAATAATTTATAATATAAATTACCCATACCTTCATTACCCATACCTTCATTACACATGCCTTCATTATCCATGCCTTCATTATCCATGCCTTCATTATCCATGCCTTCATTATCCATGCCTTTATCTATGCCTTCATTACCCATACCTTCATTACACATGCCTTCATTATCCATACCTTCATTATCCATGCCTTCATTATCCATGCCTTCATTATCCATGCCTTCATTATCCATGCCTTCATCCATGCCTTCATTATCCATGCCTTCATTATCCATGCCTTTATCGCCTCTCGCCTTGTCTGCAGCTCTTCTCTATATCCTCCCCAAATGCCTCTCCAAATGCCAGATGATCCAGAGTACCGCACTCTTAAACAAAAACCACATCATTCACATCCTGGGATCCCCTCTACTGGTTCCCAATACAGTCCCACATCAGCTACATGCATGCACTCGACATCTGAAAGATCCTCATTGTCTTTGCCTCTGCCTAGTGCTTCTTATTTCACTCGACTCCCCTCCACCAATCTCGCAAGGGCTTCTGTCAAAGCCCTCAGCCTAGCTCAATGGGAGATCGCTCCTTCTTTGCTCTTGTTCTCGTCACCTAGAAGTCTCAAATCCAGCCTTAAGAGATTCCCCTTCTACTCTGCTTATGACTGACCCCTCTTTTTTACGACGCGTCTTCAATCGTACCTTACCGTAAATATTTAAATCTCCCTTTTTGTGGTCCCTATAATGCATGGCAAACTATTTTGTACAGCATCTGGAGACGAAGTTGGATTTTGACACTGCAAGGGTTATTTGTGGTAAACCTCCACTTTTAGTTGTAGTAAATTTGAAAGTTAACTGAATGAAACCCTGTTTATCAAGGTGTTCCCCTGCCACGCGTACACATGTCCAATTTACGCTGTAATGCCTGAATGGGAGAAACATTGAATTCTTTAGAACAGTGCTATTTTAGGAATTCTGCTTTTGCACCCTCATCCCTGTTTACCGACTTGAGTACATCTTGAAACCCTTAGCACCGCTCAACACCTCACGTCTGTATGCGAGACACCTATCAGCGACGTTTACAGTGAACCTTTTTAAAACTTCATCAGATACTTCTACGCAATGCTGCTGGTCCCACATGATGCACACTTTACCGCCATCTTAGAAATTCACAGGCTGCTTTGCACAGCGGGGACAACTCTTCAAACAGGAATTGCCAGAAGTTTCCACGAGCACTCCACGAACTTTCAACAGTCTGTCATTCTTGTGTTTTGTAATTAGCACACAGTTATGACGATTGACACATCGACTTTGATTAACATAATTAGAATAATGAGTTTTCTGTGAAGACATTTACATGTAGTTACATTTAAATGAACATACCACCATATTACATTGCAATCAATATCACCAGTTCACATCACCATCGATGAGCAGTATTTCCATTTAATGTAAAACATTTTCAATGTGTCAGTTGTATTTGACAGCATGGTTTTCAAGTGACGGTTAACCTATTGACACGATTATACTTCAGTTAACATCGTTATCAGTTAACATCTTACATTTTTTTCAGGCATTAATGAGAAATAAAAAAGACAAGTATGATATATGGGCTGCCACCTGGTTTGAATAAGGGTGTCAATCACAAGGGGCAATGAAGGTCTATGCGTTACTCCCTTTTTAATCGACGGTAATACAATTTGAATGCTGTTAAAATATTTTGAAAGATGACAATTTAAAAGTGGAATTGTTTTTGCTAAAATTTAATTGTGATAAAAAGGAACAACATAAAAATGTATGTTACCGTTTTGTTTGCTTTCCTTGAGTATCGGTTTGGTAGCGTTTACACGACATTTCTTGATGTAAAAACGTTTTTCACATTACAGCTCCTCTTTAAATTCATTGAAAATGACGACGATAAATACTGATTGCTTAACATGCAATCTAACGTGCCATTGTGCGCAAGTTGTACAATTAACGTCTAAAACGTAATCTCGCCGCAAGCTGTTTCTCGCATGTTTTTCAATTTACAAGGAACCGTGGCCGGACACAAGCAGAGTGGCACTGTAGCAAATAATATCAATCAAGAATTGCAAAGTGTTTCAAGGTGATCACATTTCAGGGCGATAACTCCTATTTGTGTCTGTTTTGTTTGTGTTTGCTGAATGTTGGGGAAACTCAAAAATGCAGAGACTATGAAGAGAGAAAGATAATCCGAAGGAAAATAAGAAAAATTAAAGAAATGTGGGGAGAAAAAAATATCAAAAAGTTTAGCAATCTTGAGATTTTCTTTTGTATGTAGAAACATTATAAAAACAATCCAGAGCATACCACCAGGTCAGGCGCCTGGTTCCTTCCACATGTTTCCATATGTTAAGCATTGCTTGCGGGGAAAGTAATGTTTCGTGACGACGTAATTGGTGTGGGGAGTGAGATGAAGCTTTTTCTCGGATTTCCTAGATCCTTGTGATATTGATGGACCAGTGCCTGCAACCATATCAGTTCACCAGCCACTCATCGTCTTGCCAGGCCACGGACTTTCCCATCACCCCTCACGGTTTGCGGTGGTGGTTTTCTTTTTTGCGGGTTCTAGATGTACGTTATTAAACATTTGATATTTAGTTAAAGCGATGTTTACTAGACTTCTGTAATGCAGGTTAATGCTGTCATGGAATATTCCTTTAAAAACGTGTTATTGAGAATGTTTTAAAATTGTACAAATCCCTATTTTACCCCAAAGAAAATTACTGGATCCCAGGTGTCCCTTCGAAAGATTATTAAACTCAATGGCTCTCACCTGGTTAAATAAAATACTTTGAATTGAAATTGCCTTTGCTTATCCACTGTTTCACTTGCTATATGACATCACAGCTATTTATGCACAGCAAAACATGCAATGTTAATGCATTGCATTTTTTTATGTACTGTATACAGTCGTGCAAATAACTGGAAGTGGACTTTGTTTTCTATCGGCTTTATGGTCGCATTCCACGGGAGTCAAATAACTTGTGCTCAATGATGGGGATTGTAGATTTGTGAAAGTGTTTTGCACGAGACTCGAGCAATGTAAAACTGTCTCCCCATTGGCTGGCGTAGCGCGGTTGGCATGGTTCTCCCGGTGCTAGGAATGAAATGGGGCCTTCTATTTGATGTCCGTCCTATTTGATGTCCGTCTTGTCCGTAGCCCAGTGGCTTGGCTGCTTCCTCCGGGCCATGTTTCTCGGTGCAGTTTCACCTCCCGCACACTGCTTTAAGCTACCACTACCCAAAGAGTGAAATCAATCCAACATCCAGACCATGTGTTTTTTTTGGCATCCGTGTGTATTAGGTGATAAATTACTTTTCCCACGTTAATTGTACTATACTTATTTCCCCATATTCTTTGGGTCTTTCGGTCAAGCCACGTAGATAGATCAAATAATAGAAATAACAAAATCACGACGTTTCGATCGCAACACAAGCAATCGTCATCAGGTGAGAAATATCGCGGGAGAGCTGAGAATATTTGGTGGGAGCAATGCTAAGGGAAGGAGTTATAAAGGTTTGGGATGGGTGTAACCCAAGGGTCAGTGGGATGGGCTAGAGATTGAATTTGCATGTAAATGTAAGATCGGGTAAATCTTGACAAACGAAGCTGTGGGGGTGACCATTGCATTGTTATAAATTAGCATGTCAATGTAAGAGATTAACATGTCAATGTATGAAATTTGCTGTAAATGTAAGCTTGGAAAGACTATCGCCACATGGAGGTAGAAGAGGATGGCAAGCCGCCATTTACAAAGGCGCCGTCCATAAATGACGTCACGCACCTTGGGAGGGGTCAGACATTTGTGACGGGGGGGGGGGGGGTTTGATAAATGACGTCACATCAAAATGCACAACTTTAAATGCATTTTGACAACACGTTCTACTTAATAATAATAATAATAGGGGTTTTCCCCTGTTTTCTGGCAACAAAACTGAAACCTTTTTACAAGGATTCATGTCTGCATTAACCACAATACCTGCAGTCAAAATGCAAACAAAAAACATACTATGATAATATATGCATTGTCCTTGAAACTGATTGGTCCACACCAAGGGACGGCTTTCTTTTGAGCCTCGACCCAATTGGTGCTCGACCACATGATGCCATAAGGCGTACAGCTCAAAGACAATGCACTATCAAAGTAATGAGGGCTCGGGGTGAGCATCTACATCATTAGACCTCCTTTGCCAGGACCAAAATGTAATAATAGGGGTTTTCCCCTTTTTTCTGGCAACAAAACTGAAACCTTTTTACAAGGATTCATGTCTGCATTAACCACAATACCTGCAGTCAAAATGCAAACAAAAAACACACTATGATAATATATGCATTGTCCTTGAAACTGATTGGTCCACACCAAGGGACGGCTTTCTTTTGAGCCTCGACCCAATCAGTTTCAAGGACAATGCATATATTATCATAGTATGTTTTTTGTTTGCATTTTGACTGCAGGTATTGTGGTTAATGCAGAAATGAATCCTTGTAAAAAGGTTTCACATTGACAAGCAAATCTCTTACATTGACATGCTAATCTCTCACAATGCAATGGCCACCCCCACAGCTTCGCTTGTCAAGATTTACCCGATCTTACATTTACATGCAAATTTCATCTCTAGCCCTGCCCACTGACCCTTGGGCTACAGCCATCCCAAACCTTTATAACTCTTTACCTTAGCAGTGCTCCCACGTAACATTCTCAGCAGCTCTCCTGCGATATTTTTCACCTGATGACGATTGCTTGTGTTGCGATCGAAACGTCGTGATATTGTTATTATTTTTATTATTTGATCTATCTACGTGGCTTTACCGAAAGACCCAAATATGAATTCCTGCAGTTATGAAAGCTTTAAGCCAATTATTTTCCCACTTGTTTTAATATATCGCCTTTTAGTATCACTCTCTTACAAAAAAAGTACCTGAGATTTTAATCTATCAAAGGTATGACGTTATCGTTAAATAAACTCCTTTAAAAACAACGGTTTTATTTTAAAGTGCACTAAAAAGTAAATAACTCGCTTGGACAATGGGAAGTGGACGACATCTTTATTGCAAGAGACACGCGGCCCCTGCTTCTTGTGCGAGGCGATTCTACAGTTTAGGGACCGCGGCGTTTTTCACCGACACAAAAGGATATTAATATTCCGTCATTGTCATTGCTTGAAAGGAGGCAATTAATTGATGAATTGATGCCGATTTTAATGCAGGCAAGCATTGTCACTACGTGTGCAAAATTTGATTGGACAACAGGAAGTAGACAAATTTTGATTACAAGATTCGATCCAGACAGAGGAATCAAGTTAAGTAAAACCGTTGAAAAACCCAAAAGTTTCGCCCTCCCAATTATGGTGGCGTGAAAATTTTACTTAATTTTCTGGCCTTTTTCAAATTAAAATCAGACTATTCTTCGGGTCTTTTGGTAAAGTCACGTAGATGGTTAAAAAAAAAAGCTACGACGTTTCGATCACAATACAAGCGACCGTCATTAGGAGGAAAGCTGCTGAATGCAAACTGTTTTATAGGGTGTAGTCCTCAGGTCATAAACGAAGTGGGCGGGGCTAGTGATGTTAATGTGAGAAATTAGCATGTTAATGTAAGATCGGAGAGCGGCGTCTGCGACGAGTGTGCAGGTGGCTATGTTAATGTGAGGGATTAGTATGTTAATGTGAGATCGCAGAGCCACCGTGATGTAGAGGTCGGCGTCCATAGGTGGCCACGTTGGCGTGAGAAATTCAACCTGTTAATGTGAAATCGGAGAGCCGAAGCCACGGGGAAAAAATAAAAAAAATAACATCGGAAGGTGGCAGGAAGGGAACATCACAACCAGTTATGACTTCAACTGGTTGATAATGTCCTTCCAATGATTGCTAAGTTTGTACCCATCTTCTTGGTTGAAATTGTGTCTGGATATATGGATGGCTTCATGAACGAATCTTTGTTGATAGCCAGTGGGTTTGCAAAGTACCTTCGTCTTAGAGAAATCAATTTCGTGTGAGCCCACTGCATTAAAACAATTGTAATGAGAGAGCACACCGACGAGCGACGGAGGGCTGCATAGGCACCGCTGCATCAGTCGTAGCCAATCAGAGCTAACAGTTCCATCTGGGCCAAAGTTAATGGGCGGAGCTCGTGGGTATATGCGGGAACCATCGGGAAGGTTCTGAGGGAGGCGTGCTTAGAGGCGGAGCTTGGCTCCGCCGAGAGGGATATAAGGAGAGGCAGGGGGACGACTCGAGGTCGGTGTGGGAGCCTGGAGTCCGGACTGCATCTCGTCACGCCACCTCATCACGCCACCGGCCACGTGGCAGCCTCGAGGGCCGGAGCTCTCCCCTCTCACTGCGTGCCGTCAACCAGCGGTGCGCGGGAGAGAGTGAGTGAAGCCGCGCGGAAACGGAGGAGCAGTGAGCACGCGCATGCAGAGACAGAGAGGGTGACCATCCAGAAAGGGAGTGCGGAGCCGAGCAGTCATCACTAAATAAAGAAAGGACACAAGTATCAACCTGTCATGGAAGTCGTTTATTACACAATGATCAGCCACGGCCGAGGTATTGGTCCTACCGTGTTTCAGATCTGCCTTATGTTGACAAACACGGTCCGAGACATGTCGCTTAGTTTCTCCAATGTAACTACTGCCGCAGACACAGCTTAGTTTGTAGATGCCGAGGTATTGCATGTCAAGGATCACATCCTTCACAGATGACGATCAGATCACGAATTTTATGTACTGTGTTCAATCGAACCTGGATCTTGTGTTTCTTCATGATTTTGGAAATATTTCTGGTGACCCCTGCTATGTATGGCAAGGTAGTGGTTTTTATTGGGTCCTCAGATGGTTCTTTCCCAACGGTTGGGGTGATAGTTTCACTGGACTTCTAAACAAATAAGCACGGAGCGTTGTGTGGAATTACTGCCCCCATAGCGACCGGAGGAGAGATGGACCCATAAACAAGCACGGTAGAAAGCAAATTTAGTAAAATTAGGAAGTGTAATGCAATGCAACACAGAGAGTCGGTTAGCAGACAGTTAACACATCGCTTGTCACGCGTTCGGTGGGGGTGAAGGGGGACATTTTCTTTCGCGTAAAAAATGCAATAAAAATACACAAAACGCTGAGGCAAATTCTTCACAGTGTGATGTCCCCCCCACCCCGATGCGTGCAGTTACTACTATACAGTCGGTAGATGCTACCACTATAGGCCGTAGATATTACTGCAGAGCGGGCGGGGGGATCGTGGCTGGGGGGGAGGGTAGCAGCCCAGTCTGCCAAGGTGCCACCTCGGCTGGCTGGGCAATCTAGGCAAGGCCGGGGGCTCTGCACGGGACTAGGCCCCACCACGGCAATGTTAAGTACTATTTTCTTGCTTCTTTAGCTAAACTCACGTAGATAGAAAACGAATATTTACAAAATAAGTTTGGAAATATTAAAATAATATTGTTTGTGTGTAGACAACTAATATTTCAAAATTTAGCTGCGAAATATTACAATATTAATTTGTTTCTATGTCGTTGTGTGCGTGTGAGTTGATGTGCGTGTCTGCCACGATGTGTGTGTGTGTACGTCCGTGTATAAGTCGATATGTGTGCAAGTCGATGTGTGTGTGTGAGTTGATGTCTGTGTGTCAGTCCAGATGTGTGTGTGTTAGTCAATGTGTGTGCGTGGTGTGTGTGTGTGTACACAACTAATATTTAACAATTAGGTTACTACATTTTTAAATAATAATGTGTGTGTCTAAGTCCATGTGTGCGTGTGAGTCCATGTGTGTGTCTGCGTCGATGTGTGTGTGTGAGTCGATGTGTCTGTGTGTGTCAGTCGATGTATGGCTCCATGTGAGTGTGTAAGTCCATTTCTTTGTGTGTGTCGGTCCATGTGTGTGTGTGAGTCGATGTGTGTAAGTGAAAATAAAAATAATAAATTGTGTGCGTCTAAATTGATGTGTGTGAGTCGATTAATGTGTGTGTGAAAGTCCATGTGTGTGTGTGAGTCGCTATGTGTGTGTGTGAGTCGATGTGACAGTGTGTGTAAGTCGATGTGTGTCTGTAAGTCCATATGTGTGTAAGTCGATGTGTGTGTGTTTGTCAACGTGTGTGCATGGTGTGTAGACAACTAATATAAAAAAATTAAGTGTAAAATTTAAAATAATAATGTGTGTCTAAGTCCATGTGTGCATGTGAGTCGATGTGCATGTCTGCGTCGAGGTGTGTGTATTTAAGTCGATGTGTCTGTGTGTGTGAGTCTATGTGTGTAGTGTAGCGGTTAGCGCGCTGCGCTATTAACCTGGCGATCCGGGTTCGATTCCCGCTCACGGCCAACACCAGTGACGATTATCTGAACCGGTCCCGGGTCTCCCCTAGGTCGACTCAGCCTCAAATGAGTACCTGGTGCGGTGTGTAAACATCGCCATTGGGGAGACAAAGGCGGTCGGGCGTGGTGCTGGCCACCCACCCCCTCGTGTACCGTTCCGGCCTTCATAGGTGCTCGCTAACAGCACTTGCCCCTACAGTCTGTTAAGGCTATATGGGGGATCTTTATCTTTATGTGTGTGTGTAAGTCGATGTGTGTGTAAGTCGATGTGTTTGTGTGTGTGAGTCCATATGTGGGGAAATGTGTGCGAGGCTATGTGTGTGTGTGTAAGTCCATGTGTGTGTCTTAGTCGAAATGTGTGTGTAAGTCGATGTGTGTGTAGGTCGATGTGTGTGTGTGAGGCGATGTGTGTGTGTGAGTCACTGTATGTGTGTACGTCGATATGTGTCTGTAACTCCATGTGTGTGTATAAAGTTGGTATGTGTGTGTGTAAGTCCATGTGTGTGTGTCAGTCCATGTGTGTGTGTGGCTCTATGTTCGTGTGTGACTCGATGTGTGTTTGAGTGTCTATGTGTGTCAGTCGATGTGTGTGTGTGTGAGTCCATGGTGCGTGTGTGTTAGTCCATATGTGTGTGTAACTCCATGTGTGTATCTAAAGTCGATGTCTGTGTGTGTGAGTCCATATGTGTGAGTCTTTGTATGTGTGTGAGTCGACGTTTGTGTGTGTAAGTCGATGTGTGTGCGTGGGCCCATATGTGTGTGTAAGTCCATATGTGTGTGTAGGTCGATGTATGGGTGAGTCTATGTATGTGTAGTGACGTAAATGGTGTCACTAGGGTGTTCGCGCCAGCTGCTGTTACAAGGGTGCAGCTGTACGTCTGGAGCCTCTCTCTAGCACCATAGTGGGTACGCCATGTCAGCCAGCCCGAGGAGGCGTGGTCCTGGTGGTGGCCTGAGTTAACCCGGGAGGACACGCGATGCTCGGCCGAGATCCTACGGGAAAGGTCTCGAAGGGTGCGTGGCTGAAGGCGGAGCGAGGCCACGCTCAGGAGCATAAAGGGGCAGTCCTCAGAGAGAGCTTGGCTCGTCTGTGGAATTAAGCCTGGGTCCTGCGTCTCGTCGTCTCGAAGTAACTCGCTACTCACACAGTGAGCCACATCACCTACTATAGACTCACACAGTGAGCCACATCACCTACTATAGACTCACACAGTGAGTCACATCACCTACTATAGACTCACACAGTGAGCCACATCACCTACTATAGACTCACACAGTGAGCCACATCACCTACTATAGACTCACACAGTGAGCTACATCACCTACTATAGACTCACATAGTGAGCCACATCACCTACTATAGAACCCCAGTTACGTTCAGTGTTACCCGCTAGGGAAGTTTTTAAATAAAAGTGTTGCCTCCCAGTCCAGAGTGCGTGCCTCCGTGTTGGTGAACAACACTACATGTGTGTGTCGATGTGAGTCGCTGTATGTGTGTATGTCGATGTGTGTGTAACTCCATGTGTGTGTATCTAAAGTCGATGCCTTTGAGTCCATATGTGTGTGTCCATATGTGTTTAAGTCCATGTTGTGGGGAGCGATAGTGTAGCGGTTAGCGCGCTGCACTATGAACCTGGCGACCCGGGTTCGATTCCCGCTCACGGCCAACACCAGTGACGATTATCTGAACCGGTCCCGGGCCTCCCCTAGGTCGACTCAGCCTCAAATGAGTACCTTGTGCGGTGTGTAAACATCGTCACTAGGGAGACAAAGGCGGTCGGGCGTGGTGCTGGCCACCCACCCCCTCGTGTACCGTTACCGGCCTTCATAGGTGCTCGCTAACAGCACTTGCCCCTACAGTCTGTTAAGGCTATACGGGGGATCTTTGTCTTTTTGTAAGTCCATGTAATTGTGTGTGTGGGTCAATCTCTGTAAATGTATGTACGTCGATGTGTGTGTCTGTCTTTTTCGCAACGCCGGGTACTTCCCGCTAGTTAAAATATATAGAGCAGTTCATATTTTGATGGTATCATGTGGTAATGCTCCATCACATGTTTTAAATCTATTACACAGTGAAGATTGAACTGAAGCTTGACTTAAAAAAAATGTATCGCAATATCTGTCAGAAAAATCGCAATTAGATATTTCCCCAAATCTCGGCGTACAGCCGTTTCAATTCGGGGAAAACATTGTTTTGTTTTTTTGGTTCTTTCGGTAAAGTCACGTAGAAGGGAAACAATAAAATAATAAAAATATAAAAAATTAAATTCTCACGACGTTTCGACTGCAACACAAGCAATCATCATCAGGTGTGAAAACCACAAGACAATTTGAAAAAAGTGGCGGTTATTTTTAACGTTAGCACCTCGGCCGTGGCAGATCACTGTTATAATTCAGTAGGCTCACATGACATTGACTTCTCCAAGGCAGAGGTTCTTTGCAAGCCATCTGGCTACCATGAGAGATTCGTTCATGAGGCTATCCACACATACAAACACAAGAAACAATTTCAACCGAGAAGATGGATTCTGGCTTAGCAATCATTGGAAGGATTTGATAAACTATTTCGGGTCTTAATTCAATGATCACGCTTAAGGTGGCTTTCAGACCGCATCCATTATTTTTCGTCTCCCCCCTCCTCTTTTCTGAACATAGATGGACTCGTCCATCTGAACAAACTGCCAAATCGCTCTCCGTGGTGCTAACGTTAAAAATAACCGCCACTTTTTTCAAATTTTCTTGTGGTTTTCACACCTGATGATGATTGCTTGTGTTGCAGTCGAAACGTCGTGATAATTTTGTTTTATATATATTTTATTATTTTATCGTTTCCCTTCTATGTGACTTTACCGAAAGAACCAAGAAGATGAATCCCTGCAGTCACGAAAGCTTTAAATCAAAATTGTTTTGTTTGTTTCTCCCTTGTGATGGACTTTGTAGGATGAACGTTTAGATTTATAAGGACACGGGGTGACCAATAAGGTCTGAATTGGTCGGTAATAATCCACAATGTGTTATGGGTGAGATAACGTAAATCAGCCACAGCCAATTAGTAAGGTTTGTCGCGTAAACAGAACGTGGCCGGTCCGTCACTAGTACAGCACTAGTGTATAGTGTAGTGTATAGTAATGTAGTATATAGTGTAGTATACTAGTACAGCACTAACCGGTGTGTTGGAGAGCCAAGCCAACAACATTTACAATCTGAGTCCGACGTTTCGCCAGTAATTACAACTAGCTTCATCAGGTGACAGCCATTTTTGTGAAGCTAGTTGTAATTACTGGCGAAACGTCGGACTCAGATTGTAAATGTTGTGGCTTGGCTCTCCAACACACCGGTTAGTGCTGTACAAGTGACGAATTGGCCACGTTCTGTTGACGTGACAACCCTTACTAGTTGGCCGTGTCGGGTGGTGGTGGGTTTAACGACACATTTATATTTAGGCTAACCCAACAAAACTAGTATAAATATTGGTCGCGATAGCCCTCTGCGTTACACGGTCTATAATAAGCTAGGGCACTGATAAGGGGTTGACAGGTATGCATCATTTGTGACAACCAGGTGGGTACTTACCTGCTTAAAAAAAAGCGTTTTAATAGAAGTTTAGCGGCGGTGGTGAATAATTAACGATACAAACAACAACGAATGTGCTGCTTTACCTCTACAAAGATGGCGCAGGCGATAGCCGCGTGCCCCCAACAACTTCCCCTACAAACATGGCCGCCACGGGGGGGGGGTGTGGCGGCAGCGGTGACGTCCCCAGGTAAGGAAAGAGAAGTTCCGCCTCGCCACGGCGACGCTGAAAGTTTCCGGGCTGTTTTGAGTTCCGGCTTCGTCGGAGTTCAGCTGCGGCGACGGAGTTCAGCTGCGGCTGCGGCGGTGTAGGGGACGCGGGGGGGGGAGACCCCTCTTGGTGAGGGCTAGAAGTCGACCCGCGCGCGTTCGATGTTCCACTGAAGTAGTCCTCGTCGTTTCGAAGGCTTGTTTAGTTTGTTTCTGCTGCTGCTGTTGGTGGCGTGCCACGTCCAACTTCGCCGGCCATGTCCACGTCGGCCATCTACATCTTGGACCTGAAGGGCCAGGTGAGCGATCCGCCGGGCCGCCTTGGGGTTGTTGTTGTTGCTGCTGCCGCTACTGCCGCTGTTGTTGCTGCTGCTGCTGGGGTTCAATGTGGGGAGCGGCGGCGGGGGGGGGGTCCGCCGTGCTACGAACCTGTGCGTGCCGGGTTCGAGTCCCGGCTCACGGCCGCCAACACCGGCGACAGCGCTTACCTTCAACCCGGTACCGGGGCCTCGCCTCACTTAGGTCGACTCGGCCTCAAATGGAGGAAGCCGGTTGCGGTGTGTCGTAGACATCGCCACCGGGGAGACAAAGGCGGTCGCGCGTGGTTGCTGGCCCACCCAGCCCCTCGTGTGCCACAGTGCCAGTGGCCTTCATAGGTGCCGCTACTCGCTCACGGCACCTGCCCCAACAGTCTGTTACAGGCTACACGGGAGATCTTTCTATATGGGAGAGTGTGTGTGTGGGCATACAGCGGAGTGCTTCGTGTACTGCCCTGCGAGCTCGGTCGGTAGAGTTCAGTTCCCGGCCTTCCTCCCTGTAGGTCTACTTGGCCTTAAAACGAGCACACGGTGCGGGGATACAAAGGCGGCCGGGTGCGTGGTTGTGGTTACTGGGCACCCCCCCCCGCTCACATCGCTTGCCGCCCACCGGCAATGTG
The DNA here is from genome assembly GCF_048934315.1 of Petromyzon marinus. Taxonomy (NCBI): domain Eukaryota; kingdom Metazoa; phylum Chordata; class Hyperoartia; order Petromyzontiformes; family Petromyzontidae; genus Petromyzon; species Petromyzon marinus. Next base: position 26,393,568 of record NC_133667.1, on the reverse strand, counting down.
CCGGGGCTTTGTACGGCGTGGGGGGTGGGGGGGAGGAGGTTTAATCGCCGCCTCGCCAGTCGCAGGTCACTGCCGTCGCCCGCGGGAGCCGCGACGAGGAAATGAACGGCGCCGACGCCGCCGACGCCGACGCGTCAGTCGATATCTACCGGACGCTGCGTACTTGTTCTGGTTTATACTGATACACAATCTCGTCTTATATTTATATATCTGATTGCGAAGAGCCAGACCCAACCGCGCAGAAGATCTCCCTCCCCTCCCTGGGTGTTTGGTCTCCCACGAAGCTCATGGGCCTCCAACCCCGCGGGCCGGCGCCCGCACAAACAACAACACGTGGCGGGCGGGCGGGCGGTGCACAAATGGAAAATAAATATGTATTTGTAAACTCTCCAGTAGTTTGTGGTGGTTGTGTGCGGACTGGTAATCTAGAACAGAGATCGTGCAACATCGTATAACGCCACAATGCCTCCCCCCCCCAACCCGCGATCCACAAGGGGACCTCATCACGGCGACCTCATCACGGCGATATCCATAGTGTGTGAAACCCACGCCGTTTATGTAACCCCGTGTTGCTGTACAGGGGAATTGAGTTTCCAGCGCCATACGGCGTGTTTTCAATACGGGCAAACTAAATTGTGTATTTGTGTTTCTCCCTTGTGATGGGACATTGTAGGATGAACGTTGAGATTTTTTATAGGGGTCACGGGGTGACCGATAATGTCTGAATTGATCCGTAATAAGGCAGGGCACTGATAAGGGTTTGACAGGTAAGCGATACACTCCTCGCTGCTCCTGACGTCGCTGTCTGGGCCTAACCACCCCAATGTGAAATTGTAGTCGTTGCTCAGCATCTACATCAGCCGTAACTAAAGAAGAATAAGTGGCGTACGGTCGATATGTACGGGTACTGTACTGTGTATTTATCATGTCGTAATTAATTGGCGCAGAGTCAGGCTAATGTTCCATTGAGGTTATCGAGGTACTTGAGTTAAACTATGGCTTGTATAGCGTTATTCAGAGTTCATAGACTTCAGACCAATGCGCCCCTTTAATGCTCGTAAAGCCACAGACTAAAGGGCTCCATTAGGTTTGACGGATCATTGAGCCAAACTGAGGCTCCACCATGGGTGAACGGGCGAGACAGACACAACACTTAAGGCTCATAAAACCAACCTAAGGCTTCCCTAGGTTTCATAGAGCCAGACCAGTAACTCCCTCGCATTCAAAGAGCCACTGGGAGACTCGAAGAGCCAGACTAAGGCTCCAATTCGGTTCAGTGTCAATGGCTTACAGGCTCGTTTGGTGTTCACCGCTGATGTCCCGAGGCTCGTAGAGGCACATTTGCGGCTCCCAGAGGGTTGAATGTGTGTCGTATGACCTTGTGAGCGTGAATGCCAAAGAGGCGGTGCTGGTGAATTATTTCCTCTTGTTGAACGAGCGGGTTACTCATTGGGGCTCACGGCGCGTGGTGCGCGCGGTTGCAAAAACACGCACGTGCTTTATTTAACCAGGTGAGAGCCGCCCCCCGAGATGATCCATTAGGGTTCGGCCGGGTGATGTTCGTGTCAGTGGGGTTGATGGCCGCTGATGGCAGTGACGGCGGACGTGACCCCTAAACCCGCTTAGTTCAAGTTTATTTTGTTGAAACGGTTGAGAATTCGATGTGAAGATAGTCTGTCTCACTTGCAAGAGCAACCGTGGTCACTCCAGTTTCTTTTTCGATTTAAAGCTTTCGTGACTGCAAGGATTCATCTTCTTTGGTTCTTTCGGTAAAGTCACGTAGAATGAGAATAAAATAATAAATTGATAAAATAAAATAACAAAATAATATTCTCACGACGTTTCGGCCACAACACAAGCGGCCTTCATCAGGTGAAGGGACAAGACTGTCTGGTATTTTACCGAAAGAACCAAAGAAGACACTCTAGTTTCATTTAACCTGGGAACTGCCCCCTACCCTACTCCCCAGCCAAAATGTATCGTTGCACATCCAATTAGCACGGTTGGCTACGTACGGTGCGAAATAAGTTGAACATACATATATCTGAAGTGACGCAATTAATAAGTGAGGAACAGCACTGTCGTTGATGAAGGAGCAAACGTCTTTCCCCGTGTCTGTCTCTCCATGTTTGTCGCCTTGTCTCTGTCCTTGTCTCGCGTGGTCTGTCTCTTCCCATATCTCCATTTCACACGTAATCCCACCCCTGTCCACTTCTGATGGGTTGACACCTCTAAAATGATTTGATACCGATACCTCTGGATTATGGAGATGATGGAAAACGTGGACGCGGCGACACACAACGACAAAGAGATGCACAAGGAGTAGTGAGACATGGCGAGGAGGGAATAATGGAGGAAAAGGAAAACACGAAGGGGGCGAAGCGAGCCGTGGTTGGAGTTGGGCATTGAAAGGAGACGCGTTGAGTGGGGAGACGTGAAGGGACATACAATGGTAAGGAAGCCACAAGAAGAATTTGGAAATGAGTCGAAGGGAGGCATCGTACTTGATAGAGTTGCTACTGGTAATAATGGTGTTGATAATGGCGATGTTACATTGTTTTATGGTGGTTTCGATGGTGTTGCCAATGATGTTGGTGGTCGTAATGATTATGGTGACGATATTGGTGTCGATGGTGATGCTGACGTTGATGATTGTGACGGTGTCGATGTTTCAGGTTCTGTTGAGTCGTAATTACCGCGGAGACGTGGATCTGTCTTCGGGAGACGCGTTCCTGTCTCTGCTCCACGAGCGCGAGGAAAATTCCATCTCGAGCCCCGTGCTGCAGCATGGAGATACGCGCCTCCTGTGGATCAAGCACAAGAACATCTACCGTATCCCGAGACTCCAGAACACAAACACAGCTACATTCCACACGGGCAGGAGGATAAGGGGGACATGGTGAGAAGGAAGATGCTAATAGAAGGGAGACACGAGAAGGGAAACAGGGAGAAAACACTAGAAGGTATACACGAAGAGACACGAAGGAGAGAAGGGAGAGACAGGGACACGCGCATATAAAGCAGAAGAAAAGTAACATGACACACAGGGAGGGGAAGGGAGACACTGGGTGAAAGGAGATATAAGGTGGGGAAAGCAGATACTGAAAGCAGCAGGGAGACGCAGGGAGGGCAAAACACACACAGGTGAAGGGAGACACGGGAATGGTATGGAAGACATGGGGAGGAGTAGGGAGACATGGGTTGGGGGAGAGACTGTGAAAAGGGAGACAGACACATTGAGACAAGGTGAGATATAATCATGTTTCTTGACAACTCATCGCACCAGTTGTCTCTGCTACTAAGAAAAATGCAAACGCGGCGCTGGTGTTTGCGTTCCTCTACAAGATCGTGGAGGTGAGGACCTTGCATTGGCGACATGTAAACACCAGGGAAACGATCATGCGCTGCTCGTGTCTGGAGAGTTCCAGTTTGAAGTACATTTCAGATAGGGGTATTAGTGTAACCAAAAAGTGTCTTTTTACTTGGGTGTGGTGTCAACCTTTTAGGACTGTGATATGGATAGAAATAATGTACTCTCCTTTCTTTATTTGGAAGAAATGCTCATAAAATACTGAAGTGTCAGACATACTCACGAAATGACATTAATCTGAATTGGGATGGAGACGGTGCATTCAGTTTTGTGTATGTATTCAACCATTGACTTTTTCCATAAATCCATATTTTATATACCTATATATGATCACCTTAAAGAGGATACCCCATTTGTATTTAAGATATTTGTTAATATTTTGCTTCCCTGCTGCACCCTGTACTTCTTCACCTCTCCATGTCTTCTTTCTCATGATCGATTCTCCTGTTTTCCGCGTGTCTCCCTTCTTTTACGTGTTTCCCTTTCCTTCCCGTCTCCCTATGTCTCCTCTTTATATTCCATGGTTCTCCCTTCTCATCCCCATGTCTCCCTTTTCGTATTGTCTCCTTTATCCCCGTCTCTCCCTTCTCTCTGCCGTGGCTCCCCATGCTTTTCTGTGTATCCCCTTGCAGGTGTTCACCGAGTATCCCCATCTATCCCCTTGCAGGTGTTCACGGAGTACTTCAAGGAGCTGGAAGAGGAGAGCATAAGGGACAACTTTGTGATCGTCTACGAGCTCCTGGACGAGATCATGGACTTCGGATATCCCCAGACGACAGAGAGTCGCGTCCTGCAAGAGTGAGAGCCACGGGGATGCATGGAGGGGAGGGAGACACGAGAAGCACAAGGAAAACAGGGAGGCAGAGGCAGATACAGGGAGGCACAGGGAGACATGGGGAGGGAGAGATAAAGAACAGTAGAAGGGAGACGGAGAGGCATATACAGGATGCATTGGGAGGAAGAAGACATGGTGAGAACATGCAGAAAGCTGGAATTAGACACGGTGAAAAGATGAGATCCACAAGGAGATTGGAGGGAGACATGAGGGGGAGAAGACACTCGTTAATAGATTAACATTCCAATTGAGGGCCACAGAATTTGCACAAATTGTTGGTGCCAGTTCTGGCTGCTTTCCCCACTTGTCTGTGGTTTCCCACACCTCTGAGTCAAATGTGTAACTTTAACGTTTCAAGAAGAGAGACCTGGGGAGAAGAGAAACACAGGGAGGATAAAAAAAGAAGGGGAAACGTGGTCAGGATCAGGTGGATTTGTTGAAATTTGATTGGCTGCCCATAAGGTCTGATCATTCTGTCACCCGATTGGTGTAGATACATCACCCAGGAGGGGCACAAGCTGGAGGTGGGAGCACCTCGCCCCCCAGCAACCGTAACCAACGCGGTGTCGTGGCGCTCCGAGGGTATCAAGTACCGCAAGAACGAGGTTTTCATGGATGTCATCGAGTCCGTCAACCTCCTGGTGAGAGAGGAGTGGTGATGATGGCAGTGATGGTGTGGTGGAAATTATTTTAGGTATTGTGGCAGTGGTGGTGTTCGGGTTTAGTGGTGATTAAATTATTTCTGGTGTTGGTAGTAGTAGTGATGGTGTGGTGCAAGTGTGTGTGGTGGTTGTAGTAAGTGGTGGGATTATTCATGGTAATTATGGTAGTGATGCTGTAGAGGATGGTGATGCAGCTGCGTGTTTGTATATTTACAGGTGAGCGCAACAGGCTCGGTGCTGCGGAGTGAGATTGTGGGGACAGTGAAGATGAGGGTCATTCTCTCCGGAATGCCGGAGTTGAGACTCGGATTGAATGACAAGGTCCTGTTTGAGCAGACGGGACGTAAGTGAAGAGATCTTTATCATTTTGGTCATCCTTAACATAATAATCAATAACAACACCATCACAATGTTCAGTGTTCCCTCCATTTCTCCTTTCCTCCATGTCTCTTCTCAGGTCTTCCTTCACCCCATGTCTCTTCACTACAAGTATTTTTGCTCCCTTTGTCTCCTTTTATCTCTCGGTGTCTCCATTCCCCTTTTATTTTATAGGCACTTCCATATGTCTCTATGTCCATGTGTCTCCCAGGAGACAAGAGTAAGGGAGTGGAGCTGGAGGATGTGAAGTTCCATCAGTGCGTGCGCCTCTCTCGCTTCGACAACGATCGAACCATCTCCTTCATCCCCCCGGATGGGGAGTTTGAGCTCATGAACTACCGTCTGTACACCCACGTAAGTCATGGGGACACACAAGCATGGAGATACAGGAACATGGGAAGGTGTGTATGAGACAGGGGCATGTGTATGCAGTAATATTGGGATACATGAGGACATGGTGACACGCACAGAGGCCATGAGACACTGCAAAGGCAGGTGCGGCGAGGAAAATGTGTGTGTACGTGTAGGTATGTGCAGGCTGGACACATTCTCATCAGTGAGCTGTGGCAGGCAAGGCTGCGTTGGCTGGGTTATGTAGCCCGCATGCCCAGCCACCGCATGCCCAAGCAGCTTCTGTTTGGCCGAATAGAGAGGACTAAACGGGCACGACATGGGCTGGAGAAGAGATGGACTGATGCGGTACAGGAGGATGTGGAGCTGATTTGACTTGCCGATGACTAGTACGAACGGTGTCAAGATCAGTCTCTATGGAGGAGGCTCATGAAGGATGCTACTGGACAGTTGGAGGCACATCGCCCTCCAACAACGGAGGGCAGAGGAGCCACTCACAGCAACGAGTGGAGCGCCTAAAATGCAGCAAGTTGGCAGTGCATCTACCACCAGTTATCTCCGCGAACCCATGGCACCTGGCCCTGTCCAGAGACCTGTCAGCGAGCCTTCGATACTTCGTGGCCTCAAGGTGCACCCGGCCTGGCACAGGCGCTGTGGTGACGTCATTATCACTTAGTGGTGAATGGCGGATATTGGGATGTGTGTGTATAGTATTCAAGAAAATCTCTAAGAACTCATTACAATTGTCATCAATGCTGCCTTATAACAGTAAAATATAGGCTGATATTTTTGGGAAATGGCTCTTCTTGAAGAGCAGAGAGGGTAGAAATATTGATTTGAGACTTTACACTGACAAAGTTGACATGAAGTTTTAATCTGACATAAGCAGGTTTCTCTAAGTAAAGAATGATTATAATAAACAAACCCATAACAATGTCTGAACTGATTTAAACTAACATACTTGTGATTGTATAACCGCATTACAGGAAGCCACTAATGTCAGTGGGTATAGGTATATTCGTAGCCAATGCAAGGTCTTAAGTTAAAATTAGTTTGTGTCCTGTCATCAGCTGTAGATCATTGGAATTTGACGAGGTGTGCTCAAAACCGGTATTTTCTGCAGTTACGTAAACTTTCAGTCGTTGCACTTTCTAAAGTTGAAGGCATTCGTAATGTTTACATTTACAGTATTTGTTAGCTTGAATGAAGAAAAACTGTCAATTCAAAACTGCATTGGTTACAAATATACATTTGATAAAGTATAAAATTTCGACAGTGTAAATTGTTATCAACTATCAGGCAGTCAATCTTTTTACTAGGTGCTCTTTTAGGGCCATATCCTGAAATATCAGCCTGGTAAACTGTACTTTTGTTGTAAGACAGTGTGAAACAATGCGTATTAATAATGGCAAACGTGATTTTTTTTTACATTTGGATTTGTGCATCTGTCGACTAGTCCATGCTTTGGTTAATTTTAGACTTATCACAAGTTTGGGCACAGCAGCAACATATCCCACAAGTGAGACATTTCATTTACAGCATAGGGATCGTAGTCATTGGCCTGGAAATGTCCTCACTGTCGCAATTGGCTTAACTGCAGAACCCATGGAGAGGAGGGAATGGGTACATTTTTCGGTATAGCTCATTTTTTCAATCCGACCCTATGCAAATCAGTATTTTTCATGTGGCTGGTGCCACAGGGTTGTGGATTGAGCCATGTTAATCAAGTTTATTAAAAGGCCGGATTTATATTATGTTAATTATATGCACGTGTGCATGTGTTTCCACTTGTTGTGTTTACATGCTCATGTGCGTACACGTTTACGTGTGTACAAATGTGTATCAATTGTGTGTGTACACGTGTTTGTGTTCAGGTGTGGTGAGCCATAGTGTAGCGGTTAGCGCACTGCACTATGAACCTGGCGACCCGGGTTTAATTCCCGCTCACGGCTAACACCAGTGACGATTATCTGAACGGGTCCTGGGCTTCCCCTAGGTCGACTCAGCCTCAAATGAGTACCTGGTGCGATGTGCAAACATCGCCACTGGGGAGACGAAGGCGGTCGGGCGTGGTGCTGGCCACCCACCCCCCCTCGTGGACTGTTCCGGCCTTCATAGGTGTTCGCTAACAGCACTTGTCCTTACAGTCTGTTAAGGCTATACGGGGGATCTGTCTTTTTGTGTTCACAGGTGAAGCCCTTAATTTGGATCGAATCGGTCATTGAAAAGTTTTCTCACAGCAGAGTGGAGATCATGGTCAAGGTGAGAAATTGAGCATCTACCAATTATTTAACATCTTGAGAGCCCACCGAGATCTATTATGACTTCATCAGGAGAGCACGTTGAAATCCATTCTCTTGTAACTGACAATTTATTTACCCATTTGAGAGCCGATTGAGGTTCATTGTCATTTGATCAGTTATTTTTAATAAATCTCAATAGGCTTCCTTCTGATTAAAATTTGAAGCGAGTCCATCGAGATTCCAGAAGGTTAGAGTCCTCTCGTCCCCGAAATAGTTTAACCAGGTGGGACACCATTAAGCACCAGTCTCTTATTTATTATACGTATTTAATAAGGTAAGATCCCACTGAAAATAATATTTTGAGTTGTCATTTGCTGAATCAGGTGAAAGTAATTTGAGATAAAATTAATCTTGTAATTGGCCTTTTTTTCAACGGTTTTACTTGAATCCTGTGTCGTGGTCAAATCTTGTAATCTACATTTCGTCCACTTCCCGTTGTCCAACCAATCCCTAATTTTGCACACGTACTTGGATCGGGTGACAATGCATGCCTGTATTAATATCGGCATCAAATAATCAATTGCCTCCTATCAAGCAATTAACAAAAAAAATAATGGACGGCATATTAATTCTATATTTGTGTAGGTGAAAAAACGCCAGTCCCTAAAATGTGGAATCGGCTCGCACAAAAAGCAGACTTCGCGTGTCTCTTGTAATCAACTGGCTGTGACGTCATTCCCGCATCCAGACGTGATGACGTCATGTGTGGACCCACGTGGTAGTAATGCTCCCCCGTGTAGTGACGTCACGTGGGTGCGTAGGTCCACGCGGTAGTGACACTATAAGTCACTACAATCAATATGAAGCAGTTCTGCACCTCCCCAAGGTTTACTCAGCCTCAAGAGTACCTGGAGAGGTGTAAACACCATCACTTGGGAGACAGGCAACTGGGCATGGTGCTAGCTACCCACCCCCTCTTGTGCCAGCCTTGATATGGGATGAACAGCACTTGCCCAACAGTCTCGAGGCGAAACAGGATACATGTCTATCGGTGTGTTGCATTTTCCTTTTAGGCCAAAAGCCAATTCAAGCATCGTTCCACGGCAAACAATGTAGAGGTTCGAATCCCGGTTCCCAGCGATGCCGATTCACCTAAATTCAAGAGCAGCAGTGGAAGCGCCAAATGGGTTCCTGAAGAAAGTGTCATTGTGTGGACAATCAAGTCCTTCCCGGTATGGCCATATCCTCTCATTTCTCCCCATGTCTTCGACTGCAATTACAATTCTGCTCTGATTCCTTTTACTCCATGCCTATTTTTCCTCCATCTCCCTTCAGATCCACATAGCTTAATAATCGTCCCAGTTTATCGCTTATGGCACTTTTCTTCCTGCCTTTGCTCAGCTTTCTTCCCATGTATCCTGCCGGCCCCATGTTTCTTCTTTCCGTCTCATATCTCCCTTATTCTACCCTTGTCTGGCAGGGCGGTAAGGAGTTTTTGTTAAGAGCTCACTTTGGCTTGCCGAGTGTGGAGGCAGAGGAACTGGAAGGGAGACCTCCAGTGACCGTCAAGTTTGAGATTCCTTATTTCACTGTGTCCGGAATTCAGGTGACTCACCATCTCATTCAACCCACCCATTTACTCAATTCCTCTCACCCACACTTTCACCCATCCAGTCCTCAACTACTCTCATTTACTCACCCCCTCACTCAGTGTTTTCCCATGTCTCAGGTTCGTTATCTGAAGATCATTGAGAAGAGTGGTTACCAGGCTCTGCCTTGGGTGCGTTACATCACGCAGAGCGGAGGTGAGAGATGATCACCATCATAAGAAGCTGCATCATCACCACTGATTTTTACACGCTTTCATTTAACTGTTGTTGTCGTATCCTCAAATCTTGTAACTCTATTTTAACCCACTTCCCAATGTGGTATCGACTGAAAACTTGGTATACTTATGTCATACTGATGACAATACTATATTCTATCATTAAAAAATATATATTTTTAAAACATTCTTTCATATGTAATGTTTCGGCTTGGGTCTAACTGTCCACGATCAACTGACGTTGGCTGTAATTGGCCACGGTCCCTTACGTTGTGGCAAGCTTCGGGGCCACTTCCTGGAGTTGTGGAGTTCTTCCATTACTAGTACATTTCATTAAAGCGTTTTAATTTTTTATATTATCTTTCTTTGCAGATTATCAACTGAGGACTCATTAATCTGAAGATGTTTTAAATCCAACTACTGAATCTACACTTGCATGCAACATACACTTGCACACATTTAACACTTGCACACATTCGTCTCCCCCATACTGAGGCTTTACACATCAGGTAGTCATTTAAAGCTGAATCGACCAGTTTTGATGTCACTGAACACTGTTAGCTATCACTAGGAATCAAACTCAGGTTTGTAAAGCGGTGTCCTGACCACCACTGCTCACTACACAATTTCATTTATGCACTTAGACATTCCTTTACAAGTTCATACACAAGTACAGTAACGTATCAACATCTAAACTCATGTACGTATAAACTGTATGCAAATGCATCGACTTTAACGAATAGAAACCAGCAAATCCTAGATGCCTTATGGTTTTGTTTATATATCCTAAGGAGGCTACAGGCAATCAAATGATCGCTCATGAAATATTATACACGCTTCAGGATTTGTATTACTCGTACCTGTACGTGTTGGCTTTGTTTTTGACAGCCATTATGAACCACTTTGGAGATAGACAATCAGAACCAGGGCTCAAACACAGGTCAGCTTTGGCTCAGTGTCTCTTGACGCTTGGGCCATTATGAACTCAAGGGAGGTAACGCATAGACCTTGGGCTCAACTTTACACCCAGGACCTTGGTAGTTCTGGCCGAGTATATGCAATGGTCGTTATGAACCTCTTGAAAGGGTGAGACAAGAAACAGAACCTAAACAAGGCCTCAGCAATTTAAATACAGGCTTAGGTTTTTGAATGGAATGTATTTTAAAAATAGGGTAGTCGAGTATTTTCCAGATGTCTTTAACTGTTTTTTGGGATATTTTCCATGAGTTTTATTTTATATATATAAAAAAATTAGCGGTGTTTGAAAATCATGTGGTGATTTTGGTGATTGGAAACTCAGAAGAATGTTTAATTTACTTGTACATTCCAACTGATAATGCAGGCTGTAAGACTATTGTAAAGTTTTAAGAATCAATAAACATGCATCTGTATAAAATTGTGGGCGTGAATTAATGTGGTTTGTTCAGCAGTGTATAGTCCAATATTTCATAACAGGTATTATAGGCTGCAGGATCACATGGCAGGCAGATGGCAATGCAGCAAAATCCCATATCTGTTTCTTGGCTTCACTCACCTGCACTATTTCCATGACCCAAACAGCATTGGGGGAGGCCCTCATTCAAGCAGTGGAATGGCAAAAGCTGTGCATGTACAGTTACAGTATTTTACAGAAAATACAAATGTTAAAACAGTATAACATTGCATATTATTCTTCTCCCCCTCCTGCACAATTAATGGTGTATACTGAATTAATTTGCGACATGTTGGTAAAATCAGCATTCTCCATAAGCTCCATAAGGGGTTTGAGGTCGTGTCTTATCCATAACCTTCAGTATTTTCACCACGTTGGCCCTTTGTACAAATGGTCACAGCCCACTGCATTGCCAGCTACATATTTAATTTACCCCCTTACCACCAGAGCATATTTCGGTGCTAACAAATCCACGTCCAATACTTATTAGGTAAAATTAATTCATACATTAAATAAGATGTGTTAAATGTAGACAGAGCAAATTATAAGAACATTAGCATTAAATACTGTGAGGGTATGTTATGAATTTTTTTAAAAATCACGTTATGCGTGTAAAGCATGCATCAAAGAGTTTGGTGGTGATGATGGCGAATGTGGAAAAGTTGATGGTAGTGACGATGGTTCTGGGCAGTGATGTTGATAGTTATTGTTTGTGATTAAAAATAAATAACTTGAGAATAGTTCGAAGTCTTATCTAAAGTTATAGTACAAGCAACATTGACAAAATGGACCCTCATTATTTACATGAAATGCCATTCCTTCAGTTTACGAGTAATTTTGCCAATTACATTTCCATTACTAGAAAATGTAAACTAACTTTTTTTATATTAATGAAATTGTCTATGCATTGAGGAATATTCATGCCAGATTGAACAAAAATGCACCCAAAACATTTAACATCATGCATTTAATTTATTCAGCATTCTCAATAAAGTTCAGACAAACAATTCAAACTTAAATTAGACGTTAACCTGAAATAACGCGTCAAAAAATCTTCCAAACTCCTCGCACACCCAAGTCGGTGTGCAGATATTCATTTAAGACAATCGGCCTAAATATGGCCCTCAACTGTGATTAATTTGTTTGGTGTTGGTCTGGTGTGTGAAGATGGGTCTCACACTGTGTAGGAATTGAGAATGCAGCTAGCCTTCAAGGCAGAAATTATGTTTAGACGGTGGTGGACGGAGACAGATGAACAAAGGGGATATCCTCCACGGACGAGTCCTAACAGAGAAACAAAACGACTCATTAGTTGACCACTCAGTCAACCACTGACACACCAAGTCAATCCATTTTGTCAACCACCTACTCAATCTTCTACTCACCCACCTAGTCCACTCCATTCACCTAAACCAGACTCACCAATGTCATAATTCACCTTGCCCACCTAGTGAACCACTCATCCAATTAACTACTACCCTCCCACTCAATAAATCACCCCCTAGTCTACAACTCACCCACCCATTCACAAACTCACTTTTACCCAAGCATTTACTCACTCAATCCCTCATGCACACTCACCCAGTCAACTAATTCTCAGGGTGGTGGTGGTGCTTTGGAAGCAGGCGATGTGAATCTTGTGGTTGGGTTTTCAAGGCTTATGGTGGTAGTAGTGGAGATGGTTTCAATTGTATTGATGGAGGTTGTGATGTTCAGCGTTTCCCAAACTTTTGTGAGTCACAACACCCTCAGCATATTAAACTATTTTCCATCATGCAAATTATATGCTAATGAGAAAATATGGTTTAGTTCAAGTTGTGGTTTACGCTGTGGTGGTTGATGTACGTATGGCTTATATTATTGTTACCGATAGTGTTGGCTGTGGCAATGGTTGTCGTCATCTATGTTGATCCGATTGTAGTGTTGCCGTTTGCAACGATATTTTGTCGTATATTTAGCGGTTGTTGGAGTACTTGTGTTTTATCTGACCGTGTTTTGTGTTGTGGTTTATATGGTTGTTGCGGTACTTTTGGTTTTTAGTATGGTATCTGTGGTTGAAGCTTTTGTGCTTTTGTGGTCAGTATTGTGATTTATGTGGTTGTTCTAGTGCTGTGATTTGTGGCTGCACAAATCAATAGCAGTTGTGTGCTTGCTGTGGTTTATGTGGTTGTGTAGTAGTTTGTATTGCACTTGTTGCCTGTGCTTCTCTGTGCTGCTGGTTCCGTGCTGTTCTTGGAATGAGGAAGAAACGACGGTAGCGGTGTCGCTGGAAAAATCCACGCCGCGTGACCACCACCACTACGGCCAGCACCGCCACCACGAGCAGGCAGAGAGGGAGCACGAGCAGAGGACCTGGCACCATGCGGCCTCAAGCAAAACCACATTAATACAAACATTAGAAATAAACACGGGGCTCCACCCCAGCTCCTCAGTGGTGCTGGCTCCAAATCTCAAAACACGGCCATTTACTTTGCAGCCGTAGTCAACCACACGCAGGGTTGGCTCCGATATTATTGCACCTCCAGGGTATGCATGTTGTATAAGATTACATGTATGTGATTCTACCGGTATATGAATGTTATACTATAAAGTGGATCATGTATACATGAACTTCTTTAGCACCGTATGTACCTATAGTATTGGATGCTTTATAGTACTGCATAGTCATTGCAGTGCATTAGCGTGCTTATTCCAGACAATTCCTCAATCACCAGTTACTGACCACTGACAGACACGTACCACTTGCACAAACGCGCTACAGCCACTCACCAAAGACTGACAAATGAAATGTCTGTCTATATTACAGGCCACCCTATAGGATTTATGTACAGGAAGTGCAATAATACATTTTAACCAGCAGGCAGTGCATCACCAATTGTGATTACCAGGTGATGCGTTTTAACCTAGGTCAAAGGTCAAACAGAATCCCATGTTTCTCATGAACGAAATTATCTTTCACTGGAACATTCATGACAACAATTCCTCAAGTAAATGCTGTGACAGACACATAGCGCTGCTTATATAGAGACAAGTGCACGCATATATATCAAAACGCTACTGCTGAGCACAAACAGACGTTGTTTTCTCTTGTGTTTTGACTGCCGGGCTGCCGTTTGCACAGCCTATGCAGTCTTCATCAGGGGTTCTTAGGTTCCTACCCAGTATACTGCCATTTTAAAGGTAACGGCAGCCAACCACAGGAATTTGCACATAGATGCGATTAGTCAAACCTTTCAGTCGTCTGTGGCAGGCCAATTACCGGTCTGACCCCAATATAACATCAGTCAAAGAAAACGGTGAAGCGCATAAAACAAACAGTCATCACAAGTGTGTGTATGTACAAATGCTCGACTGTTATAATTTTGGGAAAAGAAGAGTTAATCCTAGACTTACCTCTCAATGATGCTTTGCTATTGCCAATCAGGTTACTTGACAGGGTGGTGGATGGAGGTGGCTGAGAGTGATTGGAGGCAACTGACGGAGGCTGGGAGGAAGAACTGGAGGTGATTGGAGGCTCGGGGCTGGATGGGGTGAGCATACGAGGGGAGACACGGGAGTCTGTGGTATGACAGGAAGAGGTGCATTAATATATAATTTATACCAACATATAAACACGCACTTATACAATCGCATATGCACATACTTATACAAACATACATACTGAAACATGCATATTTGCACTCACCCACAAACTCAAGTCATTCACCAGCTTTTTCACCCACCTACCTAACTTCACACCCACCCCAGTCACTGGACCCACCGACCAAACAGCGAAACACATTCACCACCTTTCTCACCCACCTACTCGCCCACTAACTGGTCCATCCACTCATTTCCACATTCACTCACACACCAAAATAGCTGAACACAAATCACCACAGTCAAACCTGGTGAAATACAAGTCCAAAATTATATTACATTTCAGTCTTTTTAATATATAATTAATGTCACAAAGGCGCATTCAGAGTTTACACACAGGCACAGCATTCAGGCAATTTACTCCTTGGGGCAAAACAACAGCCTCCCTCTCTGCTCTGATGTGACCAGGGTTGTGTGTCAAGAGTATCCAAGCCAGTAACATGAAGATTCCGAGTTCAAACCCTGGATCTGGGTGTCTGTTTGTGGGGATGGGTTCATAATCACCCATTAAATACGCATTTTACTGGCACAACTTGGGATCCTGGGTTCAAATACTTATTTCAGCCACCCATCAATAAACCGGATTCCCAAGTGAAGCGAATTGATGGTCTTGACCCAGACACCAATGACGACAACCCAGCAGCATTTAACAGGTCACATTCTGGTGATGAGCCTAACAAAGTAAAACTGATTTAGAGTTTGCCTGATTAAACAAATACTGCTGGAAAATATTGTTCCTGAAGGCACAGACTCATGGACCTAAAGGTTGTTTACTTTGTATGTGGGGAAACACACTTGTATATCTATTCTTTTATTAATATCTATACATCTAGTGGCATCCTCACAACTGACGGTTGTTGCCTATGTTCAATGCTTGGTATCGTTCGCAATCTTCAGCGTTTCGCATGGCAAGTCCTGTCAAAACGGCTCTGTCCAATCTTTACTTAAAGCTTTCGTCACGTAGATAGGTTGAACCTATCTACGTGACTTTACCGAAAGACCCAAGAATATGGCTCATTGTCCCATAAACTGGGTTCATAATGGCCGTTTCCTTCCTCTTAACTTAGATATTACGTCGCAGAATGACAAGTTGTCCGCTTCGGATATGTCACATACATACCACCTTCGTTCTTGTTAGATTTGGTTTTCGACAAATTGGACAAGTTCCAGTATATAAAGTGGTTTCACATGCGTTGAACACGCCGAGTGGGCCATTCAAAACCTGCTGTGCATCTGGTTTGGATAAGAGGCAATTGAAATGGGGTCTGGGGCAACTTCCAGGATTCTTCCCTGGCACGATGTAATGCCGCTAATCATGAGTTCCAAATTACATTTTCTTCATCCCGTGACAGCAGATGCCCATACCAGCACAAGTCAAATTCAATCTGGAGAAAGTAATATTTAATTGAAGTCCTTGTGTTGGAGCACAATTTTGGAAAGTAACAATGCATTACTCTAACCAAAGTACCAAAGACTGGCTTGAACCCTGCACTTACTGGGGCTGGCTCAATGCCTAAGACAGCCACTTTGAATTGGACATGCCCATTATAAACATGGATATTGTCAACCTCGTAACACACACGTAGACTAAGGCCCCAAGGCTCAAACCAAGGAACAGCAATCTTGGCTCCATGTCTACAATGCCACTATGAAACCAACCTGGCAGTTTGAACAGAAAATGGGCATTATCAACCTTACAGGGCTATTATAATTCTGGCATAGTCATTAATTACAATGTCATTATACATCAAATATATGGTATTGTGAAGCTGAAACCAATCATGAACTGGACAAGGCCATTATGAACCGATGAAACAGCACGGATCCCAGGCATGAAACCCATGCTGTCAAGTGTCTAAAATGGCCAAATTCTATCTACTGACATTGAAATTACGAATGCATTATGCACCAGACCTTGGTTATGACACCAACATATGCATTATGAATTTTACATGTATATTATGAACCCACAGGGGCTGCACTCACCAAAGGCGACAGTAGGATGAGGCTCCCACCATGGCAGGAACGTTTTGGTTGGAGTCCAGGATGCACGGCCACTGCCGCTGTTCCCACTGCTGTAGCTTGTGGTCATGTCTCCACTGCTGCTTCTGCCAAAGGTGCTGCTGTCCACACTGCTGTAGGGACTGGTGGTAGTGTCTCCAATGCTGTCTTTATGGTTTAAGTTGCTGCCTCTGCTATTGCTATTTCTGCTCTCTTCATTGCTTTCTCTGCTGCTGCTATCTCCACTGTCAATAACGCTGCTGCTGTAGCCAGTGTCTCCACCACTAGAGCTACTGCTGCTGTATCCGCCACTGTTACCACCTCCACTGCTGCTATCACTGGTGCTGGAAATAATACTATCACTGCTAATGCTATCACTTGTGCTACTGATATCACTTGTGCTACTGATATCACTGGTGCTGGTGACAATGCTATCACTTGCGGTAATGCTATCACTGCTGATGCTATCCCTTGTGCTGGTGGGAATGCCATCGCTGCTGATGCTATCACTGATGCTACTATTACTCATGCTGGTGGGAAATGTATCACTGGTGCTGCTATCGCTGTTGTCTTCACTACTGTTCCCGTCACTGACGCTGCTCCCAATACTGATGCTACTTCTGCTGTCTTCCTCTGTGCTATCGCTGATCCTGCCAATGCCAAGTTCGCCATAACTGTTCATAATGCTGCTGATGCTGGTGATGCCGCCATCACTACCACTATTACCGATGATGCTGGCGATGCTTCCTGTATTGCTATCACTGCTGCTGCTATAAATATTGGTATCACTGTTGCTGCTGCCACTGGTGCTGCTCGTGATAGTGTGACTATCACTGTTGCTACTGCTATTATTGCTACCATTATCACGATTACTATCTATATTGCTTTCACTACCATTTTGTTTTGTACTATCACTCAATCTCCTGGCTTCTCTATTTATATTACCGCTATTGATATTACTATTGATGGCTCCATCGGTTTCATTATTACCACTATTACCCACGCTGATATTACTGGTACTTTGTCTATTGATATTTCTACTCCCATTTCCATCACTGCTTTCACTACCCACGTCTCTATTGATATCACCGAGTCCCCTATTAACATCTTCACGGATATCTCTGCTGATGCCAGCCGTTGGCAGTGTGTGTGGATTCACAATGGCGGCCCTTTCTTCCCCATTGGGCCCCCACGATCTTCCATTGCCCATTAGCCACTGGACACCAATCCCTTGGGAAGGCTGCAAGTCCCACTCAGAATTCCTGATGGAAGATTCCGAAACCCCAAGACCTTGAGGGGAAACTCCCAAGGCCGGTTGAGAATGTGGGACATCCAAACTGGAAATTCTTGCACTTGGTTGCGAATTAGTTTTTCTAAAATCTGGTTGAGAAGTTGCTAAATGGGGTTGAGAATTTGGAGAACCGAGATGAGGATTTGTGATATCTGAATGGGAATGCGATGATTCTGGTTTGAAATGTCTCAAATCGCGTTGGGAATTTGAAGATTCGAGTGGAGAACTTTTCAACTCTGGTTGGGAATTTGATATGCCTGGGTGGAAATTTATTAAAGGTGGTTGTGAAGTTGGGATATCCATCTGGGAATAATTTACATTTTGTTGAGAATTTCTTAAATCAGACTCAATCTTTCCAAAATGAAGCTGTGAATTTGATGGGTCTGTTTGGGAATAATTTAAATTGAGGTAGGAAACCCTTACTCCTGGCTGAGAATCCCTTGAATCTGGCTGGGAATCCCTTGAATCTGGCTGGGAATCCCTTGAATCTGGCTGGGAATCCCTTGAATCTGGCTGGGAATGTTGAGAATGGGAATGCACAGGAAATCCGTCCGGGGAAGCGAAAAAATCGGGAGTTATAAACACACTACCCGTCGTCACGGAAACTGCAGATGGGTGATGGAGCGTAATATTGGTATGCGTGCCAGTGTGTTGGTTTGTGATTTCAGTTTGTGTGTTTGGATGTTGATGTGTAGTTTCGTTCAGATACTGGTCTGTGCTATTGGCATCTATATTTGTGAGTTGTGGTGTGATGGTAGAGTTTGTGTCAGAATTAGGGTGTTGATTTGAGATTGTAGTTTGTGTGTTAGGGTGCAGAGGTGTGACAGTGCCATGTGTATCCAATGGTTGCGGGGTAATGGGGTGTATGTTAGGGTGTTGTATGATGGTAGTGTGTGCATGTGAGATGGTAGCCTGGGTTTCAGGCTGTAGGGGTGCCAGAGTACCATGTGTGATAGTAAGTTGTGGTGTAATAGGATGCGTGTTAGCTTGTTGGTGTATAATAGTAGTGCGTGTGTTTGGATTAGTGTGTTTCTGTGCATTGGTGAGTTGAGGTGTGATGGTAGATTTTGTGTTGCGGCGCATGACAGTGTTCGGATTGTGTGGCCTAGTTGGGCCGGTATTATGTAGTTGGCTTATTATGGTAGTGTACGTGTTTGGCTTAGTGTGTTGGTGTGTGTTAGCAAATCTAGATGAGGGGGTAAATTTTACGTTGGGGTTTTGTGGGGAATGGTGTTGTTGTATGATGGTAGTTTGTGCGTAAGCGGGTTGGTGCACCGAGGTAGCCCGTGTATTCGGGGGTAGCGATGGCGTGGTAGGGCGGTCATCCCCCACAATCACCGCTGCAACACAACAAATCATTGCAGAATCATTAATAAACAGTATACATAAACACACCTAACTTCTGAGCAGTACGTAGGCTTTCGCGACCAATATTATTCATAATAAAGGTTTTTGGGTTAGATCGCGTTTATTTATAAATGTGTCGCAACCCTCCACCACCCGACACGGCCAATCAGCAAAAAAAGTGTCACGTTGACAAAAGACAAATAATTCACTACTTCAGCCCACCGGTGTGTTGAAGAGTTAATCCACATTTACAGTTTGCATTCAGAGCACTGAATGCCAAATCACGATCGCAAAGCAATACTACTGAAAGCGACCAGATTGTTAAAACAATAAAAATTCCATATATCTCAGGAGTAACTGACAAATTAGCCCGCGTTTTGCAAAAGCAAAACATTACAGTAAGATTTGGTACAGTACACAAAATTCAAAAACTAGTATCTTGCACTAAAGACGCATTACCTAAACTATCAACAGAAGGTGTATATCGGATTAATTGTTCATGTGGCAGCTGCTACATTGGGCAGACGGGACGTAACATCAGCGTAAGACTAAAAGAACATCAGAGAAATATTAAATTATCTCAAACACAACTGTCGGCAGTGGCAGAACATGCTTGTCAACAAGGACACTCAATTGATTTTGACAATGTTGCAGTGGTGTGTAAAACTAATTATTACTGGCAAAGACTAATTAGAGAATCCATTGAAATTGAGAGGAACAAGAATAACTTTAATCGTTCTGACAGCTACCGGCTTAGTGCGGCCTGGAAGCGTATTATTAAATAATACACATTACATTTTGATTTAAAGAATTACTAATCTACAACTCATTACTAATCATAACCAATGACTGATTACTAATCGATTATATAATTACATTACCCCCCCCCCTCCGCCTCTAATCACTGCACCTGATATGAGTTAAGTGATGACGTCACCCTGCTGCTCTATATAAAACCGGGAGCAAGCGAGGGCTTTACCATTCTGGCGAATTGCCCGATGATGCTGGAAGTATTTACCAGCGAAACGTCGTACTCAAACTGTAAATGTGGATTAACTCTTCAACACACCGGTGGGCTGAAGTAGTGAATTATTTGTCTTTTGTCAACGTGACACTTTTTTTGCTGATTGGCCGTGTCGGGTGGTGGAGGGTTGCGACACATTTATAAATAAACGCGATCTAACCCAAAAACCTTTATTATGAATTCTGAGCAGTAACTAAGCCAACTAAGCACCCTGTTTAAATTTAAAGTACAGGACCAAATCAGTCGGGAATGGGTCCGACATCGGAAGCGGAGCAGGTTTGCGCCTGGAGAGTGCTTGGATAGCCAAAAACTATTCCCATCAGGTTGTGAGTGGGACTACAGCCAACAATAAAGCAAACAATTCCTTTGTAGTATTGTACATTACTAACTATGCTCCCATGCTTCCCCGCCTTTACAAACCCGCACTGACCAAGTACATTACAAGAGCTGTAATAATTCGGATGTTATGGTTTTGATACGACATTACCTCTTAGACACTGTTAAGATGCAACTATTTACGGTGCTTATTCTTTGGGTCTTTCAGTAAAGTCACGTAGATGGTTCAAAGAAAATAACAAAAAAAACTCTACGACGTTTCGATCACAACACAAGCGACCGTCGTCAGGAGGAAAGATGGTAGCCCGAATCTCTTTGAACCTATCGACGTGACTTTACCGAAAGACCTAAAGAAAATGAATTACTGCAGTCACGAAAGCTTTAAGTCAAGATTTATAGTACATCAAAAAAAGGGGAAAATATAAAATAACAAAAAATCGTCACTGCGCTCCGTGCGCGCTATCAGTAAAACAGAATGGAATCTTGGTTAAAATTGTAATAAATGAAAACCAAAACATACAATTTCACTATAAAATACAATCTAGATTTGAAGTTTTCGTGACTGCAGGGATCCGCAACTTTGGTTCTTTCGGTAAAGTCACGTAGGTATAAAATGAATAAATTAAATCACGACGTTTCGGGCGCAACACAAGTGCCCGTCATCAGGTGGAAACAGCCGACAGCAATTAACAATAAACGAAAGAACCGAAGGGTATGAAATCCAATCCTAGAAATGGGGAAAAAAAATATTCTTGCGGAAAAGTGTGGTCAAATAACCAGGAGGACGACGAGCGTGTTGAATGCACACGAAGCGTACAAACCCATCGACTGAAGAAAAAATGAATCTCTAAATTGATTAAACTTATTTAGTCAACGTCATCATGAAGGCGGTTAAATGAGAAGATTAAAACAAGCTAAACCGCTGAACATTTTTCAACGTTACGAGTGTTAAGTCGGCAAATGAAACGCACGTTAAAAAAACTATTTAAAAAGCGACGCGTCTTTTTAATGCGATTCTAACTTCGTCTTTATAAACTTAACTCCCACCGATGACTCCTTGCTAGAGCAGTGGGGTGAATTAAAAGCCGCGCAATTAACATTTTTTTTTAAATTGTATATCTTTAGTAGGCGACGATTTTACCGTTACACAAATACAACACTCACAACACGATGAACGTTACACCAACATTTTTTTAGACGCCTTCGTGCGTTAATGTCACTTAAAAAAAACATTTATTTAAACCACCCGCTGTCAAATATTAATTGCACGTTACCGTATCACCATCGTTTGAGGCAAATTTATATAGACAGTGTTCGTATGTAAAAAAAATAAAAAAAACATTACAAGGGTAAAGTTTAAATTATTTCCACAAAACTACGCGACACTTTAAAAACGCGGCGATGTTTAAAAAAAAAAAGAAATTTCCCCCGATGTAATTTTTGTTGTTGTTAAATATACAAACTTAACTTAATATACAATTTGTGTGTACTCGTTAAGGGCTTGCCTGGCGACAGCGCAGCTAACGCCGCGCACACGAGCGCGAGCCTCGCGCCTCCCGCCATCCACGTGACCCGAACCGCAACAAGACACGCCCCCTCCGCCCTCGCTCTGACATCAACCAACGGGGCCACGCCTTTCCAATAATGTGTGTATATATACGCTTCGATGACGTCATGCTCATGCAAGGGACCGGAGGGGGGGGGAGGTGTGTGTAAGAGTGTGACGTCAAAACAGCGAGTCCTTGTTGGCGATGACGTCATCGCCAGAGGGCGAGGATGTTGTTAGCTGCCTCGCCCTCTGGGTCGTGGGTTCGATTCCGACCCTGACAGCTTTGCTGCTGTATATTTGGGGCTCGCGGCGTCTCTCTCACCGTGGTCACGTGGATTTTGATCCGGGTCTTCCCGTTCTTCTCTCCACATTTAGAATCAACATCACGCGTTTAAAGTATTTGGCTTGCTTTTGATTTAAAGCTTTCGTGACTGCAGGGAATTTTTTTTTTAAACGCCACTTTTTTCAAATTTTCTTGCTGTGGTTTTCACACCTGATGATGATTGCTTGTGTTGCAGTCGAAACGTCGTGGGAATTTTATTGTTTTATATTTTTTTATTATAAATGTTCACATGATGACAAGCCACTTTGTTGAGCTATTATTTGTGGCCAGGTCGCTTCTCAAAAAAAAACTGCTGTAGTTCAGTGGGCCCTTACCTGGTAAAATAAATAAAAAATCTTACGTATTCGTATGTGCGATGGCGTCATCGGCACAGTAAGTCTGCGATGACGTCACCCAACCGATGAATCGTTGAAAATGACGTTACAAGCGATTTAGTTTAATGTGCGTGGCAACGTTTCAACGTGATGACCTCATTATCCCTCGTACCGCGGTCGGGCATGCAAAGGCTTGTGACCGCAACTTGGCTGCTAAAGTGCCCAAGTTGGACATTGCAACCAGTTTGAAACAGCGTTGCCACGTGCTGACTAATTTCAGAAAAGAGAAAATTTGAAAAATATTTTGGCACAATAAAATATCACGTGGCTCCATCCCAAAACAAATATGGATCAAAGTCTTACAAGTTTTTTTTGTTCACGTTTCAGGAGGCATCTTGCTCGAAAGGGTTTATTTTGCTGCTTACGGCTTCTTACAGTCACACGTGGAATGTTTTTTTTAATTATCCGTTGCTGGATGAGGGCTTGTCCCAGGGATGCTGTGCCGGGTCCGTGCGGTTCACTGATCACAATTCATACCTGTCAACCCCTTATTACCGACCAATTAAGACCTTATTAATCACCCCGTGCGCTTATAAATCTCAACGTTCATCCTACAAAGCCCTATTGAAACGGCTGTACGCCGTGGACCTGAAAACTCAAATTTCCCTGTAAAGAAAAAAACAAATCGGGGTAAACCGTATTCCGTGTGGGTGGGGATGACAGTACAGCGCAACAATGGATTTTACAGCAGTGCCCTGACATCGGCTGTCCATAACAACCCCCACGCCAACGTTGGCATGGGGTGCTCCTTCAACAATGTGTGCAGTTATATAAGACTAACTACGCTGACATTTAAATAACTATTTAATAAGGAGCTAAAACCAGCCACTCGGTAATTTTGCGGGCCACATAAAACAACATTTTTCTGCTTCTCGTTTTATTTCAAGTTTTAAGCACAGACTCGATTATAACTTCGTGCCAAATGTTACCTTTCTTGCCGTTCTAGAACATTCTTCTTGGATTTTGCACCAGTCGTCGGCGTCAGTGCGCATGATATGTGACTGATGTAACTAGATGAATGAGATCATAATTAAAAAAAAAATCACATTAATGTCCACATTACTGGGACATTAAATGCGTTAGCTTAACAGAGCCCATCTATACTCTTGACTCGGTGCGTTTGAGTCAAACGTTGAAATACAATTATAAAGCAGCCTGTATCTCGGTTCACTATTAAATAACGTTCCTGATTGCCTGTAATTACACGCGGATGTTCAAGGACTGTAACATGAATTAATTTATGGCCCTATTTCAAGCCACTGCTGGATAAGGGCTTCTTTTTTTCCCTCGCCGTGTTGGTCAAGAGGGCTGCTTGACCATACTTCACCACGCTGGGTGTGGTGAAGGTGGGGTGGGGGTATGCGCAGGGCCGGTTCAGACATCACCCGCCCCTGATGTTCGCCGTGGCAGTGACTCTTAACTCGGATGGCGCGAGTTCAAAGTGCAACGCGCTAACCACTGCGCCTCCTCTCCGTCTCCGCTGCAGTGAGACTGCAGTGAGAATGCTGTACGTAATTGTTGTTGAGTAGGAAAAGGAATGGGTGCGAATGTTAGCTTTACCGGCTCTAGGTACAGTATTATTCCGATTACCTCTCGAACACAGAGGCCGGATGTCCCCCTCCGTCAAGGCTTCCTCCAGTCTCGAATCATTGTTTTTCAATTCAAAGCTAAATTATTTTATGAAACTCAGCTGCCGGTTCACCATTCCCTGGTGAATTGTTTTATTTTCATTTGTTTCATGCCAATTTTAAATCCGATGCAAGCCAGAGCAGAACTTAACTTATTATTTGGACTGTTTTTTTAATCAAAATCACAAATAAAAAAAATGTGCCTGTCTTTTATTGTCTTGGAAGCATTTCCATCCTAAAAGCAGTCCAAAATCATATTAGAGATTAGTTTAGGATCATTGGCGAGCTTCCTACGTGAATTAATTTGTGTAATGTCTCCTAAATTGCTTTTTTTTCCAAAAAGAAAAAAAATTACCGAGTTAGATGCACCAAAATCCTGATTCATGTGGAGGTTTTGTTCATCGTTCTGTCTTGCGGAAAAGTTCACTTTCCAAGTAATCAGGAGTCAATTTCATAATTGGCGGATAGCATATCGCCACTCGTCACTGCACACTTGCAGAATGGCTCAAAGTGAGCAGGGCCAGGGTGGAGCAAGGATGCAGTTGGCAATAGTACTTAATAGTATGATAATTGATTTTTTACCCTTTTATCTGGCAACAAAACTGACACCTTTTTTACAAGGAGTCTTGTTTACATTGACCACAATACCTGCGGTCGGAACGCAAACAAAAAATAACAACTCTGATAATGTATGCACCGTCCTTGAAATTGATTGGTCCACACCCGAGACAGCTTTCTTTAGAGCCTCGTCTCACATGGTGTTGCCAGATAAAAGGGTAAAAAAAGAATTATCATATTTTGTTACTGGCAAATGAGGTTTCCAATGGTACTTAATAGTACTTATGCAATTTGTATTTATATACTTTTGATTTAAAGCTTTCGTGACTGCAGGGATTCATATTCTTGGTTCTTTCGGTAAAGTTACGTGGCTTTATATACTTTGTTTATTATGTATCTTTAGTGACTTGCTTACTTTCGTATACTTTGAATGCCTGTCAGTGCTTCATAGATCATCAGATTCCTCCCGGATAAATAAAGATTCCGATTCTGGCAACGGATAATTTGCGTGTCGTGTGGAGGCGTGCATAGGAGGGGGAGTGTAGTGGTTTCAAACAACACCCAAATGCATTAAAAAAGCGCTTGGCCTGTGTGCATAATGCAAAAACCATCAGCAATACCTAAATATCTGCATTGTGATCCTCAGTCATCATCCCATTCTATGTGATAATTTTTTTTATTTGGCAGGCACCAAATGTGAGCGACTGACCTTAGACAAAAGTACATTAGCTTTTCAGGAACTTATATGAAGGTTTTTGTAAAACGCACAAAGGCAGTGTTTTTTGTACGTTTTTGGTGTGTTGTTTGATACAGTACTTTTATTTCTTTCCAGCCTGCATTATTTTTCTGTTACAATGGGTTTTTTTCTCGTGATTTAGATTTTTAGTAACGTTGTGGTTAGGGCACTGTGCTATGAACCCATTGGTCTGAATTCCAATTCCCAGCCACGGTGGCTAACATTAGTAATAATTATTTGAACTGGTCCTAGGCCTCCCTAAGGTCGACTCGGCCCTCGAGGAGTACCTGATGCATTATGTAAGGATCAGTGATGGGGAAGACAAAGGCAGTTGGGAGTGGTACTGGCCACAATATACGCCGTTCTGACCTTCAGGAGATGCTTGCAAGCAAAAAATACCTCCACAGCAGATGTAGGTGGTAGGGGGATCTTTGTATGATGGCACAAGCGTCGTGGTGACGTCACCGCCACTTAGTGGCGATTGTTGTTTGTATGATGTTGTTGTTGTTTGTATGATGAAACGAGATGTTTGGGCAATAGCTTACTGAAAAGAACGTTTTATTTCCAGTCTCTCATATTCACAACTTGCATATATACCGAAAACAAGAGGATATTAAATGTATACATTCAAAGCACGGCTTATCCACAGTATACATTTTAAGTAATGAAGGGTTTCGCTTATCCAATATATGATCGCATAGCGAATTTTAACCATTATATGAATTCAAGGTCTCCTTATCCAACATAGTAGAAATAACACATACACCCATGAATATTCAAAGTCTCCCATATGTAATATACATATTCTAGATATAGCGTATGACTTATTTCTCATCATTGCTAAATGCAATGTATAAATTCTAAGTCCGGCTTATCAAATACTGTATACGAAAAGTCCTGCTCATCCAATATATCAATTATAAATAACTTCAATGTCTATAAATATAACTTCATTTTCCATTATTTACCCCAGTGAAAGCCCAATGACATAACAAATTTGTGACTGACAATTTATTTAACCTGGTGAGAGAACTCCTTAAGATTTCTTAACTCTTGATATTGACGTAATATATTTAATCATGACAGCCCATCGAGCTTAATTATCAGTGTATTTCATACCTAAGTATAACTTTATATTTACGCTATAAGGCAGTGATAACAGTGGGAGAGGCTCACGTCAGGCAAAGTTAATGTTTTACTTAAACATTGGGTATATTTTTGTCTTGGATGCAAAACTAACCTTTTTTTACAGTTTTTAAAAGTAAAGTTTTACCCACCCACTCACCTACTCGTCCACCCAAACAATCACGCACCAACCCAGTTCGTAACTCATTCTACTAACTGCTCACCAACTCAGCCCTCACTGACCTATTCATTTTTACCTCCTAACTCAGGTGATTGAAAGGCAACTATGGACCAAGCAGGTGAATTACAGGTGCGTCTTAGAACAGTATACTGGTGAATTTATCATACATATGAGCGACAAGAGGGTCTTCGTAGACATGCAAGTCTTGAGTCACAGGTAGGTTTTGACCTACAGGTAACAGGTAAGTGACAGACAAGTCTTGGCATAGAGGTGACAGTCACAGGATATAGATGAGTGACAGGTACATCTTGATGTACAGGTGAGTTTTAACTGAACAGAGGAGTCAGATTTGTACATCTGAGTATTGACCATACAAGTCATTCTTGACAAAGGTTGAAAGTCATAGTTGAGTCTTGACCCAAAAAGTGAGAGTCACAGTTGAATACGGGTAAATCTTGGCATACAGGGGAGTCGTAGCTGGCTCTTGGCGTACAGGTGAGAGTCGTAAGTGGCTCTTGGAACACAGATGCGAGTCATAGGTGGCTCTTGGCGTGCAGGCGCGAGTCATAGGTGGCTCTTGGCATACAAGTGAGAGTCATAGGTGAGTCTTGGCATGCAGGGTGAGGTGGTCGGAGCGAGCAAATCTCCGGTCGCAGTCTGGGCAGGAGAAGGGCCGCGCCCCGGTGTGCTTGCGGACATGGCGCGTGAGCTCATCCGAACGTGCGAAACGCCACGGGCATGGAGACCATGGGCACACGTACGGCTTCTCTCCTGCACACGCACAGGTACACACACCATCAGCAATCGTGTAACCCATCTGTCCAACTCCTACATGCGTGCCGATTTAATTTCTCCATCTTAGCAGTGGGCGTCCATTCGGTTGCATTCCCTCTATTGGCTGCCACCCCATTGGCAGTCTTGACCTTCCGTCATCATTCCTTCTCGCAAAATGTCCTGCCCAAGCCCACTTACCTGTAATGATAGCTAGTCAATATGATGTCTTCAACTTGCGATTGCTCTCTTACGCATTTGTGGGGTGCACACCCAGTCATCTCATGCCAGTTGACTCAAAACTCCTGGGCCTGTCCCGTGACCTCCTGCCAGCGAGGCTTTCGAAAATTAACGTGGCCTCAAAGCACACCTAGCCTGGCACAAGTGTTGTAGTGACATCAACACGACTTAGTAGCGAATGTCAGATGTTTTTGTATGCGCTTGCATGTGAGTGTTCGCTACAGTGCTCACCTGTGTGTGTGCGAACGTGCGCCTTGAGGTGCGAGCTCTTGGTGTAAATCTTCCCGCACCCCGGGTGTGTGCACGCATGCGAGGCCTTCCTGATGCGTGCACCGCCACGCGCACGCACGCCTTGCACACCTGTATACACATACATACACACACATATATATAAAGTACATATAGACATATGTAATAAATATACAGAACATGATGAATTGCGGCGGAGTGCTTTGTGCATTGCGCCAAAAACCCAACAACCTGGGTTTGATGGGTTTTAGAATATTTATTTAGACTGGAGGAATCTGATGAGCTCTGAAGCTTTTATTCACAGATGTCCAGCATGGACGGCTCAGAAAATGACAACAGCAAATAAAATTGGAGAAACTGTTATGTACTCTACACAACAAATTAAGTCGAAGCAACAAAGTTTTCCCATTGACAAAATATATTCTATCCATTGCTAACTTCACTGGCAAGTTTTTATCTAATTTGAACCTGGGCCTTAGATCAACCTGCATGGACCAGTGGAATGACAGATTGTAAATAGTTATTTTATGATTATTCAGTATATATACAATCAAACATATCGAGTACACACACACAATTCACCTAGACATCGACAAATGCACACAGTATATGCACACACACACACAATATAAAGTCACAGAAAAGGTGCAGCCCTGCGATACCTTGCTTGCAGAAGGGCCCTTAGTGGGAGCTTTATATATACACACAAGGTTGTTCCAAAAAGAAACTAAAGATATTTTTGTTAGAAGACCTCAGTACAAACTGTTTCTCCAGTTACCCTCGACTAAAACACCAATGTCCCAGTGGCCCCATAAGCTTTCTAAAGCCAGCAGTAAACATATTTAGGTCAGTCCTTAAGCGACGACGACGACGCCACTGCCTTAACACTTAATAGCCTCGTCGTTTTAAACACGTAGCTTCTCTCAAAGGTCAGCACAGATTGGAGTCTGAACGGCTCGGTCTAGGCTGTGCGTGGAATGTTACAGAACTTTCTGTACAAGCTTTCACATTAATTCTGTCACCGAGTGCAGGACGTTGGTATGGATGACCCTGCTGAAACTGCAGCTATTCCACATATTTATAAATGTTGCCACGATTCATAGTTGTCACAATCTAGCAGCTTCACTCTTCAATGAATTTTATTAATTTGATACACTCAGCACAAAGACAATTGAATAAGACACTGTTCTTCTAATATGCAGGCATGCAAGGGCACCACCATCTTTGAGTGTGTTGAGAGGTCTGCCATCTAATGGCCAAATATGTTAACACGTATTGCATATTTATATAACAGTAATTTTCCATTTAGTACAATACTCAATTACACCGACATAAGGTTCCAGAATTATGAAAATCTTATTTACTGACACACACCCTCGTACATAATTACAACAACCGCCGTTTGCCACTAAGTGACAGTGACGTAACCACAGAGCTTGTGCCAGGCTAGGTGCACTTTGAGGCCACATGAAGTGTCAAAGGCTCATGGACAGGAGGCGACTGGACAGACACAAGTGCCATTGGTTCACTGAGATACATGCATAGATATAGAGTACACATACGTGTACACAACCACGGCACTTGTACCAGGCTAGATGCTCTCTATAAAACTCTAAGTGGAACTCTCTAGGACAGGTAACAGGACACACAACCTATAAGCTTGCAGAACGCACAGAGTTATATGCATGCATACACTTTTGCAAACAAATACGAGGGGTGTGGACCAGCAGTTCAAGAACAATCGTTCAGAATTCATCATGAAACTGACCCGGCATGCACCAAAATGTTACTAAACATTAGGGTCATGTCCCGATTGGCAGATCGGATTTATTTTTCAGAATTCGAATACGTCGCAAGTATATTTCTGTACTCTTTTTTTTTTAACTCTGCAGAGCATGAAGAATGTAAAGCAGCTGGAGCAGAGATTTACAAATAAGATCTGGTTATAGTTTGTGGCACAGTGCATCATGAAGATTTGTGAGAATCTAGGCTGTTCAGTGGCCAGGAGACTGCAGTAAGTTAATGCATTGTCATCACGAGGGCCAGCATCAGCAACAATCCTCAGAGTAACATCATCATCGAGCAGCAGAATCATCATTAACACTGAAAAAGAACGCATTCACTCAATGGGCCTGACCTTAAATAAACCGACTTATTGATCGTCAGCAGCATTATCAGTATACGCAACAAATATAGCAGACGTAAATAGCTGCAGCAGTCACCATAAACACAGCAGTATCTTCAAAATCATCATCAACACCATAAGCAGCATCATACACAGCATGTATCCTCTTAAACAATAGCATAAGCATCACAGCTTCATCACTGGCATATCATCAAACCACATAATCAAATCCCTTTAATACCCAAACTGCGCGACCCTGATATACACAACTATTATAGCAACACTCACCGGAAGCTTTTGTAAAGGTGTTTCCGCCGGTTGCCGCAGTAATGGTTGGCTGTTGAGGTGATGGCATTGCTCCCTCGCGGTGCTGGGCCGAGCTGGCAGGATCTTTGCCGGGGACTGATGGCAGCTCCATCGTGGGAACCTCTAGCAGCTCTGCCATAGGAACTAAAGGTTTCTCCATCCTGGGGTGTACCTTTTGCTCAACAATGGGGACCAGTGGTTGCTCTGCCCGAGGGACAAATGATAGTTCTGCTCCAGAGACCGGTTGTTGTTCCATCCTGGGTACCATTGGTTGCTCCATCCTGGGTCCCAGGAGATGCTCCACTGTGGAGACGAATGGCTGCTCCGTTCTGGGGAACAATGGTTCATTCATGGTGGAGACCTCCAGTAGCGCCGTCCTGGGGACGTATGGAACTTCTGTCGTGGAGACAACCATTGCTTCTCTCCTGGAGTCGTCCATTAATTCTGCCGTGGAGGTTAACAGCTCATTTCCAGCATTCATCAGAGTCTCTGTATCAAAGCCTACAGCCAGGCTGCACGTACTATAAAGCACCGAAGTGTCAAGCTCCGAGCTGTTGCTCATGTAGAATCCTTGTTCCGCCAAGGGGCCCATCTGCTCCTCCACCGTAAAGCCCATCTGCTCCTCCACCGTGGGACCCAGAAGGTGGGACAGGGATCCCGAGGTCGAGGGAGCAGTGAGGAGGAAGTCCAGTAGGTCATCATCAGAGAGATCAAAGGTGGGAACCTGGGTAAAGATACAGAATCATTATCATCGTAATCAAGGTCAGGAGGACATCGGGTCAAGTTCAAGGTGCCACCATGGCCAAAGCTATTAATGCTGCCACACCTCATCAATGCGTTTTACCTTTTGCCAGATCCCATTGCTGCTGCACAGTAGACATGCGACCTCCAGGATCTGCCCTAACAGTACCCCACCATGTGGTGTTCGGTCTTCACCCTCGGTCGCCGGATTCGTTCAGACATATCCATTGCCTGTCCTCGGCAACCGACCCTTTACCACCTCCACCTTCTCTCCCGAGACCAATGTGGTTAACACCATCATGCCTCAGCATCGCGGTAGCACAGTTGACAACTGGCTTTAAGGGACAACTATTATTACACCCTCATCACCACTAAATTCTGGTTTCGTCTTTCCCTTGTGACGATTGACACATCCAACAAGTATCAACCAACACAACCACCCGTTCATGATTGCATCCTACTGCGCTTTCCCTTTACATTGTGTTTCGAAATTGCAGTTTGCTTACAATATCCTGCAATTAATTATCTCGCATGCTCCACATGCTTCTAAACTAAAAGGCCAGAAGCCGCAGCTCTGAGCCGACAGTGGGAGGGAATCAACCACTGGCCAGATCTTTACCAGTCATGAACCATCAACTTCATCAGGACTGTTAACATCATATTATCTTATCACTGTCAATAACTCACATTTGTCAATAACACTGCCTTAAAAGGAAAAATATTTAATGGGCAAGGATTCTGGCAACAGTCCTTTTGCATATCAAATAAGAGGGGCACGTAGTTGCACACTAATATACACCGTGCTGACAGATAAGAATTATATTTTAAAACTTTTCTAATGAATAGTATTCAATTGGAATATGTATAGTTACCTATGTAACTGTTAGAGCATTGGTATCATCTAAAAATGTAGTCGAAATAAAACATTCTTGAGTAGTTGAACGGTAAATGGTAAAACAAAACAAATTTTACAATATGCCACCTTTACATACCCGTCCCCCCCACATAAAAAAATATAAAAGTGCTTTTTACACATCACATCAGCCACATCGCATGCTAGAAGTGCATAATTTCAGCAGCAATGGTTCAACACAACTAAAAGCCCTGGACTGATTACAACATTCAGTGTCTCATCAGCAGCCAGGCTTGTTCGAACCGACGCTGCTGATCTGCCAGCTGTTTATAAGGAAATGGTAAGATAACGATGTATTTTATTTCTGCGATATTCAAGTCGTTTCGCAGAAGTGGGGTTGGCTTTCACTTGGAGCAGTGTCCTGCCCTTTTCCCCTCATTTAATTGAAAGTTTTAAGATTATTGACCCGACTTTCACAAACTAATTTAACTTAAACTCCACGAATACAGTGGTCCTAGATAAATCACGCCAAACTTGTTTATGAAATTAAGTAGCAACCTTTTTGCGGAATCCAGTAAAGTATCCGTTCAAGGATCTCACCCAAGATTCCGGAACTGAACGAGACTCCAAACATCGCACCTCCTTCGCTTTGACATTCCTTGAAGACACCGGTGTAACCATCGACCCCATCGGAACATCAAGAGGCTTTTAAGCAAATCTTCTTCACGAATGGAAAACCAAAGACAAGCCACAGTACCCAGTGCGATTGTGGACATGCAACCAAAACTATGGGCCATATCGTAAACCACTGCAGTCTGCGGCTCCTTCAACGGAGGAAACAGCAAAATGACACCAACCCTCTCCTTAAGCCCCCCTCTCGTCGTGGCTAGCAGACCTCGACAATGACATTAAACGCTCAACATACTGCCAGCATGCGCAAAAAATAGAATGAAAGTATCCGTTTGATGTTTTCAATGCGCATCACGGACATCGAGGGCGGAGAAAGGCGGTGACGCATTGATTAAAGTGCTTGCGGATAT
The DNA here is from genome assembly GCF_048934315.1 of Petromyzon marinus. Taxonomy (NCBI): domain Eukaryota; kingdom Metazoa; phylum Chordata; class Hyperoartia; order Petromyzontiformes; family Petromyzontidae; genus Petromyzon; species Petromyzon marinus. The sequence continues at coordinate 26,360,015 of NC_133667.1, read as the reverse complement.
GAACCCGGTGAACCTACCTGGCTAACCTACCTGGCTGGGTTGGATCGCCAGCTACAGCCACCATCAGTGGCGAGTGAAAAATGTACTGGTTCTGCAGCCCCACCCCCCACCAACCTCATACTTTCAGCAGCCCACAATGACCCCGGCGTGGTGAAATATGGTCAAATAACCCCCATCCATGACCTAGACCGGCATTGGAAAATACCTACATCTAGCGGTGGATTGACAGCGAACGACCTGTATTTTACATTACGTGGATATTAACTTTGAGTGGGTTTAAATCATGAGTGATTAAACTACAACAAAATTTGCTATAATGGATACTTTAAAATGAATATCCTATGTTGCGACATGGGCGGCGCCATAACCACTGTACAATGCGGGAGAGAAAGTGGGCGACTTGAGGATTCGGTGGGAAATTAGACGTTTCGGGGACGTTACAAACACAGAGAAGAGATGGTGACAGACACCGACAAGAGACGTTACAGACACCGACGAGAGACGTTACAGACACCGACGAGAGACGTTACAGACACCGACGAGAGACGTTACAGACACCGACGAGAGACGTTACAGACACCGACGAGAGACGTTACAGACACCGACGAGAGACGTTACAGACACCGACGAGAGACGTTACAGACACCGACGAGAGACGTTACAGACACCGACGAGAGACGTTACAGACACCGACGAGAGATGTTACAGACACCGACAAGAGATGTTACAGACACCGACGAGAGACGTGATAGACACCGACGAGAGACGTTACAGACACCGACGAGAGACGTTACAGACACCGACGAGAGACGTTACAGACACCGACGAGAGACGTTACAGACACCGACGAGAGACGTTACAAACACCGACGAGAGACGTTACAGACACCGACGAGAGACGTTACAGACACCGACGAGAGACGTTACAGACACCGACGAGAGACGTTACAGACACCGACGAGAGACGTTACAGACACCGACGAGAGACGTTACAGACACCGACGAGAGACGTTACAGACACCGACGAGAGACGTCACAGACACCGACGAGAGACGTCACAGACACCGACGAGAGACGTCACAGACACCGACGAGAGACGTCACAGACACCGACGAGAGACGTTACAGACACCGACGAGAGACGTTACAGACACCGACGAGAGACGTCACAGACACCGACGAGAGACGTCACAGACACCGACAAGAGACGTTACAGACACCGACAAGAGACTTTATAGACACCGACAAGAGACTTTATAGACACCGACAAGAGACGTTACAGACACCAACAAGAGACGTTATATAGACACCGACGAGAGACGTTACAGACACCGACGAGAGATGGTACAGACACCGACGAGAGACGTTACAGACACCGACGAGAGACGTTACAGACACCGACGAGAGACGTTACAGACACCGACAAGAGACGTTACAGACACCGACAAGAGACGTTAGACACCGACAAGAGACGTTACAGACACCGACGAGAGACGTTACAGACACCGACGAGAGATGTTACAGACACCGACAAGAGACGTTACAGACACCGACAAGAGACGTTACAGACACCGACAAGAGACGTTACAGACACCGACGAGAGACGTTACAGACACCGACGAGAGACGTTACAGACACCGACAAGAGACGTCACAGACACCGACGAGAGACGTCACAGACACCGACGAGAGACGTTACAGACACCGACGAGAGACGTTACAGACACTGACGAGAGACGTTACAGACACCGACAAGAGACGTTACAGACACCGACAAGAGACGATACAGACACCGACGAGAGACGTTACAGACACCGACGAGAGACGTTACAGACACCGACGAGAGACGTTACAGACACCGACAAGAGACGTTACAGACACCGACAAGAGACGTTAACAGACACCGACAAGAGACGTTACAGACACCGACGAGAGACGTTACAGACACCGATGAGAGACGTTACAGACACCGACGAGAGACGTTACAGACACCAACGAGAGACGTTACAGACACCGACAAGAGACGTTACAGACACCGACAAGAGACGTTACAGACACCGGGAAGAGATGTTACAGACACCGACGAGAGACGTTACAGACACCGACGAGAGACGTTACAGACACCGACGAGAGACGTTACAGACACCAACAAGAGACGTTACAGACACCAACAAGAGACGTTACAGACACCGACGAGAGACGTTACAGACACCGACGAGAGACGTTACAGACACCGACGAGAGATGTTACAGACACCGACGAGAGACGTTACAGACACCAACAAGAGACGTTACAGACACCGACGAGAGACGTTACAGACACCGACAAGAGACGTTACAGACACCGACAAGAGACGTTACAGACACCGACAAGAGACGATACAGACACCGACGAGAGACGTTACAGACACCGACGAGAGACGTTACAGACACCGACGAGAGACGTTACAGACACCGACGAGAGACGTTACAGACACCGACAAGAGACGTTAACAGACACCGACAAGAGACGTTACAGACACCGACGAGAGACGTTACAGACACCGACAAGAGACGTTACAGACAACGACAAGAGATGTTACAGACACCAACAAGAGACGTTATAGACACCGACAAGAGATGTTATAGACACCGACAAGAGACGATACAGACACCGACGAGAGACGTTACAGACACCGACAAGAGACGTTACAGACACCGACAAGAGACGATACAGACACCAACGAGAGACGTTACAGACACCACCAAGAGACGTTACAGACACCGACAAGAGACGTTACAGACACCGGGAAGAGATGTTACAGACACCGACGAGAGACGTTACAGACACCAACAAGAGATGTTACAGACACCGACAAGAGACGTTATAGACACCGACAAGAGATGTTACAGACACCGACGAGAGACGTTACAGACACCGACAAGAGACGTTACAGACACCGACAAGAGATGTTACAGACACCAACAAGAGACGTTATAGACACCAACAAGAGACGATACAGACACCGACGAGAGACGTTACAGACACCGACAAGAGACGTTACAGACACCGACAAGAGACGATACAGACACCGACGAGAGACGTTACAGACACCGACGAGAGACGTTACAGACACCGACAAGAGACGTTACAGACACCGGGAAGAGATGTTACAGACACCGACAAGAGACGTTACAGACACCGACAAGAGACGTTACAGACACCGACGAGAGACGTCACAGACACCGACAAGAGACGTCACAGACACCGACAAGAGACGTCATAGACATCGACAAGAGACGTTATAGACACCGACAAGAGACGTTACAGACACCGACGAGAGACGTCACAGACACCGACAAGAGACGTTACAGACACCGACGAGAGACGATAGAGACACCGACGAGAGACGATAGAGACACCGACGAGAGACGTTACAGACACCGACAAGAGACGTGACAGACACTGACAAGAGATGTTACAGACACCGACAAGAGACGTTACAGACACCGACGAGAGACGTTAGAGACACCGACGAGAGACGTTACAGACACCGACAAGAGACGTGATAGACACCGACAAGAGACGTTACAGACACCAACAACAGACGTTACAGACACCGACGAGAGACGTTACAGACACCAACAAGAGACGATACAGACACCGACGAGAGACGTTACAGACACCGACAAGAGACGTTACAGACACCGACAAGAGACGATACAGACACCGACGAGAGACGTTACAGACACCGACAAGAGACGTTACAGACACCGACAAGAGACGTTACAGACACCGGGAAGAGATGTTACAGACACCGACAAGAGACGTTACAGACACCGACAAGAGACGTTACAGACACCGACGAGAGACGTCACAGACACCGACAAGAGACGTCACAGACACCGACAAGAGACGTCATAGACATCGACAAGAGACGTTATAGACACCGACAAGAGACGTTACAGACACCGACGAGAGACGTCACAGACACCGACAAGAGACGTTACAGACACCGACGAGAGACGTTGGAGACACCGACGAGAGACGATAGAGACACCGACGAGAGACGTTACAGACACCGACAAGAGACGTGACAGACACCGACAAGAGATGTTACAGACACCGACAAGAGACGTTACAGACACCGACGAGAGACGTTAGAGACACCGACGAGAGACGTTACAGACACCGACAAGAGACGTGATAGACACCGACAAGAGACGTTACAGACACCAACAACAGACGTTACAGACACCGACGAGAGACGTTACAGACACCGACGAGAGACGTTACAGACACCGACGAGAGATGTTATAGACACCAACAAGAGACGTTATAGACACCGACAAGAGATGTTATAGACACCAACAAGAGATGTTATAGACACCGACAAGAGACGTTATAGACACCGACAAGAGACGTTATAGACACCGACAAGAGACGTTAGACACCGACAAGAGATGTTAAAGACACCAACAAGAGATGTTACCGACAAGAGACGTTACAGACATCGACAAGAGACGTTATACAGACACCGACAAGAGACTTTATAGACACCGACAAGAGATGTTATAGACACCAACAAGAGATGTTATAGACACCAACAAGAGACGTTATAGACACCGACAAGAGACGTTACAGACACCGACAAGAGACGTTACAGACACCGACAAGAGACGTTAGAGACACCGACAAGAGATGTTATAGACACCGACAAGAGACGTTATAGACACCAACAAGAGATGTTACAGACACCGACAAGAGATGTTACAGACACCGACAAGATATGTTACAGACACCGACAAGAGACGTTACAGACACCGACAAGAGACGTTACAGACACCGACAAGAGACGTTACAGACACCGACAAGAGACGTTACAGACACCGACAAGAGATGTCATAGACACCGACAAGAGACGTTACAGACACCGACAAGAGATGTTACAGACACCGACAAGAGACGTTACAGACACCGACAAGAGACGTTACAGACACCGACAAGAGACGTTATATAGACACCGACAAGAGACGTTATATAGACACCGACAAGAGACGTTATATAGACGCCGACAAGAGACGTTACATAGACGCCGACAAGAGACGTTACAGACGCCGACAAGAGACGTTACAGACACCGACAAGAGACGTTACAGACACCGACAAGAGACGTTACAGACGCCGACAAGAGACGTTACAGACACCGACAAGAGACGTTACAGACACCGACAAGAGACGTTACAGACGCCGACAAGAGACGTTACAGACACCGACAAGAGACGTTACAGACGCCGACAAGAGACGTTACAGACACCGACAAGAGACGTTACAGACGCCGACAAGAGACGTTACAGACACCGACAAGAGACGTGATAGACACCGACAAGAGACGTTATAGACACCGACAAGAGACGGTATAGACACCAATAAGAGACGTTATATAGACACCGACAAGAGACGTTATAGACACGGAGTCACAGCACTCGGGCTGGCTCAATGTCAATGAGCCGGGGGTTCGAGGCATTTTTCCTTCTTCCTGCCACTTTAAAGGCAACTCAAAACAAGTATAACTTTTGCAATTGGCACGCAGCATCGGTACATGTGAAAGGACGGCATATGTTAAACATGTCGTTTAAAATTTTTAATTGTAATCGCTCGATAAAATTATGTTCCCCCCCCCCCGCCGTATAATACTGCAACATCGTCAACCATGGGGTGGGGTGGAGAGAGGGGGTGAGCGGGGGAGGGGAGGGGTAGGGCAGGGGCGGGGGAGGGGCGGGGTAGGGCAGGGGCGGGGGAGGGGTGGGGCTGGGGTTGGGGAGGGGCGGGGGAGGGGAGGGGCGGGGGAGGGGAGGGGCGGGGGACTCCCACCCTGGCGATTCCGTTATCGAGGACACCACTGACGAGAATCGATTCCAATTTCAGTCTCGTTTCCCACCCGTCTCGTTTGTCTTGTCGAAATGTTCTCACTCGCTGTTTGTTGTTGTTGTTTGCGATATCGTCGCTAGATTACCATAAACGCAATGACATTTTGCGCACTACACAATAACGCGAAATCGATTCTTGTGCGAGGTCATCGATGCGTGGGTTATCAACCCTTGAGAATCGACGTGACGGAGCGATGAAGAACCCCCCCCCAGTGTCCCGGGCCGCTTCGGCTTTTATCGCTGCCATGCAAAGTACAATATTCACCCGCGACTGCAACGCAAGCTAAACCCACTCGCGTGTTATAAATATTCTCTCTTATAGACTTAAATAGTTTAAACGTGTCTAATTCCACTACTGCAACTTTTTATATTATATTATTAGCTCTTTCGGTAAAGTCACGTTGAAGAGAAACAATAAAATAATAAAATATATATAATAAAAAATTCTCACGACTTTTACAAGTTAAAATTTTAGTCAACTGGTTCACACGACCACGAGGGCCCCCCACCCCACCCAGCGTTGTCGATTGTTCGTTGTGGGGGGTAGAAAGGGGGGGGGGTCGGCCAACTCGTTGCAAGAGAGACACAGTCTGTACTGAACGGGTAATATCTACAACAGCTGTTTGCCTCTTGGCGACGTAGTCTTCGGAATAGGGCAGAGCAGAGAACCCCACGGTTGTACTGTACTACCACGCTCCCGCTTTCTGTGCGCACCCGCTCTCCAATAATCGCACCGACAAGAGCGGTCAAGTAAGGCCAAACGAACCCCCACGACCAACAGCAAAGAGGTCGTCGTGTGGGAAGGGTGGTCCCTTGAATCTAGCAGTAGCTTGACAGAAGGGCTGTCAACAAACATGGGACCACAGTGAGCTTGCTTGTATGCAGCCGAGGCAACGTCCCGTTCTATGGCAATATGCCCGCACATTGTCAATGTCGACACAAATCAATGCGATGTAAAACTCTAAACAGAACGTGCCCTCTCGTTTGCCAAGTACAGGGTATTGATCACAAAGCCAGTCGAGTACGAATTTTGAACTTTTCTTTGACACAGTCCACGTGGACCGGACGACACGTGCGTAGCACGTGTTAAAACTTCCGTGGTAGCGTGTCGCCCACTTACTTCAGCCACAAACCCTTAAACTGAACGAGTCAAAGAGTTAACACTTAGACAACGAGCATCAAACTGACGCGCAGAAATATTTAGTGCAATGCAAGAATAGCGATGTGTGTTTGATCTTATTTGACGTGGCACGGTACAAATGTTGTTTTCGTTTGTTTGCAAGAGGTGGTGCAACGATGTTATATATATAAACACAAGTTTGTAATTTTCACCGTGCACGTATCGAGACGCATGTGTCAGAACCTGTAAGTTTTAATATTTGCACGCACGTTATATTGCAGATATGCTGCACGTTACATTTATCCGACAGGAGCAAGCAAAAAGAAAACATACAAACTGGGCTAGAAAAAATACGACTCGAATTTTTTGTTCTTCAAGCGAATCCTGATTAGCAATGAAAATTGTATCCACATAGGGCGGCTGAATTCAGATTATACGCCTCCACGATATTAAGCACGATGGAGACTCGGTTAAGTCAATCACAGCAAATTAATTCAAATGCAACACCAGCAACTTACCGCCACGTTCCACTCCTCAAAGTCCATGCTCATCATGCTCCCCTGGGCTCGCGAGAAGACAGAAATCGGCGGCAGTGCAGCTTCCGCCAACCCCATTTTTTGTTTTTTAATTCATTGGGGGGGTTCATTAATCACTTTTAAAGTTTAAACAAAACGAACGTCTCCTGCCCGCCGGCGTTAAATGAATGAACCTCGCCAAACCAGGGCGCGGCGCTTTTATAGCCCAGGGGGCGTGGCTCGCAGAGCACCCGCGAGTTCCCATTGGCGGATATCGTTAAAGGGAGCGGTCGAAGGCACCAGCGGGGCGCTGATTGGCGAACGATCCGCGAATGGGCGTGGTCTGTTCGAGCTTGTGGCATCGCGCGAGGGCGACGCGGCTTTCAGCGCACGTCACGCGTGGGCGGTGCTGTTTGGCGTTGCCGGGGAGACGGGAAGTAAATACTGTGACGTCACAGACGCACGTGCATCACCGCTACTGCAGCGGAAGTGGGGCCACCTTAGTTGGATTCCCGGTCGTGGCTAATATCAAGCGACGCGTCATATCGTACCCGGCAACGGCCCTTCATTTATTAAAACACTGTACCTACTTAATACTAATGCTATTATCACGATTAATGAGGTTATAACGTTTAGTAAAAATGCTGGCGTGTTAGCGATATTATAACTTATTTAAATCTGCTATAAACATTTTCTTTTTTCAATTTTGATTTAAAGCTTTCGTGACTGCAGGGATTCATATTCTTGGTTCTTTCGGTAAAGTCACCACGTAGAAGGGAAACAATAAAATAATAAAAATATAAAACAATACAATTCTCACGTTTCGACCACAACACAAGCAATCATCATTATTATTTTATTGTTTCCATTCTACGTGACATTACCGAAAGAACCAATATTTCCTTTTTATTTTAGCAGGTAAGGCCCACTGAGCTATTTCTTTAGAAGCGACCTGGCCACAAAATGATAGCTCAACGAAGTGGCTTATCATGTGCACATTCATAGCAGCCACATGTTTTAAAACACATGTTTTTAAATGTGAAGGTAAAAACAGGAGGACCCAGATAAAAATCCACACGACCACGGGGAGAAAGACGGAAACTCCAAATATACAGCAGGCGTCAGGGTCGGGAGCGAACACCACACACTCCTACATACCAGGCGAGGCCGTTAACATCTCACCACCGCGGCGCCCGAGGTGGAAGAGTGAGCCGTTCGCAATCGTAAAGATGGTTGGTGGTTAACTCACCCTATTATACCTCCCGTGTCGATAAATTGAGTACCACTTTGTGGGGAAGTCAACAGTGCTTGCCATATGGATATATTTCCCCCACCATGGGAAATGAGGAATATTCATCACTGACTCAGAGCTTAAACAGGAGATGATCACCGCTTCAATGTCCATTTGAGCAATAAATAACTTTCAATTGCTACTTATAGCAAACATGTTATCGCTGCAACAGTAGTCAGCGTGTGAATCGACTGGCTCCCGGCATAGGAGAGTAGCATTACCATCGCTGGCTCCGAGTCCAAATAATGAATGGAGATGATCATGAATGCGATTTAATAAAAAAATATTAATAATTCACAGGAGGCCTCCCTTCACCGAATGTCGTCGGGTTGTTTTACCATACATCACCGCATTGGTCCGTGCGTGTTGTTGCAGGGTGGGCCCAGGACTGCTTCAGGTATCACTCGCCACTGATGTTAGCCGTGACAGGGAAGAAGCGTAGGACGCCGGGCTGACAGTGCAATAACCCCCCCACCCCCACTATTTATATGGGAGTGGCTGCTGCTCCCCCAGATTTTCATCCACTCATAGACAAGAGCTTCGTCCAATCACAGCTCTTTCCTGAGTTGTTTTTATCAGTCCTTCACGATTGTTGATTCTTTCGATTTTAGCTGAAGAAAATAAAATTAGTTTTCATATAGGATTACGGTTTAAGGTGCATAGCTAGGATATAAGAGTCAAGGGATAGGGTTTGAGATTAAAGATGAGAGCTTAGTATTAGGGTTAGAGGTTATGGACATTAGTTCCGAATATATTATATTATAATCCTGATAGATTGAGCACCTTTACACATTTATTTATCGACTCGCCATCATTTGGGGGGTTAACGCAGTCCATCTCCATGCCTCTGGGGTGGATACATAATAAATACTTTGTTGAAGTCAAATATGGTTGTCCAATAGACTTACCCACGGCATAGGAATGTGTAATTTCCACAAACATCATTATTTATCCGGAGTCGATACAATAAGCACCCGTCTGTGGAGCGTGAACAGTGGTCGTTCTATAGCCAGACTTGGCCCTGTCGCGGGAACGTGTAAGTTGCACAAATGGAACTGAGAACCGCCCGATTGGTTGTGTAAGCAGGGGAAACCCTTGGAATTTGACAATTATAAATGGGCGCATTGGGATGAAATAAATATATTTCACTCGATTCAAACTCAAGCTGACAGCGCAAACCCCCGCCTTGACATACTCAAGCGTATGAATTCCACACTAAAAATAACGTAGGCTACCCCCGAACAATGTTTGTCTAAGCGCTTAAAATCCTTTTTTCACCCCCTTCTTTCTCATTATGAATGTCTCAGCGCGACACCCGGGGGCACCGTCACCCTGGGCGACCATCAACAACACGGTGCAAAACAAAGGGGGGGGGGGGAGGAGGGGGGGGCTTCCCCCGGTGATCGCCATTGGTCGCGCTGGCGTGACGTACGGTGGGGTGGCCACGGAATTCCTCGGAAAAGCCGGCGGAAAGTCCTTGTAAGGGCACACGTGGCAGTCACGTTGCCAGGGGCGATGGGAGTAAACACCGCAGCCAAAACAAGGAACCCACGAGAACAACGCCATTTCGCCCTTGCCAACACACACACAGCACGCGCCGCGCTCATGTTTTGACCGCAGATTTGAGCGCCCGTTAAAGTTTCGGAGTAAAGAAAATAATGTAAACCGCATTACAGTAACGTTACACGTGTCGTCTACTGTTAGTTCGACGGTGGCTTGTTACAATAGAGCTCATAAAACCCTACACTTTAGGGTTGCATCATTAAACCGATTTGGATTATTAACGACCCTGTTAAATGTATAAAGGCCGCGAGTAGTGTTTTCAACATGTATGAATTACGTGCTAGGTTACCCCGAGGCCCACCCTGACACGGGATCCCGCGAGACCACGGGCCTCGCCTGGTTTCCCTACCGAAGAAAGCCGGCTGGGCCCGCGAGCTAAGAGGGGCCTTAACCGTCACCTCAAAATTACACTTCAAACACAATACACTAACACAAGACAGGTTTATTACAATACTATAACCGTTTATTGTTGGATTTAGATCACTTAAAATATTATTTCAGAATACCTGCTGTTGTGACTCGCATAACAGACCTGTATAACAAAATCATTATTAAAAAGAAACGTTACATATACACTTTTTAAAAAATAATTGTAATTAAAGTATGATATAGGGCTGGGTACGTAGATAGGGCTGGAGTTGACGATTTTGGTTGCTTGTGTTGCGATCGAAACGTCGTGATATTTTAAAATTATTTTTTCTATCTACGTGGCTTTACCGAAAGACCCAAAGAATATGAATAAGTACACTGACGACAAAAAAACATCTTTAAAATCGGCGAGTGCAACACATAGACATGGTTATGACCGTGAGTGCCGATGGAACTTCGTGATGGGGTGGTTTTGAACACGGGGTTGTGGCGATTGTTGTAGAGTTGCTGCTGGTGAAAATTATGTGGAGGCTGACCAAAGTGATGCAGATAATGTAATTGATTATGGTTTTCATAATGGTAGTGACGTTCATTATGTAAATTCATGTTTATGTTGTGATTATTTAGATGTTGATAATGGTGACAACGATAATGTTTATGTTATTGATGATAGTAATTATGACGATATTAGTAAGTTATGTTGGTATTTTTAGTCGAAGAGATCGTTACTGCTGCTTATATTGACGATCAGGATGGTAATGACGATGCTGACCTCCCAGCATCACTTCAGACCACAGCGTGAGATAGCGCAAACCAACCACCTCCATCCTGGAAAAAAGGATAACATTTCTAAAAAAATATCATCGCCACCAACACGAGCAAGATCCCCATGATCCAAGTCAAATATTTGCCCTGCTCCAATGAGCATGGTGTAGTGCTAGTCAACATTACCAGCCCTGCCTGAGGGGTGGAAATTCCACATTCCTATAAGCGAAGTAAGCCTCTTCATAGGATAGGCTAGACACCAGTGGTGCTATTCAGATTGATCAATCTCAGAAGATGATCTCATGATCATGATGATCGACTGTGCTGGCCCACTACTTTACAACGCTGAGCCGGGTCTTCTTACTCTGAATGTAATGCTTCATTGATTAAAATGTATTTAATCACAGAAGAACCATGCATTAAATCATAGTACTGATAATATTTGTCATATGAAAAGTATATGAAATGTGAACGTAATCAACAGAGAAGAAACAACAGAACACACAAGGCATACAATACAAATGAGATAGCAAACATGAGATAGATTGACGATTGTGCCACATTACAAATCTGAATCGTTACAATTCATTGAAAGTTACGGGAAGTGATGAATCATTACACGCCTTGTTCTGACACATTGACACCCAGTCGAATACTAATGTGAGGAGAGTCATACGATACACGAGAAATAATGTTAGCAGTCACATGATACATTGCGAGTCATACCTTGTTATCGGCACGATGAGATACAGTGTCAGATATAACACCAGGTCCCACGTCCACTCTGACAAAAAACAGAGATCACACGTTAAGCCGTATGGACAGTTGGAATAAATTGAGATTGTACATGTAGAGCCCAATGTGTCAATATATTGCAGTATGAGGGCCTCCCCACATCGTGCAGGTCATGTGGATGACTTGACCATACTTCACCATGCTGGTCAGTGCCGGTTGGTGAAGGTGGGGAGTAAGGATATTGGAGCATATAAGTGCAGTACAGGAATTGAGTTATGTACTGCCGTCTGCTGCCCACTACATAACCCAGCAAAACTTAAGATTCGTAAGCACGTATTAAGATCCACAAGCTCAAAGAGGTGGTGGTACCATAGATGCAATCCATGGCTGTGAGATCAACCAAGGCCACCAGGATCATAGCACAATGCAAACACCACTGTATCGCCAATCCCCAAAAATGCACACAAACACGTACTCTTATGACACACACACACAACCGTGTCAATATATAGTCATTATTGTGGATTATAAGTGGATATAATCATTGCCACCTTATATGTGACAACTGTGTTTATTTTACAGAATAATTACACTACACAGGGGAATAAAAGTCAGCGTCATCCTGCTCAAGCGAATGAAGGACCACTCATCTTCATCGATGACCCCGAGCCGCTGGTGGAAATTCCACATTATCACGGTGGTGGCCAGTAACCTCTGTTGTTGACTTCTCTCACAAAAACGATGCTATTCATTTCAACCTTGGAGGGATGATTTTGATGGTAATCCTAAGCTGAGTCTAACCCTGATTAAGGTTTGAACTGGAAATCGTTTGCTTTCAGTTGAACACTATGATAATGATACCCAATCAGATAACTTAGCAAAGCCCTTATTGTAGCTCATCAGCAGCTCTTACACTCCATTAAATGACATCCTTACTGTGTGTGGATCCTGGGTTTTCTTAAATCTGGCAGCTCCATGGACACCTGTTGGAGTCTTTGCTGGGATCCTGAAAACAATACATAATTCATCTTTATTTGAGTTCATCAGCATGGTATGCCAGATGGTAACTCACTCGCCTCGCACACTCGGTGTCATTGGGGTTCACGAGTATAATACACTTGCTTTCATAAATACAAACCCACTCATTATTAATCACATGGCTGAAAGCCTACTGCCACTTTCCTTAATGCCTGTGATACTGGAGCTCATCAGCACGCCACATGCACTTATAAACACTCTGCAGTTGTCCTGATTTTGAAAACAAAATCATGATGCCGAGAAACACTTTCTCCTGTATTGGAACTTAGCTTTACATGATCAGATTTTCAATGTCACCGAGTTGAGAATACGGACATGCATAAATTGTATTAGGCCCAATTATCATTACATGATCAGGAGCTAGAATACAGCGTGATGCTTCCACTCTTATTACAACTCCTAATGTTGACACAACAAACCCCTCTGCCACATTGTGACATTAATATTGGCTAAACATTTAATTGAGCTCATTACCCTGAAACCATCATAAATCTGCTACCACTCTAAATAGAGTCATCACCACAGCCATCCTCTCATTGTCCCATTGTATTAATACTGACAACACAATGCTTTGTTAACATTGGGGGTCATCAAGACCTTGCCATTCCCACCTGAAAGTGTGGATCCTTCAGGACTCGGGGTTGAGAGGGAGGGGCGAGGAAGGAGGGGCGGGATGGGAGAGATGGGGGGAGAAACTGCCCCAGTTGTTGGGAGCTGTTGCTGCTGTAGCTGTTGGAGTCTGCCCCAAGCAGCTGCCTGTTGCAGCGACAGCTGCTCCACCTGCTGCAGCAGGGAAGACCTTGCAGCTGCCTCCTGCCCAGTTGTGTGGAGGGGAAGCATATAACATTAGAAACAGAATCAATACCAGCAGTAGCAATATATTGACATTTTCATGACCAATGGAATTTGTCTTTAGCACCTAAATGTGATCACTTCTCCAGACGTTGTAAAGAAGGGGTGGGTGTTTTCTGTAAATAGAGGCATTAATAGGCAGAGAGAAAAGGGGAAGTCTTGAGCCTGGACTTGAACAGGGGCAGGGAATCAACAGGGTGGATTTAATGAGGTACGAGACATCCAGATCATGGGGGCAACAGAGAAGAATGAGCGACCTCCCACTGGAGGCATCATCATCATCTCACCTGTTTATCTCTCTCAGCATTTTTCTGTGACAGTTGTTGGGTTAGAACCTGAGCTGATTTCCCAGTTGTGCCTGCACATCAACACCAAGAAAGCAACCCCAATACTAACATTGGCAACTAAACCACCATAAATATAGCAAAAAAACTATGTGAAAAGCTGTGTGATGGTGATGGGTTGGAGATGATCAGCTGAGTTACCGGGACTAGACGAGCTGAGCGATGCCAGTGTGTGCCTGACGGTCATCATTTCCTCCTCCACAGAGACAACATGATGCTGCAGACGAACCTGTAACATCAACAGCATAATAAGCAGTAGCATTACAACCCCATAACCATCATCAGCACCTCCTATTAGAACGGTTGGCTATGCATGGTGGAACAGTTCAACATACATGCATATATATTACCTACATCATCACCACCACCAAAAGTTAAATAATTGACATCAGATAACATTATTTTCAACACATCATTATCACAGTAGCACCGTCATCTTGAGTATTATGATCATTATTCACCTCATTGGTATCAACATCATCCTTATCAGAAACTACACGAAAATGTCATCCACATCATTTTCTAAATTTCACACAATGAACCTCACCATTTATCACACACAATCATACATTAATAATTGTTAGCAAGCACCTAATAAGCACAGCCATGTGACCACCAAGCACACCGAAAGGTGCTGTTCGTGCAGAGCGAAAGGCATCATGGTACCTGCAGGAGAGCGATGTCATCGCGGGTTGACATCATCTCGGCTGTAATGGCGAGGAGGAGGGATCGCTCCTCACGCAGACGAGACACCTCGCTCCGGGTCTACCAATTAGCACCATCAACACCGGAGGCATTAGTAACATTTATATAATCATTATTAGCATCATTGTCAACAGAATCAATGACAATCATAATTAGTAACATCATTAAAATCATGACCATGCATTCATATTACGAGCATCATCTTCACTACCACCATCACTACCAACAACACCACCATCACTGCAAACACCACTACCCATACCCACCACCACCATGATAATCATCAACACCTCAGTGAGTAGTGATGTCACTTTCTCCAAGTTTCTCAGTGCAGCCTCTGCGTAGACCCACGGAGAAAGAGACTTTGGAGACAAGGACTCCAAGTCTCTAGCATCTGGAGAGACAGATGCTGGAGACTCGGAGACACCCATGTCCGTGCGTCCACACTCCTTTACAGCAATCTCTAGTCGGGACAAAAGCTGATGAACTTTAGAGGCCAATTCTGGATCTGCATGAAAGTAGAGGGAAAGGGAAAAGAATTTTCACAGTTGCTCAGTGTCACACACAAACCCTTGCAATGTCGTAAATAGTATTATTGCTAAATGATTGATAAAACCATAATCACCATCACTGAATTATAAAAAAAAAACAACTCCACCATCATCCCTATGGGGTTTATTAAATGAGTGGCACTCTTTTGTCTTAAGTAAAAAGTAGTAATTTTCTTATGGAACAAGTGGCTCCCACCAGGGGAATGTGGACTTTCCACCACTCCCTCAGGGCTGTCAACAGAGATGAGTGGAACCACCCTGACTATGAATAATTTCACAAAAACAATATCTCACACAATAACAATAATTATATTCAATTTATCCAGGAAAGCTACACTAATATTCTCGAGGAACCTGCATTCGGATGTTTAGTTTATTCCTTTTTAAGGAGCATTTGCATATGGGAGGACACTGCAGCACCCGGAGATAACCCACGCATGTGAAGGGACAATACTCCAAGGTACTGTACCTGTTCATGAACTCAGTCTGAGCCTTGGGTCTGGGTGTCTTTTTGTGGGTTCATTACGGCTGTGTAGAATTTAGGAAGATGATGCTATGTTAATAAATGGTCATATTGGAGACGCTAAGCCATCTGTAATGAGGTCCTGGGTTCAAGCCTTGAGCGTGGGTGGCTCCCAGGAGGAGAGTAATGGCCATGTCAGGTTTATAGATTATAATATCAGACATTCAGCTTGCACCACTGAGCTCATGCTGCGGGGATTATTCTCTCTTACATGGCCATTACAAATCCCTGAGTCAGCAACACTCGATCCCAGGGTGCAAACCTTAAAACTGGACCTCTGCGGTGCTGGTAATGTGTCTTCTCACCCTAGGATGTACTTCCAATACCATGACCACAACAAATATCTTACCCTCAAAGTTACTATGCTTTCTGCTGTTGCTGCTATCGATGCTGCTGTTGTTGCTGTTGTCACGTGAGTCTTTCTGTGGGAGGGTGTGATCGTTGTTTGCTGGGAGGCTCCCACCATCCTCCTTTGACTCTCCCTGGCAGAGTCGCGAGGCCACGCGCTGCACAGCTTCCGTGTTGTTAAGAGCGGCTGTGAATACACGTGCCCAAATTGATGTAAAGTACACACAGACATCCAAATATCTATATAGTCTTTTACGGGTGAACCATCTAAATTATGTTCTAGAAGCCCTATAAGACTGAAACCTGGTAAAAAGATAACATGTTTGTAACTAGGAAAATCTAAACATTTCGAATTTTTTCCCACAATCACTGTAATGCTATCATTAGAACAAGCCTGAAAAATCACTTCAGAGTATTTCAATGCTAAAGAAATTCCAACGTGTACCAAACAGCCTAGATGTGTGGTTTATAGAGAAGAGCTGTCTGTTTTTGGGCTGAATTTTCCTTTAAGTTTCAACTTGGGCCAAATCTAGGATACTGCTGCCTAGGGCTGGTCTAAGAAAACACAGCCTGGGCCTGTTCTAAATGAGAAGCCCCTGACCTCCATGGGGGTTCGGCTGTGAAGTGGGAGTCACATCCAGGTCTTCGTTTGATTGGATGGATCGTGGGTCATGTGATCCCTTCCAATGATGTTCAGCTTCGCTCCCAATGTCGTTCAAAGCCTGAATGTGAGAGGTATGTTTACACCCACACACACGCATATAGACGCACGTGTACAAACACACACCAATACGTACACACATACACAAATATTACACACATCACAAATAACGATGTACTAACTTAGAAATTTCTTCTAGGAGAAATAAAGTGCATCCCACAAAATATATTAGTTGGTAGGTTGATGTGATGTCACATATATACACACACACATACACCCATTTATACTAGGAAAACTTTTTAAAAGCTATTTTATTTTACCAGGTGAGGCCCAATAAGCGACCTGGCTACAAATGATAGGTAAACAAAGTGTCTTATCAAGTGGAAATTTATAGCGGCTAAATACTATAAACACATGTTTGTAAATGTGGACAGAAAAACTGGAGGACCCGGAAAAACATCCATTCGACCACAGGGAGAACATGCAAATTCCAACTATATAGGCGTCGGTGTCTGGATCGAACCCACGGGGTAGAACAATTCCCCCAACTTACATTTCAAACACTTTTTGAGGCTAAATACATTTGCACAGTTTCATTTAATGTTAATTGGCTGATGATATGGTGTATGAAAGTGTAGTGAAGTTTAAATGCTATGGTACAGGCTAGTGTAATTGTCAGGGCTAGTGTATGGACAATGTACTGGACTGTCATATCAATATTATGAATACTGTTAGTGCTGAACGTAATGCCAGAGCTGTGAATATCTACGTCAGGACTATCGTGTTTTGTGTAGAACAGTATTAGTATGTTGGCTAGTGTCGCGTGAATATCTGGGCTGGAGTAGTACAGGTGTAGGGATAAAACAATATTGTGTAGTGTGTCAGGACTATCGCAATTACTGTTGCACCGTGTTAGTGCTGTAGCTCACCCGTGTTGCCATGACGGACTCACTGAGCAGGGAAAGCTGGGTGCGGCAAGGGGGTGGTGAGGCTAGGAGAGGGTCATACGAGGTCATGCCAGGGGCACGAGTCACAGCTGGGAAACCTTCACAAATACACACGGGAGAGAAGTACATGAGACAAACACATACGTACACAGATACATACCTATGGGTGTATTGATGGAGACATGCACATATAATGAAGACAAACACACGTACAGAGCTACATAAATGGGCACATTGATGTAGACTTATGCATACACAAACATACATATCGACACAAAGATACATATAGAAACACAGAGACATATGAGCAATATATAGCGATACATATACAGAGACAAACATACAAGTGTATAGAAATGCTAACATAACAACATACATAAAATATGCATCTCTGATTTCACCTCATGACGTCATGATTGATCAGGTCAGCCCAGGTGAACATGTGCTGAATGGGACAGGAATGGGATCCTGGGGGCTGACATTTTCCACGCCTTGGTGTCAAATCGGCTGGACTGGCATGGGACCACGAGCTGAGTGGGTGAGCTAGCGATTGCTCGATTTCGTAAGTTGGTGAGTTTGTGAATGGGTGAGTTGGTGGGTAATTTGGTGAGTGGGTGATATTGTGAGGTGGAGAATTGGTGAAGAGGTAATTTGGAGAGGGCATCGGTTGATCAGAGGGCATCAGTTGTACAAACCAGTGTGTCGGAAGAGTCTTTCTCCAAACGCACCCCTCGCATCCACCAGTGTTTGATCCGACTTTGACAGAACATCATGAATATCTCTCCATGGAGAGAGAACCTAGAGCACAAATGCAGGGAAGCATGGATGGAGAGGTTTTGTAAACACACACTCACAGACACATGCAAAGATCCTCCGTATAGCCGTAATATAATAGACTTTTGGGGCAAGTGTTGCAAGCAAGCACATATTACTAGCCAGCACAGTGCACGAGAGGGTGATGTGGCCAGGACCATGGTCAGCTTCCTTTTTCTCCCCTTTACTGAACATACCAGGTGCTCATTTATGGCCAAATCGACCTAGCACGGGCCCAGAAGGGGTTCAGATATCACTCGATGGATTGATAGTGCAGTGTTATACTACAATACCATTGTGCCAGGCTAGATGCACTTTGAGGCCACATGAAGTGTTGAAGGCTGGCAGGTCACGGGACAGACGGAGGTTTTATGGGCTGGTAGAGATGACTGGCAGATGCACCACCTGTGCTCCCCACTGCCAACTGTGGTACACACACACACAGATATACTGACCTCCCGTGTTACCATTGCGTTGTGCGATCCTGATCCACGAGACCAGGGCCGAGTTTCATTTGACGATCGGGAATTCTCGCGACGCTTCTCCTGCCAACGAAAATGCATAAAGGTTCATGATGGACATGTCAGAAACCTCGACCCAGGACCAATGAGGCCGATTAGGATACACTTCGCCAACATGGCAGAGATCCAAGATTTAAGGTTCAATCTCAGGGATTGGGTGTAAATCTGTAAGATGGTTTATAATGATTATATTACACCAGCAATATTGCCACAAAGCCAACACTCTTAAAATTCCAGGTTAATGCTCTGGGTCAGGTGTGTGTCTCAGAGGGTTCATAATGAGAATATCAGAGACACTGAGCAAATATTGCTTTGGTCCTGGGTTTGAACAATGGGTTTGGGTGTGTTTATTAGAAGGGTTCAAAATGGGAGTGTCAGGTTTATAATGGCCATTTTAGGAAAGGCTTTGCCAAAAATATTGACCAAATGAGTGTGACCGGCACTCATTCATCTGCGACCCTGAGCCAGTGAGGGAAATTCCACATTTTCATGGCAGGCTAAAAGCAGTCTGGTTATAGGATTTCTAATATTATCAACAAGCAAAGCTTAATCTTGATTTGAAGCAAAGCTTAACAGGAGTCCCACTTACAAAGATAAGGTTAAAGGCCTAGTGTGGGAGCTTGCCAGTAAACCATCCCACCCTTAGAGCTACTCGGACATGAAAAAATCCTCACCATCTCCTGAGGGGTGGCACGGTATACGGTGAGATCAGAGACAGTGTCCTGTAACACATAAATAAAAACAATGATAACCAGTGGATCCTTTCACAGATTGTTTGGGCAAGTGCTGTTAGCAAGCACCAGTTAAGGTGCCATAGAAGGGCAGGTGTGGCCAGAACCACGTGCAGCTGCATTTGTCTCGTCAGTGATAAAGTTATCACACCATACCAGGTACTTATTTAAGGCTGAGTTGATCTCCCTATGGGAGGCCCAGAACAGGTTCCGGTATCACCGGCCACTAAGTCATATCAGAACCTGTAAGCCGTGGCCGGGAATATAACCCAGGTTTGTAGTACAGTGCGCCAGAATTTTGCCACCGAACATATTCTACACACACTAAAAAGAGACACATCCTGCCCACACACGGGCGGGCCGGGTAGGTTATTTCATTATACTTCACCATATTGGCGAAGGCGACTGAATTTACGATACTGCCCTCTGCTGCCCACACCGAAGCCCCACAGACACTTATTCTTCTTGGCATGTAGTTTTTTGGGGTGGGAGGGGGTAGTGACTTTTGTTAGTTTTCGTAGTTTTTGTCAATAACATTTATATATATACAAATTCACATTTCTCGAGGTATTTCATACCTGTCAACCCCTTATCAGTGCCTACATTATTACAGACCAATTCAGACCTTATTGGTCACCCCGTGCCCTTATAAATCCCAACGTTCATCCAACAAAGTCCCATCACAAGGGAGAAACACAAACAAATATAATTTTTTGTTGTTGCCCGCATTGAAACGGTTGTATGCGTATGAACCTGAAAACTCAATTTCCCTGAACAAGAATCAGGGTAAACCGTATGGGTTGACAGAATATGGCATTTTCTTAATTTCCCCAGTAAGCTCGCGTCGCGGGGAAACTCACGTCCCACTCCGGCCTCCGTGTCGCTTTCTTCATCCGCAGCGGCCGACTCCGCGAGGACGGCGGAGGCATCGCTACTGTGGAGGAGAAATGCCGCTTGCCTTAAGGGGCCTTCAATTGAGTCGGTGGGCAAAAAAATCTGTCAAAACTTGACCCCTCCCTCCCTCCCTGTAGGCACGCGGACTTTTTACATCCCCCCCGCCTGCGTACGTTCGCTTGACGCACCCCCCACGCCGAATCCTATATAGAACGACCGATATTTAATCCACGCAGAAACGATCAAGGATTCATAATATTAACGTGTTTAAGCAAAAGATAGTCCACCGCCGTCTGCATTAAATAATTAAGTTGCGTACCTTGGCCACTTATTTTGCGGAGCTGCGTGATAGCTCGCAGTCAGGGGGGGGCACGGTGGCACACGAGTGACACCTCTCCCACAGTCCCACTTCTCCCGGTAGTACTTGTTGTCTGACAGCTGAAGAAACTGAACTGTGGCTCATTTGAAGGCCAATGTAGACAAATTATTATCGAGGCCTCACCCCCCCGTTTCCTATGCGTACGTACATTGTCAGTACACCCCCCCCCCCCATAAGCAAACATACACATTTGGGTTAACCTACCCTTCCCCCTCCATGTGTACTAAATGAATGACCCCTTAAGTTTGGCTCTGCGAGCCACACGCAATGAACACCGAACCAGGTGGCTACGTAACGGTGCTAAAGAAGTTCAACATACATTCAAAACGTACAATGATAAGGTTACTATCACCTGGCTTTGCGAGTCTCGGGTCACCTCTGATTAGTACGGTTGGCCGAGTACAATTATAATCTTAAATATTGACTTAAAGCTTTCGTGACTGCAGGAATTAATATTCTTTGGGTCTTTCGGTAAAGTCACGTAGCTAGGTTCAAAGAAACTAACAAAACTACGACGTTTCGATCGCAACGTACACGACCGCTTGTGTTGCGATCGAACCGTCGTAGTTTTGTGTTAGTTTATTTGAACCTAGCTACGTGACTTTACCGAAAGACCCAAAGAATAATTAAAACATTGCCATCATCTGGCTCTGCGAGCCTCAAGTCACCGACACTGAACCCCCGACCGACGGAGCCTTAATCTGCTTCAACAGGTGACATGCGCCACGAGTGAATCCCGAGGGGGGCCTCAAGTTTGACCCGAGGCGGCATTGCCACCCTCCATACAGAAACAACCACTTGATACTCCGGTCAAAACCATCACACTACCATATATAGCAGGCGTTACTAAAAAGATTTCCAAAATTCTAAACAAACACAAGATCCAGGTCCGGTTCAATACAGTGCACAAAATTCGTGATCTGATCCCATCCGTGAAGGATGTCATTCCTGACTTACAGTACCCGGGGTTTACAAATTGAGTTGTACCTGCGGTGATTGCTATATCGGGGAGACAAAGCGACATGTCTCTGACCGAATTTGCGAGCACAAATCAGATTTGAAACACGGCAAAACGAATTCTTCTGCCGTGGGTGATCACGATATAATTTTCTCCAATACCAAGGTTCTTTGCAAACCCACGGGTTTTTTTATCAGAGATTTGTTCACGAGGCAATTCAGATCTACAAACACTGACACAATTTCAACCGAGAAGATGGTTTCAAATTAAGCAACCATTGTAAAGATGTTCTAAATCGAACTAAACATTAAACTAACTTCAATGGTACAGTATATTTTTCAAGTAGTGGTACGCCAAACTTTCGCAGCTCTTATAAATTCCCTTTTCACACCATCAATATGTAAACTCCCCCTCTCCCCCCCGCGCCAAACGGCAAGTCCACCGGCACGTACACCACCTCTTTCTAAAGTCGGCTAATCAAATGCTAATTTTTATGCTAATTTCTTTGTCAAGGCACCTTGTTTGCTCGCACACAGCTTAAAGGTCGCGGTCTGAGCGTGGCTGTGTTTCACTCCAGCGCTGTCCTCGAGACAGCCTGATCCCTTCACCTGATGAAGGCCGCTTGTGTTGTGGCCGAAACGTCGTGATTTTTGTTGTTTTATTTTTTACCTACGTGACTTTACCGAATAGAACCAAAGAGTATGGCGACCACCGTCTTTTAAGTCTTTTGTCCTCCATTTCTACTCCCGACTCTACGAGCCCAGCAACGCCGTAACCCTGAAGGAGCCCTAGAGTCTGGCTCCGTGAGCCTCAATCATCATCAATGCTCTTCGAGCAAGCCTTGGTCTTGGCGATACGAGCCGCGGCCCATTGCAGCTAACACGAGGCTCGTCTTGCCCAACACTCGGCCCCGAAACGCGAAGACTTTTTGTGTGTTGCCCCTTTGTGTGTTGGGGATTTAAACAGCAGTCAACCTCAGCGCACCCGACGTGGTGGAAACAATCTCTCTTGAGTCATGGGGGGGTAGTAAAGTCTGTCCTCGCCTGATGATGCCGGTTGTAATAGTTACCGTCCTCAGATCTGTAAAGTGTTGTGGATTTAATTCTTTCAACAGGCGGGCGGTGGTGGCTGCACTCTCGCCACGAATTGGCGCCTTCTGTTTACCTGACGAACCTTACACGACTTTGCGCCGTGTCGGGTGGTTCGGTGGCGGGTTTTAACGACACAACAACAACAAAACAACCCCCACCTCTGTTGCGGACGACCCTCTTCGCCAACCAACCTCTTCCACCTTCCCGCGAGCTTTCAGACTCTGAACGCCGCCGCCGCCACCGCCGTCGTCGTTTGAAGCGCGCGCTCCCAGCGCGGGCCCCGATGACGTCATCGCCGCAAGCTTTACAGCGATGACGCCATGGAAACGCATCGCGGCATATGACGTCGTGCTATCGCGGGTGACACGACGCAATGACACCGTTATTACGTGAAAGGGGGCGGGGTGGTGCGGTTTGCTGCGTCTTATAATCCGGCAGGGTGGCGCGCGTGTTATGTGTTGTTTTATGTGGTGTTTAATGTAGCGTGTTGTTTTATGTTGTTTGTGTGTTCGTTTTGTGTGTTCTGATTTGTATGTTTTATGCGTGTGGTTTCGTTTTGTGTTATGGTGTGTTTACGTGTGTATTGTGTCACGTGTTGTTTACGTGTGTATTGTGTTGTGTATGGGGAGCGGTAGTGTCGTAGTGTTTCGCGCAGTGCGCTACGAACCTGGCACACCTGAGTTCGATTCCCGCTCACGGCGACGAACACCAGCGACGATTATCTCAACCTGTCATGGGCCACCCCTAGGTTGACTTAGCCTTAAATGTGTACGTGGTGCGGTGTGTAGTAAACGTCGCCACTAGTGAGGGTGTGGGGTGCACGGAGGGTCCCTGTGAAAAAGAGATTTATAACTCATCCGATTCCTCCAGTGTAAACAAAAATTAAGATTCTGGTTATTTGCAGTGCTTAGGAACCAGAATTGAGCCTATCAACTAAATCACTCCTTATCCAATCAAACAAAAACTCAGCGAAGGTTTTATTTTTTTTAACAAAATTCAAGTAACCTTTTATTTTTGCGCGTACGATGTGTACAAAATAAAATACTGCAAATGCTGGCGTTCATTGTTTGCATTTTTTGTTAATATTCGTGAACTGTTTTTTTTATAAGGCGAGAACCCATTGAGGATCGTCTATTCTTGTCACCCTCTGGATCACGTTGTCCCGTCCTGACCAAACAACATGGCCAGCCGCTGATAGGACATCTCTTCTCCCATCTCCACCTCCTCAGCCTCCACACCCTCCATCTCCTCGCCATCCATCACCACCTCCTCCACGGGCACCACCACCCTTGATACTGCAGGCGTCATTGAAGCTGCCGATTGTACCGCCGTCGGCACGAATGATTGCAGTGATTGTGGTGCCGATGCTACTGGCAGAGGGACAAGTGATGACACTGACGATGAAACTGGAGGTACAATTGATGGTACTGGTGAAGGTACCATTAATGGTCCTGGTACAACCTGAGATTCAGCAGGCACCATTGATGCTACTGATGCTACTGGACATAACGTCGATGTTTCTGGAAGTCCTAAAGAAACCACCGACGAAACCGGAGGCATCGCCATCGATGGTCTGGAAGCTCCTGAAGACGCCGTGGATGCGACAAGGGATATCATTGGTGACGGCATTGAAGGTCCTGACGAGACCGCCGACAGCTGAGGCGCTCGACGAAGACTCGAAACGACCGACAGTCCTGAAGAACATTCCGCTGGTGCTGCTTCTTCTTCTGCCGGCGCCGCCGCTGCACCCCGAGGCCGGGGATGTCGTCGCGCGTGCTGCCTCAGCCCTGCCTGCTGCGCAAAACAGGCGCTGCACTCGACGCAGCGGTAGGGCTTCTCGCCCGTGTGCACCCGCGCGTGCACCTTGAGGAAGGAGCTCCGGGCAAACGTCTTCCCGCACTCCTCGCACTGCCCCCCACCCAGACAAAGATGAAAAAGGATGCCCCCCCCCCCAACACACACACACGTGTTATTGCCTTTAACACACTATTGGGGGCAAATTGCTGTTAGCGAGCACCTACGGCACACGAGGGGGGTGGCCAGCACCACGCCCGGCCGCCTTTGTCTCCCTGTCGTGGAGATGTTTACACACATCAGCAGGTACTCGTTTAAGGCTGAGTGAACCTAGGGGAGGCCCAGAACTGGTTGGGATAATCAGTCACTGAGCAGATCAACGTGGTCAGTTGATGTTAAAGCTTTTCCACGCGTGAATGCTTTTAAGCTCAATCCGTCTGTTAGTTTGCCTGTCAATGTGGAACACGCAGGCACAGTAATTCGCTTAAAGATGATCCAATATAAAGTTGTTGTTGCTACGAGGGATTTACCCGATTGAATATTTAGCCAAATTGATCAATTGTTGCCAAAAACTTGGTGATAAAAAAAGCTGCGATAATTGGTAAGCCTTCAAAAATAAACATCCCTGGATAACCCACAGACACATTTGGGGCAAGTGCTATTCGCGAGCACCTATAGAGGCCAGCATGTCACACAAGGGGGTTGTGTAGACAGCACCCAGCCCAACCGGCTTGTCTCCTCAATGCTGATGTTTTTATGACTAAACACCAGGTAATAATTTATGGCCTCGTCGACCGAGGAGAGACTCAGAATTGGTTCTGATATCACTCACCGCTGATGTGAACCCTAACTGGGAATCAAACTGATGCAAGTGTGGATATCAGTAGCGCTTCCTGTGTCTGATAGATATTATAATCCTGGTACGGCCATTATGAACTCAACACAACCTTAATGAAAACAACTATTATGAACCCAAAACAGGCATTGTTAATCCAAGGCCCTGATGAACCTGCCACGGCCATTACGAAATGACACATGCAGACACCCATATCTCGCGCTGTAACCCATATTTGACCCATATGCTGCTCACCTTAAAGGCCTTGATACCGGAGTGGACGACGCGGTGCTGGCTGAGGTTCGACGAGTGTCGGAACTGTTTTCCGCACTCCTCGCACACGTATGGCCTCTCGCCCGTGTGCGTGCGTCTGTGGTAGACCAGGTATGCGCGGTCCGCAAAGACCCGGCCACAATCTTGGCATGGGTGACTCTTCCAGCCACCGTCTTCACCACTACCACCACCACCACCGCTCGATGGCACCGAGGGGTTAGACGACGATGACAACGCAGGAAATGATGACGTCGTAGAAGACTGAGCAGCAGCAGACGAAATTGAAGAATATTGCGAAGGCGATAAACTCCGAGAAGCGTCGAGGAAATAACATTGAGCTAAAGATCTGTCAGACAAACACTGAGAAGAAGATAAAGAACAATGAGATGAAGGCAGTGCAGACGGTGATGTAGAAATGGAAGCAGCGCTGAAAGCAGGAGTGAAAGCAGTGGTAGCAACAGCAGCACCACCATCACCGCAAATACCACTCTCATCGCCACCATCACCACAACTACGACCGCTCAGAAAATCAACACCCACGAAACCACTATCACCACAACTACCGACAGAGCCACCTTGAGCAACACAACCCTCTCCACGACTTTCGGCAGTACCGCCAACAGCAGCAGCGGCAGCAGAGACAAGTTTCCTCTGGCGCCAGTGCACCCTGCGGTGCTTCACCATCACGGCCTTCTGCGTGAAGGCCCTGCCGCACTCGGCGCACACAAAGGGCCTCTCGCCCGTATGCGTGCGCGCGTGTCTCAGCAGCACGGACGGCCGCGCAAACCTCTTCCCGCAGAAATCGCACGCGTGCGGCTCGCGGCACGACCCCGGCACCGCTGCGTGCCGGGCCACCGCGGCGGCATTCCGAAACTCCCTGCCGCACTCGCCACAGGAGAATACCGCGGGACTGGCCGTGGCGCCCACGAGACTGGCAGCAGCAGCAGCATCAGTAGCGGCAGCATCTCCGGCACCAATGCCAACACCACCACATTCACCGCCAACACCACCGTCGTCGCTGCCAGCATCTCGGCCGCCAGTGCCAATGCGGCCGCCACCACCAATCCCATCGCCAACGGCAACATTCCTATCACCGCCGCTGCCACTACCGTGCAGTGCGGCCTCGTGCCGGGCCAATGACCCGGAATGCCGGAACGCGCGGCCGCACTCGTGGCAGACGTGGCGCTTGGTCTCGGGGCCCCCGTGCGTGGCCTCGTGTCGTCTCAGCGCCGAGGGCTTGGCGAAACGGCGGCCACACATGGCGCAGGCGTGCGCAGGAGCCGGCGACTTCGCCGGCGAAGATGACGACGTCGACAGCGGGCAAGCGGACGCGGCATGGTGCGAGCGCTGGTGGGCGTTGCGGTCCGAGCGATCTGAAAAACTTCTCCCGCACTCGGCACAGGAGAAGGGCTTCTCCCCCGTGTGCGTACGCTGGTGGCTCGCCAGGTACGAGCGCAGGCGGAAGCGCTTGCCGCAGCCCGGGCAGCCGAAGGGCTTCTCACCCGTGTGGATCGACTGGTGGCGGCGCAGGTCGGCCGCTTTGCCGAAGGTCGTGCCACAGACGGGGCACGGCAGACGGCGACCAGTGGGGGCGGTGGTGATGGCGGCGATGCTGGTGGTGCCGACGGCAGCGGGGTCGGTTTGGGTGAGAAAGTTCGTGGTTGCGTTACTGTCGCCATCCCCGTCACCATCTTCCACGCGGTCGTCAGTGCCGCGAGCTGAAAGAGACGCGGACGCAAACGGTTAGGGGGGTGGTGAGGCCGGTTGATGGAGGGGAGGGGGCAGTGATGATAGTGATGTTGGTGGGGCTGGTGATGGTTTTTGTGGTGGTTGTTGATGATCATGCTGGTGGTGGTAGTGGTGATTGTGGTGAAGGTGATTGTGGTGGTATTGGTGGGGGGGTAGAGATGTTGTTGGTAGTGGTGGTAATGACTGTGGAGATGGCAGTATTGATGTTGTTTTCGATGTTGTATTTCATTCCATCTGTGCTATTTGTGTCTTGTCATGTGATGCAGAACCTATTTGTAGTTCTCACAGTAAGCAATGCATCACAGGAGATACCTGTGCGACTGTTCTTCAGAGAACCCTTCAAGTGACCTTTATTGACGCCCAATGGACGCACTTCCCACGTGCTCTGCTACAACAAACGTTAATCGCATGGCAGTCAAGAGGACGTCTTCAATTCTCGGAGCTGGATTTTATCCGAAGTTAAAACCCAATTCAAATGTGATGGCTTGTGCGTTCATTGGACACCGAACTGAGACCATTCAACTCACGACAATTTTATCACGGGCGGCTAAAAGTCGGAATTGAACCCACAATTGATACGTGGGTGTAGTGGATGTTGTGGTTCGTAGTCATTATGATGGATGTGTTGATGGTTATTGCGATGGATGTTGCAGTGGTGATGGTTGTTGCAGTGGTGGTCGTGGTGATATGGTGGTGGTAGTTGTGGTGATGGTGATGATGGTAGTGGTGTTGGTATAGTATTTATTATGGCGATGGTAGTGGTGAATGTGTCGGTGTTGGTGGTGACGGTAGCACAGCGGTAGTGTAGCGGTAAGAGCGTTGCGCTACGAACCTGGAGACCCAGGTTTGATTCCCGCTCACGGTCCAATACCGGTGACGATTATCCCAACCAGTTCTGGGCTTCTCCTAGGTCGACTCAGACTCAAATGTGTAAACATCGCCACTGGGGAGACAAAGGCGGCCGGGCGTGGTGTTGGCCACCTCGTGTGCCGTGCCGGCCTTCCGAGGTGCTCGCTAACAGAACTTGCCCCTAGAGTCTGTTACAGGCTATACGGGGGATCTTTGTCTTTGGTATAGATTATGGGAGTAATGATGTAAATAGTGACGTAATGTAACTCATGATGTAAGTGAAGTTAGCGGTGTTGTAATGATGTTACCGGTGATGTAAGCGTTGTTAGTGGTAATGTTAGTGGTGATGGTTGTAGTGGTATGGTGGTGACGTCGTAGTTGGTGATGTTCGCGGTGGTGGTAGCGATCGTCTCACCTCTCCTTCCTCTCCCGCTGCGTCTTGGAGAGACTCGGATCGAGGTGAGACTCCCGGCCTGTCTCTGTGTCCCCGCGTGTCTCCGCATCCCCGGCTTGTCTCAGTCGGCCCCCGCGTTTATTTCTGCATCAGTACGTGCGTTCGTCCTCAAGCGTTCCGGCGTCGCTTAAACTCCGTATCGCAGTGTACATCTCTGCGCGCATCGGATTCGACTTCCCTCCAGTGTGGGGTGTCCCCTACCCCACCGGCCGTGCTCCTCCAGAGCCCCACTCTCCTCCACTGAACACACGACGGCCGCCGTGAGTTTCTCGAGTCGGAAGCGATGCTCGTCGCGACGCAGATGACGATCGTTGGTGATGCTGCTGCTGCTGATGACGATGTTGGCGACGTTTGCGATGATGATGATGGTGGTGGTGGCGGCGGCGGCGACGCCTCCCGTCTGCGATGCCCGTGTTGGGGGCGAGGGAACAGCGCCCTCACCCCGAGCAGCCGGGGATGGGTGGGAGTCGCTAACCAAGGCGTTCTCATCCGGCGACGCCGTCCCTTGCAGTCCAACGTGGGCGCACGTGGTCCGGTGTGGGCGCACGTGCTCGGGTGTGCGCACCAGAGCACGTGCGCGCAAAGTGCGCTACAAACCCGGGCCACCCGACAATCAATTCCCGCCGCTCACGGCCACCAACACCAGTGACGATTTTTTTTCTGATCCTCGCCTGGGCTTCACATAGGTCGACTCAGCCTCAAATCAGTGAGGTGTGTAAAACATCGCCACTCGGGAGACAAAGGCAGTTGGGCGTGGTGCTTGTCACACCCCGTCCACCACCTCGTGTACCGTTGCGGCCCTGACAGTCTGTTAAAGGCTATATGGGTGGGGGGAGGTGGTCTTTGTCTTTCACATGTATTACTCTCTACGCATGCACCTCTCAACGCTTCTTTGCACTCATCAGATTTTATTATGCAGTATTGTATTCATAATTGTCCATATTTATGACCCATGTCAAAGCAGGTGATGTAAAAAATACTTTCATATTTTAAATGAACACGACTGTGTTGCTTTTCATAAAGTTCTGCTTTACAAAAAGCACCCTTACCCGCTCTTGTCAGCGTCTTTGACTTCATCGTTTTGACCCCATTACACCTTCAATAAGTCCGATGAATACGCACTGATGCGTTTCCAGTTTTATCCCTCTGGCAGATAGAACTTAGTACATACTAATTTAGTTTTGCTCATTTATCCAACTTTTCAGCCTTTAAGTTCTTAAATTATGTAGTTAATTTCCATTGGTATGACTGTCGGAAAATGAGGTTAATAATTTGTCTTAGTATGTGTATGGATTTATATATTAAAAAAATTAAAAATATATTGTCACTGATTTGTATTTCCTTACTCTCTACATACAATCTCAGTCTCGCTGTTCTATCTTTGTAAATAATTTTAGTAATTTCTGAAAATATATTTTTTAAGGCCTTGCTTTTGTGAGAACTTGGATTACTGCAGTTTTGACCAAATCAAATTCTTTCGTGTGAATGGCATGACGTTTTTCTAAATCCGACTTGCTTGCGTGGTTGATTGGTTTGGGTCTCTCATCCTCGTGAACAATGCTTACATAAAATGTGCATACACCACCCGTTATTACAATGCCAGGTCTACCTTAATTTGATTAAAATTCGGATATGGATGGGATTTACTAGACTGTACTTTGGAAACAATAAGAAAAAATATCGTGGATGAAAATCCAGAAAATTAGTTTCATAAAACGAGGTATTGGTGTTTGTTTATTTCAAAAATAAACAACTGACATGTGACGACAGTTCACAATGATGATCGCTTGTGATGAACTAAAATGCGTCTAATTCCAAGAGGGTGATTTTTATTTATTATCCACACTTGCTCCAGATGTTTCACAAATATGTGGCCAATGTCATGTCTGGGTAAAGCTGCCAAAACATTTAAAGTATACATTTGAGTTAAATTTAAGAGGTCGGGCCTTGCTCATGAAATTCAGTGAATATGAAACAGGAGAATGGCTGCAATGTTTAGGAAATTCTCAATGGGGAAACCCGAGGTGAGAGTTGAAATATTTTTTACAATCTATTTTGGGGTCGCATGACTATGAGCACAGTAGATAGGTCAACTGTAGCGTTAAGCAAACGTTGTTTGAGTTAGAAGTAATCTCTTACTGAACAACTTAGAAGTCAGATGATTCCGACTTTTAAATGCAAGTTCATTTAGATGATTCTAGGAATATCACGGTGGCCCAGAACAGAACGTGGCAAGAAAGCAAAGTAGACTCGCATTCTAGTTCAGCCACGTACTGGGCGTTTAACACAATAATAATAAGTTCTGTATGATATTTAAATAGAATCCCTAATGATACTGCTGCACAGCTTACATTTACTTGACAGAATAAAAACTGCAGCGTGCAAGTGAAAAGGCGATCACATGACCCTCGGGACCTGTGAAACGTATTTCGTTCATGTATCCCGATGAAACTATAGAGTATGTTTTAAAAAAAGTGAAACATCCTTATTGAGAAACTTTTTCAGGTTTTTCCCTTGTGTCTTTAAAGCTGTTTAAGTTTTGTATTTTAAAACCACGTTTTTGCGCATTAGTTCAAAGTAACGTGGCAGTTAAAATGTGAGGCTGTAGTCAATGCATACCCCAAAAGGTACAATATTTAAAAAAAAATGCCTATGATTTGAAGGTAATGTTCAATTTTACCACCTGAATATTAATTTTACTCAAATAGTATAAGAATGTGAAGATACAATTACACAAAGGCCCAAAACCTCATCTGGAGCATTAATCGAAGATATAATCAGGAGGAGGAGGTTATGATCAGTGGGACACGCGTGCAGGGTGGAGGGCAATTACCTCAACAAGACACTGCAGTGGCACCCAGAGGCAGGTAAGCAAGAGGATGACCAGCAGTGAAATGTCATGGGCCAGACCTAAATCGAGGTGATCATGGTCAGACTGTATTATTGATCTTTGAAAAGCAGGTGGACTGCGCAACCGCTCAGAAACAGAGCAGATGAAGCGATGACGAGGTTTGGTCGCACCAATGGCAGCGGCTGTGAAGACCTCTTGACAGTGACGACTTTGATGTCTTTTCAACTCTACTTATTAAAACCTTTTTAACCCTCAAGTTACATTTGCCATCAAGCACATTTTTTTGTTTTATTTTCCGATTTTAATTTTAAATATTCCTACTGCTTGACATTTATAAAAACGCTGCTCACTCGTTATGTACAAGTCTAATAAACGGACCAAAGTTCATCAACCGCTTTTTTAAAATCAAATGTGTTTTTGTTTGGCCGCTCACAGCCCGTCAGCCACACATAACGTCCCCTCCAAAGAAAGGTGCCCTCTTCACGTTAATCACATCAAGGTATAGCGATACGCCGAGTTGAGAATTCACAAAAGGATACTGACCAAGTTTTTTTTTTAAATGTGAATATTACCAGCAATACAAAATAACTATTAACTTACTCAGGAAAGGCTCATTGGCCTCTAAAGGCTAATTTTCAAGTGGGCTTTGCTTGCGATGTTTGGCCAGTGCTTTTAAGGTGATGGACAGTACAGCATGTAGGTTTCTGAATTGTAAGTGCAGTCGTTTTTCGCGTTGTCTCTAAAGTGTGGGTTATCGCCGGGCATTGAAGTTTTATGGGGGTTTTTTTACTAAGAAACTGACCAAACATTCCATGGCAAGACCCTCCTAAAAGTCTTGAAACTCGGCAAGGAAATTAATAGGTAAATCTCATTTTCATGAGGGTCCTACCTGCTACTTTCAAATAGACCTACTTGCTCGACTACTTTCTACTGGCAGCACATCGTTCATACACACATTACACTTCAAGGAAGATACAATCCAAACAGCCCAATGTAGATACACGCCTCAGCCACGTTCCCCACTCTTACACAAGTCTTGACGAAAGTTATTGATAACTAGAAATTCAGGTTTAGATCATGTGGCTTTCCCAGCGCACCCATTGCAACCGCTCGCGACGTCACTCACGTGACTGCCGTGCCTTGAAATACGCCTGCGTCACGACAGTGCATGCTGGGAGCTGATGCTACAGCTACGACACGTGGGGCATCGTGGGAGTCGGCAATTTTGCGTCAAAGGCGGTCGAGCTTAGTAGTGGCTTCAGGTTGAGAAGGCAATAAAGTCAGTCCCGAGTTTGCCAGTCTCTGGTGATGGCGCATACAGACGGCCTAATTGATAATTGGAACACAGGCAATGTGGTGATAATGACGATGGAAAAAGTGCCAAATGTTGAAGCCACTGCCAGCATATTCCAGTCGTGTATTTTGATGTCTCAATGCAAGTACGTGGGTCTTCTATTTAAATCTATGGTTCTTCACGTCAGTTTATGAGCCGCTATGCGAGTCAATGGGTATCTATGTGAAAAAAGCGGATAAAGCCATTGGCAGCACGTTCCAGCTTCTCATATAATCGCCTGCATGCATTATCACTTGGGATTTAGTAAAACAAATTCCAGCTGGACTTATTGCTTTCAACCTGATGCCAAGATCCACCATTGCTTAGCACGAGGCCAGAAATTTGAAAACAGAAATAGTCATCTTTAACATTGGGGCCATGAGACGGGGTTACGGAGGTGAAGCTGCGGTTTAATATATATTTACAAAACCAGAGTTAAACTGCAGCACTTCCACATACCCACCGTGATTTAGGGTACCAGAATAAAATATACAAAAAATTTGGGTTGCATCTTCCTTAATACAATGAAACATTTAATTCCATGAAATCACTCCAGTCACATTGGCAATGCTAAAATGCATACCGATCAACTTGTAACGTGGTATTTAAATAACATTGTTAAATGCAACTGACCCGAAAACAACGTTTAAAAATGTTCCGTCATACATGTCGCTACACCCAAATGGCGTTAGGAATTTAAGGGATTGAATTACAAGAACAACTACACATAACGCAGAGTTGAAGTTTTCATATCAAGAACAAAGTTATGAAATTAGACGTAAATAATTTAATAATAAACTTCCCAACAGGTTAAATGTGAAAACAATAAAACATGAACACGTTACGTTTCAACCTATCTTCATCATCGCCACCACCCTTCCAAGATCAATAAAATGGGTAGCACCACTTCTGCGGGAAGTCAATGGTGGCCTTCCTACGGCACTGACCGCACCTGCGATAGGAATGTGGAATTTCCACCACTGTACTGGCTCAGACCCACCGGTGGAGGTAAGTGCCGTCCCACTGCTCATGTGAGCAGACATATCTTTGACCTTAAGCATTTACAAATGTAAAATTTGGCGCTGCATGGAAGTGAAACCTTGATCCAACCGTTACTCGCTGATATCACTGTAAAGGTGGTGATGATGATGTTGGACTTGATGCTAGATTTGATGATGATGCTATATTGGATGATGATGCAATACCCAATGGTGATGTCAAACCCGATGATGTTAAACTTGATGTTGGACCTGATGTCACACCTGATGATGATGACGATAGAGCCGATGACAATGTTAGACCTGATGGTGATATTAGATTGGATGACGATGTTACGCCCGATGATGACGTTCGATCTGATGACGTTCGACTTGATGATGACGATGATGATACCCCGGATGATGTTCGATCTGATGATGGTTGACTGGATGAAGAGGAAGATGTTAGTCCTGATGATGAAGTCACATCTGATGATGATGTTAGACTAGACGACGATGTTAGAACTGAAAATGATGATGTTGGTGCTGAGCTCGATGATGTCAGACTGGATGATGATGATGTTGGGATGGATGATGTTGGGATGAATGTTAGACCGAATGACGACGAAGTTACACCTGATGACGATGTACGTCTCGACACCAGTGCTGGCGAGGGAGAGAACGAGGGCTCCAGACTTGATGAAGTTAGACACGATGATGATGCTGCTCGACCTGATGATGATAGACTTGGTGAAGGAATGGGGCCAGATGATGATGAGGCTGAACCTGATGCTGAGGGACGACTCGATGATGAAGCCGATGTCTGGACTCTAGCACTCAATGGTGGCCTTACCACGCGGGATGAAGAAGGGAAACCTGATGAAGAACTTAAACCTGGCGTTGATTGTGATGTCACTGAACTTGAGGAATCGGTTAAACCCAAGAATGATGGTGCGGTTAAATGTGATGATTGTGGTGCTGTCAAACTCGCTGATGAGACTAGACTCGATGGCTGTGGTGCTGTCAAACTCGCTGATGAGACTGAACTCGATGATTGTGGTGCTGTCAAACTCGCTGATGAGATTAGACTCGATGGCTCTGGTGCTGTCAAACTCACTGATGAGACTAGACTCGATGATTGTGGTGCTGTCAAACTCACTGATGAGATTAGACTCGATGATTGTGGTGCTGTCAAACTCGCTGGTGAGATTAAACTCGATGACTGCGGTGCTGTCAAACTCGCTGGTGAGATTAGACTCGATGATTGTGGTGCTGTCAAACTCGCTGATGAGACTAGACTCGATGACTGTGGTGCTGTCAAACTCGCTGATGAGACTGGACTCGATGATTGTGGTGCTGTCAAACTCGCTGGTGAGACTAGACTCGATGGCTGTGGTGCTGTCAAACTCGCTGATGAGATTAGACTCGATGACTGTGGTGCTGTCAAACTCGCTGATGAGACTAGACTCGATGATTGTGGTGCTGTCAAACTCGCTGATGAGACTAGACTCGATGATTGTGGTGCTGTCAAACTCGCTGATGAGACTAGACTCGATGGCTGTGGTGTTGTCAAACTCGCTGATGAGATTAGACTCGATGATTGTGGTGCTGTCAAACTCGCTGATGAGACTAGACTCGATGATTGTGGTGCTGTCAAACTCGCCGGTGAGATTAGACTCGATGATTGTGGTGCTGTCAAACTCGCTGATGAGATTAGACTGGATGGCTGTGGTGCTGTCAAACTCGCTGGTGAGACTAGACTCGATGGCTGTGGTGTTGTCAAACTCGCTGATGAGACTAGACTCGATGACTGTGGTGCTGTCAAATGCGCTGGTGAGATTAGACTCGATGATTGTGGTGCTGTCAAACTCGCTGGTGAGATTAGACTCGATGATTGTGGTGCTGTCAAACTCGCTGATGAGACTAGACTCGATGACTGTGGTGCTGTCAAATGCGCTGGTGAGATTAGACTCGATGATTGTGGTGCTGTCAAACTCGCTGATGAGATTAGACTCGATGGCTGTGGTGTTGTCAAACTCGCTGGTGAGATTAGACTCGATGATTGTGGTGCTGTCAAACTCACTGATGAGATTAGACTCGATGACTGTGGTGCTGTCAAATGCGCTGGTGAGATTAGACTCGATGACTGTGGTGCTGTCAAACTCGCTGGTGAGACTAGACTCGATGGCTGTGGTGTTGTCAAACTCGCTGGTGAGATTAGACTCGATGACTGTGGTGCTGTCAAACTCGCTGATGAGACTAGACTCGATGATTGTGGTGCTGCCAAACTCGCTGATGAGACTAGACTCGATGACTGTGGTGATGTCAAACTCGCTGGTGAGATTAGACTCGATGGCTGTGGTGCTGTCAAACTCGCTGATGAGACTAGACTCGATGACTGTGGTGCTGTTAAACTCGCTGGTGAGACTAGACTCGATGACTGTGGTGTTGTCAAACTCGCTGATGAGATTAGACTCGATGATTGTGGTGCTGTCAAACTCGCTGATGAGACTAGACTCGATGACTGTGGTGCTGTCAAACTCGCTGATGAGACTGGACTCGATGATTGTGGTGCTGTCAAACTCGCTGGTGAGATTAGACTCGATGGCTGTGGTGCTGTCAAACTTGCTGATGAGATTAGACTCGATGATTGTGGTGCTGTCAAACTCGCTGATGAGATTAGACTCGATGGCTGTGGTGCTGTCAAACTCGCTGGTGAGACTAGACTCGATGATTGTGGTGCTGTCAAACTCGCTGATGAGACTAGACTCGATGATTGTGGTGCTGCCAAACTCGCTGATGAGATTAGACTCGATGATTGTGGCATTGGTAAACCTGGTAATGAGGTTACACTGGCTGATGAGGCCAGTGGCAGATTCACGAGACTTGCTGATGGTGGCATGACTAAACTCCTTGAAGAGGTTGAACTCGATGGCGAGGCTAGACTGGAAGGACGCACTGCTAAACCTAAAGATGAGGTTAAAGTTGATGATGAGGTGAGACTCGATGATAGAGCCAGTGACCGAGGCATAACAGTCGATGATGTTGACATTGATAAACTTGATGAAGAGGGTAAACTAGATGGCTGCTGCATCGGTAGATTGGAAGATGGCAGGGTAGCTAAACCCAATGAGGTCTGACTCAACAATGAAGCTGGTGGCAGCGGCATAATACTCGATGACGATGGAGGTCCTACTAAATTTGGCGAGGTTAAACTCGATGACGAGGTTAAACTCGACGACCAGGTTAGATACGATGGTGGTGTTACTAAATTTGAGGAAGAAGTTAAACTCGATGGCTGTGACATTATCAGACCCGCCAATCGCTGCGTTGCTGAATTCAACAGCGGTGAGGACAAACTCACTGTGGATGTCAACCCAGGCGATGGCAGGGTCAATAAATTGGATGACGCCGAAATAAATCTGGAGGGTGAGATCGTTAAACTCGTGGATGAGGTTAAACCAAACGAGGAGGAGACACTTGGAGCGATCAAACCCGGCACCTGCTGCGGCGATTTGCCAGACCCAGGCAGGCCCAACGGCCTGGCTGCATTACCCAGCGACGCTTCATTCACCGCCTGCAAAACTGGGGCAGCTGCTTTCAGGGTTGGCACCGCCACTGCCGGCGTCATCGTGGCGTGCAGGGCCTGTGGGGCTTGGACCAGGACGATTTGACTTCCAGGCGCGAATCCCTGCGGAGGAACCACGAAGCTCTGGTTGTTGAACAGAATGTGTGTTCCACCAGGAAGGAACGTCTTTGACGAAATCACCACGCTGTTCCCGCTTATTGTTGGTGGCACTGCTGCTGTTGGCCCAGTGCCGGGCCTGGGATTCAAATATGAGACAGCCGGTCTACCCACAACCATGGAAGCCGGCGAGACTGTGGAACGTGGCTGCAAGGCAGGCGATGCCGTGGACGCGATCTGTACGGCAGGAGCACTAATGGCGGTAGTGTTGGCACTGCTGCCCGCCCTCCCATCCCCCCGCAGTCTTGCCGAGACACCCGGTGCAATCGGCAGCCGGGGTAAGGAGGTCACCGTCGGCAGTGGAGTGAAGAGACCCGGCCGGGGGGCTCCGACAGCTGAAGCGATGGAGGGGACGCAGGAGACGAGGGGAGCGGAGGGATGGGGGGCTGCTGCCGCCGCCAGCACAAACGAGGAGGCGAGGTGCTTTGTCTTGACTGTCTGGATGGCGAGAGCACAGCTCGTGCGTGGTGGGGTGTCCTGGACCCCTGCTACTGGTCGCCGCGCTGGCCCGCAAGTCCCAGGAGCTGCGGCCACTGTTGCTGCCAGAGGGATGTTCAAAACGCTAGTGTCCGCTCTCACAGGGCTGCTCAGTCCTGGGCTCATTACTTGTTTGTTGCCCGGAAGCAGCTGCTCACGAGGTACGGCTGGTGTGGACGCTGCCGTTGTGGTGGGGGCAGCTCTGGTTGGCTGTGCAGGAAGCGTGAAGCAGGTTTGATTGGCGAGCGCAACAGGGCCAGATGTTCCACGCACGAGAATAAACTTCTGTTGCTGCTGCGACGTGGATACCGGTTGCAGCCCCAATCTTTCGCCTCCTCCTGCTCCCCTGCTTGTGCTGGTGGTTTGGTTGCAGCCTTGCATCCCCACTTCTGTTACTGCTGGTGCCGTTGCAGTCCAGGTTGGAGAGCAGATGGCCCCGGTGAATGAGCGAAAGTTTGAGATGGGAGGAGTCGAAGCGGGGGAGGAAGCCATTGTCAGAGATGGACGGCAGGTGCCTGCCATCACCATCGTGGACGGCGAACTTGCGGTGCCGGTGTGAGTGTCCTGGGTCCGAAGCGGCGGGGAAATTGGAAGCTCGGGAGTCGGCAGGGCGACTGAGTTGGGCGACCGTACGCGTACCAGCCCGGTGTTCCCACCCCGTGTTGTTACAAGGATCGACTGAGACTCGTGGACGCAGAACGTCTTTAGGACCTGGCCGCTTGGGTCCATGGCGCCAGTGGCCACAGCTGAACTGCGATTACTCTGCATCTTTGTTTCCAGATTCTGGGTCTGTCCAAGAGTCTGGGTTTGCGTTTGTGTCTGGCTCTGACTCTTTGGCAGAGATTGGCTTGTGTGTGGCAGCGTTGTTTTTGTCTCTGTCTGTCCTAGTGTCTGCGTGTGTCCTCGTGTATTAGCCTGTGCCACCGTCTGAACTAGAGTTTGTCCTAGAGTCTGGGCCTGTCCCATTAACTGACTTTGT
The DNA here is from genome assembly GCF_048934315.1 of Petromyzon marinus. Classification (NCBI taxonomy): domain Eukaryota; kingdom Metazoa; phylum Chordata; class Hyperoartia; order Petromyzontiformes; family Petromyzontidae; genus Petromyzon; species Petromyzon marinus. The sequence continues at coordinate 26,320,080 of NC_133667.1, read as the reverse complement.
CCCAGTGTATGGATAAGAGTCTGTCCTTGTGTTTTGGCATGTCCGAGTTCTTGGACCTGTCCCAGTGTCTCAATCTGAGTCTGTCCGAGCATCTGAATCTGTTTTGGCATTTGAGTCTGTATATTTGTTGTAGTCTGTTCTGTTGTCTGTGTTTGTCTTAGCGTCTGGATTTTACTCTGTCCTGTTGTCTGAGTCTGTCCCAATACTGGAAGCCGAGCTTGTTCTTGCGTGTTAGTTTGTCCAGGTGTCTGTATCTTAATTTGTCCTTGTGCCTGTGTCTGCCCTACCTTTTGCAATTGTCCCAGTGTGTGAATCTTAATTTGTCCTAGTGTTTGAGTCGGACCCTGTGTCTGCATCTTAATCTGTCCTGGTGTCTGTGTTTGTCCCAGTGCTTGGGTCCGTATCTGCGTCAAAGTCTGAGTTTGTCCTTGTGTCTGTATCTGTTCCGGGTTGTGACTCTGAGTGTGACCCATCTGATTTATCATCCGAGTCTGCCCTGATGTCTGAGTCTGTCCCATTGTCTGGATCCTGATATGTCCTGTTGTCTGTGTTTGTCCTAGCATTTGAATCTGTCCTATTGGAAGAGTCTGACCCAATGTCTGAGCTTGTCCTGGTATCTGGGCATTCATCTGTACAGGCGGCTGGGTCTGTTCAAGTGTCTGAATCTGTCCGATTGACTGAGTCTGCCCCTGTGTCTGGATCGTAACTTGTCCTAATGTCTGACTTTCAGTCTGTGCCACTGTCTGAACCTGCCCTGTTGTCTGAATCTGACCCAGGGTCTGAGTCTGTCCCACTGTCTGAGTCTGTAACTGTGTCTGGATTTTAACCCGCCCTGGTATCTGACTCTGCGTCTGTCCAATTGTCATTGTCTTTACCAATGCTTTCACCACCTGGCCTGCCACCCCTGGCTTTGCCTTCTCCTCCTGCTGCTGTTGTTGCAACTGCTGCTTTGGCTGCTGCTGCTGCTGGCACTGTGCCAAGAAACTGCGTGGCAGCAGCAGCACCTGCTGCACGACTGCTTGGCCTGTCCGTGGGTCGGTCGTCGACTGCGACACAACCCTTACCTGGCCCCCGCTCAGGTCTATCGGCAGTAGGCGCCCATCTGCCGTCCGGTACATCAGTCGCATCGGCCTCTCCGCAACGGACCCAGCTCCCGTTCCAGATGAAACTCCTGTTCCGGCTGTGGTTCTGGCTATGGCCCCACCTTGAGTTCCGGCTCCCGTTCCAGTCATGTTTCCTGTATCTTTCACTGAAGCTGGGCTCAATATGGCTACAGCTACGGCGTCTGCGCCTGCTCCAGCAATTGTTGTTTTTCCTGCGCTTGTTCCAGCTGCTGCTCTGCATCCAGCTCCTGCTTCACATTTGTTTTCAGATTTACTTGCAAGAGTGTCCTGAGCGAGCTGACCGGTCAGACCTTTCCCCTTTTTCTTCGCTTTACTCTTCGTCTTTGACCGATCCTTGACTTTTCCACTGCTGTGACGGCGATGGGAGGACTTGGGTGGCGTCCAAACTTCCGTGGGGGAGTCGGCGCGCGATGTCATCCATTTTCTTCCATCCTCCTCTCCACCCTCCTCCTCCTCGTCCTCATCATCATCCTCATCTTCGTCAAAGTCACTTGTGTCCGAGTGGTTGCCGTTGGAGGTGGTGTTGGTTGTGCGTGCTCGTTTGGGCGAGGGTGGTAGTGTTAAGGGAGTGGCAGTGATGTCGGTGATTGCTGAAGCTGTGGCAGTGGTTGTAGTGGAGAGAGTGCGGCCGCGCTTGCGCCGAGATGCCAGGCGCACGTTGTGCAGGGCGACCATTTCCGGGTCGGAAGCTGGAGCTGAGAAGGAGTCGTTTGAGCCATCGTCGAAGGAGGTTCCATCGGGGATGAGGCACGGCAACTTACCTGGACGGAGGGGATACAGTCAGATGTGCTGTATTGCTGCTGGTGGCAGCGATAGTGATGGTGTAAGTGCTGGTGGTGGCAATGAAAACGTTCATGGTATTGGTTGTGGTGAGGATGTAAATGCCAAAGGTGGAGGTGTTGTAGGTAATGGAGGTGATTGATAGTGGTGGAGAGAGTGAATGTTGGTGACTGTGGGGGTGGGCATGGATGTGTTGACGGTGATGGTGCAGATGACAATAATGGTGGTGATGGTGTGGGAACCGTTGTGGTGGTGATGGTGCAAATGATGGAGCTGGTGGTGATAATAGTAAACATCGTGGTGGTAGTAGAGGTGGTATGGTGGTTCATGCATTGCGCTAAGAATGACCCAAGTTTGATGCCTGGGCACGGCCTAAATTAATGGAAAGTGGTGTCTGGACTAGTGATGGGCACCACCCAGGTCATATCAGCCTTATGTGAGTAGCTGTTTCGGTATTTAAACATCAGCACTGGGATAGGCTGTGCTGGCCTTCACTGAATCTCTCGAGCAGCACTTGCCCAGCACTTTAGTTATACAAATAATCTTTGTCGTTGTGAAATGATGGTGGTGGTGACAAAAATAATAATCTAGGTTATCCAACTACTATTAATGATGCTCTCAATGATGATGATATTGATGACGATGATGATGATTATAATGCCAAGTTCTGTCTCACCGGTCTGCGGTCCCTGCACCTCCCCTTCCTCCTCGTTCTCCTCCTTCACACGTCTCCCCAGGTCGTCCTCGCTCAGCCACTCTCCCTCCTCCTCCTCGTCCACCTCGTCACCCCTTTCCACCCGTGCCGAAAAATCATCAAACTCCTTCTTCATCTTCGACCTGCGAAGACCGCACACGGATGTTCATAATGGCTTGATTGGTTTCTAATGGCTATGTTGGAAACTACAGCACCTCTGAGGCAAGGTAAACGTGAGGTATCTTTGACCTGAGGAAACTAGAGCAGAAAAGACCCTCTTCCCCACTATCCTCTCCCCTTCCCGTACAATGACAAAGATCTCTCATATAGCCTTAATAGACTGTTGGGGAAGGTGCTGTTAGCAAGCATATATGAAGGCCAGCATAGCACACGAATAAGGGTTGCGTGGCCAACACCAAATATGGCCGCCTTTGAGTTTAACAAGAATTCTCTCAGTATGAATAAACTGTCACGCTTCTTTTATTACAAATCTTACCTATAAAAGGCATTCTTTGTCTGTCCCTCTGTCTGTCTGCGCACGGGCGCTTGCGAGGGATTTGGCTCTCGGACCGTGGGGTTTACGTAAAATAAAATTTGCCGGGTGGCACGCCGTAAGCCCCATGGGTCGGCAAGCGCTATTTCCTTTTCCCGTCCGTCACCTTTAAAATAGTTTAAATAGCATTTTTTGCGATTTCTCTATATTAATTAATGTAGTTTCGCGATTATTTATTTATTTTCCTTCACCACTCGGGGCGGGACAACGCAGCAAGCTGCGCATGCGCACAACGCTGATCACGGTTAGCCCCTAGCAACCCACACGCACCATCGCTGGAGGTGTGCGGCCTTTTTTATTTGCCTGCACACTCTACAAGGTACGTCGCACACATTAGTATTATAAGCATTTATAACATTACACTTTGCACTGCTGACAGGGGTTGCCCCTAACAACGCACACACAATCGGCACAAATTTTAATTCGCGTTAAACATGCAACTAAAACACACAAAACGCTGAGGTTATTTCTTCACAGTGTGATGTCCTCTTCTCCCCACCCCACCCCAATGCGTCATGTTACTACTATAGAGCCCCTAGATATTATTATAGCACTTAGATAGTATTATTGTAGCACGGCCGGGGGAAGCGGTCCAGCCCCCAGCCTGCCAAGGTGACACCTCGGCCAGCTGCGCGCTCTAGGCAAGGACGGGGGCTCTACACGGGACTAGGCCTCACCACGGCAATGTTAAGTACCATTTCCTTGCTTCTTTCCCTAACCTCACCTTGATAGAAACCGAGTTTTTTAATAATCATCTTGCTAATATTACATTAACTATGTTTGTGTGCAGCCTACTATTTTTGTTTACCTGCTCACAACTAATCTTTTAACAATCACTTTGTCATTATTATATTTATTATTTGTCAACTCACCTTTATAGAAAACTTTTTTTATATAACCACCTTGATAATATTACATTAATACTGTTTGTGTGCAAACAACTAATATTTATCTTCCTTGCTTCTTTCACTAAACTCACGTACATATAATCCTGTTATTGTAATAATTAATCTCCTTCAAAATATTAAAACATTGATTTTTGTGTGCTCACAACTAATATTATTTCAATACCTTGGTCATCAATAATATTATTTTGTCAACTAACATTGACAGAAACCTGAATTTAAAATGATCACCTTGCAAATATTACATTCATAATATTAATATATTTTTAATTGTGTCTAAGTCCTTGTGTGTGTGTGTGAGTCCATGTGCGTGTCTGCCACCATGTGTGTGTGTATCAGTCGATGTGTGTGCGACTCGATGTGTGTGTGCATGAGTTGATATCTCTGTGTCAGTCGCTGTGTGTGTGTTAGTCAATGTGTGTGCGTTAGTCAATGTGTGTGCGTGGTGTGTGTACACAACTAATATTTAACAATTAGGTTACTTCAATTTTAAATAATGTGTGTCTGCGTCGATATGTGTGTGTGAGTCGACGTGTCTGTGTGTGTGAGTCCATGTGTGTGTGTCAGTCGATGTGTGTGTGAGAGTCCATGTGTGTGTGCGTGAGTCGATATGTGTGTGTCAGTCGATGTGTGTGTGTTAATGTGTGTGCGTGTTTTCTGCGTGCATAGACAACTAAGATTTTACAATTAAAATAGTACATTTCTTAATATTTATGTCTGTCTAAGTACATGTGTGTGTGTGAGTCGATGTGTCTGTCAGTCGATGTGCGCGTGAGTCGATGTGTGTGTGGCTCCATGTGAGTGTCTTAGTCCATTTCTTTGTGTGTGTGTACGTCCATGTGTGTGAGTCGATGTGTCTGTGTGTGTTAGTCGATGTGTGTGTGAGTCGATGTGTGTGTGTGTGTGTGAGGGTCCATGTGTGTGTGTGAGGGTCGATGTGTGTGTGGTGTGTGTGTCAGTCGATGTGTGTGTGGCTCCATGTGAGTGTGTAAGTCCATTTCTTTGTGTGTGTTAGTCCATGTTTGTGTATCTAAAGTCGATGTCTGTGTGTGCGAGTCCATGTGTGTGTGTGTGTAAGTCGATGTCTTTGTTTGTGTGGGTCAATGTCTGTAAGTGTGTGTAGGTCGATGTGTGTCTGTCTTTTTCGCCCGGGCAATGCCGGGTACTTGCCGCTATTAAATATATGTATTTTTGTGTGTGCCCCTGTGACAAATGTCCTGTTTGCTCGCCCCTTCCACACTGCTGAATCTTGCCATGCTCCTGAGGCCCTGGGTTCAGGGTTCGGGGTTTGAGCCCTGGGTCTGAGCGACTATCTCCTTCACCTCATCCTGTGCGCTGCCTTGTGCAGCTTCTGCTCCCAGGGTACCAGCTCGTTCAGGAGCCGCAGCAGAGTCTCGTGCAGGTCCTTCACCCTCCTCCGCCTGAATGACTTCTTTTCCTGTAGCGAAGACACACACGGGAGGTGGGTTAGAGGTCGCGGGTGGTTGGGATAGTGGTTAGAGGTAACGGCGTTGGATGTGGGAATTATGACGGCGGTAATTGTAGTTCATATTCTTAGTTTTTTCGGTAAAGTCACGTTGAAGAGAAACAACAAAATAATAAAATATATATAAAACAATAAAAAATTCTCACGACGTTTCGACCATAACTCAAACGGTCGTCTTCAGGTGTGTTGGTTTGCATAAATGTATTTATAAACGGCGCATCTATTTATTTATTTATTTAAAAAAACGTTAGCGTCACACGCAGCGATTTGGCAGTTTACCAAGGACTAGTTCATCTATATTTTGAAAAGAGGAGGGGGGAGACGAAATTTTTTATAATGTATGCTGTCTGAAAGCCACTGTAAGTGTGAACAATCAATTAAGAACTAAAATGGTTTATCAAATCTTTCCAATGATTGCTAAGATAGAATCCATCTTCTCGGTTTAAATTGTCTCTGTGCTTGTATATGTGGATAGCCTCATGAACGAATCTCTCATGGAAGCCAGATGGCTTACAAAGAACCTCTGTCTTGGAAAAGTCAATGGCATGTGAGCCTACTGAATTAGAACAATGATCTGCTACGGCCGAGGTGTTGGTCCTACCGTGTTTAAGGTCTGCTTTGTGTTCACGAATGCGGTCCGAGACATGGCGTTTGGTTTCTCCAATGTAACTACTACCACAGAGGCAACTTAGTTTGTAGACACCAGGGTATTGTGTTCGTGGATAATGGTAGTGTTGGGTTTTTGAGGTGGCGATGGTTGTTTTGGAGATGATGGTGGTTTGTGACAGTGATTGCGGTGGTTATGGAAGTGATGTTAGGTGTAGTGGTTATGATGGTGGTGGTCATAATAATGGTGGTAGTTATGGTGGGTGTGATGATTATGGACATAGTGGTGTTTATGCTGGTGTTGGTTATGTTAATGATAGCAATAACAAAGATTTAGAAAGTGTAAATATGTACACAAACTTGCATATCTGTATCCATGCAAATATATAGACACACAGACACACATGTGTATGCAGACAAAGACACACTCAAAAGTGTCTCCCCCCTCCAATGAGGCTGGGGCTGTGTTCATTTCCTATTTCCAGTCCTGAGCAAGTGGTAAAATTCCACATTCCTCTGACAGGGGCAAGTCTTTCCAAAGGAAAACAACTGTGTGTGGTACATGGCATGGTGTTTGGTATGGCGTATTGATCGGTGGTTCATTAGTCAACCCGACCGTTTTTCTTCGAACACCACTTTCCACCTCCATCCTCTGCTTCTCCACCTCTGCGATGAGATCCCTCAGGTCCTGCAGGTTTCTGCACACGAGCTGACAGCAGCGAGGGCAGGGGAACGGGGCAGAAGAACCTTACCTCCACTCACGACCGACACAGGAGCCTCAATATCCTAATTAGCAAGATCCTGAGAACCAAATGAGGCTCCAGAGCTTGAGACTCAGTCTCCCTGAGTCTCATGAGCCTGAAACATGGTGTCCAGGAACTGAGACTCAAAATATATTGAGACACAGATGAGTCTCAAGATCCTGAGTCCTGGTCTACTTGATATCTGATCTCTCTGGAGTCTCTAAGATCCCGAGATCTGGCCTCTTTCAGTAAAGTGTAAATAAAGTCTCTGATCCTGAATTTGGTCTCTCTGAGTCTCAAGATCCAGAAACCTAGTCTCCTAGATTTGAGCCTCAATAAAGACTTTCATCCTTAAACGCAGTGTTCCCTGTGCATTTATCACTATCGGCATTGTTATCAACATTATCACCCTCACTCACCTTAAACTGTGGTTCTGACGTAGGGGACATATTGCCCTCTTTCAGTTTCTTCACTAGGTTTGCGCTGGCTGGACGTTTTCCTAAACAAACAAAGTCAAAATTCCCTCATTAGTTTAAAATGGGTCTTCAAGACTCAAAACATCTGTTAATTTAATTACCCACACTACACACACACACTGCTAAAAAGACAAATATCCCCTGTATAGCCTTTAACAGGCTGGTACGTTGAACAAGAGGGTGATGTTGCCATAATCATGTGTGGCTATCTTTGTTTCCCCAGTGCTGATGTGTACACACACCACACCAGGTACTCATTTAAGGCTGAGTTGACCTCGGGGAGACCCAAGAGAGGTTTAGATGCCACTAGCCACTGACGCTATTTGCAACTGGCAATCGAACAGAGGTCACCAAGGTTATAGTGCAGTGTGATAACCACTGCGACACTCCTACTAAAAACACACACACACAATAAAGCAAAAGACATACACAGAAAAGTAGGTCAATTGATTCAGGAGGGTTTTAGTTTATGTGGGACGAAACTAAAGTACACGGAGAAAACCAACCGTCCATACTAGGGGATAACACCCAAAGGTCCACAGAGATGGATTCACAAACACGCCTGCTCTAAATCTTGACTTAAAGCTTTCGTAACTGCAGGAATTCATATTATTTGGGTCTTTCGGTAAAGTCACGTAGATAGGTTCATCAGGATGATGACGACCGCTTATGTTGCGACCGAAATGTCGTAGTTTTTGTTATTTTCTTTGAACCCATCTAAGTGACTTTACCGAAAGATCCAAATAATACGCCTGCTCTACTGCCATTTCTAGGCCACGTCACAACCCAATGGGTTTGGGAGTTTCACAAATCTCTACGAGATCCACCAACCCTGGCTTCCACGGTAGTACTGGATCACCAGCATGCACTGCCACCACTCCTAGCTTTGTCTCTCTCTTCTCACCTTTGCGGGGTTTCTCCTTCTTTTTGGTTGAAATTTTCCGTTTTTTGACTGCGACCGCAACATTTTCTGTGCCAGCGTCATTGCCATCACCTCCTCTATCATCACCATCACCACCATCACCACCATCACCTCCTCCTCCAAACAACATTTCCACATCATCTTGACGTGATTCTGCAGCAGTAGTAGAAAGAGAAAGTAGAAAAAAATCAGCAACAGCAGCAGAAGTAGCAGGAAGGAGAAACTAAAATTACAGCAGTGGAAACACGCAGAAGCAAAAGCATTTTCATTAACAGCAGCAACAGCAATTTCATCAGTAGCAGCAAAGGCAGCACCGGTCACATCAGCAGTAGTAGCAGTGTGCTGGATCGCAGGCATTGAGATAAGTTGTAGAGGTCACTCACCTTTCATCTGCGCCATCTTCCTCTTCCTCCGCTTCTTCCTCTTCTTGCCGTGACCCTTTTGCTGTGAAGACGATGTCTTCATTATCTTCTTCATCATCTTCATCGTGTTGGAGGAGGTGGAGGAGGAGATGGAGGAGGTAGTGGCAGGGGTGGTGAAACGGAGGCCATTGATGAGGTGGGAACTTAACGAGGCACAGGGACCTTCAACTCCACCACTAGAAACTCCATCTTCAAGTCCATCAATATCACCACTGCTTCCCCAATCACCTCCACCACTTAGCTGACCATCAAGACGACAGCCACCAACTCCACTATGAACGACACCACCACAAATGCCAACTACGTCAATGTTACCACCACCACCACTAACTTCACTACCACAATCACCACAGCCACTACCAACTCCTTCAGTGTCATTACTACCTCTATCAGCAACTCCACTACCACCACTACAACGAGTGCGGCCACAATCACCACCACCCTTCTCCAGACACCACTCTCTCTTGACCCCAGCCTTCACACCCGGAGATGCATCGGCCGACACAGCTGCATCAGCTGACACCGCCGCCCCTGGGCTGGTAGAGAGAGCATCTGCTTTGGCTGAGCCGAAGCCGGATGTGGCTGAATGGCGTCGCACGTGGATGGCAGGAGGTGGGTAGGCGGGCGGACCCAGGGGAGCCTGTGGGAGGCAGTACAACAAGTAGGTTGCTTTATAAGATGGGATCAAGTGTGTGTAATGATGATGATGCTGTTGCTGATATTAATGATGCCAATTAAGATGTTAGTTATGATGATTATGGTGATATTTTTACTATTGGTGCTGTTGATGATCATAATGATAATGCAACTTCTTATGCTACTTCTACTGCTGCATTCTTGATATTCCTACTATTGTTACTCATGACCCTTGACCCATCAGGGTGAAAGGTCACCTGTTTGTAGACACGGAAGTCGAGGCCGCAGAACTGTGGGAAGTGGATGTAGCAGAAGTCATGGGCGTCGTATCCCAAGACCACCTCGCGGCACTCGTGGATGGGTTGGGCCAGCACAGCCGCCTGCACCGAGCGCTCAGTTTCAAACACGTGCTCGCACAGGCCCTATGGGGGGGGGAGGGGTGGACAGAGGAAGGAGAAATGGAGCGACGTGAGGGTGGAGAGTGGGGAGATAAATGGAGGTGAGAGACGGGAGACAAACGGAAGGGCAGAGCAAGGATGGAATAGCAAGATAGTGGAGGAAAAGGAGTAGAGGGGTGGGAAGAGGAATAGGCTTAAATTTCGATTTAAAGCTTTCAATAAAGCTCTGTCGTCCCGACAGATTTCAATGAAGTTCTGTCGTCCCGACAGGTTTGTTCCTTTCACCTGAAGAAGACCACTTGTGTTGTGGCCAAAACGTCGTGAGAATTTTATTGTTATTTTATTTTATTATTTTATTCTCATTCTATGTGACTTCACCAAAATAACCAAAGAAGAGGAATAGGCTTGTCAAATACCTTTACCAGACCACACATGAACACACATATCAGTCAATTCTGTCACTGAAAGAGGTGCTCACAGTACCAAAAGTGATTAACCGCAATAAAATAACACAATGTTGCCAGGTCAAAAATATTCCCCTCCAATACTCGATTCGTGGGGCTAAGATGCTTGGAGTGATGTGTAAACATCACGTGCGGCTCATTTCAAAGCAGTAGGCTTCACGTGCCTGCGGGCCATATGCAACAAGCCGTGTATGGCCCAAAGTAACCATAGGCCTCGCTGTACATGGCCAGGCCGTGCGTGCGCTATCTCTCCCTGCCACGCACCTTGAGCAGCCAGACACGCTGGGCAAGCGGCAGCTGATGGAAGGACCGGCTCTCAAGCGGGCTCGACTCCCCGAGGACCGCGAAGAGCTGCGGGGGCAGCCCCAGCGCCCGTGCGCGCAGAGCGGCGCAGGGGGCGGCGCCGACATCGGCGTACCACGCACGTACACGCTCGCGAAGACGCCGCTCCCACACGGCGTAGCTCATGCTGCGCCCAACGCCAGCACCGCTGCCCGTGCTGTTTCCTCCTCCTGGAGCTGGGCACGGTAGGGTTGATCAGGGATGCATGGGGGAAAGGGGAGGGTAGGAGACGACAATGTTGAAAAAGAGGCAAAGTGGAAGAGATTATAAGTGTTGGGGAGGTATGATAGTACGTGGTTGAAAGCAAGGGTAAAACAATGAGAAAAGCCAAGGGAAGCATAGTGGAAACATGAGAGATGCGTGTGGGAAGCACATTGAAGATAAGTCATAACACTCACCACTGTCACTCAAAGCACTCGCCAACATAAAACTCGAAAACCACCACCACTCACCACCACACAGTGGTGTAGTGTGGTTGGTATGAGCTATGGTGCAAGGAATGAAATTGGATCCGCACCTCTAATCAATTTCCCCCCCACTTCATAGCCCGGTGCCTGGACTCCTCCGGTCAGTGGGCCCCCTCAGTGCAGCTGTACCACCTGCACGTCCAATAGCTACGCGGCCATCCCCACCTCGCTCACCGTGTCTGTGCCTTCTGTGTGGCGGAAGCAGCAGCGCCGTCATGATGCGTGCGAGGAAGGAGCTGGCACGGGGCATGAGCAGGCAGCGCTCGAGCTCGTAGAATGCCAACTCCGGGAGCCCAAGCGCTGACTGTGCCAGGCAAAGGAAATGGCCCACAGCCGGCAGCTCCCACAATTCCTCAGGAACGAGGGGGGCGGCCGTGGAGAAGAGGGCGTGCTCCCATTCCTCGGCGTGGCGGAGGCTGGCCTCCTCCGCCTCGCGACGCTCTTGATCACGCACGCTGCACAAGCAAGAAGGGAAGGAGAGATGACTCATTATAATCAAGTTAGTTCTGTAGGATTACTTTATAATTATTATAGTTACTGTGGGATAAGAGTAGTGGAGGTTCTCTTCCTTCAACTTATGATGCTCCTACTCACGCAAGCTGCGAGGGGGGAGAGAGGGATTATTTTTCCTGAAGAATTAATTAATAATACATAGTTCTTGTAAGAATACTATTTTAAATCTTACAGTAATTTCAATCGTATTGCTCAGAGTGTGACATCTTTCAGGGCAGTTCTTCGGAACAATGTCAAGCTGCTCATTGTGAATGCCAAATGGAGGTGTAATCGTGTCAGGACAACACGATGACATGAACATCAGCGCAAGGGGAGTGTGTCAATGTGCAGCCCTTTGGATAATATGAGGGCCTCCCCACGCCGTGTGCGTCCTGGGGGTTATCTGACCAAACTTTACAATGCTGCAAAGTATGGTAAGCTCAACAGTACATCATAACTGCCATCTACTGACCACCATGTAGCTTGGTGACAGCGTATAAAACCTGTTATATGCATGGTGGCCACCAATCCAAGCACCATCCAGATTCAAATCTGCTTAGCTTCTGAGATCTGAGATGAGATGCATTTTGGGTGATATGGTTAAAGGCAAGTGGAATATAAAGGGAGTGAGGAAATTACTAAAATACAATTTTCAGTTTCCGCTTTGTGTTTGCTATCTTGGTGAGATGGTCACCGTCTCTCGTCCCGTGCCTTCTGCTGCTCCTCGGCTCTGATTGCCGTCACCATGGCTGACTCTCCTGCAGAGGCGGTGGGAGACGAAGAGTAGGCAGAGCGCGCTGTGGCTCGCCGGCGCGACGATACGAGGCCTGGCGAGCGGTCATCGTCATTACCATAGCGACCGTGTGTGGTGGCGTACAGCGAGGTCTGTTCTCGGAGGGGCCTGGAGGGGGGAAATACAAGTAAATACATGTTAATAATAAAGGGGGGCACAGCGGCACAATGATTATCGCAAAACTACGCTATGAACCCGGCGTCCTGAGTTTGATTCCCGGCCATGGCTAATGTCAGTGGCGAGTGATATCTTATCTAAGAGGCCTCACCTTCACCAACATGCATTGACCAGTGAGATAACCTTCTGAAAAAGTTATGAAACTCAAGTGAGGCATACCTGAATGTCAGACCATAAGGGCAATAGAGAAGCTGGAGAGACCTTCCACTGAGCAAAGGTTAACTGGGAGCTTTAATAAAAGCCTTGGTTGCTGGAGCAGACTGCACATGAGGGGCAGTGGATTAATTTGAGAGAGGTGAGGTGGAAAACCTTGGGAAATCCATAAAACATGCACACAAAATGTTGTCAATCCACCGATTAATGAGGACTTCTCCATACTTCATATTGATTAGTATGGATTCACGATGTATTATGCTGCACTGCCCTCTGCTGCTAGCAAAAATAAAAACAAGTTTCCAGTGACCAGTCACAATAGAAATGCATTGGGTTTGTGCTTGCTACATGCAGTGAGTGATAAATTGACTTAACATGCATTCACGAGCAAAATACAATGTGAGATGAGCCTGGGCACTTCCCTTACACTGCCTTGCGTTCATGATAAATTACAAACCAATTTAGAAATCCATTAGCTTAAAAAAAGTGATTGTTGTTGTCAATGTATTTTTGTTTTATATGATTGACACGTACTGTATATATACAGTACTCTTGTATACTGAACATATAATCACCCTCATTAAACAGGGCGATCCATTCATGAAAGCCCCACTAATAGGGGGGGGGGGAATTATCGAGAAAACATTTCATTACAAAGTCTTTGCATGTCTCTCACCAATCTGAATACCTGTAAATGTATTATGTAAAGCCTCCTCTGCAAGATATGGAGCTGTGGATTTTTCATTAATCAATAAATTAAGAGGGTCATTCGAAATGTGTCGTCTATAATTAAATAGCACACACATACCTACAACGTAACGTAATCACACATACTACACTCAGAGTGTAACGATTCATATAGGATAAATAAATCGAATAGTGAATGCGAGAATTGGATATTACGGTGATGAAAATATTCGAAAATATATTAGACGTCGGTTAATGGTGGCAAAAAAATTTTGGAATACCAATGAGAGATAGCAATACGAACGAGCCTTTAAAAAAATCTCAAATATAAGTATCATCGGAATGGGAAAGGGTTAATCCGAATTGTAGCAACCGACGTGACGTCACAGCAGCGCTTGTACCAAGCTAGGTGCTTAATTCACCTTTATAAAAATCGATACACCCATAATATACAGAAACGTAACGACACAAACGTTTACAAAACCGCCATCGCCACGATGTTCCGATGACGTTACACGGCATAATAAGTGATGTAACGATGCTTCCAATATGAAAAACGATTACTCTTGGACTTTACCGAAAGACCCAAAGAGTATGAATTCCTGCAGTCACGAAAGCTTTAAGTCAATATGAAAAACGTTTCTTACACATTCAGTGAACATAGCACATTCCCATGACACAACACAGGGTCTATAGGTCATACATACACGTATCGCTCTCAAAACCAGACGCACATCTCACACAAAGTTGTAAGTTCCTGTGGTAGCAATTCCACATTCCCATGACGGGTTGCAGGCCGCTCACCCACGTCACAGGATACACGGTCATCTTGAACACATATCCCACAATTATGTTGCACATATACACAAACCTCACTCGCACTTATCACACACACATGTCATTTCCCTGATTAAACCCCCATATTTGCACGACAGGTCCCAGTCTATCCACGCACCCCAGGCCACTTAGACACACACACAACAGTCGCATCATCATTCTCATCGCCACTAACCTGGAGAGCAGCGCGAGCTTCTGCTCCAGGATGAGCTCCATGCGCTGCGCGCGTTTACTGAGCCAGTGGTCCACGCCGCGTGCGCGGTAGCAGGTCTCCACCACGAGCCGTAGGTCCGACACCACTTCGGCCAGGTTCGCGTACCGGCCCCGCGTGAACCTCTCCCGCATCGCGCCCAGGCAAACGGGGGGGCCCGTAGCGGCCTGTTTCCCCGCCGCGTACTCCGGCCCCAAGAAGTGCGATCCCACCGCCTTGTACCGCTCCGTGGTGAAGTCCTGCAGCAAGCGGTAGCCCAGCTGCAGCTCGTGGCTGAGCCCCTGAATCTGCGCGTCTCCTTTGGTTGGGGAGGTTGTCGATTTGTTGGCGCCGCTGTTGTCGAAGGACCGAAGACGAGGCCTACCCGGTCTGCAAAGCCTCGAGCTCGCCTGGATCGTCTGCCGTGGGGAGGGCGATCTATCCTGGCGGCGCGGCCAGGCCGGATCGGCCCCCTCAGCGACGGGATCCGGCGAGGCGGGATTTTCGCTCATTTTGTTCGGAAATTGCAGTATATTGTTCGCATGAATGGTTGTCGCGCGTATCCTTGTTGGTTTTCTGAGGTTTTGGATGTAATTCGGGCTGTAATTGAGGCGAAATGCAGTTAAGTTTCCGCGGGAGAAGTTGCAGCCGCCGGTGTTGTTTTGCGAAGGGCTTCAAAGGGGGCAACTCGGCTCTGGCACGGACCCCATTGCGAACTCGGAGATAATTAAACAGACGGCGATTGCATTTTAAATGCGCATTGTTATTCGTCCGCCTCTGATTTTTTTCGTCACCTATTTGCGTTTAATGTTTTAAATAAAATTTTGTTGCTTTAACTCGCACCAAGCACGTCAAACAAGGATGGGGGGTGATGTGCGTGCGTTCCAGGCGGCCATTTTGCTACGGGGTGAGTCCGCAGCTTCGTTAATCGCCCCCCGCGCCCCGCCCCCTCGTGTGGGTTACTTTGACGATGACGTCATCAACTTCAAACGTTGACCCCCCCCCCTCTACGTATCCTTTGGTTCTTTCGGTAAAATCACGTTGAAATTATAACAAAAAATAAAGTGAATAAAAATAATACAAATAAAATGAATGCAATACAAAAAACACTAATGTAGACTGTAGCCCGTTTCCCAATCGGAGTTAGTGCACTGGTAGTCAAGATGTAGACTGAAGCAATGGTTACTACTAAGCTGGGTGAGTGCACTGGTAGTCAAGATGTAGACTGTAGCAATGGTTACTACTAAGCTGGGTGAGTACACTGGTAGTCAACTATGTAGACTGTAGCAATGGTTACTACTAAGCTGGGTGAGTACACTGGTAGTCAACTATGTAGACTGTAGCAATGGTTACTACTAAGCTGGGTGAGTACACTGGTAGTCAAGATGTAGACTGAAGCAATGGTTACTACTAAGCTGGGTGAGTACACTGGTAGTCAAGATGTAGACTGTAGCAATGGTTACTACTAAGCTGGGTAAGTGCACTGGTAGTCAACTATGTAGACTGCAGCAATGGTTACTACTAAGCTGGGTGAGTGCACTGGTAGTCAACTATGTAGACTGTAGCAATGGTTACTACTAAGCTGGGTGAGTGCACTGGTAGTCAAGATGTAGACTGTAGCAATGGTTACTACTAAGCTGGGTGAGTACACTGGTAGTCAACTATGTAGACTGTAGCAATGGTTACTACTAAGCTGGGTGAGTACACTGGTAGTCAACCATGTAGACTGAAGCAATGGTTACTACTAAGCTAGGTGAGTACACTGGTAGTCAACTATGTAGACTGTAGCAATGGTTCGGGGCCGTCCATAAATGACGTCACGCACCTGGGGGGGGGGGGGGTCAGACATATGTGACGGTGTGTGACGATGGGGAGTTTGAGAAATGTGACGTCACATCAAAATGCGCAACTAAATAAATATAGACAACACGTTATACTTACACCATTGGAACCTCCTTTGCCAGTAGCAAAATATCATAATTGTTTTTTTACCCTTTTACCTGCAACAAAACTGACACATGTTTTTTTACAAGGAGTCATGTTTGCATTGACCACAATACCTGCGGTCGGAATGCAAACAAAAAACATAACTCTGATAATGTATTGGCACTGTCCTTGAAATTGATTGGTCCACACCCGAGACAGCTTTCTTTAGAGCTTCGTCTCACATGGTGTTGGACCAGATGACGCCAAAAGGCGCACAACTCAATCAATTTCAAGGACAGTGCATACATGATCAGAGTTATGTTTTTTTGTTTGCATTCCGACCGCAGGTATTGTGGTCAATGCAAACATGACTCCTTGTAAAAAAGGTGTCAGTTTTGTTGCCAGATAAAAGGGTATAAAAACAATTATCACGTTTTACTTAATTAAATATACTTTTTAATAAATGTTTTCTCTTGGGGTAATCCTGGATTCAAAACTGAATTTTGAAGATCACATTGATTATATTGATAAAAAGACAAAAATAAAAATTGGTT
The DNA here is from genome assembly GCF_048934315.1 of Petromyzon marinus. Classification (NCBI taxonomy): domain Eukaryota; kingdom Metazoa; phylum Chordata; class Hyperoartia; order Petromyzontiformes; family Petromyzontidae; genus Petromyzon; species Petromyzon marinus. The sequence goes on along the minus strand of NC_133667.1, from coordinate 26,303,253 downwards.
TTCTGTATCGACACAAGCACTGCTTCCCCCCAATGTTCCGTTTGGAATTGATCAAAGCTACCATACTGCCTCTACTTGACTACTGTGACATCGTGTATAAATCAGCCCCAAGTACTGTACTGAAGAAGCTTGACTCAATTTATCACTCGGCCTTAAGATTTGCATTGAACTGCCAAACTTAACATCTCTTAATGTTCGACGGCTTGTGCACCAGATCTTATTTATTCACGATGTATTTACAAAAAAATCCGCAGACTACCTACTGGATCTCCTCTCTGTTTCAAGGAACAAATTTGACCTCAGGTCTTCGCTCATTTACCAGCTTCACATTCCCTATTGCCGTACAAAAACCAGAGGAAGGGCCTTTGCTATTGATACCCCCAGGGTCTGGAATGCTATTGCCAATAAACTGCAACTTGAATCACTACCTATGAGATCTTCACTCAAAACTGCTCTCGAGCAGTTGTACACCCCTAGCTGGCACTGCTATTCAGTGGCCTAAAATATGGCTCTAGGGCAGGGGTCGGCAACCTATGGCTCCCAAGCCAGATGTGGCTCTTTTGATGACTGCATCTGGCTTGCAAATAAATCTTAGCTGACATTTCTTAACATGATAAGTAATGAATAATTCCGCTGACATTAAAGTAAAACATTACAGAAATCACAGTGTTAAAATAACGTTTAAAATATAAAACATTCTCATGCATTTTAATCCATCCATCCATTTTCTACCGCTCCTGCTCAGGGTTGCAGGTGGCTGGAGCCAATCCCAGCTGTCCGACACCAAAACTCTATTTTTATTAGATAATGCGGTAGCCTACGGGTCGTTGTGAGATCAGGAAGGAAACTTCCGTCCTTTTAATCCAATAGTCAGCTAGCTAATCTATGCAGAGCAAACCTTTTGATGAAGAAGATGGCGAAAATAAAAAAGATGAGTACCGCAGATTTCAGCACGAATGGACAGAAAAATTCGCCTTTGTGGAGAGAGCAGGTTCTGCGGTGTGTCTAATATGCAATGATACAATTTCATTGATGAAACGGTCAAATATAAAGCGGCACTTCGACACACGCCATGCTACATTTGCATCGAAATATCCAGCGGGGGACAGCAGAATAAGGCATGCCAAGAGCTACTGTCCAGAGTGCAAGCTAGTCAGCAGCAACTCCGTGTATGGACCAGACAAGGTGACGGGAATTTGGCTAGCTTTGCTGGTTCTTTAGCAATTGTGAGGAATGGAAAGCCATTCACAGATGGCGAGTATGCCAAAACATTCATGCTTTATGTGGCCAACAAACTTTTTGACGACTTTTCGGATAAAGACAAGATAAATTTCGATTTGAAGCTTTCGTGACTGCAAGGATTCATCTTCTTTGGATCTTTCGGTAAAGTCACGTAGAATGAGAATAAAATAATAAAGTAACAATAAAATTCTCACGACGTTTCGGCCACAACGCTTGTGACCAGTCACAAGCTAATCCCTCAGCTATTGATATGTAAACCCCTTTGTCAAGGTGCCTCACTTCTCCCAACAAGCTTAAAAGTCGCTACGAATCTTAACATCGTTCATTGAAGCTCTGTCATCCTGACAGTTCTGTACCTTTCACCTGAAGACGGTCGCTTGCGTTGTGGCCGAAACGTCACGAGAATTTTATTGCGTTATTTTATGATTTTATTCTCTTTCTACGTGACTTTACCGAAAGAACCAAAGAAAAGGACAAGATAATCAAACGAATAAAAGACATGCCTCTGTCAGCAAAAACTGTTCACGATCGTACCATAATGATGGCAAATCTAGTGGAGGAAACACAAGTGAAGGACATAAATGCAGCACCATACTTTTCCCTCGCTTTGGATGAGTCAACAGACGTAAGTCATTTATCCCAGTTCAGTGTGATTGCAAGGTATGCTGCCGGTGACACACTGCGTGAGGAAAGTCTTGCTGTTTTGCCAATGAAAGGGTCAACAAGGGGGGAGGATTTATTCAAGTCTTTCAAAAAATCTACCGATGGATAAGCTTATTTCGGTGTGTACTGATGGTGCTCCGTGTATGGTGGGAAAAAACAGAGGATTTGCAGCGCTTCTTCGTCAACATGAAAAAAGACCAATCCTAAGTCTTCACTGCATTCTACATCAGGAGGCGCTTTGTGCTCAAATGTGTGGCGAGCAGCTTGGTGAGGTGATGTCACTGGTCATTCGGGTGGTCAACTTTATTGTTGCCCGTGCTTTAAATGATCGCCAGTTTAAAACACTGCTGGATGAAGTTGGGAATCATTATCCCGGTCTGCTTTTGCACAGCAATGTGCGTTGGTTGTCAAGAGGGAAGGTGCTCAGCCGTTTTGCGGCTTGCCTGAGCGAAATCCGGACTTTTCTTGAAATGAAAGATGTCGAGCATCCTGAGCTAGCTAACACTGAGTGGCTCCTGAAGTTTTACTATCTTGTGGACATGACTGGACATCTGAACCAGCTCAATGTGAAAATGCAAGGCATTGGAAATACAGTATTATCCCTTCAACAAGCAGTGTTTGCATTTTAAAACAAGCTGGAACTCTTCATCGTGGATATTGAAACAGGTCGTTTACTGCACTTTGAAAAACTGAGAGAATTTAAAGATGTGTGCACAGCAAGTGACCCCGTTCAACATTTTGATCTCCAGCAGCTAGCTGGCTTCACATCTGATCTCCAGCAGTCATTCAAAGCACGCTTTGGAGAATTTCGTGAGCACACTCGTATTTTTCAAGTTCATCACTCATCCACACGAGGGTGCAGTGGACAAAGCCGACCTGAGTTACATCCCTGGTGTCTCCATCAGAGATTTTGAGCTGGAAGTTGCTGACCTGAAGGCCTCAGACATGTGGGTGAATAAGTTCAAGTCACTGAATGAAGATTTGGAAAGACTTGAACGACAGCAAGCAGAGCTGGCGAGCAAACACAAGTGGACAGAAATGAAAAAAACTTCTACCCGCAGACCAGCTGATTGTCAAAACATGGAACGCGCTTCCTGTCACATACCACACACTGCAGCGTGAGTATTGCTTTATTGACCATGTTTGGTCCTACGTATTCATGTGAGCAGTCGTTCTCACATCTAAAAAACATCAAGACCAACCTACGATCCCGTTTAACGGATGAAAGCCTCAACGCCTGCATGAAGCTTAACCTCACCACGTATCAACTAGACTACAAAGCCATCAGCAAAACCATGCAGCACCAGAAGTCGCATTAATGGTAAGAAGTATTTTATTTATTATTGGTTGTTGGTATAACGTTATTAAAAAGGACACATTCAGAGACTTATTATATTCTAAAATTGGTGGTCTTAGTTAAAAATACACGCATTTAGTTGTATTCAGTGTTGAAAAATATTATATGGCTCTCACGGAAATGTATTTTAAAATATGTGGCTTTCATGGCTCTCTCAGCCAAAAAGGTTCCCGACCCCTGCTCTAGGGTTTGGTGTTATAATTTATTTATGTAGTTTATTGTAAAAAATTCGGTCACAGTCCCTATGATCACTGTTACATTGCATTTATGGCTTTTATTTTGGCGATTTCGAAAACGTTTTTTTGGTTTGGCCATGTTTTTGTTTATTGTAGTACGGAGTTAGACTGATGGCCTTAATCTAAGTTGTCTTGTGGTTGTTGTTGTTTGACTTGCATCCCACTGGGATTTTTGCACACAGCGTTGGTGTACGGTGCTTTTTCAGGAATATTTTGATGTTTTTTTCCTGGATTTTCTGTTTGCACAGTCACACAGTCACTTTAAGATGTTTTCTTGTTCGTGTTTTGTGTTTGTTGCGGTTGCACCCGATTCAAGAGCCGAATGGCTCACAGGGCTATACCAAATAAATGAACTAAATGGAGAGTGCAGCGCCACATTAAATACGCATTACAATGACAATAGTTAAAAACGATTTGAAGTATGTTTTATTTTTTTTGGGGGGGGGGGGCAGAGCTTTATGACGTCATATTTGAGGGGGTCTGACTTTTTGTGACGCTGTGTGACGAAGGGGGGGGGGGGGTCAAAAATCGCGTGACGTCATTTATAGACGGCCCCTTATTCAACTGAGTGAGCGCACTGGCAGTCTATAATGTAGACCGTAGCCTGGTTCTTAACCTGAGTGAGCGTACTGGCAGTCTATAATGTAGCCTTATTATTATTTGTTATTTCAGTAATTTAAATATAATAAATAATTTTAAAAACCACGACGCTTCGATCGCAACACAAGCGGTCGTCATCAGGAAAAGGGGGGTTAGCCTCTAAAGGCAAACTGTTTATAAAGGCTTAAAGCTTTCGTAACTGCAGGAATTCATATTATTTGGGTCTTTCGGTAAAGTCACGTATATAGCGATCGTCCTCCTGATGACGATCGCTTGTGGTGCGATCGAAACGTCGTAGTTTTTAAAATTTTCTTTGAGCCTATCTACGTGGCTTTACCGAAAGACCCAAAGAATGTTTATAAAGGTTTAGCGATTGGCATAGCCCAAGTGTGTTCACAGCATGGGCGGGGCAGCTAATGTTAATGTAGGAGAAAGACAAGCAACGACACCAATCGAAGGGCCGCCAGGCAATCATTTGCACCTAGCTCCACACCCACACTGCTGACGGTGGAGGTTGACAAGAAAACACAAATCAAGTCATGACCCAAAGTGGTTGATGACATCTTTCCAATGATTGCTGAGTTTATAACCATCCTCTCGGTTGAAATTGTGTCTGTATATATGGATGGCTTCATGAACGAATCTTTGTTGATAGCCAGTTGGTTTGCAAAGTACCATCGTCTTAGAGAAATATATTTCGTGCGAGCCAGCCGCATTAAAATAATGATCAGCCACGGCAGAAGTATTGGTCCTACCATGTTTCAAATCTGCCTTATGCTCACGAACACGGTCCGAGACATGTCGCTTAGTTTCCCCAATATTATAACTGCTACCGCAGATACAGCTTAGTTTGTAGACGCCGGGATATTGCATGTCAGGAATCTTGTCAACATTATAGACTGCCAGTACACTCACCCAGCTCAGTAACCATTGCTACAGTCTACATTGTAGACTGCCAGTACACTCACCAAACTTGGTAACCATTGCTACAGTCTACATTGTGGACTGCCAGTACACTCACCAAACTTGGTAACCAGGTTACAGTCTATATTGTAGACTGCCAGTGCACTCACCCAGCTTAGTAACCAGGTTACAGTCTATATTTTAGACTGCCAGTACACTCACCAAACTTGGTAACCAGGTTACAGTCTATATTGTAGACTGCCAGTGCACTCACCCAGCTTAGTAACCAGGTTACAGTCTATATTTTAGACTGTCAGTACACTCACCAAACTTGGTAACCAGGTTACAGTCTATATTGTAGACTGCCAGTGCACTCACCCTGATTGGGAACCGGGCTACAGTCTACATTAGGGTTTTAAAATTATTTTTATTTACCTTATTTTATTATTTTTCTATCTACGTTACGGAAAGAACCAAAGAATATAAATTCCTGCAGTCACGAAAGTTTTAAGTCAAAACTCCCCCCCCCCCCCCTCCGACAGCTGGTCGGGTGACGATGCGGGCCTTTGGAAGTTGGTGGGGATCGGATGACGTCATCGCGTTGTTAATTCGGCCCGCCACTGAGCCGCCGCTGTTCCAGCAAAAATCGGCGGCAAACCTGCGGGTGACGTCACACCTTAAAATGCAACGATGCCGTGAACGCGTTTTGTCGGTAACTTCACCGCCATCTCCCGAGACGGTCGGGTGACGATGTGCGCCTTTGCGGTGTCGGCCGGTGGGGAGGAGGAAGGAGAACGATGACGAAGGATGACGTCATCGCGTGAATTCGGCCCGCCACGTTGGGTGAGGGGCCACCGAGCCGCCGTTGTCTCAGCAAAATCGGCGGCAGCAACCACCCCCCCCACACATCGGCGTGCGGTTGAAATCACACTTTTACGTAAATGGTCTCGACGCATTTTGTTAGTAACGTCATCATCTGTGAACAGTGTGGCTATGAAAATAGATAGTTGCCGCCACCCCCCCCCCCCACGTTTCCTTTTGAATGCAATGCCATCGACGAACGTGCCATGTTGCTCCCTCTGGGTTCAGAAGCCCCCTTGCCAACAAGGGCCCTCTCGCATCAGGGCAACGCTCGTCGTCACATTACAGATGTAGCAACGTGTATGGGAGAGTGCCCTATTAATCAAAAGGCATACACGCTCACAACCGTGTTAACCCGTATGGATTGACCCGTATTCTTGTACAGGGAAATTGAGTTTTCAGGTTCATGAGGCATACAGCGGTTTAATTAATACGGGCATTTTCTTTAAACTTCGTTTCTCCCGTGTTGAGATTTTATAAAATGAACGTTAAGATGTAAAAGGGCACGGGGTGACCAATACGGTCTGAATTGCTCTGTAATAAGGTAGACACTAAGGGGCTGACAGGTACGTTCGTGTATTCCGTAAAACAAATATAAATGGATTTGATATCGTTTTGACTGTCGAAAGGTGTGTTACGCACTGTTACGTAACTGCAGCCAAATAAAACAAAAATATCTGAACAGGAAACAAAAAATGTAATGCTCATCAGCCCCCCCCCTCCTACAGTCTCCAGCGCTATCCATGTGATTTGAAAGGTCATTGCCCGAAACGTCACCAATTATATATTTTTTTATGTTAATGCACGGATATTGATGTGAAGTTTTTTTTAAAGAAATGTCCATGTTGTGGTCAGCAGAGGGCAGTGCAGAAGTCAAAGTTTGTCCTACGTTCCCACGTCTCTCTGAACTTGACATTTAAAGGTGTCCTATTCATGTAATATAACAAGTGCTATTGCCTCAAACAATCTGACGAGTGTTGCTTTTTCACAATAAATCAGGTTGATAGGCCCTCACTTTGTGAAATAACGGATGTCAAGCCAAATATATTCTCAATGGGTCCTCAGTTAAAGGACATCGATCACAAGATAATGTCAATGATCCCTGACCAGGTTAAAGAAAATAAAATATATCTCAATGAGCCCCCACACGGTTATATAAAGGACGCCTGTCACAATTTTGTTTTATTGTGTTAACGGCAAAACATGAATTCCCACAGTTCCATACAGGAAAGGCAGCGTTGACCTCATGTGCAAATTACTGCAACAAATACATTACTGCCCACTTTTGACAAACTGTCCACGAAATTGTACCCATCTAGTGCTTCATTTCGAGGATATCTGCGTGTAATGGGTCATTGTCACAGCACAACTGAATCCTACATCTTGATTGCCAACTCATTTTGTGCAACAATCTTTACTTTAGAAGCGAAAATTAGGCTACCAAATGAACTCGTTTGGCTGCGACACACCCTTGGTGGTTTCAGAAAGGTGGTTTTCTAAAACGTTTATAATAATCGGGATTTTGTCCCGACTTTAAAAATTTCAATCCTTCATGCATAACTATGAAGATACAGGCAAAGGGATGGGGTTACCCAAGTAGTGGCGATGTTAAAGTGGGTGGTGTTGCCAGCTTATATGGTTAGAATGAGCTTCCCAAAAAATTGGTAACCATTGGTGAAAGGCATTACGTTCCAAATTAAATGTAATGTAGGCAGATATTGTAAAGTATATTGTGACTTGTGACTTTGCGGAGTCTTTACAGCATGAGGTAAATTACAATGTAAATTACTGCTGTAGAGGCACAACCCAAACAAATTTATTCTCAAGTAGCCTCACACCCACGCTGCGTCTCAGACTGTCACACACGGGGGGAAGCTTTGTAGAGCTAGTCATTAAAGAATACGTTATTCAACATAGCAATGTGAAACGAGTGAAATAACCGTGGCATTACTTGCTTAGTGTTTTTCATACACTGCAAATAAGTGACAAATGCGAGTGCTATGATGAAGAAAAAATAGAACAGGATATTTGTACTGTCAGAGGACAAAGACTGATGTTTTGGATGACTGGCCTTCAGGAATTGCTGAAATTACTTTGAGTCTTCAGACTAGATTTGTGTGTTTATACGAGTTTAGTGGTGAGATATTAACTACCTCGCCTGGTATATAGGTCGTGGGCTCGATCCTGACCCCGACGCCTGTATATTTGGAGGTGGATTTCTCTCCGGGTCCTCCGTTTTTTCCCTCCACATTTTCAAACATGTGTTTTGAATATTTGGCTGTTATAAATTTGAACGAAATTCACTTCTCATTGAACTATCAATTTTGGGCAGGTCGCTTCTGAAAAAAAGCTATATAGCTCAGTGGGTCTTACCTGGTAAAATAACAATACTTTATAGTTTAGTAGTTAGCATACTGCATTAATAGTCCTAGATCCCAGACCTCTCTCATCATTTCAAACTACTCCCAGCTCAGAATGCAGTTAGACTGTACCTAACCCGTTCGCTGTTACATTCACATTCTCATGATGGTGTTGTTTTATTTGCTCAATCGAGTTCGTTTCACCTCGCTGTCTCCTTTCAAATCATTCATTACGTCATCTTTGTTTTTGTTGCAATGCTTCTGTTTTTTGTGATAAATAAACTGATTGAAGGTCCACTCGCCCTTAAATTGAGTACTGTGTGCAATGGGTAAACATCAACACTGGGCAAACAAAGGTGGCCAGGCGTGGTGCTGGCCATACCCGTGCTTGTGTCACTGAAGCAGCATAAACATAACTCTCATGGAAAGCAACTCCAATAAAACATCAGCAGTTAAACTACCTGCTGAAATATTTTTTTAAAACATATTTACAAAGTTTAAGGTTAACAACCCAAATATAAACCCAACGAACATTTACTCTTCCCAAAGTCGCTCTCCTCTCCCCTCTCTTATCTATCCCTAAAAAAAGATTTTTGGTTAGATTGCATAAATATGAATCCCATTAAACCCGACAGCACCCGACAGCCAATTAGTAAGGTTTATCCCGTAAACAAAACATGCCCATTAATTGGAGATTAAACCCACATTGTTATGGATATTGATTGCGAAAGCATACGTGTTAAACTGTCATCTATCCCTACTCCGCCTTTCTCCTGTCTCCTCCTCTGTCCCCCCCACTCCCACCTTCCCCAGCCCCCTCTGTCCAGGCTATTCACCAGGCTCCTTGGAAGATTCTAAAGAAAAATGTTCACGAGCGAACGTCTCGGCCACGAGGAGAGGGAACACGAGGGAAGCATCCGCATAAACCTACACACACATACAACACAAACAGAAACACACAAAGATATATTTACACACAATCATACAAAGATCCCCTGTTTAGCCTTATAGAATGTTGAGGCAAGTGCTGTGAGCAATCACTAGTTAATGTCGGCATAGCACAGGACAGGGTGATGTTACATTCAAGTAAACAAAGATGCAGGATTACAACTAGTATGAATTTGTAGAGCATCTAAATACTGCTACATATACATAATTATGTACATACACAGAGTCCCAGTTTGAAGCTTAGGCATGAACACTGAATCCTAGGGGAGTGATATTCTGACTATGAACGCTAAGGAAACCTGAGTCTGGCTTTATAAATTATAAGGGAATCTTGGTTGTACTCTCAAAGCCTCAAGCACTAACACTGAGGCATAGAGGAGCCTTAGTTTGGCTCTATGAGCCTAAGTTATTAACACCCCCCCCCCCCCAAGGCAGCCTTAGTTTGGCCATATGTATCATAGAGCTACAATCATTACCACTGACCACTGGGGCAGTAATTTAACACCGACCCCTAGGGCAGTCTTAGCGTGGCTCTGCGAGCACCTTGACGGGCTTGGCAGTGATGCTGATTTTGCCCCAGGATACAGCTTCATCGGGTCTGGCCCCCGAGTCGGAGCCGTCAAACTCCTGGGCGGTGTTGATGTTCACTGAGAAGTTGGCACCGTTCCTCTGTGATGGAGGGAACCGGTGCCATGGGGATCAGAGACATGTCAGAACTGATGGAAATCAGGGCGGTAATGTTAGGTGATCAAGGAATCAGCAGAGTTGACGATCAAAGAAATCACGCAACTGGGGGAAGATGTGATCAAGAAATTGACGAATCGTAGTGGTCAATTGATAAATCCAAGATGTCAATAGATTCAGCAACACAGGATATGAAGCAATCGGTGAGATCAGCAAATAAATTAGGGTTACAAACAAGAAATGTGTTTAACTCTGAAGCTTCACACTCATGTGGAACAGCATCGATCACTCAGCATAGACATAGATAGTGGAAAAGAGCAGTTTGTTTTGTATGCTGTATCTTCATTTACGAGCAACATTGTGGATTCTCACCATAAGATTTGCATTGCAAATATGGTGTTTGATTACACCACCTCCGAGAATAATCATCCCCGTGTTCTTCGCATGCACAGCATGGTTGTTCATCAATCTGATGTCTGCAACAACAGCAGTATCAGCACATCATCAGGAGCTGTTTTATCATTGTTTTCAGCATCATCAACAAAGCAGGTGGAGCATGATAATTATCAGAAAGAGCAGTAATAGCAGCAGCAATAGCATAATCATGATTATCATAATCACCAGCATCATTAGCAGCAGCTGTCATTTGCTAAAGAGTGGCGGTGGTAAGTCACAAGATATGAGCTGTCTTTCAGGGATTTAATTAGAAACACTAAGCCTGGGTTTGAGGCCTGGGTGTGGTGTTTACCTTCGATGACGTCCAAAATTAGGCCTGGGTTGCGGTATGAGTGGAAGTAGAGCATGTCTCCCAAGGAGCCGTCTGTGATTGCTGGGCTGAAGATTGGGATGTTATTCTATAAACAACAAAAACAAAGATCCCCATATAGACTTATAAGGCGTATTAACAATAACGGGATGTAATTAATCATGAATTCAATGACAAAAATTCATATGATTACAATGCATGCATGGAATTGTACTTGTGATAATCGATAATGTAAGATTAAAAGATGATGTTGCATGGCAGTGATTTTATCCATTACTGGGAATCGAACCCAGGTCACCGTGTTCATAGCTCAGAGTGAATAAGTGAGTGGGGAAGTAGGTGGGTGAGTCAGTGTCGGTCAATGTGACCATGCGAATGGATGAGTGGGTGGATTAGCAAGTGAGAGAGTCTGCAAGTGGACAGGTGTGTAATTGAGTTGTTGAGTGGCGGTAAGTGGGTGTGCGAATCGGTGAGTGTGGGTGTGCGAATGGGTGAGTGTGGGTGTGCAAGAAGACAAGCAAAACTGGTTAAAGATTGTGTTGTCCACCTTGTAAGCCCAATAGCACACGGAATCCGGGTTGTCAATCTCCTTCCCTAGACGAGCGATCATCTTAGATGGAGTCCACTTCATGCTCTGAGGGTGGAAAGATGACCTTCATTCAGTCTCATTGATTAATGCCTTCACTCATTCTGGTGATAATCATTTTGGTAATGATGATGACGGAACCGCTGCTGATAATATGATGCATCTGCTGCAGCTGATGATAAGAATGACTGTTGCTGATGTTACTGCTGCTATTGATGTCGATGCTGATGAGCCATCACAAGTCCTACCTGAGTCGTTTGCTCCAACAACATTTGATCCAATATGGGCATCACCCAGTCCTCAAACAGACAGTAGTTATTGTTGGGTACAAGGAGATTGCCAGTTCTGGTGACACAGCATCCAAAATTCATACATAAGGAAATTACTCAATTTGATGAATATGCATAGCAATCATAACATCCTGCGCTTCTAAATCTTGGCAAGACCCTCCACTGAGTCATGACATATTTTTAGCTCTTTCGGTAAAGTCACGTTGAAGGGAAACAATAAAATATATATAAAACAATAAAAATTCTCACGACGTTTCGACCATAACACAAGAATATGAATTACTGCAGTCACGAAAGCTTTAAATCAAAATTTGAGTCATGACACTTAATAATAAGATATAAACGCATACAAATGTACACTGTACGTATACATAGACATGTAAAGGTTGCAAAATGCATTAGCATGAACAAGCTTATAGCAAGTGAAAAAAACTGCAACTCAACAATGCAAAACAGGATGGAGTAGGGATGCAAATTTCCTTTAAATAAAAAATAAAGAGAAGGCATGTAATGATTAATTCATTCCAGGATTAAAATTGGTTCTTATGCTCGTGACACATGCATCGAATTGTGCTCTCACTCCAGCGCTGTCCTCCAGACAGTCTCGTCCCTTCACCTGATGAAGGCCGCTTGTGTTGTGGCCGAAACGTCGTGATTTTTTGTTATTTAATTTTCACCTACGTGACTTTACCCAATAGAACCAAAGATTACGGATCCTAGCAGTCACGAAAGCTTTAAATCTAGAATTGTGCTCGTGAGATTCGATAATGTAATATTTCCGAATATTATGCGTGTTTACATTGAGGCTATTGAGTGAACAAAGCTGTACAAATGAGATGGATAAAATGAGCAACAATGCAAACGAGATGGTACAAATGGTCTCGACAACACAGTGACTGAAATCAGTGGGTGTAGGAAATCATTACATGCAGACTACACACAACACAAAAAACAAATTCCCTGAGGCAAGAGCAGTTAGCGCACACCGATTAAGGCAAGAATGGGCAGAAGGAGGTGATGTGGTTGAGACCACCACCTTTGTGTACTCGGTGCCAATGTTTGCACACTAGGTACTTGAGGAAGAACAGGACTGATTGTATTGTCACTCGCCACTAATGTGAGCCATGGCCAGGAATAACTCAGGCTACCAGGTTCATAGCGCAGTGCGGTAAGCAATACTGTGCCAGCACTACTCCTGCCTACCACACAAAGACAATCACATGTAGCGTATATGCATGTACATTCTGCAGGTTAAATATGTATCTACTGCCCCCATGATCTCTCACCTGTTGATCCCCTTTAGACGAAGGTCCTTGCCCTTGAGTGCGAAGTCCCCCACGAAGGTGTGAGCCATGCACTTAATCAGGTCCTCCTCTATTCCACCGGCCGTCGTCACAATCACGTCCACCTACATCATAAACATCCTCGTGTTGCCACCAATAGTACCATCACCAACTCCAACACAACCACCATCATTAATCATCATCGTCATCACCAACAGCATATCTTCCACCACCACATCAACACTCATCCTTATTACCAACAGCATCATCACCTACTCCATCACCACAACCACCATTGCCACTGTCAAAACTATCACTAATATAATCAACACCAACATCACCTCTACCACCACTCACCATGCTGTGCTGCACCAAGAATCTCAGGGACTCCCGCACTCCACATGAGATCATGTTGGAAGTGTATCCGAGGAAGATGGTGCAATTTTTGAGAGGTTTCTCGTTAGATGATTCCGAGGCCCTCACGACCAACTCATCGCCATCACCATCTTGATCCTCAGGGATAGGCTCTTTGCGTTTGGCGATCTGAGACAATACATGTATGTTTACAAGACATGCATGTTTACAAGACATGCATTGATTAAAAGAATCATAAATAACAGTGTAACATAAATGTTTTTGTTCCTGGGTAGTAAGTGGTATTTTCTAATTGCTTATGCTTCAAAAGTACAGAAAATGGCTATTATTCCCCACAAACGTTGCATTTGTGACCAGGACAGTGATATTAAAAAAAATACCTATTTTACAGAACATTCCAGATAGAGTTCAGTGCTGAGTAAACTTGGAGTAACTTCTATAACATTCTAGAACTTACCAGTAATATAAATAGTATAAACAGGGGCCTTATGCCCACCATTTCAGTTTAGTTCCAGCTGCCTAAGTGGATACATATCTGCATTTTTCTGAGATGGCATCAAGAAGCTGCAAGCATCCGGCAGACGCATTTTGCTATGTCTGCGGCCAATTTATCAAGACAAGAGTGAAAAAGTACTCTGCACATGATATAGGGTCTTATGAAACAATTTGTCAGAGCTGTACAGTGAGGGAAAAAAGTATTTGATCCCCTGCTGATTTTGTACGTTTGCCCACTGACAAAGAAATGATCAGTCTATGATTTTAATGGTAGGTTTATTTGAACAGTGAGAGACAAAATAACAACAAAATCCAGAAAAAAACGCATGTCAAAAATGTTATGAATTGATTTGCATTTTAATGAGGGAAATAAGTATTTGATCCCTCTGCAAAAACATGACGTATTACTTGGTGGCAAAACCCTTGTTGGCAATCACAGAGGTCAGACCACAGATAAAAAAGATCCTGAGTGCAATGAATTCCCCAAGAAGCTAACTAGTAAGGAGAAAGCGGCTTGGAACAGCTTTGTCGCAGTGGTTCGTGGCTTCCTGGGCAATCACAAGGTCAAAAACTATGTGGAGCTGGTTGAGACTGGTGTAGAACTAGGGCACAATGGGCTGTAGGATGTCCCTCAAAGTCCATATCCTTGATGCTCATCTTGATCAATTCAAGAACATGGGAGCGTACTCGGAGGAGCAAGGCGAGCACTTCCACCAGGATATACTGGACTTTGAACGCCGCTACCATGGACAGTATAAGGAGACAATGATGGGAGACTACATTTGGGGTTGATTCGTGAAAGTGATTTACAGTATAATCACAAATCTAGAAAAAACTACTCACTTCTAAATCTTTTGTAGTAATTTTTTCATTACTTTAGCATAAATACATGTTCATTTTGATTCATGTGTTTTTTTCTGACTTTATGTGAACGAAAAGACATAAATTCGCCTGTTTTCTCATTGAAAATAGGTACATTTCAAAATATCACCGTCCTGGTCACAAAAGCAAAGTTTGTGGGGAATAATAACCATTTTCTATACTTTTTAGGCATAAGCAATTAGGAAATAACACTTACTACCCAGGAACAAAAATTGTGTTACATAGTGTAATCCATTCTCGCATTCATGATTTTATGCACCAATCATTCGCGTAAAAATCGATTTTACAGACACACCCTGAGATTTATTTTCATATACAGTATTGAGGTTACTGCCATATTTAACCCATTATAACCATTGGGAATTAATGACGGGGATAGAACTTAATAAAGATGGATTCAAAGTTGGTGCCAAGATTTACAGTGAAGGAAAAAAGTATTTGATCCTCTGCTGATTTTGTACTTTTGCCCACTGACAAAGAAATGATCAGTCTATAATTTTAATGGTAGGTTTATTTGAACAGTGAGAGACAGAATAACAACAACAAAAATCCAGAAAAACGCATGTCAAAAATGTTATAAATTGATTTGCATTTTAATGCGGGAAATAAGTATTTGACCCCTCTGCAAAACATGACTTAGTACTTGGTGTCAAAACCCTTGTTGGCAATCACAGGTCAGACGTTTCATGTAGTTGGCCACCAGGTTTGCACACATCTCAGGAGGGATTTTGTCCCACTCCTCTTTGCAGATCTTCTCCAAGTCATTAAGGTTTCGTGGCTGACGTTTGGCAACTCGAACCTTCAGCTCCCTCCACAGATTTTTCTATGGGATTAAGGTCTGGAGACTGGCTAGGCCACTCCAGGACCTTAATGTGCTTCTTCTTGAGCCACTCCTTTGTTGCCTTGGCCGTGTGTTCTTGGGTCATTGTCATGCTGGAATACCCATCCACGACCCATTTTCAATGCCCTGGCTGAGGGAAGGAGGTTCTTGCCCAAGATTTGACGGTACATGGCCCCGTCCATTGTCCCTCTGATGCGGTGAAGTTGTCCTGTCCCCTTAGCAGAAAAACACCCCCAAAGCATAATGTTTCCACCTCCATGTTTGACGGTGGGGATGGTGTTCTTGGGGTCATAGGCAGCATTCCTCCTCCAAACACGGCGAGTTGAGTTGATGCCAAAGAGCTCCATTTTGGTCTCATCTGACCACAACTCCTTTCACCCAGTTGTCCTCTGAATCATTCAGATATGCATTGGCAAACTTCAGACGGGCATGTATATGTGCTTTCTTGAGCAGGGGGACCTTGCGGGCGCTGCAGGATTTCAGTCCTTCACGGCATAGTGTGTTACCAATTGTTTTCTTGGTGACTCTAGTCCCAGCTGCCTTGAGATCATTGACAAGATCCTCCCGTGTAGTTCTGGGCTTATTCCTCACCGTTCTCATGATCATTGCAACTCCACGAGGTGAGATCTTGCATTGAGCCCCAGGCCGAGGGAGATTGACAGTTCTTTTGTGTTTCTTCCATTTGCGAATAATTGCACCAACTGTTGTCACCTTCTCACCAAGCTGCTTGGCAATGGTCTTGTAGCCCATTCCAGCCTTGCGTAGGTCTACAATCTTGTCCCTGACATCCTTGGAGAGCTCTTTGGTCTTGGCCATGGTGGAGAGTTTGGAATCTGATTGATTGATTGCTTCTGTGGACAGGTGTCTTTTATACAGGTAACAAGCTGAGATTAGGAGCACTCCCTTTAAGAGTGTGCTCTTAATCTCAGCTCGTTACCTGTATAAAAGATACCTGGGAGCCAGACATCTGATTGAGAGAGGGTCAAATACTTATTTCCCTCATTAAAATGCAAGTCAATTTATAACATTTTTGACATGCGTTTTTCTGGATTTTATTGTTGTTATTCTGTCTCTCATTGTTCAAATAAACCTACCATTAAAATTATAGACTGATCATTTCTTTGTCAGTGGGCAAACGTACAAAATCAGCAGGGGATCAAATACTTTTTTCCCTCACTGTATATGAGCAAATAAAAACTGGTGTGTGGGTTCATTTGTGGTCAAATGTATTTCATTATAGTCAACTGTACTTTGTCATGGTTATGCGTACATTTACGTGTCCCTTTTGCCAATCAACCACTCTATTAATCTCCCCACACACACTATGTGGGTCGAGGGGTTTATTTTCCTGCCACATAGCCCCATAGCAGCCTACAATAATCTGGTTGCGGTCACCCGTCAAAGCACTATCCAGACTCAACCTCCTCAGCTTCTGAGATCCAATGACATCAGGCTCATTCGGGGTGATTAGGCTAATCATGCTCAACGCTGTTTAGTTCTTGATAACAGTGGTTAGTTTAAAATTGAGTGTGATTTATTTCAGTGGCGGTGCACAGCTCTTCGATGTGCTTTTTTTGGGTTGTTTGGCATGATGTCCAAGCTTTCCCTCCATGTGCTGGCAGCATTTTCAGTTCCTGAAGCGAAACGTCAGACATCATGCCAAACAACAAGGTACAACCCCAAAAAAACATGAGAGCTACAAATGTTGCATTATTTTGTTCAACACGAGCTGTGGTTAAGTGTGGTGGTTGAGTATGTATTGCCCACGAGTGACTTGTCATCCACCATGCGGTTCGTAATTGGTAAACTGCATTTTGAGTGCAGTTGAATCCAGTCAGATGGTTATGAAATTCTGCTCAACATGAGCTGTGGTTAGGTGTGGTGATTAAGTGTGCATCGCCTATTGTCAAACCATGCGGTTGACTTCCAGCACCGCCTGCCCAAACGCAGTGGCCTGGAAGCCCGTCGTCAGGAGGCTGCCGAGCAGTGCGTGGTGATCAACGCCGCCGCTGAAATCGTATCCGCGCACGCGGGGGGTGTGCGTGGGAAGATCCGTGCTGCGCACAAACAGCGCCTCATGAGCGAGGTGAGGAATGGAGGTGGCCATTGTGACGTCGTCCTCGGGGAAGGTCTCTTCACCTGAGAGGGGAGAGAGCAGGGAGTTCTCAGCCACGAGCCCTGTAAGTATGTTGAGTGCAAGACATGCAAGTAGGTTCAATTGAGCTGTGTATATCATTTTGGTGGTCTGAAGCAAGTTCCGATTGTAATGGGAAATTACTGTATAAAGAGTTTCATGATTGAAGACATCTGACTACACAGTGCCTCTGCTTGTGCTACTTATCTAGCGCTGGTTGCCCCACTGTGGACGTCACGTGGAGGATGTCGCTGATGCACAGTCAGCTTGTCATTCCAGGAGACAGCAAAAGAGCACACCTCATAATTACTAATACCATTATCTACACCACTAACAGCACCATCACAATCAGAACCTCACTCTATTATCACAATGCAATCGGCTTCAACATTAGTAGTAAAATTGTAATGACATCGCGGGATGTCACGGTGTAATGCCGGCCCTAGAGGCACGGCGTGCGGTGTATTGACATCGCGGACACCACGAGGATGTGGGTGCAGTACCGGCCCTAGAGGGGCTCGGTGAGCGCTGATCGATAGCGTTGGATGGCGCCACGCTTGGCGTGCAGTGCCGACCCCTACAGGATGGGGTGTGGGAGTGCCGGCCATGGAAATAGGGTTACTAAAGGCCGTGGCACTCTGGTTGACCCCAGAGGACACGTGACCGGTTAAGTCTACACAGGAGCCCCCAAATGGGGGCTAGTGGTGGTCACGTGTCAGGGCCGAGATCCTGCTCAAGGATTCTGGAAGGTGGTCGTGGCCAAGGGCGGAGCCAGCGACGCCGCACAGGATATAAGCCGGGTCCCCCAGAGGGACCGGCGTTGTTGTTCATCCTGAAGAATCCCTTGTCTACATTCTACGTCCTACAGTCTCCAACACGTGGACCTGGACCCAAACTGTGGTCGAGTCTGTTGTAGCCAGTTACGGTGTAATTAGTGTAGTTAGCCTGGTGGTCACCACCATAGGTTGTTATTCTGTTAAGGGGCAGTTACCCCGTGTGTTGGTGTTTAATAAATGTGTTGCCTCCAAAGAGTACGTCTGCGACTCAGTTGAACTCATGACAAAATCACCACCGCCGCTATCACATGGAATTGTTAAAGTTTAAATCCATCACCACCACCAGCATTATAACTATCGGCATCACCACCACTACATTACCACTACCAACACCACCAATCACGATCACCACCATTATCAATCACCATTCGCTCAGTGGTGGTGACGTCACCGTAGAGCTTGTGCCAGGCTAGGTGCACCTTGAGGCCATGTGAAGTGTCGAAAGCTTGCTGGCAGGATGTCATGGGGCAGACCCATGTGCCATGGATTGACTAAGATCAGCATTTTTAGACTGAAGATATTTTTCACAGATGTCCAGATGATTGGCAGATGCACCATGTGCTCCACTGTGCCACCTCGCTGCGTGTCAATCACTCGATGCTCTGCTTGTTCTTGTGAGCTTCAGTGGTGCTGGCCACCCACCCCCTCATGTGCCGTGCCGGCCGTCAAAGGTACTTGCGAACAGCACTTGCCCCAACAGTCTGTTAAGGCTACACGTGGGATCTTTGTCTTGTCATATCTATTGTGGAGTAATTGTATAGGGTGGTCCAGATGTCTTGTGACCCCCACCCCCCCCCCCAATAAATTGACCCGTAACATTTTTTTCTCGTGCATATTGCGTACATATATTTCTTTTAAATACACCTTACTTAAATTTTATATTAAGGTATACATCATGGGACCTCTTTTGCCAGTACCAAAATATGATAATAGGTTTATTTCCTTTTTTCTGGCAACAAAACAGGTGTTAAGATGTTAAAACACCAAACTGAAACCTTTTACAAGGAATCATGTCTGCATTAACCACAATGCTTGTAGTCAGCATGCAAATAAAAAAAACACTGATAATATATGCATTGTCCTTGAAACTGATTGGTCCACACCAGAGACAGCTTTCTTTTGAGCCTCGTCTCGAACGGTGTTAGGGTGGTGTTAGACCAGAGGACGCCTTTTGGCGTCCTTTTTGCGTCCTCTGGTCCAACACCGTTTGAGACGAGGCTCAAAAGAAAGCTGTCTCTGGTGTAGACCAATCAGTTTCAAAGACAATGCAGAAATGATCAGAGTATGTTTTTTGTTTGCATTCTGACCACATGCATTGTGGTTAATGCAGACATTTCAGTTTTCAGTTTCATTTATTAGGTAATAGCTTTACTAGCCGGCTTCACCTGGGACTTGGATTCACCACGCCCGGCCGCCTTTGTCCCCCCAGTGGCGATGTTCACACACCACACGAGTTACTCGTTTGAGGCTGAGTCGACCTAGGGAAGGCCCAGGACCGGTTAAAATAATCGTCACCGGTGGTGGCCGTGAGCAGGAATCGAACTCGAGTCGCCGGGTTCGTAGCGCAGCGCGCTAACCACTACACTACAATGCATTACGTTTCCACATGCGAGGGTCATGTGACAGATTTGACGTCACAGCTCACTTGCCGTGCAAAATATATGCATTATTGAACTCCCCCCCCCCTAAAAAAGGTTTATTTTTATAAACTTGATTTGACGCTTTCGTGACTGCAGGAATTATTCTTTGGTTCTTTCGGTAAAGTCACGTATAAATAGAAAATAATAAATTACATAATAGAATACGACGTTTCGATTGCAAAGCAAGCAATCATCATCAGGTACAAATGAAAGAAAAACAAACCTAGTAAACTTAGAAATATAATGCAACACAGCGCAGAAAGTCGGCTGACACAGCAGTTAACACCCTACCTGGTTGATTACGTCCAAGAGACACAGAACCGGAGACACATACACAGACACACAAGCGGAAAGAGTTAACACAGACACAGAGAGACACACGCATGGGCACACATTTGTGCATGGTGTACAGTCTGGAAAGTACCCACATGGCAAATTTCAAGTTTGTTGCATGTCGGGAAGTACGCTAAACATTTTGAACAGACACACATAGTCACAACTTTGCCTTTTTATATATATGGAGATAACCCTGTGAGCCATGCGGCTCTTGACTCGGGTGCAACAAACAAAAACATGAACAAGAAACATCTTAAAGTGACTACATGCAACAGAAAAATCCAGGAAAAAACAGCAAAGTCTTCTAGAAAAAACACCGTATTTCGATGCTGTGTGCAAAAATCCCAGTGGGAATCAAGTCTAACAATAACAACCTAAAGACAATTTCGATTAAAGTTATCAGGCTAACTCTGTACTACAATAACAAACATGGCTAAACCAAAACGTTTCCAAAATCACCAAAATAAAGCTATAAAAACAATGTAACAGTGATCATAGGAACTGTGATAAAAATTTAACAATAAACGAAATACATAACATGTACGACCAAACTTTGCAGCCATAGCTGGCTGCATGAGTCACTCCATAACAGGAGTATCAGTATCAACATTTTCAATATACCTTTAAAGATCAGCACACTATAATCAAAACTCGAGATCATACTTTGCAGCGGTCATCCGGAACGATACATTTGATTTCAGGCCATTCTGAATAGCAGTGGCAGCTAGGGGTGTACAACTCCTCTAGAGAAGTTTTGAGTGAAGATCTCACAGGTAGTGATCCAAGTTGCAGTTTATTTCTAGATTTGAAGCTTTCGTGACTGCAAGGATCCATACTCTTTGGTTCTATTCGGTAAAGTCACGTAGGTAAAAAATAAAACAACAAAAATCACGACGTTTCGGCCACAACACAAGTGGCCTTCATCAGGTGAAGGGACCGAACTGTCCAGAGGACACTCCAACGCTGTCCTCTGGACAGTCCGGTCCCTTCACCTGATGAAGGCCACTTGTGTTGTGGCCGAAACGTCGTGATTTTTGTTGTTTTATTTTTTTACCTATGTGACTTTGCAGTTTATTGGCGATAGCATTCCAGACCCTGGGGGCATCAATAGAAAAGGCTCTTCCTCCAGTATTTGTACGGTAATAGGGAATGTGAAGCTGGTAAATGAGCGAAGACCTTAGGTCACATTTGTTCTTCGAAACAGTGAGGAGATCCAGCAGGTAGTCTGCTGATTTTTTTGTAAGTACATCGTGAATAAATAAGATCTGATGCACAAGCCGTCGATCATTAAGAGAAGTTAAGTTTGACCCAATGTAGAGATCGCAGTGGTGGGTCCGATATGGGCAGTTCAATGCAAATCTTAAGGCCGAGTGATAAATTGAGTCAAGCTTCTTCAGTATAGTATTGGGGGTTGATTTATATACGATGTCACAGTAATCAAGTAGAAGCAGTATAATAGCTTTTATCAATTCCAAGCGGAACATGGGGGGAAGCAGTGCTTGTGTCGATACAGAAAACCAATTTAAATTTTTGTCTTTTTACCAATATAATCAATGTTATCTTGAAAATTCAGTTTTGAATCAATAACAACTCCAAGATACTTATTGAATTTGACTTGCTCTATTTGATGATTATTTAAGGAATATAATTGGGGACATGATTCCTTGTAAAAGGTTTCAGTTTGGTGTTTTAACATCTTAACACCTGTTTTGTTGCCAGAAAGAAAGGGGAAAACCTATTATTATATACAGTCATACCTCGGTATACGACCGCTTTGGAATACGTCGAATTTGGTACACGTCGTGTTTTGACGAGAGAAAAAAATGTCTTGGGATACGACGCCTCGCTTGCTAGAACTTGTATGGGTTGGGATGAGTCACCGCGTATAGTACACTTCAGGAACATTCTTAGAAGGCAAAAAAAAACTTCAATGGACAGGTTTTTAGTAAAACTCAAACCTGGTAAGCCTCAACCATGTCCAAGTCAAGAAAAAAGACATAAAAGAGAAAAAAACCCCAGAATTTAGCTTCCTGAAGTTTTCATGGAAAGGG
Source organism: Petromyzon marinus (assembly GCF_048934315.1). Classification (NCBI taxonomy): domain Eukaryota; kingdom Metazoa; phylum Chordata; class Hyperoartia; order Petromyzontiformes; family Petromyzontidae; genus Petromyzon; species Petromyzon marinus. The sequence goes on along the minus strand of NC_133667.1, from coordinate 26,280,884 downwards.
ACTCTCCTTCCAAAAAAATAACATCTCCTGCTCCCCTTCCTCACCACCATCCTCGTAGGCTATCAACTCCTCTCAGCAAGGTAAAGTTACGTTAAATGTTATTTTTATTTCAATTTATTTTAATTTATTTATGCATTTATTTTAATGTATGTATGCATTTTAGTAATAAGTAGTGTCTACATTATGTTATACAACCCCATTAATGTATATGCCATATAAAATATAATTTCTTATACTCGTTAACGGATTATTTCCTTTCCCGTTATTTATTATTGGAAAAAATTCGTTTGGTATTCGTCATTTACTTCTGGAACGAATTAACGACGTATATGCCGTGGTACCAGTGTATCTAGATAATTAAATTGGGGGGGGGGGGGTCACAAGACATCTGGACCACCCTATACACTACTGTAATGTACAGTGGAATGTAGATGGGTTATGGTGTAGTGCATGGTGTAAAGCTCACAGAAGATACATACTTCAGTCTGTGCTGCAATATAGTATAGTGTGTAGAGTGCTGTACAGTGTAATGTGTAGTGTAATGTGTAGTGTGTTAATGTAGTGTGGGGGTTAACGTAGTGACGTGCGTGCGGTAGTGTAACGGTCGGCGATCCGAGTTCCATTCCCGATCTCAATTATCTGAACTCCTGGGGGCCTACCCGAGGTCTCACCGGCGAGACGCGGTCGTGCGTGGTGCTGGCCACCCACAACACACCGTGCCGTGCTGTGCCTACTACACCATGTGTTCGCTAACTGCACTTGCCCCAACAGGTCTGATAAAGGTTCATGCTTGGGGTTAGAGGGTTGCGGCAGTGAAGGCGAGGCTGAAGTGAGTGCGAACAGGGGTGACGTGCACGTGCTTAACAAGATCAGCGTGTGCGATAAACCCCCTCCCATACAGCACTCATTTAGAACAATAATAACTGCGGTTAAAACACCCTGCAGCAGCAGCAACAACAACAACCACCACCAACCATCACGTGGAATGAATGGGTGAAAGGAGTCAAGTCCAACGCCGCTGAGGGAAGTGTTTATGAACGAGGCGACTTTAACAAAAAATGTAAATCGGAGAGCTTATACTACTCACAGAATCAGAGTAAACACAATAACCGAGCCTATCATGACAACGAATTTGTTCGGCACTTACCTGCGGCGAGCTGCTGGCGCGAAAGGTCCATCGCGCTCCGGCGTCGAGAGCTTTATTAGTGCGCGATGACGTCATCGACGGGGCTTTACAACGTTTCTTGTTTTCTTTTTTGCTACGTCACGCGGAATGCCGCGTTTGGTGCGTAATGACGTCGGACGACCGCGCTCGCGGGGTTGCAATGACGGGTGACGTCATGGGCGACGTATTCGGGCGTTGTAGCAATCGCGAGCGCCTACGTCGAGGAATCGGATTATTTGTTTATTTATTTCTCCTGCCTCAGCAGTTCTGTATTTTTTTTTCAGTTGAAGACGATTGCTTGTGTTGCGATCGAAACGTCGTTGTTTTTGTTTGTTATTTTCCCTATCTTCGTGAGTTTACCGAAAGAACCATAGAGTATATCTGAACACCTGTTTTGTTGCCAGAAAAAAGGGGAAAACCTATTTTCAGTATGTTTGTTTATCGCTGGAGGAATCCAATGAGCTATGAAGCTCTTTGTTCACGGATCTCCAGTAAGGGGCGGGTCAGAACGTTACAACAACAATAGACAATGGAAAAAAAGACACGATTTGATGGCACAGTATAGGAAAATATATAGATACAAATTAACTTTTTTTTTTATCTTAACAGGTAAAGCCCACTGTTGTATTAACCTAATATTCAGAAGCGACCTGGCCACAAATTATAGCTCAACAAAGTGGTTCATCATGTGGTAATTCATAGCAGCCAAATACTCTAAACGCACGTTTCTAAATGTGGAGGTAAAAACCGGAGGACGCAGAGAAAAATCGACGCGACCACGGGGAGAGAAACACCGCCAACTCCAAATATACAGCAGCAGGCGTCAAGGGGTCGGTATGGAACCCACGACCTCCTGTATACCAGGCGAGGTAGTTAACATCTCTCAGCCACCGTGATGATGATGATGAAGGAGAGAGAGAAACACCGCAAACTCCAAATATTCAGCAGCAGCAGGCGTCAGGGTCGCGATTGAACTCACGACCTCCTGCATGACAGGCAAGGCAGATAACATCTCTTAGCCACCGGGGGCTAACAGCGCTTGCCTCAGCAAAAAAATCTCAATCAACGTATAGAGTGCCAACAAACCCTGCCGTGTTCTCCAGATTATAGGGACGCTCCGGAAAGTATCAAAATCAGAATCTTGATTTAGACTGGAGGATGAATCCGATGAGCTATGAAGCTCTTTTTCACAGATGTCCAGTCGGGGCGGGTCAGCAAGACACACCCCACATTTGTGCGAGGAATGAAGTTCTTAAAGTCTGGTCACACACAACACGTGCCTGTTTATAAGACACAACCCAGCTTATGCTTTCAAATAAAGGAGGGTGGGGGGGGTGTTGGCTTGTGCGTCTTATAATCTGGAGAATACGGTAATGACTAATCAACTCAAACAGCGGTGCAGAATCAGGTACCGGAGCATTCACCCTTGCAATTCACCTGCGCTGTTGGCGTTTTTTGTCGAGACGCGTCAATCAAAGCTAGTCCATGAGTGACAATAATGCACGCTCGATTCATCATCATTAAAATCAGCCGTGGTCTATCCACTGCTGCATAAAGGATCCTATGATGTAACCCAGTCCGTCTAGCTCAGTGGTTCTAAATTTGGAGTGCACGAATCCTCTGTGGGGTGCGAGATGCCCTTTCTGGCGGTGCGAGACGTGCCAGATTTTTTTAAGAAGGTAAATAATCGAAACACAAATTAAGCACGGTTACGTAAGTGCAACTACTGTACTTTGTTCAATCAAACCCATGTATTTATTAGTTTTAGAAAGATATATTTTATGATTGAGAACCAAAGGAGTTCAAGGCTTCAGTCAAGATTAACAACCACTGGTCTAGCTCCGGTGGACGAGCTGATTTCATTGCTCCATCTTGGTGGAGATGTTCTTCGGGGCGATCCCTCCATTGGCTGCCACTCCACGGTTATTCCCAACCACCGACCATCATCCCTTCTAGCCATGGCGTGTCCTGCCCAAGCCCACTTTCTTATGCTGTAGATTGACAAACGCAATATGCAAAAAGACAAGCGGAGCTGCAGAGACACGCTTAGGTCAATTGCAGATATTAAAATGTAATCAATCAAAAAATGAACAAAGACCCATATCTAAATTTTGCTGAATTTGGATCATAGAAAATGTTTATGCGAATTTACTGAGGCACAGAACTTCTGTGGGCAGTAAACTAATGATCACACTTTCAATATTGACACTAGGGTGTAAGATGCATTGCATCATATTTGAGATAACTTTTTAATGGTACTCAAAACTGAAGAATATTGAATTTTGACCAATTGTACACTGACTTTGGGCACGTAGGCCACACTTTGCCTTAAGACAGATGCATACACTTTTAAAAAAATGAAACTGATGGATGCCCAATGTGCACTTGCATTTGGACACATGGGTACACTTTTAATTTTTATCACATAGGTACACTTTTAAATATGGTAATTTTTAATTATGACACATGTGTACATACTTCACCTCGACACTTCAGTTCAACGTCACAGAATACAGGTGCAAGTTGCCTTTTGACACGTGAGTAAACATTTAATTTTAACAAATTGGTACACATTGAATCTTGTCACATAGATGCACGTTGCCTTTTGAAATAGAGTTTAACTTTGACACACAGCCACACGTTTAATTTTCACATAAAGGGGACAACTTGTTTTTTTCCACAATAAGTACTTCGGTGCATTTTAAACACATAGGTGGACTTTGCCTTTTGACACATCGAAGCACCTTTAATTTTGACACAAAGGTACAATTGCATGTTTTTTCCACACTTGGTACACTCTTCATTTTGGCACATGGGCACACTTTGCTTTTTGCCAGCATTGACTCCAGGTGTGTATGTGGGAGGAGGAAGAGGCGGGGTGCTCCTCATTGCTCCCCTCCCCCCACTTCTCCAGGGCTCTTGGAACACGAAACACTGCATTCTTGATACCGTACGAGGCATCGGGACCCGTCACGTGGTACACCTGGGGACCCGAGGAGACAAATGAAGAGCGTTAATGACCAACTCTCTACATAGACACACGTAGGCAACGTGTCTCGGAATTCTTCAAATTGTAGCCCGCGGGACAGAAGTGGGCTCGAGAATGCGCTTTTGAGTTGCCCGTAAAGTTATGGTCCCCCTGAGCGACAGGCTCACCCGAGACGTGAATAGCTACAGATAGTTGAGATGATTCACTACTCCACACCGACATGTCACTTCCACGTTCTAAACAATGATTAGCTATTGATTATGACGACGTGGTTTACCGTATTGGTATACAGTATTACTTTTGTGTTAAAACATACAAAAAAACACGCAGACAAAATGCCTCCTTCACATATCTGTTCCTCCACGTAAAAACTAAAGTATGTTTTACCCATCCCATCGGCCACGCGCGGACTTCTGGTAGTGTGTAATTCCAGTAGCGTTGGTTCAACACAAGCAAAGGTTGTATGTCTATTGTGAAATTCAGTGTCTCATCATCAGGTGGTGAGACTCAAGAGTTGATTGGAGCGGCCACAACAACAGGCTCGGTATCCATCGGGTGTTTTTTGTTATTTCAAATATTGTAAAAAAAATTTTTAACTGCTTCAATTATAGCAGAAAGTGACCCAGCCGCGCCCAAAACACCCCTCCCCCAAGAGCCTTCTTATCGCTGGCTCAGCCCACTGCCATAGGCGGAGATCTCTCCTTTAACTAAGAATTTCTTCATTAAATCCCCAATTGCCTCATTCCCTGGGGGAGGGACCAAGCAACCTTCGGCTCCGGAGCCGCATGCGGCTACGTATGTTCGTGTTTTTGTTTTTTTGTTTGTTGTGGTTGCACCCGATTCAAGAGCCAAATGGCTCACAGGGCTATACCAAAATAAAGAAACTGAAACTAAAGAAACTGAAACTGTTCACAAGCATTGAGGCTCTTGAACTATTTCGTTTTGTACCGAATTCGACAAAAATGTCTCTTGTTCATATTTTGGATGGCGACCCCTACCCTGGGGGAGTCTCCACACCGTCCACACCCAACAAACCGGCTCGCCCCATCCAATACCACACAAAGTAGCGTACCTAGCCCCCAGACATCTTCACAGGTGTGGCCACAGATCCAACAACACTTGCTTGAACCAATGCTTGTAACTTGCCAGATGTCTGTAGGCAAGTTCACTCTCTATTATATATGGGTCCTAATTAGATGAACAACTATATACGCACACAATACACGATTATTAATTTGTTTTAAGTACAGTACCAATGTCGTCTTCTCAAAAGAACGCCAACCTGCTCTCACGTACCTCTTCCTTTCATCGTTTTGATTCAATCCCACCTTCCACAACTGCCCGAGTTCTACCCATGCGTGTGTTTCCGAACTGTGCCTCCTCCAATCATTATTTTATTTAGTTTAACGCACTTCTACACCACTATGTATTGCACATTCATATTGAGCCCAATTTTGTAGTCTTCTTTGTTAAGTTTTGGAACTTAATCTGGCTCTGTGAGTCAAAGCGTTGCTCTGCTCTGCTCAAACGAGAATTGGGGTGGCGCTCATCTTCGTGACGGCCAACAGCCAGTTCAGTGGTGGAAATTCCACATTACCATGACGGGAGGCAGTCATTGGACAACCAAGTGCTTCCTTCTCGCAAAGTCGCGCCACACCTTTAATCGACCGTGACGTGGCACGTGACGTGGCACGGTCGATTGACCGTGGTATTTCTGCGGCTGATGATGAGCAGTTGGATGGCGATGAACCTGTAGCCTTCTGATGAGCTCTGGTCAAGATGAAACCCGCAAATGTACAGTTTTAGCAAACAAACTCACGCTGATGTTGTTGTTGCAGACCTTGGTTCCTCAGTCCAATGCACAACTCCAGGTTCGTCAAACATTTCTCCAGGAGGCAAACTGTGTAAAGCGCAGGAAGTTTGGACATGGAGACTTTTAGTCGAGGAGATGAGAGGACAAGGGGTGGATAGCTTATGGGCCATTGATCTAATCCGGCCTGCGACTTCATATCATACGGCCAGCATCCACATGAGCCCTACCATCATTCGACGTCACAGCAACATCTTAGCCGATACTAATCAAGCACTGGAGGGGAATGTTTTCAATTCGGGCCACACTGTGTTTATTAGTTCAGTGTGCTTAGTCACTTCTAGAACTTTAAAGGCGTCTTAGCAGTGACAGTAGTGATTGAGACTCACGTGTGAAATCTGTAGCCTAAACAGGAGTTGCCGGTACAGCTACGGATTCTTGACTATAAGTGTGCGAAGCTTTGCGTGTCATCCGCTTGTTTGTGTGGCAGATTTTTTTTCCAGTTTGCTCCCACGTGAAGCCAGTTATTAATGTAATTGGCCAAAAATCCCAATGCAGGACTCTGTTTAAAAAAAAAGTATTGGGACTCAACGAGGCTTTTCTGGTGGGATAAATGGGATTAGCATTATAATACTAATTGGACAAAGGAGGGGACACGTGGCAAGAGAGTGTCCACTGAAGCGATGGAGCAATGGAATCAGCTGGTGTGCAGCGGCTAGATGGATTTCTGCATCACAAGACCGAGAGAGATGGAGACGACTTAGGGAAGCCCTCAATTGAGCAGTAGATAGATCATGGCCGTTGATAAGTTTCGGCGGCACTGTTGCGCTCATGCTCATTCATACTCTTGGTTCTCTGGTTAAAAGCCCAATAATTGGCAAACGAAACCAAACATCTTTTAGTGCAGTACATCCATATTAATATGATAAAGGCGTGAAAAATGGTGGAACCCAGTCATCTGTAAGTAGGTGTTTCGAGCGAGCAATCAGAAAACAATCGACCACTCCGTTAAGGTTTTGGCCGCTCTCCATGTAAGATCACGCCTTCTTAAAGGACAATTTCCACGCCGATTTGTCGTGCTGCATCGATCTCCCAAGTGCCACCTCTAATTCTTGACTTGTGCGCAGAGTGACAGTGGACACGTTTCAACAAATCAATAGCGGCGTCTTTTACCGAGTGGGGAGTGGAGTGAGCAGGGCTTCATCCATAGCCGTGGACTGACAACAAATGGCTCTTAAATATAACCATTGCTGTGATTCCGTGGTAGGATTGGGGGAGGTTTGAGGCGGGGTGGTGGGGTGGATGGTGAGGTGGGGGTCTGTGGTGGTCAAAACAACACCTCGCATCTTCGTCAAAAGGCGGTCAAGGAAAAGAGGAGCCTGTGTGTGTGTGTGGGGGGAGTGTGCGCTCTAGCCGAAGGGCTAAAACGACAGGGCTGAATTAAAATTCATACAATTTAGTGTTGTTATTCTTTAGTTCTTTTCACTGTCAAAACAAAAAAAAACCGAGACCAGATCAGGTTTAACCGCGGTGCGAGCGCGTAGCAATGCATTGGTATGACTTGCTGCGCGGATCTGTCTCCAGTGGTCCTCCTCCCGCCTGTCAAACTCATCTCTCGCTTCGTCGCGGCTCCAGCCGTCTGGAATCCCTCCACTGGGTTCTCTCTCTCACGACGCCGCCGCCGCCGCCGCACATCGGCCTCGGTCTCGGCCTTTCGTCAGAATGTCTCTTTCGTGGCTTTTTTCACTCCAGCGCTGTCCTACCAGACAGTCTCGTCCCTTCACCTGATGAAGGCCGCTTGTGTTGTGGCCGAAACGTCGTGAGAATATTATTGTGTTATTTTATTTTATCAATTTATTATTTTATTCTCATTATACGTGACTTTACCGAAAGAACCAAAGAAGAAAAATGTCTCTTTCATTTACTCGTCCCGTGCCCCCCCCGAGGAACCTTTTTTATGCAAGTTAAATGAGTGCGCGTTACAAATGAGTAATAAATGAATTAATGTGTGCATGCGATAATAATAATGATGCAATGTTCTGACGCACGGATCACAAACACGGACATTGACAATGAAAATTTGACCAAAAAGGTGAACATTGCGCAAAGAAGCAAGGAGACGTGGCACGATTGGAATTACACCCGGGATACAGGCAGAGGAACACACGGGTGGGTGAGACATTCGAACGCAAGAGAGACAGAGAGAGAGAAGTCACATTACGTGGACTTTGCGCAGGACTACGTCCCTAGACGGGACGATGGCCCGATGGTCGAGATTAATAACAGAATCGCAGCGAAAGGAGGGTACGTGCCTGAGAGGCCGCTACAAAAAAAATTTATGCATGTGCTAGGTCGACTCGGTATCATATGATTATCTGGTGCGGTGTGTAAACATCGTCACTGGGAAGGCAAAGGCGGCCGGGCGTGGTGCTGGCCACCCACCCCTCTGTGTGTGCTGTGCTGGCCTGAATAGGTGCTCGCAAACATAATTTTCCCCAACAGTCTGTTAATGGCTATATCGGGGATCTTTGCTGTATTGCAATATCATGATGAATGGCAATGGCTTACGGAGGACTTCATCCAGCAGTGACTGGATCATTACTGATGACAATGCTGAGATAGACACTCAGTCCCAAGGCTTGAAGCTCAGCTTTGCTGACTGCGCCTCTAACACAGCCATTATGAACCACCCAAGGCAAGCGCGAGATGCGGTGGTCACAACCGCGTTGGCCGCGAAAAGAATGTTCGAACGTGACATCTTACCTGTAGATGATTCTGAAGGCTCGCTGAGCCCTAGTTGGTCGCTAACATCTCCTACATGATTGCTGCGGTCTTCAAACTGCGTAGATTTCTTCGAGAAAAACGCTGGGGGAAACAGAAGATACACGTGTCAAATTCATCGCTTCCTTCGTTGCTTCCTCTGCCAGATGTTTAAAAAACACGCATTGAGATTACTGCATTGAGATTACTGCATTGAGATTACTGCATTGCGATTACTGCATTGAGATTACTGCATTGAGATTAACGCATTGAGATTACTGCATTGAGATTACTGCATTGAGATTACTGCATTGCGATTACTGCATTGAGATTACTGCATTGAGATTAACGCATTGAGATTACTGCATTGAGATTACTGCATTGAGATTAACGCATTGAGATTACTGCATTGAGATTATTGCATAGAGATTACTGCTTTTGAGATTACTGCATTGAGATTACTGCATTGAGATTAACGCATTGAGATTACTGCATTGAGATTACTGCATTGAGATCACTGCATTGAGATTACTGCATTGAGATTGCTGCATTGCGATTACTGCATTGAGATTACTGCATTGAGATCACTGCATTGAGATTACTGCATTGAGATTACTGCATTGAGATTACTGCATTGAGATTAACGCATTGAGATTACTGCATTGAGATTACTGCATTGAGATTAACGCATTGAGATTACTGTATTGAGATTACTGCATTGAGATTAACGCATTGAGATTACTGCATTGAGATTACTGCATTGAGATTACTGCATTGCGATTACTGCATTGAGATTACTGCATTGAGATTAACGCATTGAGATTACTGCATTGAGATTACTGCATTGAGATTAACGCATTGAGATTACTGCATTGAGATTACTGCATTGAGATGAACGCATTGAGATTACTGCATTGAGATTACTTCGATTATTGTGGCGCTATAAATGTCCAAATGATGGGTCACTTTTTTGAGCTATCATTTGTGGCCAGGTCGCTTCTGAAATATGAGTTCATACCTCAGTCGGCTTCGCCTGGTAGGATGAAAATGGTTTAGATGTATTTATACAGTATGTGTTTGGGTGATTTGTTTAGCTTTTTTCCAGTACTTTGCACTACTATCATGTTTTATTATTGTTTGTTATCGTAACATTCTTATTTGTGAAAACGAGCTTTAAAGGTGATCGGATTCCTCCAGTATACATACATATTCTGATTCTGAGGTCCCACAGCCGTTTAGCGGGTGAAACGTCCTTCAATGACCACCCTCGCAGTGTTATCTGGCTGCTTTAGGTCTTCTTTTCATTGTCCACGCAGTCGACGCGTCCTTCGCGGACCGCACTTACAGTCTCGCCACCACCAACGCCACCGTCTGGCTTTAGGGCTTCTCGTGACGGAGTTGACCCTCGTCCTTCCACGACCGCTCCTGTCGGCTCATTTACAACACCTGGCTTTTAGGTTACCTGGTTTTCGGATCACATATTTTTTTAGAATGAGAATGTTTATTTTACTGGAGGAATCCGATGAGCCATAAAGCTCTTTTTTCACAGATGTCCAGGAGGATCACTGTGATCCGCCCTCTTCCATTCTGCACACGCGTTCCAAAATCACAACCAATCCTCCATCCTGATTGCACAATCATCGCTTTGCGTCCACGTTCTATTCCTAACTTCCAAGTTATTTGCCCTCTTATCGTGCCACGACATTTCCAAGCATCCTCCCCATGGACCTATATGTACTCATATTGTACTGTATATTCTACAGTGATGTGTTCATATTGTACTGTATATTCTACAGTGATGTGTTCATATTGTACTGTATATTCTACAGTGATGTGCTCATATTGTACTGTATATTCTACAGTGATGTGTTCCTATTGTACTGTATATTCTACATTGATGTGATCATATTGCACCTGTATATTCTACATTGATGTGTTCATATTGTACTGTATATTCTACAGTGATGTGTTCATATTGTACTGTATATTCTACAGTGATGTACTCATATTGTACTGTATATTCTACAGTGATGTGTTCATATTGTACTGTATATTCTACACTGATGTACTCATATTGTACTGTATATTCTACAGTGATGTGTTCATATTGTACTGTATATTCTACAGTGATGTACTCATATTGTACTGTATATTCTACAGTGATGTGCTCATATTGTACTGTATATTCTACAGTGATGTGTTCATATTGTACTGTATATTCTACAGTGATGTACTCATATTGTACTGTATATTCTACAGTGATGTGTTCATATTCTACTGTATATTCTACAGTGATGTACTCATATTGTACTGTATATTCTACAGTGATGTGCTCATATTGTACTGTATATTCTACAGTGATGTGTTCATATTGTACTGTATATTCTACATTGATGTGCTCATATTGTACCTGTATATTCTACATTGATGTGTTCATATTGTACTGTATATTCTACAGTGATGTGTTCATATTGTACTGTATATTCTACAGTGATGCACTCATATTGTACTGTATATTCTACAGTGATGTGTTCATATTGTACTGTATATTCTACATTGATGTACTCATATTGTACTGTATATTCTACAGTGATGTACTCATATTGTACTGTATATTCTACAGTGATGTACTCATATTGTACTGTATATTCTACATTGATGTGTTCATATTGTACTGTATATTCTACAGTGATGTACTCATATTGTACTGTATATTCTACAGTGATGTGTTCATATTGTACTGTATATTCTACATTGATGTACTCGTATTGTACTGTATATTCTACAGTGATGTACTCATATTGTACTGTATATTCTACATTGAGGCACTCATATTGTACTGTATATTCTACATTGATGTGTTCATATTGTACTGTATATTCTACAGTGATGTACTCATATTGTACTGTATATTCTACAGTGATGTGTTCATATTGTACGGTATATTCTACATTGATGTACTCATATTGTACTGTATATTCTACAGTGATGTACTCATATTGTACTGTATATTCTACAGTGATGTGTTCATATTGTACCTGTATATTCTACATTGATGTGTTCATATTGTACTGTATATTCTACAGTGATGTGTTCATATTGTACTGTATATTCTAGTGATGTGCTCATATTGTACCTATATATTCTACATTGATGTGTTCATTTTGTACTGTATATTCTACAGTGATGTGTTCATATTGTACTGTATATTCTACAGTGATGTACTCATATTGTACCTGTATATTCTACATTGATGTGTTCATATTGTACTGTATATTCTACATTGATGTACTCATATTGTACTGGAGATTCTACATTGATGTACTCATATTGTACTGTATATTCTACAGTGATGTGTTCATATTGTACTGTATATTCTACAGTGATGTACTCATATTGTACTGTATATTCTACAGTGATGCACTCATATTGTACTGTATATTCTACAGTGATGTACTCATATTGTACTGTATATTCTACAGTGATGTGTTCATATTGTACTGTATATTCTACAGTGATGTACTCATATTGTACCTGTATATTCTACATTGATGTGTTCATATTGTACTGTATATTCTACATTGATGTACTCATATTGTACTGGAGATTCTACATTGATGTACTCATATTGTACTGTATATTCTACAGTGATGTGTTCATATTGTACTGTATATTCTACAGTGATGTACTCATATTGTACTGTATATTCTACAGTGATGCACTCATATTGTACTGTATATTCTACAGTGATGTACTCATATTGTACTGTATATTCTACAGTGATGTGTTCATATTGTACTGTATATTCTACAGTGATGTGCTCATATTGTACCTATATATTCTACATTGATGTGTTCATATTGTACTGTATATTCTACAGTGATGTGTTCATATTGTACTGTATATTCTACAGTGATATACTCATATTGTACTGTATATTCTACAGTGATGTACTCATATTGTACTGTATATTCTACATTGATGTACTCATATTGTACTGTATATTCTACAGTGATGTGTTCATATTATACTGTATATTCTACATTGATGTACTCATATTGTGCTGTATATTCTACATTGATGTGCTCATATTGTACTGTATATTCTACAGTGATGTGTTCATATTGTACCTGTATATTCTACATTGATGTGTTCATATTGTACTGTACATTCTACAGTGATGTGTTCATATTGTACTGTATATTCTACAGTGATGTGTTCATATTATACTGTATATTCTACATTGTTGTGTTCATTTTGTACTGTATATTCTACAGTGATGTACTCATATTGTACTGTATATTCTACAGTGATGTGTTCATATTGTACTGTATATTCTACAGTGATGTACTCATATTGTACTGTATATTCTACATTGATGTACTCATATTGTACTGGAGATTCTACATTGATGTACTCATATTGTACTGTATATTCTACAGTGATGTGTTCATATTGTACTGTATATTCTACATTGATGTACGCATATTGTGCTGTATATTCTACATTGACGTGCTCATATTGTACTGTATATTCTACAGTGATGTGTTCATATTGTACTGTATATTCTACATTGATGTACTCATATTGTACTGTACATTCTACAGTGATGTGTTCATATTGTACTGTATATTCTACAGTGATGTGTTCATATTATACTGTATATTCTACATTGATGTACTCATATTGTACTGTATATTCTACAGTGATGTGTTCATATTGTACTGTATAGTCTACAGTGATGTGTTCATATTGTACTGTATATTCTACAGTGATGTGTTCATATTGTACTGTATATTCTACAGTGATGTACTCATATTGTACTGTATATTCTACATTGATGTACTCATATTGTACTGGAGATTCTACATTGATGTACTCATATTGTACTGTATATTCTACAGTGATGTGTTCATATTGTACTGTATATTCTACATTGATGTACGCATATTGTGCTGTATATTCTACATTGACGTGCTCATATTGTACTGTATATTCTACAGTGATGTGTTCATATTGTACTGTATATTCTACATTGATGTACTCATATTGTACTGTACATTCTACAGTGATGTGTTCATATTGTACTGTATATTCTACAGTGATGTGTTCATATTATACTGTATATTCTACATTGATGTACTCATATTGTACTGTATATTCTACAGTGATGTGTTCATATTGTACTGTATAGTCTACAGTGATGTGTTCATATTGTACTGTATATTCTACAGTGATGTGTTCATATTGTACTGTATAGTCTACATTGATGTACTCATATTGTACTGTATATTCTACAGTGATGTGTTCATATTGTACTGTATATTCTACATTGATGTACTCATATTGTACTGTATATTCTACAGTGATGTACTCATATTGTACTGTATATTCTACATTGAGGTGTTCATATTGTACTGTATATTCTACAGTGATGTACTCATATTGTACTGTATATTCTACAGTGATGTGTTCATATTGTACTGTATATCCTACATATTGTACCTGTATATTCTACAGTGATGTAGCAACGATAGACCCGTCGAGGCGATTCTTTGAACCGTCACATTTCAATAATGGAGTCTTAATTTTTTTAATATATTGGAGTGAATGGTAGCGCCTCTAGTGGCTGCTGGGGTAACGTGAACCCATTACATACAACACGTATGATACAATTGTTTTTCTTTACACACATATGAAGAGGAGTCGGAGACTGGTTAAGCGCTTCTTTATTCTTTAAACCAACCCCGAACACGAGATTAACAGCCCCTTTTAAATCCTCCATCTTCGCCTTCGTTCGTAATCCACTTCTCCGTCTCGCACGCCAGGTCCGTGTGACCCTTGACCCCTGTCTCGTGCGACCCTTGACCCCCGTCTCGTGCGACCCTTGACCCCCGTCTCGTGCATTCCCCATGCGTGTTATTGGTGCGTGCTATGGCTGAGTGCGGAGATTTCATGTCTGCGTGGTGCGAGTGCGTGATGATGGCTCGCAGATCCCCTACACCTATAAAGCGCGTGTCTTCAGCTTGAGAATCGTTCTGTATCGACTAATCGCTGCTCAACCTCGTTAGCGATTCTTAGCAAGTGACGGACATTCCGTATTCCCGTGACGCGGGCCAGTCTATCCAGAGAACGATTTTTGTTTGCTTGTGAATATGCGCTGCGCGTTTTTTTTAATAGATGCGCAGGAGCGACTTGTGACTTACCCCGTCTCTGACGAGACTGTCCGTGAGATGAACTCGCTTCTGCAAAAAAAACAATTATCGCTATCAGCTGCAGCTCCATAATCAGCATCAGCGGCAGCAGCAATTGCTGCATCATCATCAGCTGCATAATCATCATCAACAGCAACGACAGCAGCACTACCGTTTCTAATGGAGGTGCCTCTTGAGAATGAACTTTGAGAATCACTGATGGTTTTTTTTCCCCCGGACTATGAATGTTATTGATTCACAGCCACATCTTTGTCATCGCTGCCTTCTTTTGTCAAGTTCCGCAGCCCATACACACTGGTGGTAGTATTCGCTCAATATTGATTGATTTGCCACTTGCAGATGGCAGTGAGGCGGTGGTCGCCCAGCTGTTTGTTTCGTTTTCCGTTCAAGGGATTTTGCCCGCTACCCAGAGGCCAGGTCACGTCCCCTTAAAAAAAAAACCGGTACATGTTTGGAAATTGATGTTTTACTTCACAATCGTTTGTGCATTGTTCACGCTTGTACTGTTCTTGCTTCTCGAGTTATCAGCGGAATGACAAACATTTAAAATATACATCAACAATAAAAAAATATATATAAGCGATGTCTCCTTCATATATCCGACCCTCCACATAAACAAAACAAATATTTCCCACACAACCCATCGGCCTCACGGACTTCTGTGAGTTATTTCAGCAGCATTGATTCAAGATAAGCAAAACTCTGGACCGGCTTCGACATAGAGTGCAATTAATCTTGTAATTTATTTTGAGCGACACATTTGTTGTTCCGTGCCCTAAACACTTGGGGACGCTAGTGTGTCACGATTAAGACCTAAACGCGCACTAACTGTGCAGCTTTTGACAATCCACTGCTGTCCAAGGGCCCTCCCCACGCGGTTTTTGGGTGGTTATTTGACCATAACGTCACCACGCTGGTCAGTAAGGGTTGGTGAAGGCGGGGAGCACAGACGTCGGGACGCAGCAGTACAATACAACAATTGATTGTGCTACCCAAAACATAGCCCCGCGGCAGCCTGCACGTATGTTGAACTTGCACTTCATTGGCACCGTATGTAGCTAACCGTGCTCATTGGAGGTGCGCCTGTTAATACAACTTAAATGTGTTTTTATTTTACTAGGTAAGGCTCACAGAGCTTAATAGCTCTTTTCAGAAGCCACCTGGCCACAAATGAGAGCTCAACCAAGTGGCTTATGTGGAAAGTTATGGCAGCCAAATGCTCTAAACGCGCGTTTCTAAATGTGGAGGTAAAAATTGGAGGACCCGGAGAAAAATCCACACGACCACAGGGAGAGAGACCCGCAGACTCCAAATAGACAGGCGTTGTGGTCGTGATCGAACCCACGACCTCCTGGATACCAGACGAGATACCGTTATATGCATGGCGGTTGCCCATGCGTTATGGGTTGAGATGACTAACAGAAGCCCCACCTGTGCTCATCCACTGGGCCAACACACACACGCGCGCACACGCAATTGGGTAAACGTTGCCCACTGCTTTACTCGTAAATTACTCGTTGGCAATGCATTTTAATGAAGGCCGTGGACAGTGGCGGGGGGTGGTGGTGGAGACGCTCACCCGCGCAGGAGGAGCAGAGCAGGGCCAGCACGGCGAGGAGCAGTGGAGAGCGCAAAGCCACCATGGTGCCGTGGGTCCTCGCGTCTCTCAGAAGCGGGGCACTATCTCGGGGAGGAGGAGGAGGATGAGACGGGGGAGCCTTTTATATGCAAGTGAGAATCTATGACGTGTGCAAAGACAAAGAACCCCCCCCCCCCTTCCCCTTAGAGGCTGAACGGTCGGGGCAAGTGCTGTTAGCGAGTAGCACCTTTGAAGGCCGCCACTGGGACACACGAGGGGGTGGACGGGAGGCCATCACAACGCGCGTCCGGCCGCCTTTGTCCTCCTATTGGCGGTGTTTACACATTGTACCTGGTACTCATTTGAGGATGAGTTGACCTTGGGGGTGCTCCAGGACATGTTCTGATATTCGCCACTGTTATTGGTCGTGAGCGGGAATCGCAACTCGGGTAGCCGGGTTCGGAGCGCAGTGCGCTAACCACTGCACCAGCGCTCCTGACATACCTATACGCATGCATGCATACAAAGACTAAGATCCCCCATATACCCTATAGGAGACTGTTGGGGCAAGTGCTGTTCGCAAGTAGCACCTATGAAGGTCCAGAAGCGGTTCAGATAGTCGAAACTAGTATTGGTCATGAGCGGGAATCAAACTCGGGTCGCCAGGTTTGTAGCGCAGCGTGCTTGTGCAGCGTGCTAACCGCCGAAAGTCAGGACACATTCGGTTATTTCATTAAATTTAACACTGACATTAAACATTTTCTTTATATTTATTTCCTTAAGTTAATATTTCATCTATTCTCGTTATTAATATCTACTTTTATTTTCCTATGGGGGCACCTTAAATCCGTCGTTTACAAACTCAATCAAGAAGTCTGAATAAGTTTAGGCCAAAAGAAAGTTCTCAAATTCAATTCAAAAGACAATTCATAAATGCATTCATGTTAATGGAAGTAATCTTGAACATCTGTTAAAATACATTTAATAACCCCTTGTGATTTGTTAAAATAAATATAATCTTCTTCCCTTCGTATGGCTAATTTAGATGCAGCGCAACAACTACAATTTCACACTCGGGTGCTCAAGCCAGATAACCGCGTTAGGAGCAGCGGAGTGGATCGCTGTGATGTCTCCTTCGTATTTGTGGATCGGGGCATTGCGTCGTTGTATGTTGTATGGTCTCTTCTGGATGACCACAGTCGCACACCGGACAAGTGTTTAAAATTTTCCATTTGCGCATCAGGTATCTGCATCTGCCGTGGTTTGTGTGGATGCGGTAGGGTGGACCATGAGCTTTGTGGAAGATAAAACCCAGGGATCTTCTGCGTTGGTGCTTTTAAATTAAATAACCTCGTGTGTCTATACTTTTGGGCCACCCTGTATAGACAGGCATCATAGCCCGACATGATCAATCCACTGTTGGATGAAGGCCTCGCCAAGCCTCCGAAACAACGTAAATAAAAGCATTTTTTCCACGAGAGCTCAACAAAGACAATGGAGGGTTACGGTGAAACTGTGTTAGTGCACTATCTTCATTCTAGAACTACCTGCAACGTTCCATTAAATTTCTATAAATACAATGCTCAACACGAGCGTACAGCAGTCAACTTTAACACAAATTCTACAGGGTACAACAAGATAGAGCCCACTATAAAATCACCAAAATACTGTACATAAAGAACACATTGCACTCTACAGGCCATTATATTCTATACGCACGGCGCAAAAGTATTTCGTGCACAGGGTAGATGGAGGTGAAGACTGAGAGGTGACGGATACGAGAAAGGACGGACGTCACACATCGGGTAGCGGTGGTATACATAAAGTGACGACGTATTTGCAAAAACGATGTGGGCAGACGTAAATCGGGATATTACTGTTTAACTTTTTTTGTACCCCCTTGAGTGGGGGTGATTTTTACATTTCATATAACAACAAAAAAAGGTTTTCTTTGGTGGTGGTCTTCTCAGACCCGTTCCATTCCTTCGCTGCCACTGCCGTTATTAAACTCAAAGCTACTTTTATTTTACCAGGAAAGGCCCACTGAGCTGTTTAGCTATTTTTCAGAATGCGACCTTGCCACAGATGATAAGCTCAACGAAGTGGCGTATCACGTGGCAATGTATAGCCAATACTCTAAACGCGTCTTTCTAATTGCGGAGGTAAAAAAAAACTGGAGGACCCGGAGAAAAATGCACACGACCACGGGGAGAGAGAGAGACACCGCAAACTCCAAATATACAGCAGCAGCAGCAAATATACAGCAGCAGCAGCAGCAGGCGCCAGGGTCGGGATCAAACCCATGACTACCTGCATACCAGGCGAGGTAGTTAACGTCTCCTAGCCACCGTGATGATTATAAGAGAGAGACACCGCAAACTCCAAATATACAGCAGCAGCAGCAAATATACAGCAGCAGCAGCAGGCGCCAGGGTCGAGATCAAACCCACGACCACCTGCATACAAGGCGAGGTAGTTAACGTCTCCTAGCCACCGTGGCGCTCATTTTTCTGACCATCCTCCAACATCCCGTCATCCGTATCTCGCTTAGGCCCACCAACTTCTCTGAATATTGGCGGTTACTATTTTAACCTGCCTACGGTTACTATTTTAACCTGCCTACGGTTACTATTTTAACCTGCCTACAGTTACTATTTTAACCTGCCTACACAACCTGGGAGATATAGGGGCTTCCAGTGGCCCACGGACTTTGCAATGAATAACACTGACGTACACAAAACATACACATAGACAAGCATACACATACGCATATATACTGCATAAAGACAAAGATCCCGCTATAACATAACAAGGCTTTTGGGGAAAGTGATGTTCACGAGTATACCTGTACCACGCCAGGCCACAGTTTTATCCCTTAGCGCCGATGGTTACACAGAGCACCAGGTAATCATTTAAGTTGACCTGGCGGGGGGGGGGGTGTCCAGAACCGGTTTAGATGTCACTCGTCACTGATGTTAGCCGTGGTCTGGATTTTGAACCAAGGTCTCCGTGTTCGTAGTGTCGTGCGCTGACCACTATGCCACCGCTCGCCACACTCACAACAACCGCCGTTCGCTACTAAGTGGCGGTGTCATTATCACGGCGCTTCTTCCAGGCCAGGTGCACTTTTCGATCATGCGAAGTGTCAAAGGCTCGCTGCTAGCAGGAGGTCACGGGACAGACCCAGCAGGCGCCATGGGTTGACTAGCTGAGATGTTGCGAGCGTCGCTCCTCTGCCCTCCACTGTTGTTGGAGGGTGGCTGCCTCCACCTGCCCAGGAGCAGCGTCCTTCACGAGACTCCTCCACAGGAGACGATTTTGACACCGCTCGGACCGGTCATCAGCCAGTCCAATCAACTCCATAAACCTACACACAAAGACAAAGATCCCCCGTATAGTCATAAGCACGCTCGGCCACCTTTGTCTCCCGAGTGGCGATGTTTACAGCATTGTACTAGGCACTAATTTGAGGCTGAGTAGACCTAGGGGATGCCAGTATCTATTCAGATATTCGCCACTGTTATTGGTTGTGAGCAGGAATCGCAACTCTGGTAGCCGGGTTCGGAGCGCAGTGCGCTCACCACTGCGCCACCGCTCCAGGCATACCTACATACACGCACACATGCATGCATATGTAGTGACATAGAATCGGTCACTTAGCAGCATAGCGCTGGCTGCTGGCAGGAAAGGGGATCTGCAGTTACAGCAGCCCTGACTGACAGCAGGTAACGTGATAGACCAGAGAGAGGGATGTCGGGGAAAGGTTACAGAAGAGGCACGTGGAGGAAGCCCGGGAACCCACTAGTAGGTTCTAGAAGGGGGGCGTGGTCGGGGCGGAGCGAGGCCACGCTGGGAGGATAAAAGGGGACCCCGAACGAGAGCTCGGGGCTGTTGCCTGGAGTGGGATCCCCTCGCTGTGCTGCTGCTGGAGTCTTTGCCACCGTCTACGTCTTCACCATCTCGGCGTCGTCAGTCGGGCAGTCTGCCAGCTGTCCTGACTGGGAACTATAGTTACTAAGTGTGAACTGTTAAGGATGTTAATAAACAGAGTGCCTCTTACTCTGAGTGTCTCTGAGTCAGTCACTACACATACAAAGATCCCCCGTATAGCCTGAACAGACTGTTGGGGCAAGTGCTGTTAGCGAGCACCTATGAAGGCCAGCACGGGGGTGGGTGGCAAGCACCACGCCCAGCCGCCTTTGTTTCTCCAGTGGCGATGTTTACACATCGCACCAGGCACTCATTTGAGGCTGAGTCGATCTAGGGGAGGCCCAGGACCGTTACATATAATCGTCACAGGGTGTTGGCCGTGAGCGGGAATCGAACCCGGGTCGCCAGGTTCGTAGCGCAGCGCGCTAACCGCTACACAACTGCTCCCAGTTACATACATACACACACATATACGTATGTGTATGTATGTACGCACGTAATACATACATACACGTAGAGACACACCCGCACTTACACATTTTCGGTCCAGTGACGCTGTTCACAGGAGCGTGTTGCTTCCATGCCAGGTGATGAAGAGGCGTTAAAGAAGATGCATCTAATTATTCCGCTCTGTCGCTCACAATAAAGCTCAGTGTCTTCCCAACGACTGCTTATACATCAGCATCCAGAAATCATCAGCAGCAGCATCATCATCAGCAGCATAAAAAAATATTCGAGCTATCATTTCGTTAGCAACAGCACGAACACCAGTAACACCCGATATAAAACAATGTGATTTTACACCATGGGATCTCCTTTGCCAGTACCAAAATATGATAATAGGTTTTTGCACTTTTTTCTGGCATCAAAACAGAATCAAAACAGGTGTTAAGATGTTAAAACACCAAACTGAAACCTTTTACAAGGAAAAAATTAAATTAAATGATAGAATACGACGTTTCGATTGCAACACAAGCAACCATAATCAGGTACGAATGAATGAGAAATCAAACATCATCAACAGCAGGAGCAGCAATGAACATCAGGATCAACAAAAGCATCGGTTTGCAATGGAAAATGACAGAAAAATAACAAATACAACACAGACGGTCAAAATACGAAACGATAATTGATTATTGAAATTAATTGCAGAGCTAAATCCTGGCATGATATATTGCACAATCGTGGAATTAGCTATGTCAATTCTAGTCCTGTTTTAGCAGGGCTAAAAAGCTTGAAATTCTGCACAAATATAAGTCGATTCTACGACATACGTATAACTGCAGTGATCCGAAAGCTATACACGGTGGCCCAAAAGTCAGGACACAGGGTTATATTTATTTTAACAAATCGCAATGGGTGATTTTATTTGAAAAAAAAATCTAATTAACTCCCATTAACATTAATGCATACATTAATTATCTTTCGGTAAAGTCACGCAGAAGGAAAATAAAAAAAAATAAACATGATAAAATAAAATTCTCACGACGTTTCGGCTACAACACAAGCAGCCGTCCTCAGGTGAAGAACAGCGTCTTTCTGACAGAAGAACAGAGCTGTCGGAAAGACGTCTTTCTGACACCTGAGGATGGCTGCTTGCGTTGTAGCCGAAACGTCGTGAGAATTTTATTTGATTATATTTTCTTTTTAATATATTATTTCCCTTCTACGTGACTTTACCCGAAAGAACCAAGAATATGAATCCCTGCAGTCACGAAAGCTTTAAATCGAAAAATTAATTCTTATTTTAAAATTACTTAAGGACCATTTTAAGATTTGCAGATGTTTCTCTTTGCACATTCATCAGTGATGTTTCATCTCAATTCATTCAGGGTTCTTGGTCGAGTTTTGCAAATGCCATCTGAAAAGGAAGAATAAATAATAGATATCGTATTAATAATTATTATAATAGATAACATATAAACTGAAAGAATAACCAATTCCATTTTTTATGCCAGTGTTAAGATAGATTAAATAACCCTGTGTCCTGACTTTTGGGCCACCCTGAATTATATCAGGCACCCCTGTGGTGAGATGTTAACTCCCTCGCCTGGTATGCAGGAGAACGTGGGTTCGATCCCGACCCTGAGACGCCTGTATATTGGGAGTCTGCACGTCTCCCTCCCCGTGGTATCGTGGATGTTTCTCCGGGTCCTCCGGTTTTCCCTCCACATTAAGACTCAACATGCATGTAGAATAGATGGCTGCTATACATTTGCACATGATAAGCCACTTCGTTGAGCAATTATTTGTGGCCAGGTCACTTCTGAAAAAGAGCTGTATAGCTCAGTGGGCCTTACCTGGTAAAATAACAACAACAATAATCGTCCTGGGCCACAAACTATTGCGGCCTGACTGATGAAGTGAACTCACAGGGCAGGGTCAGAATCCACGAGTGAACCCAGAAGCTCATTGCCCTGTGGCGTGCAGCACAATCTCCACAGAAAGCGGGCAAAGCCAGTTAAGCAGTTTCGAGTCATCCAAGCAGTTTCAATCCACTGCTGGATGACGTCGATCTCCCCACAACGTGCCAGTCATGAGGGTTGTGTTGACCATCCTTCACCACGCTGATGTAGTGCTTGTTTATATATGTTTTTTTTTTAATGGAGGAGCCACAGAATCGCCCGCCACTCATGTCAGCTGTGGCTGGGGGTCGAGATCAGGTTGCCACGTTCGTAGCACGACGTGTGAACGAACCGTTGCGGCACGGCTCCTCCACGTGCATGTAAACGCACATCGTAACTGTGTATTTATGTAAAGTACGTATGTGTGTACAACATTCATGTGTGTGTGTACAGTATGTGAAGAATGAGCCAGTTTCAAAGACAATTCACATACTACTAGAGCATGTTTCTGTTTGTTTGCATGTTCGCCACAAGTACATGTGGTTAATGCAGACATGATTCCTTGCAAAAGGGTTTCAATTTGGTCTTTTATCATCTTAACACCTATTTTATTGCCAGAAAGGGTAAAGCCTATTCTTCTATTTTGATAGTGGCAAGGGTTGTGGTCCCATGATACATTTTGAGAAGTTTGGACACTGCTGCTGCTGAACCTGGAGCATGCTGAATATAATTACGTCACGTCGTGTAGAAGTCGCTTGTCATGTCGTTCCACACGAAGCCCCGGGGTCTCCTCGGCCACAATCATGCCATCTTTTCACTACATTTGCAAAACATACACTGCTCTACAGAGACATCTGCGGCAGCTTGAAACTTTCAGGCTGGCCTGCTTAGGGCCATCCTGCTTTCAGCCAGTTTGGATTGCGTGAAGAACTCACAGATTGTTTAAATATCTGGGACACATTCCCATCAGTGAGCTCCTCTGGCAGGGGGAGGCTGCGTTGGCTGGGTCATGTAGCCCGCATGCAAAGTCTCCACAATCATGCCCAAGCAGCTTCTGTTTGGCCGCATAGAGGGGGCTAAACGGGCGCGGCGCGGGCTGCAGAAGAGATGGAGCTGATGCGGTACGGGAGGACGTGGGGCTGAGTGGACTTCCCGACGACCGGTACCAGCGGTGTCAAGGTCGGCCTCTGTGGTGGAGGCTCGCGAAGGACGCTGCTACTGGGCAGTTGGAGGCAGTCGCACTGCCAACAACAACGGAGGGCAGAGGAGCGAATCACCGGGCAATTAAAGCGAAGTAAGTTGGCACAGTGGGGAGCGCAGGTGGTGCAATTGCAAGTGATCTCGGTAAGTCAACCCACAACACCTGGGTCTTTCCCGTGACCTCCTACCAGAAGCGAGCCTTCCAAACTTCATGTGGCCTAAACGTGCACCTAGCCTGTCACGAGCGCAGTGGTGACTGACGGCTGTTGTTGTCATGCTCAGTGTACTCTGCACGCAATTTGTTGTTAAAACCCTTGTCCATCTCCACTTGGTGTTCAATAAAACGGATCAATATCTCATCTCACACCAGGAAATGGGTTCATTGAGCCACATGATTGCTCACAATGAGTGGTTATTGGTGCAAAAGGAAGTAAGCTTATATTCCCAGTGCTTGTGCGTGTTTCCGTCTGTACGTGTGTGTGTGGTGCTGTCAACATCAGTTACCGTACTGAGTTCCATTCCCACTCACGACCAATAACATTGGCGAATACTATCAACCGGCCTTGACCACCCCCCCTCCCCAGGTTTACTCAGCCTCAAATAAGTACCTGGTGGTGGTGTGAAAACATCGTCACGAGGGAGACAAAGGCGGCCTTGCTTAGTGGTGGTCACCCACCACCTCGTGTGCCGTGTAAATCCTTCATAGGTGCTCGCTAACAGCACTTTCCCCAAAAGTGTATGAATGCTATACGGGGGATCTTTGTCAATGGTGCTGGCATATCAGTTCGCGCACTTCGCTCCAAACCCAGCTGCCTGCGTTTTGATTCTTGGCCACGGCTAACATCAGTGCAAGTGGTCAGGGCCGGATTAAGCATCTTGTAAGCCCTAGGCACTTCTGTTTCGTAGACCTTCAGTAATAACTTTCTGCAGCTGGTACCGCTACTGCCCCATGTTACGACTACCACCGCTGTCACTCCGCTTGTTTCACGCGATGCTTCGTCCAGCCGCTGGACAGATGTCGTGACTGCTGATACGTGAATTATTATTTAGTCTGTGCCCAAATAAGCAGATTTAATTTGAAACACTGTGCCTATCCTTGCTATATAAACATATGTATTCAAGAAGATATCTTGGTTACTTTTTTATCATACAAACAACAACAAAACATGGTGAAGAAAAATTGCAGGCCCTTTAGTTTTCGTGGGCCCTCGGCACAGTGTCTACTGTGGCCTATTGGATAATAACAGCCCTGCAAGTGGTGTCTGGACCTGTCTTGGGGGCCTCGCTGGGTCGTCGACTCAACGTTGGTTAAGGGCCTCGTGAGGTGTACAAACATCACCATTGAGGTAGTGAACATCTCGCCGCCGTGAATATTGTAATAGGCGATGGCTCCACATCTTACGGAGGAGAGCGTTCCGAGGTTTAACACGTGTCTGAGATTGATGAGATACATGTGGAGGCTCTGGTGTTTTTTCTATAATTTATCGCTGTTATTTTACTGGGGTGTGTGTATATTTATACAAATGGATCACACATTTATAAACTCAAACTATATCCTCCCAGAGCCAGCGGTGGAAAATTTCACAATTGCCGAGGCCACGTACAAATCGGTTTTAACTGTGGCTCGCTGTTATGTTTTTTTTACGACTGTTTCATAAAATAAACAACGTGGAGCAAAGTTCCATTTGGGGTTTTATTAAATGCGTATCACACAAAACAAATATAATAGTCATCCGTGTTCAAATCAGCTTGTCGTTAAGCAACGTGGCCTCGAAGTGTAGGCAACAGCTGATTTTGTGATATGGGTGTGCATAGGCGCAATGTACATACGACAGTTAGAATCATATTTGTTTATACTGGAGTAATCCAATGAGCTATAAACCTCTTTCGTAGGATCCCTAGGTAACCAGGGTTAGGATTTTAGAGGGCAATCCCGTATATTCTATGACTAATTATAATTAAATAATCCCTAACCTTAACACAATTTTCTATCGCCAACCATTAACGTTGTTCTTAACGCTAATGCGCATAGGCGCAATGTACATACGACAGTTAGAATCATATTTGTTTATACTGGAGTAATCCAATGAGCTATAAACCTCTTTCGAAGGATCCCTAGGTAACCAGGGTTAGGATTTTAGAGGGCAATCCCGTATATTCTATGACTAATTATAATAAAATAATCCCTAACCTTAACACAATTTTCTTAAATATGTTATTGTTAGTTTTAATGTTTGGGTATAGGTTTTGGCCAAACCTGGCCAGCTGGCTCAAAAAGTTACAAATTAACTAACATACTCTTATAGATATGTAGTGACTTTGAATGTGACTGTGTGGTGCCGGGCTTGCGAAGCCACGGTGGATAATGTGTTGTCATTATGTGCAGCCCGATTACTGGGTGTAGAACCAGCCCTAGCGGGGCTTGGGTGAGCTCTGGTTAGCGCAGAGGCACCACGTACAGTGTGCGGTGCGGGCTACCGGTGAGGGAGCGAGAGTGTCAGCCAGCCAGGGTTACGTTGGGGCATGATACGCTGGTTGACCTGCCGACACTTGACCGGATGATATTGGAGGGGGGCCACTGGTGGACCAGGGCCGCTGGGCAGGTCACGTGGTATAAAAGAGCTCTCGGGAGCCTTTGGGAAAGAGCTCAAGAGATCTAGAAGGTGGGCGGGGCGAGGGGCGGAGCCAACCCCAGCCCAGGCCGATATAACGGGGGCCTCGTGAGGGGCTCGGGGCTCTTCGGGTTGTTGGTGAGAGAAGATCCAAGTCGGGTAAAAGAAGCCTCTAACCACGCGGTCCGGGACTCAGCTCATGGTCCGGACCGGGATAGCGGAACCGTGTCTAGTGCTGCCGTAGCGTAGTTAGATGGGCGTTCAATACCCAAGTGTAGGTTACGTTATGTTGTGTTTGAGTTGATGTAATAAATAGTGTTGCTCCCAAGACAACGTCTGCGACTCAGTTGGACTCACTACAGATATATAGAGACACATAGATACAGTGAGGGAAAAAAAGTATTTGTTCCCCTGCTGATTTTGTACGGTTGCTCACTGACAAATAAATTATTAGTCTATAATTTTAATGGTAGGTTTATTTGAACAGTGAGAGACTGAATAACAACAACAAAATCCAGAAAAACACATGTCAAAAATGTTATAAATTGATTTGCATTTTAATGAGGGAAATAAGTATTTGACCCCCTCTCAATCAGAAAGATTTCTGGCTCCCAGGTGTCTTTTATACAGGTAAAGAGCTGAGATTAGGAGCACACTCTTAAAGGGAGTGCTCCTAATCTCAGCTTGTTACCTGTATAAAAGACACCTGTTCACAGAAGCAATCAATCAATCAGATTCCAAACTCTCCACCATGGCCAAGACGAAAGAGCTATCCAAGGATGTCAGGGACAAGATTGTAGACCTACACAAGGCTAGATTGGGCTACAAGACCATTGCCAAGCAGCTTGGTGAGAAGGTGACAACAGTTGGTTATTTGCAAATGGAAGAAACACTAAAGGAC
The DNA here is from genome assembly GCF_048934315.1 of Petromyzon marinus. Lineage (NCBI taxonomy): Eukaryota > Metazoa > Chordata > Hyperoartia > Petromyzontiformes > Petromyzontidae > Petromyzon > Petromyzon marinus. The sequence goes on along the minus strand of NC_133667.1, from coordinate 26,253,378 downwards.
TGTCAATCTCCCTCGGCCTGGGACTCCATGCAAGATCTCACCTCGTGGAGTTGCAATGATCATGAGAACGGTGAGGAATCAGCCCAGAACTACACGGGAGGATCTTGTCAATGATCTCAAGGCAGCTGGGACCATAGTCACCAAGAAAACAATTGGTAACACACTACACCGTGAAGGACTGAAATCCTGCAGCGCCCGCAAGATCCCCCTGCTCAAGAAAGCACATATACATGCCCGTCTGAAGTTTGCCAATGAACATCTGAATGATTCAGAGGACAACTGGGTGAAAGTGTTGTGGTAAGATGAGACCAAAATGGAGCTCTTTGGCATCAACTCATCTCGCCGTCTTCTTTGGTTCTTTCGGTAAAGTCACGTAGAATGAGAATAAAATAATAAATTAATAAAATAAAATAACACAATAAAATTCTCACGACGTTTCGGCCACAACACAAGCGGCCTTCCATCAGGTGAAGGGACGAGACTGTCTGGAGGACAGCGCTGGAGAGAACACAGCCAAGCTCAGACCACGACCTTTAAGCTGTGTGAGAAGAAACAGAGCGCCTTGACAAAGGAATTAGCATAAAAATTAGCATTTAATTGGCGGACTTAGCATGATGAACGGTGTAGAGGAGGTGAACATGTGCAGACCGGCGAGGGGGGGAGGGGGAGTTTACATATTGATGGTGTGAAAAGGGAATTTAAGCTGCTGCGAAAGTTTGGGATACCACTACTTGAAAAAATATACTGTACCATTGAAATTTAGTTTAATTTTTGGTTCGGATAATTTAGCATTGAAAAAACTTCGTGATTAGCTTGTGACTGGTCACAGAAATGGCTATGTTAAAGCACATCCACAGAGGCACCTAGGTGCCTCTGTGGATGTGTAGGCACCTAGGTGCCTCTGTGGATGTGTAGGCTTTGACTTTAACATACAAGACAAATTAGATATAACGCGATGAATGTATTGGGGAACACATTTTTATAACGCGGATGCGAATTGGATATAATGCTATTAAACAGAACTATGTCGTGCAAGTAGTAATAAGCGGTTGTACTGCTGCCTCGGCGTAGCATCACACAAGGCGGGATGCTGCTGGATGTTTCTAGATGCTACCCACGCACCTCAGTCTTTGTTCAGCCTGCAAACGGATCTCACGTGTTTTACCATATATGATTTACCCTATATAATTTGTCTCACTTTGCATACAACTTTGTTGATTTTAATTGCAATGAGTGCCAAGGCTATGAAGCGTTCTGGTAGTTGTACAAGTGGAAGTGAAGTGAATAAAAGAAAAGCTATTACCCTTGAACAAAAATTCGATGTGATAAAGCGGTACTAACGAAACGAAAGAACACATGATATTATTTGCGCAATGGGACTTACAGAATCCACGTTGTGCACTATTCGTGGTCATGCAGAAAAAATATAAAGCAAAGTTGTGCTTCTGCAACACACATAGGTGTGACGGGTTATGGTTATTATAACACGATTTTTTTCATAGCACGTTGTTCTTCAGGAACGCAACGACCGCGCTATTGGAGAACAGACTGTACAATGCCTCGGGGTACTCTGCATTTGGCTAGGCAATGGTTAATTAATATCCAAGGCTAACGATGATGAGCCTTTAAACAGTGTGCCCTATACACAACCTGTGTCCTATATACAAGCATGTGTGTAGAGTTATGGTACGGTACGCCTGCTGCAGAGGTAGATTGCAGACACTGACACCGCACCGTGTGACTCTGTACACAGGAGTTTCAGTTTCAGTTTATTTATTTGGTATAGCCCTGTGAGCCATTCGGCTCTTGAATCGGGTGCAACCACAACAAACAAAAAACAAAAACATGAAAACATCTTAAAGTGACTATGTGACTGTGCAAACAGAAAATCCAGGAAAAAACAGCAAAATATTCCTGAAAAAGCACCGTACACCAACGCTGTGTGCAAAAATCCCAGTGGGATGCAAGTCAAACAACAACAACAACCACAAGACAACTTAGATTAAGGCCATCAGTATAACTCCGTACTACAACAAAACACACTTTTCGAAATCACCAAAAAATATAGCCATAATTGCAATGTAACAGTGATCATAGGGATTGTGACCGATTTTTTTTTACAATAAACTACATAAATAACATGTAACACCAACACCTAGATCCATAGCTGGTTGCATCAGTCACTCCACAACAACAGGAGCATCAGTCGGAGTATCAAATTTTTCAATGCACCTTTAAGATCAGCACGCTAAATCAAAATACAGATAATACTTTGCAGCGGTCATCCGGAACGAAACATTTTATTTTATTTTACGCCAATAAATAGCAGTGGCAGCTCGGGGTGTACAACTCCTCTAGAGCAGTTTTGAGAGAAGATCTCATTGGTAGCGATTCAAGTTGCAGTTTATTGGCAATAGCATTCCAGACCCTGGGGGCATCAATAACAAAGGACCTTCCTCCAGCTTTTGTACGGTAATAGGGAATGTGAAGCTGGTAAATGAGCGAAGACCTGAGGTCAAATTTGTTCTTTGAAACAGAGAGGAGATTCAGCAGGTAGTCTGCGGATTTTTTTGTAAGTACATCGTGAATAAATAAGATCTGGTGCACAAGCCGTCGAACATTAAGAGATGTTAAGTTTGACCCAATGTAGAGATCACAGTGGTGAGTCCTATATGGGCAGTTCAATGTAAATCTTAAGGCCGAGTGATAGATGGAATCAAGCTTCTTCAGTACAGTACTTGGGGCTGATTTATACACGATGTCACAGTAGTCAAGTAGAGGCAGTATGGTAGCTTGTATCAATTCCAAACGGAACATTGGGGGGAAGCAGTGCTTGTGTCGATACAGAAAACCAATTTTTATTTTTGTCTTTTTACCAATATAATCAATGTGATCTTCAAAATTCAGTTTTGAATCCAGGATGACCCCAAGATACTTATAGATCTTGACTTGCTCTATTTGATAATTATTTAAGGAATGTAATTGGGGAAAAATAACTTCCTGCTTTAGTCCTGGTGAGAAGCATAGCACCTTGGTTTTGGAGGTATTCAGGACTAGTTTAAGAGCAACTAGCTGATGTTGTAGTTTGTTGAAATCACCCTGGAGCTTAGCAATCAAAAGCGTTTGACCGCCTCTGGGGCATTGCCACAGCGGTTCTAGGTGACATTCGCTCGTTGTTAGTGGGCTACCTGTAGAGGTTCAACCCGCATGTGTCCGCGGATCGTATGGATTGAAGTCGCAGGTCGAGTGCAGTCCACGGTCCCCCTCCCTTGGTTTCGAGGCTGAACGCTTTTTTAACGTGACGGACTTTGTATGTCCCTTTTGGTTTATTTTTTTCTCAGTTCCTATACACAATCCATATCCTATGGACATACTTCATCCGCTATAACGTGCATAATACTTTAAGAGTGTAGCATAGGTTTGTGTCAACGTAGCTGTGGCAGCAGCATCAGTGCACGATCATCATAAAAAATACATTTATGCAGTATCAGCAGCAGCATTGTCGCCACTTCCACACCGACCCCCAGAGGTTTGCACACGTGACTTCATTTGAACATTTTCCGCTAATCCCGCTTCCAAGGTGATGTCGTGCCAGCTTGTTGCAAAATGGCCAACGCACTTAACCATCCACGCCGTTCTCACAAATTACCATTAACAGCCATAACAATTCTCATAACCCAGCCACTTATGGAAATATAGCCCTCCACAAACTCATAAAATAAGCGTCATTCAAATTCCAACTGGCAATCTTAATTGCGAAATGATTTTTTTATAGTGATGCCTCCACAGCAATAAAACGACTGAACTGATAAACGGAATCTATAAATACAAAAGGGACCTTGCGTTGGTTGTCATCAGTTAGTTCCTGCCTGCAGGCATTACCAGCCGCTCCGTCTCCCCATTGTTGGTGCCTGCGCGCTCATCATCGATAGTTCTACCATAGCTCCTCGTCGTCTCTAGTGATGGAGCCTGCAACCCAGCTGTTCCTCCTTGTCATCACCTGTCTGGCAGCTTTGGCTACAGGTCAGTTCCTTTCGCCTACAATTGTCCATCCATTTAGCCAGGGGAGAGTTGCATTCACATTAATTCATTCCTGTCACTGATTGACTTTATTTACCATGTCGGCAAAGGGTCACTTTGAGAATTGTTCTCTTGCGATCAATCGATGCCCTTAATTGAGACAGAAGAGAGCGCAATGAGATAATTGTCGTATGTGATTGACGTCCTCTACCAGGCGAGAGAGACCGTTGACATTTCGTGAATATTTAAATGTCCTTGTCTATAACGTCCAGTTACCTAAGACTCTGTGCCAAAGAAACTTAGAGAAGTTTGAAACCGGTAAAGAATTCCCCGGCTAAACAATGCACCTCATGGCGGGACCCCGGGGTCACGCATAAACGGAAGAATTCCTTTTTAAAATTCATTAATTATTGTTTTCCGACTCTAGTCCCACCGTACACATAAACGCCGCGACCCACCTGGCGCGGATCATTCTGTTGTCGTGTCGTCTAAGCGCATCGAGGACGAATGCGCAGAAGAAACAAAACTTTGATTAGCGCATCGTGTGGAGCTCGTCGAGAGGAATAGATTGCCGTATCGTCCGCCTTCAACAGACATAAAATGACGTCTTAACGCAGTCTACGTGATAGCTGGGGGCTTATGGGACCCCGGGGTCCCGCCATAAGGTTCAAATGTCCGGTGAGTTGTGCGGTGTCAGGGTCGCGAGGATTGCCGTCGAGAACTACTGGTATATAGATGAACGTTCTGCAGGACACTCTGCCCGCCAGCTTGTGTCTGTATATGAATTGTTATACTGGTAGGAACCTCCAGGTTACACCACCAGCCCACAGGGGATTATTGTGTCCGTCCGTCCGTCGTGCATCCAACAATGGGAGGGGTGGGGCTGGGTAGGGAGGGGAGGGGCTGGGTGTGGAGGGTGGGGCTGGGTGGGGAGGGGAGGGTGGGGAGGGGCTGGGTGGGGATGGTGGGGAGGGGCTGGGTGTGGAGGGTGGGGAGGAGCTGGGTAGGGAGGGTTGGGAGGGGCTGGGTAGGGAGGGTGGGGAGGGGCTGGGTGGAAGGGTGGGGCTGGGTGGGGGGCGGGAGGGGTGGGGCTGGGTGGGGAGGGGCTGGTCACCTCGTGGTGCCCTTATAAAACTCAACGTTTAACCTACTCACGCTGGCTTGTGCCCACCCTCACAGTCGGGCATATTTGCGGAATACACCACGTGGTGCCGCCGTTGACCCTGGCCATTGACCGAGCAACCCAACGTTCCTACCAGCTCCCACCGCAGGAGAATGTGTTATGTTCCCATGTCTGTATGTATATATGCCTGTGAATGCCTCGGCAGGTCAAACGCTGAAATGTATCCAGTGCCAGGGCAAAGCATGCAAAACCGAAGTCATTCCCAAAGACTGCGTGGCAGGACAAGATCGATGCTACACAGAGGTGGTGTCCGCCCCTGGTGAATTGCATGAGAACGCGCAACATACACGTGATGGTGTTTGTTTGTCTGGATATGTGTATTTGTGTATATGTGTGTCTGGGGAGCGGTAGTGTAGCAGTTAGCACTCTGCGCTACAAACCCGGCGACCCGATTTTTATTCCTGCTCACGGCCAACATTGGTGACGATTATCTGAACCGGTCCTGGGCCTCTCCAACCGGTCCTTAGCCTCAAATGAGTACCTGGTGTGATGTGTAAACATCGCCACTAGGGAAACAAAGGCGCCCGGCGTGGTGCTGGCCACCCACCCCCTCGTGTGCCGTGCCGGCCTTCATAGGTGCTGCTCGCTCACAGCACTTGCTCCAAAAGTCTGTTAAAGGTTTTATGGGGGATCTTTGGCTTTGTTTTTGTGTATCTAGATGTGTACAGAGTGCCCCGTCATATTGGGGAGCGGTGGCGCAGTGGTTAGAGCACCGCCCTACTGCCTGTAATCCAGGGTTTTTTTGGGTTAGATCGCGTAAATATATAAATGTGTCATTAAACCCGCCACCACCCGACTCAGCCAATTATTAAGGTTTGTCACGTAAATAGAACATGCCAATTCGTTACTAGTATAGCACAGCGGTGTGTTGGACAGCCAAGCCACAACGTTTACAATCTGAGTATGACGTTTTGGCAGTAATTACAACTAGCTTCATCAGGCGATGGCCAGATTTGTGGAGAAGTCAACCTGTTTCATTCCTTAAATACTACTGCACCGCACGACCAATAACAGTGACAGCGAATATCTGAACCGATTTTGGGCCTCCCTGAGCTCCACTCAGAGTTAAATGAGTACCTGGTGTGAAAACATCAGGACTTGGGAGACAAAGGCGGTCAGGCGTGAGGTTGGACACCTGGACACCCACCACCTCATGTGCCGTGCCGGCCTTCACAACTGCTCGCTAACAGCATCCACCCCAACAATCTGTTAAGGCTACACGGGGGATCTTTGTCTTTGACAATGAGTCCTCGAAACCAGATCAATTGAGGGTAGGAATGCCCCGTGGTAATCGTTTTGTTAACAAACCCCCATTATTTAACCGGCAACCAATGTTAAATTTAAAACAATGTTCCCCGGGTGTTTGCGCCTCACTGTTGTACAGCATCTCTTGAGATGTGTGGTCTGCAGTAAGACGCTTTATGAATTCAAGTTGATGCTCAATACTATGTATTATGCAATGAATAACAGCTTGGAAGTAAAAAGCATTGGCATGTATACATTTGTATACTTATATAGGTACGTGTCCGTATATGTATATACAGTATTTGTATGTACAGTAGAACCTCGCAGATCGAACGCACCAGAACTGGAGCAAATCGGTGATCGATCGATATTTAGTATTTCCGAACGAAATTCGGAGGTCGAACGGGGCAATTGCGACTTGAAAGAACCTATTCTTAGCTCTTTCGGTAAAGTCACGTTGAAGGGAAACAATAAAACAAAATATATAAAACAATAAAAATTCTCACGACGTTTCGACCATAACACAAACGGTCGTCGTCAGGTGTGATGACGTGACTTTACCGAAAGAGCTAAGAATATGAATTACTGCAGTCACGAAAGCTTTAAATCAAAATTGAAAGAACCTGTACACGGCTGAGACGCGTATGGCCAGCAGCGTGCATGACGCTTGCGCAGACAAAGGTTTTTACCGCGTGAGAGGCTCAGTTAACGCGTAGGCTCTCACACAGTCAGAAAGAGCTCAAGCGACTCACAGTTAGTGGCAGAAAAGAGGCACTAAAGAGAAAGCACCCCAGGAGGGCAGTGACCCGACGTTATTGTTTGGAAGGGGACTCCCCTTCCAAACAATAACACCACCACCACCTCCCTCCTCACCACCTTCCACTCAAGCCATTAACACTCCCTACTACAGGTAAAGTGAAGTTAAATGTTAATTTATTTCATATATTTATTCATTTATTCCATTTATTTATTGTGTTTCTTGTTTTTTTGGTATGATTTTATGCATGTAATTACTGTAAACTTTGTGTAAAAATGCTTTGTAATGAGAGATTTCTTGTGTCTGGAACCAATTAATGTCATGTACATAAATTCTTATGGGGAAATTTAATTCGGTGTAGGAACAAATCGGTGTTCGAATGGCCTTCTGGAACGAATGTAGTTCGATCTCCGGGGTACCACTGTATGTATATATTGCTATATAACTCCACATGCGTATACATATCTCTGCTTGCATCACAGATCCGTACGTCTCACCTGTTCTTGCCTTCCCCTGTGGTCTCCCCTCCTTGGTCTCTGGAACAGGTGCTCTGAACAGTGTGGCTAAGGGGTGTGCAAGGGCCGTCGAGTGTCAATATAAAGTTTGCTGCGCAACAAATAGCTGCAACATTGGTTTGCCTTTGCAGTGTATAACCTGCTCCTCACAGACAGAATGCAGCAACGCTCAGCCAACGTACTGCACCGACCCCTTTGAAACTACTTGCTTCACAGCTGTTGGAGAAACAGGTGAGGGGAAGGAACCTCTTGTTTAAATGAACACGTGGTGGATTAATCAGTGCTGTGAATTAAGGGACAGGTTAAATTCGAGCGGGAAGTCGACTCATGATCCCATCATCATCATCACCACCATTCCTCCTCCAGGGTGAACAACATTTCTTAGCTCCACTTGGTTTTGTCCAACAGTGGTTTTGTCCAACAGTGGTGATTGTCCATTGTTGACTGCCCTCCACCATAGGAATGTGGAATTTCCACCGCTGGCTCAGGACTACCGATGTAGTCGGTGCCTGTAGAAGTCTAACAGCGTTAAGACCGACGCGTGGCATCACTGTTTGACTGTGTCCGTTACAGGTGCCGTCACATACCTGCAAAAGGGGTGCCAGAGCGAACTCGCTTTTCACCTGCCATCTGTAGTCATAGCTCTTTGCAATGGAGACAACTGTAACGCACCTAGACCACTCAAGTGTGTTACCTGCAACTCATTCGACACCTGCACGAAGGAGAACGCAAAGTTCTGTAGAGATGCAGGCTCGAGATATTGCTACGAGACAACGGAGTTCGGAAGTAAGTTATCCCCCCCCCCCTTCCACGAACCGCGACTAAGTTACTCCGTCCAGATTTAACTCATCGAGTTTCTAATCGGATAATTTTCCTCCACGTACACCTTTTGGTCAACTCAATGAAATTGAACCTCGGCCAAGAACCAGACTTTTGACAAGGAAAACAATCAAAAATCGAAAGTTCTTATGTTCCTAGATATACACCTTGGCTGCGTCCTTGGAGTTCGTTACTTCACTGTTGCATCACTGCGGCACTTTTTATGTCACTGCAGCCTCCCTTTTAGACTGAACGAGAGAGTGCTGTTTGCAATCGAGCTATGAAGGTCAACACCGCACGCAATGTGGTGTGACCAGTACTAAGCCAGGCTTACTTTAATTCCCCAGTTTCTCAGGTTCACACACATTCGACGCCAAGTTAATATTAGAGGAGGCCCAAAACATACCGTATTCATAATACCACTTGGCACGATAAAAAAATGCACACTTCAATGCATAGCTTGCATAATAATCTATTTCGCCTTAATTACAAGTACGCGCTTGGAAAGGAATCACAAAGTATGTCAACAAACGTGGTTTGTTTGTCCTTGCAGAGATTCCCGGCTCTCCAGATTATTTGAGCTTGAGCAAGGGCTGCACCAGCAGCTGTATGACCTATTCAAAAGACAAGGCCTACACCAACCACTGCTGCCAGGAGGATGGCTGTAACAACAAGAGGCTTTTAAACGCTGCCACGGCCCCATCCGCCCACTATCTGGCTGGACTTAGCCTGCCTCTGATGATGGCCATTTTGCACTAAAGTGGCAACCATGATGGCTATTGCAGCCGAAGAGATCTAACAGAACCCCGCAGATTAATTTTCAAAGGTAGTTTTTAATCGTTTTCCATTTAAAAAAAGATAAACATAACTCATCCATATGATTCAAAATGAGTTAACGAATACTGTACATCGTTACATAGGATTCAGCATATATTGGTAATTTTTTTGTGTCAAGACCCGATTTCAGGAGATTACTGCATGGCGTGTTTTTAATTATATTCTTCAGGTGTTCTGTTTCATATCATGTTGTTAATTGAAAATTAAGTTGACCATAGAAAGCCTGTGAGCTATAAGGTTGGGTTCAGGCTTTTAGGCTTAGATATGGTGAATGCCGCGTGCCTTAGATGACATAAAAACTTGTTCACACCACCACCACTATCGCCACCACAGGTGAGGAAAAAGTCAGGGTCACTTTCTGTTTATATTCTTAGTTTGAGTCGACCTTAGGCCTCTTACACTTCCTACCTTCCACCCCGGTATAACATTCCAGGAATTGTACATTTCCCCGTGTGTATTTCCCCATTATTAGACAGTTCTGGTATTGTCACTTTACAGCCTACAATGAGGGAAAAAAGTATTTGATCCCTTGCTGATTTTGTACGTTTGCCCACTGACAAAGAAATGATCAGTCTATAATTTTAATGGAAGGTATATTTGAACAGTGAGAGACAGAATAACAACATAACAATCCAGAAAAACGCATGTCAAAAATGTTATAAATTGATTTGCATTTTAATGAGGGAAATAAGTATTTGACCCCCTCTCAATCAGAAAGATTTCTGGCTCCCAGGTGTCTTTTATACAGGTAACGAGCTGAGATTAGGAGCACACTCTTAAAGGGAGTGCTCCTAATCTCAGCTTGTTACCTGTATAAAAGACACCTGTCCACAGAAGCAATCAATCAATCAGATTCCAAACTCTCCACCATGGCCAAGACCAAAAAGCTCTCCAAGGATGTCAGGGACAAGATTGTAGACCTACACAAGGCTGGAATGGGCTACAAGACCATTGCCAAGCAGCTTGGAGAAGGTGACAACAGTTGGTGCGATTATTCGCAAATGGAAGAAACACAAAAGAACTGTCAATCTTCCTCGGCCTGGGGCTCCATGCAAGATCTCACCTCGTAGAGTTGCAATGATCATGAGAACGGTGAGGAATCAGCCCAGAACTACACGGGAGGATCTTGTCAATGATCTCAAGGCAGCTGGGACCATAGTCACCAAGAAAACAATTGGTAACACACTACGCCGTGAAGGACTGAAATCCTGCAGCGCCCGCAAGGTCCCCCTGCTCAAGAAAGCACATATACATGCCCGTCTGAAGTTTTGGTGAAAGTGTTGTGGTCAGATGAGACCAAAATGGAGCTCTTTGGCATCAACTCAACTCGCTGTGTTTGGAGGAGGAATGCTGCTTATGACCCCAAAAACACCATCCCCACCGTCAAACATGGAGGTGGAAACATTATGCTTTGGTGGGTGTTTTTCTGCTAAGGGGACAGGACAACTTCACCGCATCAAAGGGACGATGGACGGGGCCATGTACCATCAAATCTTGGGTGAGAACCTCCTTCCCTCAGCCAGGGCATTGAAAATGGGTCGTGGATGGGTATTCCAGCATGACAATGACCCAAAACACACGGCCAAGGCAACAAAGGAGTGGCTCAACAAGAAGCACATTAAGGTCCTGGAGTGGCCTAGCCAGTCTCCAGACCTTAATCCCATAGAAAATCTATGGAGGGAGCTGAAGGTTCGAGTTGCCAAACGTCAGCCTTGAAACCTTAATGACTTGGAGATCTGCAAAGAGGAGTGGGACAAAATCCCTCCTGAGATGTGTGCAAACCTGGTGGCCAACTACAATAAACATCTGACCTCTGTGAGTGCCAACAAGGGTTTTGCCACCAAGTACTAAGTCATGTTTTGCAGAGGCGTCAAATACTTATTTCCCTCATTAAAATGCAAATAAATTTATAACATTTTTAACATGCGTTTTTCTGGCTTTTTGTTGTTGTTATTCTGTCTCTCACTGTTCAAATAAACCTACCATTAAAATTATAGACTGATCATTTCTTTGTCAGTGGGCAAACATACAAAATCAGCAAGGGATCAAATACTTTTTTCCCTCACTGTATTTAGTCTGTCCCCATAACGGAATGTGGGTTGGATGCAGTGCAGTATTGGTCACGTGGCCATCTAAAAATGCCCCCCTCACTTCTATTCATCTCAAGATATCACGAGCACACTTTTATGAAATGGCGGTTGATCAAATATGGCTGCGATTCCTTAGAGCCATCCCAATGCTGCTTTAGCTGCCTCTTTATCCCCACCCAACCCAGACCGGCTCGTCCTTCAGTTTTGACTTTTAGATATGTTACGTCACATTATCACCACAGTCCCTGCGTTGAGCAATTTCTAACCCCCCCCCCACTGCTCAACACGTAGTTCAACCCATAAAAACCGCATTTGAATTGCAAGCAGCTGGAAACAAGTTGTGTGTTTAATCTGTTACGCACCTCCCCCCCCCCATAGCGTCACTTGAAGCTTTCGTGTGAACCCAGCCTAAGAGTGGAGACCGCTCACGATCCTTTGATTGCAGTGGTGGTCAATGCGTGGAACGTTACCCACGGGTGGATCCCAGGATGATTCGGAACAAACTGCAAAATAAGCGGGTGACAATTTTCGTCATGGCCGAGGGCAAATATACATCTCCAAGAATTCATATACATGCAACGGTCCTCCACAACGGTCCGCATAACATCAGCATTCCATAACATCAGCATTCCATAACATCAGCATTCCATAATCCCCTACATGCTGACCACTGGCGGAGCCAGTGGGGGGTGGGGTGGCACGTGCCCCCCCCCCAATGATCCGATCGAAATCCCTAATTTCGATCGGATCATTGGGGTTTATTAGTAATAAATCGGCATTTTGCGACCCCCACTGCCACTGTGTTGCATTATTACGTGCCAGGGACTCTATGAGATGATAGGACAATCGTCTGAGTCCATAATTGGCAATAAGTAACGGCAAAGCAGTTATAAGCGACTCAGAATTGTGCGCAGTTGCGTACACAGAGTTCACGACTTCCCTGAAGGCATCAACACCTTCAGCGAGCGCGATGCCGATCACACCACGCGGTTCGAATTTGACCCTCGATCGATGACTGAGCCATCGCCGCACACGCGTCGAATACAAAGCAAGGGACAAGTCCTTACTTGCTAACAACTCCTCTGTCATTTTTCATTGCTGGAGGGGTTGCCCCCCACTACCTGAAAATCCTGGCTCCGCCATTGATTGCTGACGATGTGTGTGATTAGTGACTGGGAATCTGGTGACAGGGATGAGGGAAGGGGAATGGGGACGGTGGGGATAACAAAGGGCACGTCGGAGGAGGAGGGACGAGAGGAGAGAGCTCTGTATGAAAGAGGGAGCTGTGTCTATGTGTGACGGAGATGGAACAAACGGACTTGGAACCCTTAACGCTCTCGTCGTGTTGGTGAGGACAGAGTGGCAGCTACTTGCATGCCGTATTAAAATAATAATAACATCCACCAATAGGTGGCACTGGTAATTTATTTCTAGAGACGAGTCAGGGGTGGAAGCAGGTTTATTGCATGTTGGTCAAAGCTTGCTGGTGGTGGATCGCAGATCCCCGGTGGAGATCCATCAAAGTGCATCAGAGTGTTGTACTGCAAGCCACAGACATACAAGCACATCCTCCAACGCTGCTGTGTTATAGTCCGTACTTCAGCACAGTCAACAGGCCCGAGCATTTAACTTCGTCACATTATCACCACAGTCCCTGCGTTGAGCAATTTCTACCCCCCCCCCCCCCCACTGCTCAACACGTAGTCCAACCCATAAAAACCGCATTTGAATTGCAAGCAGCTGGAAACAAGTTGCGTGTTTAATCTGTTACGCACCTCCCCCCCCCCCATAGCGTCACTTGAAGCTTTCGTGTGAACCCAGCCTAAGAGTCGAGACCGCTCGCGATCCTTTGATTGCAGCGGTGGTCAATGCGTGGAACGTTACCCACGGGTGGATCCCAGGATGATTCGGAACAAACTGCAAAATAAGCGGGTGACAATTTTCGTCATGGCCGAGGGCAAATATACATCTCCAAGAATTCATATGCATGCAACGGTCCTCCACAACGGTCCGCATAACATCAGCATTCCATAACATCAGCATTCCATAACATCAGCATTCCATAATCCCCTACATGCTGACCACTGGCGGAGCCAGTGGGGGGTGGGGTGGCACGTGCCCCCCCCCAATTGATTCGATCGAAATCCCTAATTTCGATCGGATCATTGGGGTTTATTAGTAATAAATCGGCATTTTGCGACCCCCACTGCCACTGTGTAGCATTATTATGTGCCAGGGACTCTATGAGATGATAGGACAATCGTCTGAGTCCATAATTGGCAATAAGTAACGGCAAAGCAGTTATAAGCGACTCAGAATTGTGCGCAGTTGCGTACACAGAGTTCACGACTTCCCTGAAGGCATCAACACCTTCAGCGCGATGCCGATCACACCACGCAGTTCGAATTTGACCCTCGATCGATGACTGAGCCATCGCCGCACACGCGTCGAATAAAAAGCAAGGGACAAGTCCTCACTTGCTAACAACTCCTCTATCATTTTTCATTGCTGGAGGGGTTGCCCCCCACTACCTGAAAATCATGGCTCCGCCATTGATTGCTGACGATGTGTGTGATTAGTGACTGGGAATCTGGTGACAGGGATGAGGGAAGGGGAATGGGGACGGTGGGGATAACAGGGGACACGTCGGAGGAGGAGGGACGAGAGGAGAGAGCTCTGTATGAAAGAGGGAGCTGTGTCTATGTGTGACGGAGATGGAACAAACGGACTTGGAACCCTTAACGCTCTCGTCGTGTTGGTGAGGACAGAGTGGCAGCTACTTGCATGCCGTATTAAAATAATAATAACAACATCCACCAATAGGTGGCACTGGTAATTTATTTCTAGAGACGAGTCAGGGGTGGAAGCAGGTTTATTGCATGTTGGTCAAAGCTTGCTGGTGGTGGATCGCAGATCCCCGGTGGAGATCTATCAAAGTGCATCAGAGTGTTCTACTGCAAAGCACAGACATACAAGCACATCCTCCAACGCTGCTGTGTTCTACTGCAAAGCACAGACATACAAGCACATCCTCCAACGGTGCTGTGTTGTAGTCCGTACTTCACCACAGTCAACATGCCTGGGCATTTAACGTTGTACGATTCAAATTCTTAAGAATGAACAACGTACAGCAGGTTCCCACAATCTCGATAACATCTTTTCTGGTACAAAAAAAATACTAATCGGCTAAACATATACATTTACAAGTGGTGCTAGAGTTTGGTGTTTTACACCACCATTTCATTTAAACTGAGCAAAACCATTACATTTATTTTTACCCAATAGGTTAACATTTACTGTGGTGGTGGTGAATTGCGCAAGCAAAGTCTAATGATTGGCAGCCTTTTTTAATGTCAAAGGCCCAAAGCTTAAGAGTCTATGAAACAGTTTTTTTATTTAATAGTTTTTCTGCAACTGTTGTTTGTGCCACGATGGCATTTCGGAGTACAACGACATTAAAAGTGTCGCTCGCTGCTGACAGGTGTCAAGCGAGTTTATTGATCGGTGTTGTGTAATTGTTTTAATAAATATTCCTTAAAGCCACAATAATCTTACTTTTCATAGCAGCCAAGCTGGTGTAACTTAACTTGAACATCTTCTCTCATTCGTGTGTTCCCTTTTTTGGTCTCTATAATGGACATGCATCCGATTCATATGTCAAAGCATGACGTATGTTCTGGTTAAATAGAAATATATTTTTTAGGCACATTAATATGCTGATTTGCATGATCAAGTTCAATTATTCAAAAATCACGCCAACCTGCTGTCTTCAACGTTTTTCATGAATTTGATCCTCATTTGCCTTCAATAACTCCCTTGGGTATACCAACACTAATACATTACCCAGTTGTATGCGTCCAACATTTATATTCAATTATGTAGCAAATTGTTGTAGACTACTATTCTTTAAAGTTTGATTTGAAGCTTTCGTGACTACAGGGATTCATATTCTTGGTTCTTTCGGTAAAGTCACGTAGAAGGGAAGCAATAAAATAATAAAAATATAAAACAATAAAATTCAAGCAATCATCATCATCAGGTGTGAAAAGCACACCTGATGATGATGATTGCTTGTGTTGCAGTCGAAACGTCGTGATAATTTTATTGTTTTATATTTTTATTATTTTATTGTTCCCCTTCTACGTGACTTTACCGAAAGAACCAAGAATACTATTCTTTAGCTGATATTTATATCATGAGGACAACCTTACAACATTCTTTATTATATTTTTAAAATATAGGTTCCTGTTGTTTTTTCCCACATGTTATTTTAATCATTCTGGAAATTATCAATCAATATCCAGTACAGTACCCATTTGTACATTATGAAGAGGCATTTGACTCGGTGCAAATCATACAAGCACTCACAAAATAAGGCCAGAATAAAATATATTTAGATAAAAAGTCTTCACAAGGAAGGAACAAAGAAACACGCTTTCTCAAAAGTTATTCATAGTAACATTAGAAAAGCTTTTCCAAAATCCGAATTTAGCTAAATTAATGCAAACACATACATGGATTTTTTTTATCATCTCAGATTTGTTGATGACAGACACACCACGGAGTGTCATACCTAATTAACAACTAATTACAAAAAATCACCCCCAATCATCACTATTGTGGGATTTTATTTATTAATCAAATTGTTTCCTTGAAGATCTTGAATCACCAGCTTGCATTGATCCAAATCAAGGAGTGGAACCGCTCCGGCCCTTAATTGTTCGAGTATATTGCTGTTATCAGAGGATCATTATGGGTCCTAAGTTCCCCTTCTTCAACCTGCACTGACGAGCTGCACACACGTGTTGGAGACTCGGCAGACACATGGCCAGTGAATCATAACTTGGGGCAAAGCCCTGGGAAAATATTAGTATTCGACTCAGATATGCTTGGTCAGTGAGTCATCTTCGAGGACAAAGCCCTGGGCAATAATTGACTGGCAATGAATGTGGACCAGGGGATACAAAGGGGAGAGAGGAGAGTGGAGTTCTGCATGCGGAGTACTGAATCCTTGCGTGTGCTACCTGCCGTATGACCGTGGACGTCACCGGTGGGTGATCTAATAAAAACACCATTGCTGAACACGGCGTGAGCGGAATCCTTTCACATGCACTGTATACGCATTCCGAGAGGTTCAATAAAAGGCGATTGTGAAAAGGAGTGGGTGATGAGGCGCATCGTTTCCTTGTGTCAGGAGTGATCACATGTATGTGAGATGTATCAGCCTCACATGAGTAGATGATGTGGTAGTAAAATGTCAGCACCAATTCGGATAAATGGGAGATATCTCTATTTGTGGCAATTTGGGGGGGGGGGGGGGGGTGCTGCATCACTTCAACATATTGTGTTAAAAAAACTCAAAACATAATTAGCAAACGTTTTGTTGGAAACCAAAATCATGATTGAGTCGGGAAGGCTATGGCTTGAAGGGGGTGCGTGGGGGAAGTGAGGTTGTGAAGGAGTTTTGTGGAAATGCTTTGCATGTGGCGGTATTGGTTTGTGTGTGTGTAGACAGGTGGCGAGCGGTAGTGGAGCGGGTAGCGCTACGAACCTGGCGACTCCAACTCGATTCCCGCTCACGGCCAACACCAGTGACCATTATCTGAACCGGTCCTGGGCCTCCCCTAAGTCGACTCAGTCTCAAATGAGTACCTGGTACGGTGTGCAAACATCGCCACTAGGGAGACAAAGGCGGCAGGACGTGGTGTTGGCCACCCACCCCCTCGTATTCCGTGCCGGCCATCATAAGTGATCGCCAACAGCACTTGCCCCAACAGTATGTTCAGGTTATACGGGGATCTTTGTCTTTGTATGAACCCATCAAACTGAGTTTAGAACCTTGAACAACATCAGAACATCAGCAGCAGTAGTGGCTGCATCATCATCAGCATCAACAATGATCAGAATCAACATCATAACAATGGTAACATTAATCATTAATTATCAATAGCAGAAAGCAGACTAAATCACCAGCGCAATCATCACTATAGCATCGTCTTTGTTTTCAAAGTACTTTTATTATTTTTTTCCAGCCGGACAGGATCACAATGATAAAGCGAATTACTTCAGAAGGGGTTGGGGCGAGTATTTATCAATGGGCTCATTGCAGACACACAAACTTCATGAGAGACGCCTTCACCTGAGCACGTGCGCTGTTTGTGTGCGGAGCGGTGGCGGATTGCGCTTCGAACCATTCCGTCGACCCGAGTTCGATTCCCGCTCACGACCAAATAGCAGTGGCGAACGTCTTAATCTAGATCCTGGGGTCTCCCTTAGTGCGACTCAGCCATAAGTGAATACCGAAGTGCGATGTGTAAACATCAGCACTGTGTTATACCGCACCACCCTGTAATTGTGTGCCATGGGAGCATCAACAGGCGATGGTCTCAACAAGTTTTAATAAAATCTTAACACGCAAAGGTGTACGTTGTATGTGTGTGTGTCATACAATAATAACAACGTTACGAATGCATCTGCTATCACTGTCGTGGCCGCCGCGCTCCGAGCCCCATTTTAGCCTTTCAGCAGAAACATCGTGGTGGTCAGGAGAGGCAGGGTGAGGCTTTGAAAGAGGGGGTCAGACAAGCCCCGTGCGGATCCGCTGTTGCAGTTGTCAGAGTTGCAGCAAACGGATGCATTTTTGCAACTGTCCTCGCAACCTTTTCCTGAAGGGAGCAAGCGGGGAAATATGTCACGTGTTAGCAGGGACGATGGGGATCGAGATGGCCGGGCAACTGTTGAAACACGAGAAGGGAAAAGCGAACAAAAAGGTGATGTCCGTTTCAAGTGACCTCTGGTCCACACAGTAGGGAACAGCACTGCCACTCGCCCAGCCACAGAGAGCAATGTTCGTTGAATGACAGTCGAACCGACGGTGTGAATTGTCAGTGCTGGAATTTATACAAATTAAGCGCAAAACCAAATTTTAATGTGATGGGGGTTTTTATTTCTCTCGTGCAACGATGACTGGGCTGAGTCTAAAGCACTCCACTAGAGAACCCGGTAAATCACAGGTAGCTGCTTGGATTCGAACCCAGGCTCTCAAGCGGTGCATGCCTGGTCAGCTCTCTGACCTCTGAGCCACCGGGCCACCCCGGCAGGCCATAATTGTTCATCTGGCCACACAGTGGCAGACCAATTGGGGTCTAGCGACTCGCGAGGTCTCATGAGCTACGTGTCTCACACTCTCACGACGGCACTCACTGGATTCCCACGCACTTATCAAACTTTTAGAATCTGTACACTGGAAAAAAACTAAAAAGACTCTAGCGTGCATAACAATTCCCTATCACGTGGAATTGGTGAAACACCACCAGCACTCACTGCAGGAAGTTATTTATAGATAAAGTTATTGTTGAACCAGTGGTCGATATCCCACATTACTATGTCAGAAGCTGGTCTTTATGTAGGACAAGCATTCGTGAATTATTGTAAAGAAGTGCTCTACTTTTTGTATCTGCTTTAGAGGGATGACCAACTGAGTAAACTCCCAAGCAGGATTTAGGCTTGCAATTTGACGTATTCAGGTATGTGTACCCATGCATCTATTAATCGATTAAAATAAATTCATGCTCACAATACATGCTACCTATATACGAATATATGCATACCCATTTACGGTCTTTGGCCAGGAAAGTCACAAAAAAAATTCACACGAACGACGCATTCACGCAAGCACCCGATGCTCCGTTTTGAAATTTTAAAAAGAAACATCTTTGAATTGTGTTATGTTTTGAATTAGATAATTGTATTTCTTTATTAAAAGCTTATATCATTTTACATCTGGAAGACTTAATTGAAAACGACATTTCGTGTGAATTTTCTCCCGTCGTTAAGTAGATGGCCTTGCTGGGAGTTCGGTTCAATTACATCATAATATAATTGCCTACACTTTATAAAGATACATTTTTTGATGGTGATGTTGTTAGTGGTAGTACTAGGCATGCTGG
Organism: Petromyzon marinus; assembly: GCF_048934315.1. Lineage (NCBI taxonomy): Eukaryota > Metazoa > Chordata > Hyperoartia > Petromyzontiformes > Petromyzontidae > Petromyzon > Petromyzon marinus. Next base: position 26,233,963 of record NC_133667.1, on the reverse strand, counting down.
CGCCAACACTTTTTGTGGCCCATGAGGAGGTCAGCCAGGAAGAGAGACCCCGAGCTCGCTACGCTACTCACTGGTTCCGTTGAAATCCGTGATGCAGTGGATGGCCTTGTCAGCTGGACACTTGATTGGTTTCGAATTCTTGCATTGATCGACGCCATTACACTCATGACATTCCAAAGCATGGCCTGAGAACAGACAGTACAGAAGCGATGCCATTTTACACAGCGTCTACTTGCAACGACATCTCAAGACATTTCACGGCAGTGGAGTGACCCTCGTTGTGTAAACATCGTGTATGGCGCGAGACACAGGGGAGGTTCTTGTGCAGTAGGAACGGTCATTAAGACATTGAGTTAGGAGGCAGTCAGACATAGAGAACAAGAGGGAGGTCTTAAGCCTGGGCTTGAACAGAAAGACTGAATGAGCAGTGAAGAAGACCAGGAGGCGAGAGTTGCAGACAGTAAGGCCAGCACAGGAGAGGCAGCGACCTCCCATTGAGTGGAGGTTTCCTGGAGGATTCGATACAAACGCTTGATTTTCTGAAGCGAAGAGCGCATTAAGCGAGATGAGAGGGGAGAGATAGTCAGGGGCGAGACCGTGGAGGATGTTGAAGACAGTAAATGCAATATTGTACTTCATGAAGGAATTAATTACAATATGCATCAGGTTGATGTGATATCGTTTACGAGTTTGGGTTAAAACTATGGCAGCTGCATCTCAGATCATCTTGAGTTCGGAGATGATGTATTTGAGAGACTGTAGAGGAAAGAGTTCCAATTGTAAGGACGTAAAGAAGGCATGGGATAAGGAAGTTAGTGAATATTGAGAGATGTTGCACGGATGGAAGCAGGAGGTCATGCAGAGTTGAGTGATGTGGAAGAAGGAAAGTCCAGGATGAGCGGTTGTCACTAAGGACATGGACAAACTTTGTGAATTGTCACGTGCGAATGTTGAGCTGTAGTTCGCAACATTCTGGTGAAGACACCCCGTGTATTTGTACTCCCAACGGCGTGTTCTCCTCATCCAGCAGTGGATTGACACGAGGGCTGTGCACGTGCGTGGACTGCACACACGGGCGGGGTCGCGGTCAGTTTCTCATTATGGAGACCACTGGTAAAATTTCCACAAAGCGGTACTTATTTCCTCGACCCTAATCTACACGCGTTTTGTCAGAAGTAACAGAATCCTGTAAAAAAAATAACAACGTTACAGCCATTCATGAATCCACTGCTGCATGCAAGTCTCGTCCCCTACGCTACGTCCATCACGCAGGGTTTTGTTTTTACCATACTTCACCACCTTGGCCATTGCGGGTTGGTCAAGCTTTGCTTTGGGCGGCATCCAGGACTGGTTCAAATAATACTCGCGAGTGATCTTATCTGTGGCCGGGAATTAACCTTCCTTGGCTTGTCAGGCTCAATAGAGTGCACTAACCACTTCACCACCGCTCCTCGCGATCCTTCCATAGTGTAACAGCGACTGCCAACATTTATGGACCATGGGGGGCCCCACTGTCAACAATAAAACATCTGGAATTTTGTGGGGGGGGGGGGGGGCGGAATAATAACAAATGGTGTCTGCAATATTTCCACGGGCCACTGCCGCATTAAATGCCGTATACTCAGAAGTCGACAATTGGCATTCGGCTCCTGAACACGTTGTTGCCCCTTCGCAAGAACTGAACAGAAGAAAGTAGACGCGATTTTCAGAGCGCTAACAAACCGCGCGCCGTGAAATCACCGTGTGTTCATGTCACACGGGACTCGCGTTACGCTCACGAGACACAAATGAACGGCCCCGGGTGACACTCGAAGGAGCTTTGGGGACTTTGAAATGGCGTTGATCGGTCCATCATCCATTGCGCTACCATTATTCGAACAGCGGCGTACAAACGCAATGACCTAACGGTGCACAGCAGATGTTATAGACTGCCCCCGGGGCTACATTGTGATCAGATGGCAGTGCAAACATATTCTATTGTTGTATCGTACTATGCTCCATGCTCCCCACCTTCACGAACCCGCAGTGCCCAGCACGGTGAGTTACGGTCAAAGACTCGCACGAGGCGGGGAGGCCATCATCCAGGAATGGATTGACGAAGCCCTGCATTGACAACGCACCTGAGGTGAGCAGGAGGGCGAACAGGCAGGCGAGGAGAATGAGCAGGTGAGGAGTGACCTCCATCACGGCGACCTGGAGAGACGATTACGAGGAGTACGGAAAGGACGTGGGGAGGGTGGACCACCAAAGGGGAGATGGAGCGAGTGGAGAGCGGAGCCTCACAGTCTCTTTATATATAGAGAGGCAAATCTGGCTGTGTTGGGACTGCGGTGGGACCTGCCCTTACGAACCTCCAAAGACGACCGCACAAGAAAATGTGTGCTTGCAGATTAGGTCCAGACGCAACCACAGTGGAGCTCTTGGGTTATATTTTGCGTGTTTATGTGAGATCAAAGATATCGCCATTTCATAAGAACGTCGCCATCATCATCATAATCATCGTCGTCGTCGTCGCCATTAAAAACAGCGGTAGCAGGCTAAATTTGTAATCTGTTGCAACCCCCCAAAGTGCCATACGAAAGAGTAATATAAATAAGAATAACAAGCAGCTTCATCATCTTCATGGTTCTTTCGGTAAAGTCACGTAGAAGGGAAACAATAAAATAAAACAAAAAATCTAAAACAATAAAATTCTCACGACGTTTCGACTGCAACACAAGCAATCATCATCAGGTGTGAAAACCACAACAAATTTTTTTGAAAAAAGTGGCGTTTATTTTTAACGTTAGCACCACGGAGAGCGATTTGACAGTTTGTTCAAATGGACGAGTCCATCTATGTTCGGAAAAGAGGAGGGGGAGACGACAAATAATGGATGCGGTCTGAAAGCCACCTTAAGCGTGATCAATCAATTAAGACCCGAAATGGTTTATCAAATCCTTCCAATGATTGCTAAGCCAGAATCCATCTTCTTGGTTGAAATTGTCTCTGTGTTTGTATGTGTGGATAGCCTCATGAACGAATCTCTCATGGTAGCCAGATGGCTTACAAAGAACCTCTGTCTTGGAGAAGTCAATGTCATGTAAACCTACTGAATCATAACAGTGATCTGCCACGGCCGAGGTGTTGGTCCTACCGTGTTTTAGGTCTGCTTTGTGTTCACGAATGCGGTCCGAGACATGTCGTTTGGTTTCTCCAATGTAACTACTACCACAGAGGCAACTTAGTTTGTAGACGCCAGGGTACTGTATGTCCGGAATCACATCTTTTACAGATGGAACCAGGTCACGGATTTTATGTAATGTGTTGAATCGGACCTGGATCTTGTGTTTATTCAAGATGTTTGGAGATCTTTTTTGTGATCCCCGCAATTTAGGGTAAAGTGATGGTTTTGAAAGGTTCCTCAAGAGGGTCCTTCTTCATGGTTGGAGTGACAGCTTTGCGGATTGTGTAGTCGAAATAACCATTAGCATCAAGAGCTTGGTGTACGTGCTTGAGCTCACTGGCTATATGTTCCTGGTCGGATATGCATTGGGCTCTATGGTGCAGAGTCTTGATGAGGGAATTCTTCTGGGATGGATGGTGGTGGGAATCCGGTTTCAGGTAAGAATCCGTATGGGTAGCTTTCCTGTAAACAGAGTGGCTCATTGAACCATCAGGTCTCTTTTTTATTAGGACATCCAAAAAAGGTAGCTTACCATCTTTTTCGACTTCCATGGTAAATCTGATGGCTGGGTGTATGGAATTGATGTGGTCAAAGAATTGGTCTAGAGCAGGCATTACATAAAATCCGTGATTTGGTTCCGTCTGTAAAAGATATGATTCCGGACATACAGTACCCTGGCGTCTACAAACTAAGTTGCCTCTGTGGTAGTAGTTACATTGGAGAAACCAAACGACATGTCTTGGACCGCATTCGTGAACACAAATCAGACCTGAAACACGGTAGGACCAACACCTCGGCCGTGGCAGATCACTGTTATAATTCAGTAGGTTTACATGACATTGACTTCTCCAAGACAGAGGTTCTTTGCAAGCCATCTGGCTACCATGAGAGATTCGTTCATGAGGCTATCCACATGTACAAACACAGAGACAATTTCAACTGAGAAGATGGATTCTGGCTTAGCAATCATTGGAAGGATTTAATAAACTATTTCGGATCTTAATTGATTGATCACGCTTAAGGTGGCTTTCAGACCGCATCCATTATTTTCCGTCTCCCCCCTCCTCTTTTCCGAACATAGATGGACTCGTCCATCTGAACAAACTGTCAAATCTCTCTCCCTGGTGCTAACGTTAAAAATAACCGCCACTTTTTGAAATGTTCTTGTTATGATTTTCACACCTAATGATGATTGCTTCTGTTGCAGTCGAAACGTCGTGAGAAGTTTATTGTTTTATATATATTAATTATTTTATTGTTTCCCTTCTACGTGACTTTACCGAAAGAACCAAGAACATGAATCCCTGCAGTCACGAAAGCTTTAAATCAAAATTTAGCTTCATCATCATTATCACCATGACAATGTTCATTTACCTTTGGAAATCCCCTTGAGTACGGATACATAATAATGTCATCAGCAGCAGCAACAGTTCCAGCAGCAAGAAGAATACCATCAGCAGCGTAGCATTATCATAATCATTGATATAATTTTTCCAGGAAAGCTTCATTACAGTTTCATGCCTCTTTCCATCAGCAGCAGCAGCAGCAGCAGTCCCAGCTTGAACAATATCTTCATCTCCATAATAAAAAATGTTGGGGTAAGATCGCGTAAATATAAATGTGTCGTTAAACCCGCCACCACCCGACACAGCCAATTAGTAAGGTTTATAACGTTAACAGAACGTGCCAATTCGTTACTTGTACAGCACACCGGTGTGTTGGAGAGCAAACCTGCAACATGTACTAGTAACGAATTGGCATGTTCTGTTTACGTGACAAACCTTACTAATTGGCTGTGTCGGGTGGTGGCGGGTGTAACGACCCTTTTATATTTACACGATCTAACAAAAAAGAAAACCTCTACTATGGATGATATTGATCGCAAATGGCTACGTGTTAAGCTCAATATCTTCATCTGCATCATCATCATCATCATTATGATCATCTGCTAGGATGACTTTACGATACAGAACCACCGATTGAAAAGTTTAACCGAATTTTGTTCATACAAGGAAAGAGGGCAGCCCTCATCTTCACTGGCTTTCCTGAACCAGTAGTGGAAATGACACATTCCTATGGCGGGAAACGACCACTACTTGTTTACCTCCCACAGAGTGGTGACACATTTTAGCGACCTCAAAGAATGATGGTGATGAAGATTATAATAGGGCTGAGTTCCACCCAACCGGGAATCGAACTCATGGGTTTTCCACTGAGTTTCAAGTTTCATTTTCAAGTTTCATTTATTAGGTATAGCCCTGTGAGCCATGCGGCTCTTAAGTCGGGTGCAACCGCAACAAGCAAAATTTGAACACAGAACATGTTAAAGCAACAGAAACATCCTGGAATAAACCAGCAAATATTCCACACACAAAAAAACGTATTAAAACGCTGTGTGCAAAAATCAATGTGGTGCAAGCCAACAACAACAACCACAAGCCAATTTAGATTAACCATATGTGGAGGACTTACCATGCCAACACCCGATTAAAGCGCTTTAAGTAACCCGTCTGGATGTTATCTCCTCGCTTTTAATAGTGCTGGGTAGGTCTGGGCATTTCAGTTTCCTCAAACATGAAGCAAACACATTTTATCGCTTAAAATAATTGGCCAAACGTATGAATGTGGAGAGGGGCTATGACCAAATCATGCACAATGTGTCCAATCTGGTCAGATCTCCAAAGCCAAGCAGGGACGAACCTGCATAGTGCTTGGATGAGCGACCACCATACTTTAAACCGGTGTTGTAGTTTTTTCAGAGCTAAACTAAACAAAAAAACTATGTTTTAGTTTACCAGGTAAGGCCACTGAGCTATTTAGCTATTTTTCTAGAAGCGACCTAAGCCACAAATGATAGCTCAACGAAGTGGCCCATAATGTAGACATTTATAGCAGCCAAATGCTCTAAACGCATCTTCATTAATGTGGAGGTGAAAACCGGAGCACCCGGATAAAAATGCACACGATCACGGGGTGAGAGACACCGCAGACTCCAAATGTACAAGCGTTAGAGTCGGGATCGAACACACGACCTCCTGTATACCAGGCAACGGAGTTAACATCTCGCTACCAGGGCTACGTTGTGGGAAGCAGAGGGCGGTGAAGCAAAATACACCATCGTACTGTACTTATGTGCTGTAAAAAAGGGCCATTGGCCCACACGTCGCCCATTAAATTTGGTGTTTTGGACTGCACAGCACTATTTATGCTCGATGCACTGACCAGCGTGGTAAATTGCAGGATGGTCAAATCACTCTCATGGCCCCATGGTGTGGGGAGGGCCTCGTATAGCAGTGGAGCTGTGGATTGAGAAAATTACTCGAAGATGTTTTTGGCATTATTATTTGATGCCAACAGTCTGAGGGCATGCAGGCCAAGTTTTAAGCATCACTGGAATGAAATCGGAGTGAGACTGACAGAGAGGATGGCATTAACGATTGACGCCCACCTCCCCGCTCCCTGTGAGCGGGCGGGGCGCGACGTCCACCCCCTCCACTCCCCCTCCTCACTGCTGGAGTGGGGGGGGGGGCACGTGCCCCCCTAATGATCCGATCCAAATTCCGAATTTCGATCGGATCATTGGGGTTTATTCGTAATACATCGTCATTTTGCGAACCCCACTGCCACCTTGTAGCATATTATTAAGTGCCAGGGACTCAATAAGATGATAGGACAATAGTCTGAGTCCATTATTGTCAATAAGTAACGGCAAAAGCAGTTATAAGTGACTCAGAATTGTGCGCAGTTGCGTATACAGTACACGACTTCCCTGAAGGGATTCACCTTCAGCGAGCGCGATGCCAATCACACCACGCGGTTCGAATTCGACCCTCGATCGATGGCTGCTCCACCGCCGCACACGCGTGGAATAAAAAGCAAGGGACAAATCCTTACTTGCTAACAACTCATTACTTACTAACAACTCCTTACTAAAAACTCCTTACTTACTAACAACTCCTCTATCATTTTTCATTGCTGGAGGGGTTGCCGCCCCTACCTGAAAATCCTGGCTCCACCATTGCCCCTCCTCCTCGTTGGCCGCCTCTCGCTGGGCCCTCGCCGATCAGGTAATCGGCCCCCCTGCGCCAGCGCCCTCTCTGAGGGACATGGCTAAGTGGCTGGCTCACCACCGGTGATCTCGTACACGCCCACATACACCACCACTAATACGAAGGCGGCTGCGTGCACGCACGCGCCCCTGCAGGCGCTCGTTTTACACAAAGGCTAGCGCTAAAGAAAACGGCTGTGTGAATATGCGCACGCACCTCTGGGTGTTTAAGCCCTAATCCGCTTGCACACAAGGCTAGCGCTAAAGGGCTGCGCGAATTTGCACGCGCGCCTCGCCGTCAATATGTTTTAATACACGCGCGCCTCACACACACCCCCTGCGCTCGCTCTCACGCACACCGTCTCCCCGCGCAGTCGCACCACACACAAATCACAGACACCACGCCGATGTTCTACCCACACACACAGAAATCACACTGTATCGATACACTGTACTAAAGTTTATTAACGGCGCAAATACACACTACCGGGGGGGGGGGATATTTTGCGAGAAGAGCTTAGCCTAACTCTGCCTACGAACTCAGTCACTCAAACGTCCTACCACGTACCTCGTAGCTCTACTCACGGCGTCGCACGGACGCTGTGAGAGTCAGAGGGAGAAGGACGAGAGAAAATTTCACCTATCACTAGCACTCACTGGCATCACACGGATGCTGCGAGCAGCTCGAGGAGGCAGGAGGTTGAAGACAACTGACCGAAATTGTCCCGGGCTGCGCTTCTTATTCTCTTAACTTCATAGGTGCCATTGTACCGCGCGGCCAATCGTGCGCTTACCTGCAGTTACCGCTCCCCCCCCCCTGTTACCGGTGGGCGGCGGCGGCCACCCATTGCCCCTTTGTATGGAAGGGCGCTTGCGCCCTTCTTGCTCAATGTTCAGCCCTCCGTTCTCCCCTCCGAGTTGTACCTCAATTCGGTTGGCCCAGGGAACATTTTGCTTCTGCGCCCATACAATTATAAACCAATTTTAGGGGCATCGCAATGTAACCTCTCCTGCGAGGGTCGGCCAATCTCCTGGCACCGGGAAACCTTGGGACTTTCCCTCTAGGGGCCCTTCGGATTAAAACCCGATGTGCCAGGGAACCCCCCGCCAGGGCACTACGTGGGTGCGCTGTGTGCGGGTGGCGTGTTTAGTGCGGGGGCCAGGAGGGAATCGCGGCGCTTGCAGAGTTGCTCTATGGTCGTGGCACCACAAAAGCAAGCAGATGAGACGGAAGATGCAAACTCCAAATATACTGGTGTCAGAGTCGGGTTCGAACCCACGACCTCCTCCATTCCAAGCGAGATAGTTAACATCTGACCACCATGGCATCCCAAACCTACTGATACACCTATTTAGCTTTACCTTTTTGCTGCTGCCTTATAACTAAAGTGGGCCAACGTTTTGGACAGCTGCCCTCTTTCAGAGCAGAGCATTTTCACCGTCTTTTAAGCCAGGGATGGGGAACCTAAGACACAGGGTCTGGTAAACAGTCTTAGACATATTCTTGGTTCTTTCGGTAAAGTCACGTAAAAAGGAAACAATAAAATAACAAAAATATAAAACAAAATTATCACGACGTTTTGACTGCAACACAAGCAATCATCATCAGGTGTGAAAACCACAGCAAGAAAATTTGAAAAAAGTGGTGGGTTTTTTTTAGACATCATTTCATATGGCCTGTGGCTACATAAGGGCTACCTCCCAGGAAATGGTATACAGTACAGCACTGTATATCCGTCACTGCCATGAGCACGGCCAGTCGTCGCTCCTGTATCTGTGATGTTCCGCGTTGACGCTAAGGCGTGTGTTTTGTATGACCGCGTGGCCTGCCGAATGCATTTGTATTTGAAAATACTATTCAGCCCGCAAATAAGGGGACGCCTGTAGTTTGTATAAGATCGGCATTGATTTCTCTCTCCCAAGTATATTTAAATTGTGCTTGCAAATTGGCATCATGAGACATATTTTGCTGGCAGAATTATCAGAGCGAGCAGTTGCATCACACCTCGTGTTGGGGAATGGCCCCAGGAGATGTTTGAGAGAAGCCACCTCAATAAGCCTGTAAGCTACATTTCGTGATGCACCTCTTGATATGCCCTGTGAAGAGTGTGCATTTATATGTGCATCAAACTAATGTATTCCGTCCTCGGAGCTAGAATTATTCTTAAGTGACAGCAACATTAATTTCATTATTGTTTATGTTCAACAAATATTAATAACTAGCCATTTGCCCATCCAAGGACGGATGTATTGCAGTAAATCTGAAACTTGTAAGCGAAAATCAGACCGCGACGTGATAATCATTGCATTAATGCGTGTGCAACGTGTAAGGCCGCGGTAACACAGACCTGTTTCATTTTAAGGTTTTAATCCCTTGTTCATTATGACGTCCTTTTTACTTCTATGTCTCAAGAGCGTTACGGAAACGGCGTGACATGAGGGTTCTGCCTTTGTAGTGAGGGTTGTAAGTTGACGCCAAGGGGGGGGAGGAGGCGCCTCGGCCCCCCATGTGGGGTGACGTCACCCGCTAATTATTATGAATGACCATGATTATTAATGAGGGGAGAGGGTGCTTCATGTGCAGTGACGTCACCTGCTCATGATTATTAATGAGGGGGGGGGTCCATGTGGAGGACGTAAGCTGTTAATGATAATTAATGAGGGGGGCTGTTCGATGTGGAGTGACGTCACGAGCGTTAAGGACAGACATTCCTGGGTTATTATAGTTGGTATTATTTATCCAGGAAAGCCACACTGAGCGGAAGTACATTTTTTTAGGAGGGTCCTGCATTGGGTTTTTAGTTTAAGATGTTTTCAGCTAATTAATGATGAGTGTTTGTTTAACATCTGGGATTAAACCGGAGCACCTGGAGAAAAGCCGCGTGTGCGAGGGGGCAACGCTCTATCTCCATACAGATAATACCAGATTGAGATTCGCCCATTTGCTGTACTGCCTTCTGACAAGCCAGGGTATGGCACCTCCTCGACGCCCACGGGAAGGGAGTTTAACAACATTTGTTCGATCCACCAATCTAGTCACCAGTGATCAGGCCGAGACCATTAACTCGCTACACTTGAAATAACTCTTTTAATCACGGGTGGTTGATCAAAATCGTCTGGCGATGGCCACCTGGGCAGTCCGGCCCGCACCACCGATTAGCACGGTTGCCTTACGTACGGTGGGAAATAAGTTCAACATGCATAACCTCATCATCGCGGACTTGCAGTTAGGAGGTGGTTCAAATGCGTTTTTTTTCCCATGCAAACGTCGGGTAAATTTTTCAAGAGGTCGACAGATTAGCATATTGTTTTTGCTAACCAATGTTGTGAGGTCACACTAACCTTTACACGCCAATGTAACGCATATATACTGTATAAATAAAAACAAAGTTAAGAAAGTAAACCATATAAAAGCCTTTTCTAGATTTGAAGCTTATAAAAGCCACAACATTGAACGATGAGTCATCCATTAGTTCTTTACTGTTGGCGCAGTGTTTTCCAATACACTTCAATGTGTGCCAGCAACATTCTAATACTTTACTTTTAATGTACATGATTTTGTGTAGTAATACATTATGATTGTTGAAGGGTTTGTTAATCAATAGCCACTGTTCGGTAACGATTCGTATGGCAATAAAAAAAAAACTGGGAATCTGTTTTTGTTTTACATTTAACTCGCAAACCGCACCTGAATTCTCAGAGGCCCCATGGAGTAAAGTTCGGTCTCCAACTGTAATTATTCACACTCTCTCTCTCTGACATGCCGATGTATGTGCTATATGAAGAAGGGCTATTTCTTAAAAGTCACCTATATTATGTTTTCCTTTACAGGTCGGTGTAGTTGACGAATGTGTTGATCTGCTGTGTAATTAAGTGATGGTGTCCAATAGGGTTGTTATAAGTGGGGTTTATTTGCATTATTGGCAACTCCATGGACAAAAAAACGGTTACCGGTTTTCCGCATAACATCGAAACGTCTGGACCAATAAACAAAAACGTTTACATATTTCCCCGAGTGTCTCCGTGTGCTGCTCGATGATGCTGTTTCTACATGAGCCCTTCGGGTGAGGTTCCACATCTTCAGAGATATGATGCTTGTGCAGTTCACCAGCAAATGTTAATGCCTTGTCCTAAGGTGTGTTGAAGTTTGTCGATGTCACGCATCTTTCAGTTAAAAGATTAGCAACGCGATATCAATATTTTTAAGTTATTTGTACTACTTACGTTTACAATTGTTTAGTGCGATACGGCACTCTGGGATAAAGTTATGCGTTGTTGGCAAACCGGTGGTTTTGTGCATTTCACGCGAAGTGAATTGTGCGCTCTGTTTAATCGGCAAGCTGAACAACCCGCAGAGTAATCTTTCTGCACAGCTTCAATTTCCGTCTGGCATGTGCCAGTCCTGGGACACGTCATCGTTCGTCCGTCCTCACTCGTGCCATCTCCACTCGTGCCCTCTCCAAACGCCGATCTGCGCACCTTGGTTGCATTCTGCGACCATAGCGACCTCTACCGATGCAACACAACTCAACAACGCATTCGTCAATAACGCCGCCTTAATTATGGTCAAATGCGTACCTCGGGCGACGTTTCGGTTAATTTGCCCTTCTGCATAGCACACCAAATACCGTGTCTACCGACAGAGAATGGTAATCTGTGCACAGGGAGAGCGGGCGGCGGTGGTGATGAAGAGTGCTGCCGCTGTTGACGATAATGGTTCTATTTCGATTTAAAGCTTTCGTGACTGCAAGGATTCATCTTCTTTGGTTCTTTCGGTAAAGTCACGTAGAATGAGAATAAAATAATAAATTGATAAAATAAAATAACACAATATTCTCACGACGTTTCGGCCACAACACAAGCGGCCTTCATCAGGTGAAGGTCAGACAGTCTCGTCCCCTTCACCTGATGAAGGCCGCTTGTGTTCTGGCCGAAACGTCGTGAGAATATTATTATTTTATTTGATCAATTTATTATTTTATTCTCATTCTACGTGACTTTACCGAAAGAACCAAAGAAGATAATGGTTCTGTTGTTGCTGCTGCTGCTGATGACGACGATACCGATGATTCCACTGTTGCCTATGGTGCCGATGTCACTGCTGATGACGTGCCGTTGCTGCCACTGACGTTGATCCTCCTGATGGCAATGCTGTTGCTACTCATGATGGCCATAAATCAATATACGTTGATATTACTTCACACGCTCTGTGCCTCCCCAACCCTCCACATGCGTTATCTTCAAGTACGAATACAATGTTTTCCAACCTTATTCAACTGGAGTTCATTCAGCACAAGCCTGCCACAAGCCTTCCTATCGTTATAACTCTGGGATACCCTCCAATGCCACACCCGACATATCCGACAAATGGACTCCATCATATTCATCAAATCCGAACTAAAGGCTTTTTTATTCGTCCCTGGCAGTGGTGCCAAATGAGTAATTGGCAGCAGTAGGCAAGCACGAGAAAACATCTAAAAAATGTACACAGGCGTGTTACCACGACACCACACTGCCGTCCAACGTACTTAAATCCTTCTCGAACACACGGGGTCATGAAAACTCTGAAAATATTCCAGAAGGCTTCACGGTCTAGCTGTTGGGGAACGTTGCGGCGAGCACGGCACACTTCCTATTTTAACACTGCAAAGTTGAGAGACGAAGCCCCCAACAACGGTATCAGCAACATCGATCGTGTGGGGGAATGAAAGCTGGGAAAAAAGAACTGCCATACTGATCTGTCAAAATTTGGTGGATTAACAGATGTCGAGTTTGATATTTGTGCGTTTCCCGCAGCTCTGATTTCCACGGTTGGCTACGAAAGAAGTTCAACATACATAGGTTGCATCATTAGCAGAGTTCATAATGCTCCAGGTTGGCTGACATTTATTTTAAGTGCTGGCCTCAACCTTACCAAGCGGAGATGGGACCGTGAATCATGACACAGGTGGTATTTGATGCCGTCTCGAGCCTCAACTTGGCTTCATTCTCCAATAGATCTTATCCCAACGGAATATAAGGCTAAATGAGGACTATTTGTGCATGTCAGCGTTAATCCATATATAGTGTATAAACAGAAGTGTGTGTGTGTATTTGTACAAGCATGTGAGTACACGTTCTCACCTGCTTAATGGAATAAATTTGACACGTGTACACAAGTCCACGTGTGAACCTGTACATTGTAACCGCATGTCTGTGTGCATGTGCGTTACGTATTATATCCATACGTGTGAGAAGCGGTAACATAGTGGTTATTGCTCAGCGCAATGAACCCAGCGATCAGAGTTCGATTCCTGCACACGGCCAAGATCAGTGATGAATATCTGAAATGGTCCTGGGGCTCCCCTAGGTTGACTCCGCCATAAAGGAGTACCTGGCGCAGTGTATATGCATGAGCACTGGGGAGACAAAGACGGCCGAGAGTAGTGTAAGCCATACCAGCCTCATGTGCACCGTGTTGGCCTCGATAGGCATTTGCTGACAGCACTTGCTCCAACAGTCTGTTAAGGATCTTTGCGTGTTTATGTATGTGTAACGCCATGAACACACGGTGTACAGTGAGGGAAAAAAAGTATTTTATCCCCTGCTGAGTTTGTACGTTTGCCCACTGACAGTCTATAATTTTAATGGTAGGTTTATTTGAACAGTGAGAGACAGAAAAACAACAAAAAATCCGGAAAAACGCATGTCAAAAATGTTATAAATTGATTTGCATTTTAATGAGGGAAATAAGTATTTGACCCCCTCTCAATCAGAAAGATTTCTGGCTCCCACGTGTCTTTTATACAGGTAACGAGCTGAGATTAGGAGCACACTCTTAAAGGGAGTGCTCCTAATCTCAGCTTGTTACCTGTATAAAAGACACCTGTCCACAGAAGCAATCAATCAGATTCCAAACTCTCCATCATGGCCAAGACCAAAAAGCTCTCCAAGGATGTCAGGGACAAGATTGTAGACCTACACAAGGCTGGAATGGGCTAGAAGACCATTGCCAAGCAGCTTGGTGAGAAGGTGACAACAGTTGGTGCGATTATTCGCAAATGGAAGAAACACAAAAGAACTGTCAATCTCCCTCGGCCTCGTGGAGTTGCAATGATCATGAGAACGGTGAGGAATCAGCCCAGAACTACACGGGAGGATCTTGTCAATGATCTCAAGGCAGCTGGGACCATAGTCACCAAGAAAACAATTGGTAACACACTACGCCGTGAAGGACTGAAATCCTGCAGCGCCCGCAAGGTCCCCCTGCTCAAGAAAGCACATATAAAATGCCCGTCTGAAGTTTGCCAATGAACATCTGAGGACAACTGGGTGAAAGTGCTGTGGGGTCAGATGAGACCAAAATGGAGCTCTTTGGCATCAACTCAACTCGCCATGTTTGGAGGAGGAGGAATGCTGCCTATGACCCCAAGAACACCATCCCCACCGTCAAACATGGAGGTGGAAACATTTTGCTTTGGGGGTGTTTTTCTGCTAAGGGGACAGGACAACTTCACCGCATCAAAGGGACGATGGACGGGGCCATGTACTGTCAAATCTTGGGTGAGAACCTCCTTCACTCAGCCAGGGCATTGAAAATGGGTCGTGGATGGGTATTCCAGCATGACAATGACCCAAAACACACGGCCAAGGCAATAAAGGAGTGGCTCAAGAAGAAGCACATTAAGGTCCTGGAGTGGCCTAGCCAGTCTCCAGACCTTAATCCCATAGAAAATCTGTGGAGGGAGCTGAAGGTTCAAGTTGCCAAACGTCAGCCTCGAAACCTGAATGACTGGGAGAAGATCTGCAAAGAGGAATTTGGACAAAATCCCTCCTGAGATGTGTACAAACCTGGTGGCTAACTACAAGAAACGTCTGACCTCTGTGATTGCGAACAAGGGTTTTGCCACCAAGTACAAAGTCATGTTTTGCAGAGGGGTAAAATACTTATTTCCCTCATTAAAATACAAATCAATTTATAACATTTTTCTTCTTTGGTTCTTTCGGTAAAGTCACGTAGAATGAGAATAAAATAATAGATTGATAAAATAAAATAACACAATAAATATTCTCACGACGTTTCGGCCACAACACAAGCGGCCTTCATCAGGTGAAGGGGGCGAGACTGTCTGGTAGGACAGCGCTGGAGTGAGAGAGCCACGTTCAGATCACGGCTTTTAAGCTGTGTGAGAGGAACAAAGAGCCTTGACGAAGGAATTAGCATAAAATTTAGCATTGAAATGGCTGAATGAAGATGAATCATTGAAATGGCTGAATGAAGATGAATCATTGCAGTCACGAAAGCTTTAAATCGAAATTTATAACATTTTTGACATGCGTTTTTCTGGATTTTGTTGTTGTTATTCTGTCTCTCACTGTTCAAATAAACCTACCATTAAAATTATAGACTGATCATTTCTTTGTCAGTGGGCAAACGTACAAAATCAGCAGGGGATCAAATACTTTCTCCCCTTACTGTACTTACCTGCACTAGCGGACATACGTCAGTAGGGGGTGCTAGTGGGCTACCGAGGTTCCCCAGACCCCAAGAGGGGGGCTGGGGGAATATTCCAGGATCCCCTGGAACACTCTGGAAGGGAGGCGTGGCCAGGGGCGGAGAGACCCTAGGAGGGGTATAAAAGCCGGACACCTGAACGGGTTCGGCAGTCGTCCTCAAGCCGAAGACAGAAGACTGGGCTTAGAATAGGACCCTGGGTACCCCCAGACCCGACGTCCTTGTAAGGGCCGGGACTGAATGGGCCAGTGGCCGGGACCCAAGGACCTTGGCTGGGTCGGGTCAGGATAGCCTCCCCTAGGGCACCTAGCCGGAGGGCTGAGTGTAGATTGGGCCCCAGTGTTAGGAGGCATGATAGCCCAGAGGCCATACCTCCCCAGGTAGCAGGTGTAAGGGGCCGTTGCCCTTCATAGTAGGGAGCTTGCGTTGACATTATGAGACCTCCTTTGCCAGTAGCAAGATATAATAAAAGCTTTAAATCTAACATATAATAGGTTTTTACCCTTTTATCTGGTAACAAAACTGATACCTTTTCGCAAGGGATCATGCTTGCATTAACCACACCACTTGCGGTCAAAATGCAAACAAAAAGACAACACTGATAATGTATGCACTGTTCTTGAAATTGATTGGTCCACACCCGAGACAGCTTTTCTCAGAGCCCAGTCTCACATGGTGTTGGACCAGATGACGCCAAAAGGCGCACAACTCAAAGACAACGCACCATCAGCGTATTGAGAGCTCGGGGTAAGCTTTGAGTTGTGCGCCTTTTGGCGTCATCTGGTCCAACACCATGTGAGACAGGGCTCTAAGAAAAGCTGTCTTGGGTGTGGACCAATCAATTTCAAGGACAGTGCATACATTATCAGTGTTGTCTTTTTGTTTACATTTTGACCGCAAGTGTTGTGGTTAATGCAAGCATGATCCCTTGTAAAAAGGTATCAGTTTTGTTGCCAGATAAAAGGGTAAAAACCTATTATTATAGCGTGTGTTGAGTTATTTGTTAAATAATCTGTTGCCTCAAGTACCGGCTCTCCCTCGTCTTTGGGCTCATTACATATGCACGTGTGTGTTCACACATGCACAAGTGCTCGGTCTTTGCTTTAGAAGCCATTGTCATGTTTATTTGTATGTTACATTCACAGCCTCGAGTCAAACTCACAACAGTTTAGTGGACGCGTTCCTAACAGGTCAAGTTAATGAGGTCATTGTAACGAAGTATTGAGACTCTAACGAGGCGACGTTAATGAGATGATGTCTTCTTGGTGCTGTACGGTGGCACGGGGATGTCCGGACACTGCAACCACAACAACAGCCCCATCAACAACAGCCACTCCTACCAGTGCTACGAATCAACCACATCAACAACCGCAAAGCACGGCAACCACAACAGCATTCACGTCGACAACCACAGGCACAGCAACAAACGTCATCAACTAGAAAAAGCAACCAAAATAATAACATAAAATTACACTTGATCAACAACCACAACAACATAATTACCACAGTGCCAACAATCAATATCCTAGCAATCTCATCAACCACCGCCGCCGTTTAAATCAACAACCACACTGATGGCGGTGACAGAGGTGACGATGGTGGTGGTGATTGTATTTGGTTGTAATATTTGTATTTCATGGTTGTAGTATTTAGATGTTGTGTTTATAGCATAGTGGTCGTTGCATTGTGTGTATCTTGTAATAGTAGTAGTTGTCTGTGTAGTGGCGGTTGTACTTATGTCTCACCGCGAGTCTCAGTCCCATGTCAATGTCCGCAATGATGTCTTCCGTCTCTTCGAGCCCCACGGATAGACGGATCAGCGTGTCCGAGATTCCCAGAGTTGCACGCACATCATCGGGGACAGACGCGTGCGTCATGAGGGCCCTGCACAACAATGACAACCACTAAGCAACAACCACATCCATGACTTATAAATAACTAAACAACAACTGCAGCATGAAGTAAAAAACAACAACTCAAAGGGCACGAATTACAACGATACAATCACTAAATAACTAAACAACAACAACCAAAGAAAAATACACAATCACTACCATAAAAACAGCACAACAATCGGACACAACTGAACAACCACAAAAACAACCACAGACAATTAAATAATAACTGCAACTAATCGACAACAACCATGACCAAAGACAATTAAACAACAAAACACGCAACAAAAGCAACTTAACAAAAAAATACTCATAATCATAACTTAACAGCAATCACAGCCCCAAACCAGCAACAACCACACAACAGCGACCACGCAACCACTAAACAAGAACCACCACAACTACTAAACACACAGATAGAGGCACAGCAGGAGATTCCTAAGTCAATCTGTGCGGAGCTTCGAGTGTTACCTGCTCGCACATACGCTTGGCCGACACGAGCCAAACTCTCGTGAACAGAATTGACTAAAACATCCCAGTTTAGGACCCTCATGCATAGAGATTCTTGAGACTCAGTGCCGAGATTTTCCTGGGTAAATAAAGGGCGTTGTTATTGTAATGGTTGTCAACTTGAGTGGCGTTGTGGCTGCTGTGCTGGTTGTTGCAGTTTTGGTGTTTGTGTTGTGGTTGTGATTGATAACGATTGTAGTACTTGGTTGCGTGGTGGTTATGGTAAATGTGGGAGTTGTTGTTATTGGTGTGGTTGTTACATGTGATTGTTGTTGTGGTTGTTGTACTCACGGGTGTTCTGCCAGGCTCTCGTATCCACCCAGACTCTCAGCCAGAGTGAATACCTGGGATACACGGGAACACACGGGTTTGCACATGGCTACATCACACTGCAACCAAAGACTCATCATGTGTCCTGTCCTAAAGTCTCCCCATGCCTCCCTGTGTCGCCCCATATCTCCATTCACCTCTCCGTGCCTCCCCATGTCTTCGTGTCCCATCGTTTCCACAGTTCACCACATGTCTCCATGTCATCGTATACACCTTCACCTTCCTATGCCTCCCCATATCCGCCTCCCCTTGTGATATCTTCCCATCCCTTCCCATGTCACCAGTTATGCATCTGTCACATTTCACCTCTCCTGTGTCTCTCTTCACCTCCCCCAGAATCCACCTGTGTCTTATTTGAACTCTTTGAACTTCTTCACCTCTCCCCACATCTCTGCGTGTTTCCCAGTGTCTTCCACCAATTCCTGTTTCTTACCTTGAGGCTACTCAGGAATGTCCTCGACTCCTTCAGGCCCCCTTGGATATAGAACGTCACCATCCCCGAGGCACCGCTCGTCTGTTTCAGTGACACTTCGTACTGCGGGTGAGACGGGAGGCCTGGAGACACAAGGACAAACGGACACGGGGACGGCAGCCATTAATTAAGGGCGTATCGGCGCATCTCCTTCAAATCTCCTCGTGTCTCCTTCTCCCCATGGGTATCCGTGTCACCAATGTGCTCGCCTGTGTGTGCATATTCTTGCATGCGCATTTCCCTGCGTCTCTGTGTCCCTGCACTTTTGTGTACCCGGGTAAATAACTCCCGTCTCCCCGTGTGTGTCCCCGTGTGGGGAGCGGTAGTGTAACGGTGAGCGCGCTGCGCTACGAACCTGGTGACTCGGGTTCGATTCCCGCTCACTGTCAACACCAGTGACGAATATCTGAACCGGTCATGGGCCTCCCCTAGTTCGACGCAGCCTCAAATGAGTATAACTGGTGCGGTGTGTAAACATCGTCATGAGAAAGACAAAGGCGGTCGGGCGTAGTGCTGGCCACCCACCCTCTTGTGTACCGTTCCGGACTTCATAGGTGCTCGCTAACACCACTTTCCCCTGTTAAAAACTAAACGGGGGATCTTTGTCTTTGTCCTAGTGATTGTGCGCGTACCCGGGTATAGGACCCTGGTGACGCGGGGATCCTGCTCCAGGAAGGTGGCGACCGCCTTTGCCGAGTGGAAATGCTGCTTCATGCGCACGGGCAGCGTCTTGAGCCCCCGAGACACGAGGAAGCAGTCAAACGGGGATGGCACGGCACCCACAGCTAGATGTGCACGGGGGACAAGCAGACACACAGAGAGACACAGGAGATACTTGGTGAGACAACGGGGATACACATGAAGACGTGGAGACACTCTTAGGGACGCGGATATAAATAGTGAGACGCACAGGGAACGCACACACAAGGACACATGGTGAGGTTGGAGACGCATCTTAGGATATGAACAGGGAAACTCGGAGACATGGGGATGTGGAGACGTAAGGAAATGAAGGGAGGAGCAAACAAAAATATATGGGGATACATGGAAACACGCTGTGAAGACACACAGAATGCATAACGACATAGGGACATGGGAACACACAGACAAGGGGGAAGGACACTACTTCTACGGGTGGAGACATGGGGAGAGAAAGACAGAGAGACGTGGACAGAGCCACAAGGAGACAGAAAGACATGGAGGCAGGGACACGAGGTGCTGCTCACGTACCATTCTGCAGAAACTTGAGTTTCTCAAACACATCGTCTCTATTGAGAGAGACGAGGCCCATCACCACATCACTGTGACCTGAACCACATCAACACCGGCGACATCAAAGTCAGACGCCATCAACATCACCGCATGACCGTCACATCAACAACTTCGCCACGTCAGTGTGACGTCACCATGACCACCATCACCGTGCGCCAATGCAAGAGAGTGCAAGTGGCATGGCTTTGTGGGATGTGCTGCTGCATGCATTTCTCACCGTTCATGTACTTGGTGGCGGAGTACATACAGAGGTCAGCACCCAGGGACAGGGGGCGCTGCAGACACACAGAGACACGGGGACACGTCGCTGGGACACAGGAAGACACATGTGGACAAAGGGACAGTGGCAAGTAGACGCAGGAATACGTCACACATCAACACAAACACGCACAGAAAAGACAATGTACAGGCACCGGTATGCGAATAATTTAGGTGACGGTGACAAAAGGTCACATGAATAGAGATGCAATTCACTTTGGCCACACAGACATGGAGACAATGAGTGCTACAATGAGCCAAGGAGACATGGAGAGAAGAGATACAGAGACATGGGGACACAGACACATACACAAAGTCCCAGGCAAAGACAAATATATAATCATAAATAAGCGTGGACACACGAAGGCACGGGACATACGGGCCACTTGCGGCAAAGACAAAGACTTGAGGACAGACAGACATAGAGGCACGGAGCCCAGAGCGCCAATCCGAGACACAGGGACATGGAGGCACAATGATACGGACCAAGAAGGAGACACACAGACTTGAGGACACAGAGAGAAATATAAAAACACGTAGATGTAGGAACTCTGTGATGAGACGTAAGCACACACCACCCTGACGTGTGGGGAGAGAGCCACAGGGAGATGGGAACACAAAAGAGACAAGGAGACAAAACACTGGGGAGACACAGACAGTCAGAGACACAGACACAACATGGGGGCACACCAGAACAAGCCAGAGGGGACTTAAGGACGCAGACGCTGGGCAGACACAGAGAGACAGACACGGGGACAGAGGGGAAATGTAAGAACATGGACACTGGGGACACTGGGGGATACTGGGGGACATGGGAACAAAGGGACACAGACACTGGGGAGACATAGCGACATGGGGACACACACTCACCTGGAAGTAGGCCGACATGAAGGTGTTGTCAACGACGAGGAGGATGTCACCCTTGGCATGGACGACATCAGCGCAGGCACGGATGTCGAGCACCTTGAGCAAGGGGTTGGTGGGGCTCTCCACCCATACCATCTACACACAAAGACAAAGATCGTCCCATTAGTCTTAACAGACTCGAGGTGGGCAGCTGCTGTTAGCGAGCACCTATGAAAGCCGGCAAGGCATACGAGGGGCTAAAATGGTCAGCACCACGCCCGAATGCCTTTGTCGCCCCAATGCTGATTTCTACACATCGCACCAGGTACTCATTTAGCCCAGGACTGGTTCAACGATTCATGACCAATGTTAGCTGCCAGCGGGAATCGAACTAGGGTCGTCAGGTTCGTAGAGCAGTGCGCTAACCAATACGCTACTGCTCCCTACCAATACACACACAGCACATTGAGTAAGGGGTTAATGGGGTTACACATACACCTGCTCACTCGCACACCTGATCACACACACTGGCTCTTACACCTCTACACTGCGTGCGCTCACATACCCGTGTATTGGGTTTGATAGCCGCCTCCAAAGCCGCGAGGTCAGAGCAGTCGACAAAAGACACTTGGATGCCCAGGTTAGCGGCAACTTGCCTGTAATACCTGTTCGTACCTGTACCGCACAATACACACAGATACATAGACACAACAACACACAAAAGACAAAACACAGACGCACACACATACACACTTGCATACGCAAACACAAAGATACAGACACATACATAGACACACAAGTATACACTTGCACACACAGACACATACAGTATAAAACAAAGACAAAACAAAGATAAAGATCCACATAAATATCCTTGAGCAGATTACTTGGGCAAGTTCTCTTCGCGATCACCTATGAAGGTCCGCACAGCACACGAGGGAGGGTATCGTCGGCACAACACCCAGCCGGCTTTG
Organism: Petromyzon marinus; assembly: GCF_048934315.1. NCBI lineage: Eukaryota > Metazoa > Chordata > Hyperoartia > Petromyzontiformes > Petromyzontidae > Petromyzon > Petromyzon marinus. The sequence continues at coordinate 26,211,698 of NC_133667.1, read as the reverse complement.
TCTCCCCAGTGCTGATGTTTACACAAGGCACCAAGTACAGTACTAATTTTAAGGTTGAGTTAACCTACCTGAGGCCCAGGACTGGTTCAGATATTTGCCACTATAGTTGACCGTGGTGGGGTTTGTAGCATAATTTTTTATTTTATTTTTTGTTATTTTATTATTTCCCTTCTACGTGACTTTACCGAAAGAACCAAGAAGAGAAAAATACCCCATATAGCCTGAACAGACTGTTGGGGAAAGTGCTGTTAGCGATCACCTATGAAGGCCATCACAGCACATTAGGCGGTGACCAACACTATGCTCAGCCACCTTTGTTTCCCTAGTGGCTATGTTTACATACCGCACCAGGTACTCATTTGAGGCCGAGTCGACCTAGGGAAGGCCAAGGATCGGTTCAGATAGTCGTTAATGGTGTTGGCCGTGAGCGGAAATCGAACATGGGTCGCTAGGTTCATAGTGAGGCGCGCTAACCGCTACACTAGATACAAACCTGCACACACCCATACAGATACATTACACACATAATGATATGCAAAATACAGACCCATACAAAGACAAATATCCTCTTATAGCCTAAGCATACTGTTGGGGCAAGTGCTGTTAGCAAGCACCTATGAAGGCCGGCACAGCATACGAGGGGCCAAGAACAATACAGACAACATTGTAAACACACACACGTGCATAGATATATACTCACTCACACACTCACACAACACAGGTGAGACCACAGCCCCGTGTGTACAGGTGAGTGAAGAAATCGGTCCAGCTGCAATGAGAACCCTGTGCTTACGTGGAGCCATTTTAAATACGAGGCGCTGATGAGGAGGAAGTGGAGAGGTGGTGATTATGATGGATAAGGAGATGATGGGTAAGGAGATGATGGGTAAGGAGATGATGGGTAAGGAGATGATGGGTAAGGAGATGATGGGGAGGGGTGAGGTGATGGAAATGGGGAAGTGGTAGTGAGGAGGATAAGATATGAAAAATATGAGATTACGGTTATGGTCAGGTGGAGATGATGGGTTATCAAGGTGGTGGATGATGAGATGGTAATGATGATGAGGAAGTGATGGTTATGAGGAGGAGGTGATGATCGTGACGAGTCGGTGTTAGCGATCAAGAGGCTTTGGCGAGGTGTGGCGAGGGTCCTAACCTCCGTAAACGTCGTCCATGCAGATGACGCCATCGCCGGCCTTGAGGAGGTGAGTGATCGTCACGGTGGCGGCGAGGCCCGATGAGAACGCCATAGCTGAGACGCACACAAGGAGACACAGAGACACGCAAGCATGTACACACAGGGACACTCACAGGCACATACAAAGGCAACGATCCCCCTTATAGCCTTAACAGACATTTGTAGAAAGTGCTGTTAGCGAGCAACTATGAAGGCCAATACGGTACACGAGGGGGTGGGTGACCAGCACAACACCCGACTGCCTTTGGCGATGTTTACACACCGTTTACACACCGTAACCAGGTACTCATTTGAGACTGAGTCGACCTAGGGCAGGCCCAGGGCCAATTCAGATAATTGTCACTGGTGTTGGCCGTGAACACCAATCGAATCTGGGACACTGGACATATTAATCATGCATCGAATTTACATGAGCTAATCATATTAATGACTATGAATATTTATTGAGGTTCTTGCCATATTTGGCGCCATCCAGGGTAGCCACGGCCTTCTCCAGGCAGTTCCTGGTGGGATTCCCACTCCTGCTGTACTCAAACCCCTGAAAACACACACGTACACACACATAGACAATGTTTATATACATATGTAAGGATGTCCCGTGCAGCCTAACAGATTGTTGGGGCAAGTTCCGTTAGTGAGTACCTCATAAGGCTTAAGTGATGCACGAGGGGGTGGTGATGCCAGGACGACACACTCGCCACTCAATTAACCCCGAGTCGATCTAGCGCAGTGTATGAACCATTGCGCCACGAATCCACCCAAAAAGACAAAGATCCCCTTATAGCCTGAATTGACTTTTTGGCAAGTGCTGTTTTGAGCACCTATGAAGGCCGGTATGGTACACGATGGGGTGTGTGGCCAGTACCATGCCCGACGGCCTTTGTCTGCCCAATGGCAATGTTTCCACACCACTGAAGGTACTCATGTGAGGCTGAGTCGACCTAGGGGAGGCTCAGGACCGGTTCAGATAATCGTCACTGGTGTTGTCTGTAAGCAATCGAAATTGGGTCGCCAGTGCAGCGTGCTAACCACTACACTACTGCTCCCCACACACACATATACACACCATTATTATTACAAAGGCGGGCCGTCAGAGCCAACAAGGCATTCTCTGCTGGCCTAGAGATTGTCAGAATCAGAAAATTATATTTTTATAATTTAATATATATTTTCATGAATGCTATATGTATTTTACAAAGTTCGTTCCCATCAGTCTATTAACGTAATTGCATTGCTACTCTCTTCCTCAGTTGTGCTGCTTCCAGTGCAGCTCATAAATTAGAGATTTTATCCAATCTACCCTGAGGCCTTCAGAATTTCGAGTGAATCCCCTCTGCTGTTGAAGCAAATGGGGACGATGTTGTTGATTGTCATTCTTTAACCAATCAGATTTCGAGTTTGCAATGTTGGGTGTATTCTTTGACACGCCGGAGCCTTCTAGCTGGCCTAGCCACCTACGGTAGCATTTTTAGTATGGCATGATCAGAGGGCCAGTTAACTAACCGAAGTAAAACTAGCTAGCACCTAATGTAGTATCATCTAAGATTTATTTAAACTTTCTTTCCTGGCGTTTAGATTTTAAGATGTAGTGCTTTAGATAATTTTGTTAACAATTTTACTTAGCCCTGTTGTTTTTTTAACGCACAATGGCCGAAGGAGGAGAAGAAATAGATTTGGTGGCGGATTCACTGGCAAAGTCTTTTTCGAGAAGGACCTTTCAAGAAAAGCTGGAAATTGTGAGGAAGGGTCGACCAACCCCGCAGCTAGCAGCCCTGCCCCAGCCAGGGAACGGATTTGTGTGGCACTTTCAATCGAGCAACTACGAAAGCTACACCTGGCTTACAGCGTCTAAGGAATATTGCAAATTGTATTGCTGGGAATGCCTGTTATTTGCAACCGATTGATATGGTGTTTGGAGCCACGCTGGGTTTGCAAACTGAATTGCCTAACCAAGGCAGCAACGAGACACCAAAGCACGGCAGGACACTTGCAAGCAACGGTGCTATTGAAAACGTTCGGAGACACCCAAGTGGATCTACAACTCAACGAACAAAATGCGAAGGGATCCGGAGCTCCACAACGAAAAAGTCAAGAAAAATATGGAAATACTGAAAAGACTGATCGATTTTGTCATCTTTCTGGGTAAACAAGAGCTCTCATTTAGGGGACACGATGAAAGCAAGGAGTCCACAAATAGGGGTAACTATGTCAAGCTTATTTCCTTTCTGGCCGAGCACGACAAAGACTTACATTACCACCTTTCCACTAACAAAGTGTTTACTGGGACTTCAGGCAAAATACAAAACGACCTGATTAGTGCTACTGTTGAAGTGATGGGAGAAGAGATAAAAGGAAGATCAATAACGCACCTTTTGTCGCAGTTATTGTGGACGAAACTACAGACGTCAGTACCGTAGCCCAGCTGGCACTGGTGCTCCGTTATGTAACAGACACTGGTGTCGAGGAGCGCTTCGTCAGATGTGACGATGTTACGAGTGGCAAGCGGGCTGATGACATTGCTGCTCTCATTATCCGATTCCTGGAGGAACACGAATGCCTGGATAAAGTTGTGGCACAGTGCTTTGATGGCGCTGCCGTCGTGGCATCTGGACTAAATGGGGTGCAAGCTAAAGTTAAAGTGAGGGCTCCTATGGCTTTATTTATATATTGCTAAACACATCGACTTAATTCAGTACTGACTCAAGGGGCATCGAAGCTTAGAGAATGTAGGATCTTTTTGCGCAACTCAATGACCTAGCTGCGTTTTTTCCAGATCCCCTAAGCCAGGGTTGGGGAATCTTTTTTCTGCCAAGGGCCATTTGGATATTTATAACATCATTCACGGGCCATTAATTAATTCACCCCTAATGTGATGGCTGGAATAGACCAAATGATTTTGCGGGCCTCATACGGCCCGCGCGGGCCAGACGTTTCCCACCCCTGCCTTAAGCGCACGCAGCTGCTGGACAATATCTGCCAGCGGCGTCTTCCTCGTGTGGCACCAACAAGGTGGCAATATACTTCTAGATTGATCAGCACAGTCTTTGAGAAGAGAGGTGCCCTAAAGGAGCTATTTGAGCACATTAGAACACCATGATGAGTACGACGAGGATTCCGTGCGCTGTGCTGACGGATACAATGCACATCTGGATGAATTTGAGCTTTGTTTTTTGCTTTCCACTTTTCATGTGATTTTTGAGTATTCGGATGTGCTTTATGGAATACTGCAGAAAGCACTCGATGTACAATTCTGTCTGGCAAGAATGGACGAGTTTTGTGACACCATTGAGAGGGAGAGAGGGCAATTTGGTGAGATTTATTAATCTACTGTGCGTGAAACAGGTGCGCCAAGCACATGGAGAGGTCAAGCGCAGGGGGACATTCGCGCTGCGCTGTCCATAGTACTGAAACGGAGCGGAGGAGATCGATAGACAGACTTCATCCTGGCGCCGGGCCTGTTACTAGCTATTTATTATTGCCAGGGGCGGAGCCAGGATTTCAGGCCGGGGTGACATTCAACAAATTTTAATTTCAAGAATGATTAGAGTCAGGCTGTTGAACTAGACGCCATCGGTTGGCGACACTCTGACAATGCAGTTGCACGGAGTCCATCAGACCGAGTATCGTACACTTATACGCAGAATTTCACCCCTGTCACCCCCCCTGGCTCCGCCCCTGATTATTGCTTGCTTTAGATCGTTGCTGCTGGTGTGAATGATTTCAGATTCAGTGGCCTGGCTGTGCCTTTCAGTGTGCGTGGTGGCATGTGCGTTTAGGCCGAGCAGCTTGGCTGGAATCTGTGGGGAACCCTGATTGTGTTATTTGTGTTCACGGCATTTTTGATAGCTTGGTGGTCGTATGAGTAAATGTGACTGGTTGTTGTGAGTTTGTTCTTGTTTCTTTGGTAATGACATTGATTTGGGCTATGCGATGTCTATTTGTGATGCAGAATACTGCATAATAATGGTACATCCTTGATGGTTTCAGTCACCATGTATTCATGTCTCTGCAATTAGTGTATTTTAACTCTCATAGGTGTTGAGCCTCGTGTTAAATCACTTTATTCCACTCGATAAAGGTTACTGTCACTGTGAATATGGGGTGGTTATGTCGAATAACAACAGCCTATAGCCCTAATGTCATGGTGAGGTTATTCGAAGGCAGTTTAATTGCGGGAGGATAGCACTGAAGACCTAGGTGTAAAATACACGGCCCGCCACTGCACGCCAACACTGCTGCTGTATGGGCGGTAACGTGGCCTAGTGATAGCGTGTTCACTGCTTGTTGCAGAGGTTATCAGTGGACGTCATTCGCAAGAGTAGGTAATTGTCTGCTAGCGTCAGGGTCCAAATTCGAAAATTACTCACAAATTACTAAATTGAGATTATACATAGCAATCATATCATCTCCTACTGGCAAACTAAATACCCAAGTCACTCTTGCAAATGAAACCATCGTGGCCTCTTTAATTCTCACCTGGTTAATCAAAATAACGTGAAACGTGTACTCGCACATATACAAATGATGCAAACACTACTGACCATTGGGAAAAGTTAAGTGAGCTTGGCCAGGATACCTGACTTGGAAGAAATTATGGCCGTTGGTTGAGACTAATGATGGCTTTGCCACTCAAAGGTTGAAACACACCCGGAGGTAGAATCATGAAATTCGCTTGTGTGCATGAGCATTGCAAGACTGTGAGATGACAATGATGACATGTCATCATTCTCATTGTCAATGACAATGATGACGTCTCGGACTGTGTTCGTGAACATAAGGCAGATCTGAAACACGGTAGGACCAATACCTCGGCCGTGGCTGCTTATTGTTTTAATGCGGTGGGCTCACACAAAATTTATTTCTCAAAGACGATGATACTTTGCAAACCCACTGGCTATCAACAAAGATTCGTTCATGAAGCCATCCATATATATAGACACAGACACAATTTCAACCGAGGTGGGTATAAACTGAGCAATCATTGGAAGGACGGTATTACCCAGTTTAAGTCATAACTGGCTGTGATGTTCCCATCCTACCACCTTCTGATGTTAGTTGTTATTTTCGGCTCTGATTTTTTACATTAACAGATAAAATTTCTCACTAACACAGCTATCCTCGAAGCTGCTGCTTCACGATCTTCCATTAACATGCTAATCTCTCACAATAACATAGCCACCTTGGCACGCTCGCCGTGGAGGATGCTCGGCAATCTTGCATTGACATGCTAATTTTTATATTCTTTGGGTCTTTCGGTAAAGCTACGTGCATAGAAAAAATAAAAAATATCACGACGTTTGGATCGCAACACAAGCAATCGTCATCAGGTGAAAAAATATTTTTTACCTGGCAGCCCTTTGATTGGTGGAAAGCCCACCACCGCCGCGGTCGCTGCCCATCACTTTCATTGGCATTGGCTGCTGACATTTGGGCTACGTCCATTTCAATCCTTTATAAGCAGTTGTCTTTATAAGCTAACCCCCCTTTTCCTGATGACGATCGCTTGCGTTGCGATTGAAACGTCGTCGTTTTTTTGTTATTTTCTTTGAACCTATCTACGTGACTTTACCGAAAGACCCAAAGACTATGAATTCCTGCAGTCACGAAAGCTTTAAGTCAATATTTAATGATGATGACTTTGGGAGGTCTTCAGCCACCAGTGGACATATTATGATTGGTGATAAAATGCACACACACTGGGGGGGTGGGGGGGAAACCATCTGTACACAATGTGGGATGGTATGCCTGGTCATCGGGGCTTTGGACTATAGTGTGCAGCAGGAGGGAAGGCAACTCTCTCTAGCAAGGGGATCAGGGAGCTTAACGTTCATTATGAGCAAACAATGGACTGAACAATGGCATCTTTGTTTGGGCACTCAACTGGTGCCAACAAAATAAACCCATTGCCACGCCATTGGATGTTGAGCCATTAGTTGAGTGAGCACACTTGGATGATTGGAGACCTATCCTGATTGGGCGACTTCCTGGTTGGACGAGTCACCGATATAAAGGCAGAGCCAGGCCAGAGTGAGACGGCTGCGGGTTCAGCACCATGGACAGAGGTGATAGTGTCATGACAGAGAGAAGCATTTTCCTGCTGCTACTCTTGAGCAGGCTTTGACATCCTTTGTCGTTGTTTAGCACCATTAAGACGAACAGAGACAGATGCAGCATTTTGAGTTTGTGGTGTCATATGCTGGATCTATACAAGCCGATGCCCTCCCTATCACTGACTGGGCTTGCGTTGTGCATTCGTGTGTATATGTACAGTACATCTCTATTTTGAATGTACTGCTGGATGAGGGCCTCTCCATTCCACGTGGGTCGTGGGGATTATTTGGCCATACCTTATGCTGGTCAGTGTGGGTTGGTGAAGATGGACATCATAGAAATAGGAGCATACAAGTATAGCGCAACAATGGACGTTTCTGCATTTCCCTGTGCTGTTCTTATATGCGGTATCATATAACATGTTGCTTTGGGTGATTTAGTCATAGGCAGTGGGACACGTAGGGTATATATTGGTATATGTTGAGTGGAGGGGTAGTGCAGTGGTTAGCGCACTGCAGCTTGAACTTGGCGGCCTGAGTTGCAATGGCTAAGATGAGTGGCGAGCAATTTCTGAACTGCCCTGGCCCCCCACCCCTTCGCTGATCAGCGTGGTGAAGTATGGTCAACCAACCCCCACGATGACACGGTATGGGGAGGACTTCAACCAGCAGAAGACTGTAGCCTGTAACTTTGATTATAGCCTGTAAACAATTTTAAATGGGCATACATAATTAATTGCCAAAATAAACTGGCAAAGGACAGGGCATTACAGGGACCTTGTGGTCCTTAGTCCACAGTGGAAGCATTCAGTGCTGAGCACCTCTGAAAGGCGAGGGGCTAAACGGTTGCCTGTAGTTCAGAACTGTGTGTATACGAGTTGTGACAGCTGTATGCATTGGCTCAGCTCTGTGAGTGGCTGTGGGGTGCCAAATTTCACTGCCAAGCTTGAGACATAGATGGCATTGTGACGCACACACACGTACGTATCATGTACGTACATAATACATCCACGGATTGTAAACACAACCCACTCCTGCTGTACTCGCAGCCCTGCTTTCGTATATATATACACACATATGCAAACACTACTCAATTATGCATGGCATAATTGTGCATGGCACCTTTCTTGCCAGTATCAAAGTATAAGAATAAGTTTTACCTATTCATTGCCAGAAAGGGTAAAACCTATTTTTATACTACTCACTTAACTACGAGAGCTGGCCAGGATACTGCTAAAAGGATGATGGCCGGTGGTAGAGGCTAATTATGGAATGGCAGGCAACGATGGAACTTGCCGGATAACACGTTCAACGTGTAGATGGAGCGATTAAATTAGCTTGTGTGCAGGAGCTAGACGCCAGTCATACTGCCAGGCTAAGGACATGGATGGCACTGTGGCACGCATATTACTCATACATACATACATATGCAGTACATATACACACTACTGCTGTAATCACTGCCTTGCATTCGCATGTATACATTTTCACAGCCCTTTATCAATCCCCTGCTGGGTGAAAGTCTCCCCCACACCATGTTCGTCACAGTGGTTGTTTAACCATACTTCACAATGCTGGTCAGTGTGGATTTGTGAAGAAGGCACCCAGGACAATTGCTGATGCCACTCCACTGATGTTCGCCCTGGCTAGAAATAAAGCTCGAGTAAGCAGGTTCGTAACACAGTGCTCAAACCACTTCTTCAGCATTCCCCATACACATGAGCACTCATGAAATACGATAATACACTATAATTGTACACATAATAAAGTAAAAACATATAAAAGACGCCGCATATGCGGCACGTATGCACAAGAACACATTCATAACTTAATTACACAAACTCAAAATAGAATAATAATGCAAACACCCAATTTCACAAGATGTACTTGTCCACCTTGCATAATTGCAGGAAATAATTACCTATTCATAACCACACAAAACACACCAATTATAGTGGAAACACCCACATATAATTTTATAAAGAAAAACTCGCTCCGTACGCCTGTCCGCTTAGCACTGGCATAACTTAGAAAAGGCCAAAACCCAGAGAAAGAGCAGTTCCATGAATTTGGACACAAATTTGGAACACTTTGAAAGAGATGTGAGTAATCATCGGTATAATCACGAAGTGGCGTAGCGTGTTGACAAATTAGGACTGTGATTCAGAGAGAAATGAGAGAAATAATTTGTCTTCCTTTTTTGACGAAGGGAGAAATACTCATCTAATGGCGCAGTGTCAGAATTACCCAAACTGACCGTTTCATGATCCACACTGGAATGGTGATGGTGCATTCAAATTCGCGTACGTTTTTAAAACTATTAATATATCCAATATGTATCAACGATATTTCCTAAAACTATAGGTAATTACCTTCAGAATTGCTTTCAATATGTATAATGAGGGTGATTCTGAAGCTGCGAGATTGTCTAATTCGTGGAACTGCCCATGAAATAAATAATAGGCTAGAAAACACTGCATTTCAATGGTTAGAGTCCAAGTATCTGAAACTATAAAGATATAACAATATTTTGCATATGATTCAAGATTCCCAAGAACATTGTTACTCGGAAACCCGGCTGTACAAATAGATGTTCACGCAGAAAAACACGCACACAGATGAACGAATGCACACAAACACACACGTGTACTAAAAAACCCAAAAGGATCAATAGTCCCAAGTTGATGCACACTTTACTGCAACTGTTATGATTATTTATATGGATAGTGTCATGCATAAAGGGTGGCCCGACCTCTCCGAGTTCTGCTAATGAAGCAGAACCAGTAAAATTATTCTTCCTTCTTTCGTATGGCTGATGTTGATGCAGAGAAAAAAACTACAATTTCACATGCAGGCGGTCAAGTCAGACAACCCGTCAGGAGCAGCTGAGTGTATCCACTGTGTTCTTTTAATAGTTAATGTCCATGAATAAAACACAGAAAAAAAGCACAGTCACTGTGAGCATTTTATTAACATGGTCAGATTAAGCATTTGGGAACTACCAACCCCCTCGACAGCAAACGTTATCTATTGCTGATGGAGCAAAATGACCGAGATTGGCTGCGAAACCAGGAGTACAACTCGGGGACCCACGTGACAGGGGCTGGACCATTTTCCTGAGGCCACAGTTACACAGTGACAAAGTCCTGTGTGTGGGGGAGGCATCCAGTCACAAGATCTGCGTGTGTGGGGAGAGATTGGATCAGTGGCGCATTGGTTATCGCACTGCACTACGAACCCCAGCGGGCAGAGTTGAGATTCCCTGCCACAGATAACATCAATGGTAAGTGGAATGAGAACATTCTTTGGCCTCTCCTAGGTCGACTCAGCCTTAAATGAGTACCTGGTGGTGTGTAAATATCACCATTGGGAGAACAAAGACGGCTGGGCGTTGTGCTTACCACGCTATTCTCTCATTATTTGTGCCAGTTGTTAACCAATGCTTGGTAACCAACTTTACCCCAACAGACTCATTATTGAACAGTTTGCCCGTTACTCATCATTAACCAATAGGTAACTATTCATACATCAATTTAAAACTTTTAATCAAGATTTAAAAATAGATATTTAAAAAAATTAGGCCGCATGATGTATGGTTTATTTCCTGTTCAAATATCTCTCTGGCCTATTCATTTACAATGAAAAGGGGATATTCAACAAAACGTCGCCGATTATATATAGTTTTACTTTTGAGGCAGTGTTATTGTCGACCGTGTTGAATTTGTTTTGTTATTTATCTAATATGTATGTTGGGATTTTTGTTGTTGAGCGTAGGTGACGAGGTAAGTGTGTTTATGAGACTAAACAGCTGTGTGGTTGGAGGGCTGTGTGGGTGTGTGTTTGTGTGTGCACTTTGAATGGCCGATTTTGTGGGAGGATGTGTGCATAAGTGTATGGGTGGGTTTAGGTCAGGGGTCAGCAAACCAAAATAACAAGAAGAGACCTTTTTTTCTTCCAAATTCGGTAAAAAAATAAAAAACCCTCAATATTTGAAGAGCCGCAATGAAAGTGCTAAATACGAGACGGTGGTCGTTAATAATAATAATAAAACACGTCACGAAGCAACCCTTAAAGAGACGCATGGGGCTCTGGAGACGCAGGTTGTCGATCCCTGGTGAAGGTGAACGAGTGAGTGAATGGGTGACTTGCGTGCGAGTACTGCGAATTGAGGATTGTGTGGCTATGTACGGTACATGAGTGCGTGGGTGTCCGCGTGAGTGTGTGGTTTCGTGTGCGTGTCTATGGGTGAATAAGTGAGGGTGTGTGGACGACCGCATGTGGATGTGTGTAGCTAAATGGGTGTTTGTGTAAATGTGTACATGGGTGCGTGGATGATTGAGTCGACGGGAAGGTTGAATAGGTGAGCTTGTGTTGTAAATGGCTGATTATGTGGTTGATTATTTGAATGGGTGGCTGTGTCGGTGGGAGAGTGTATACATGGCAGATGTGTGTGTAGATGTGTGTATATCTTTCGTTTGGAGAGAAGTAGTGCAGACAAACTTGAGATGCAGTTAAAATGAAACCCTTTACAAATCCATTCGGTGTGAGTCGACTCCCACATCAATTCGAGGCAATGTCATGATTAGGAGTCATTCATTAAAGCAGCTGTCTTTTTCGTATTGTTTCTTGTGTTTTTCTACTTTTTACAGGTTTCTTCAGGCTTCTTAAGCTAAACAAACCTTTAGAATATCATTTGCACAAATAGTAAATAATCAAGTCTCACAAACATACTATTCGTGTAAGATTCGATGTTGACTAATGAACTGGTGGATCGTTATATCACGTACTGTATACATACGTGTGTTGCATCATCACAGCTCTCTCTTCCCCAACAGAGGGACATGAATTCAAACACGTGGCATTATCCCCACTAAGGTCTGAGCCAATAATAAACATGTTACACGATAGGGATCAAAATGTCCCCCCCCTCCCCAATATATTGCTATAAAATAGATTTCTGTTTATATGATTGTGGTTATGGTTGTACTTTATTAATCCCTAATCTCTGCTATTACATACAATGAAACAAGATTTTTTTTAAAAAACAGAGCAATGTAATACAATACACTATTAGACATTGTAAAAAATAACTAAAAAGTCCATCCTATGTGTTAGTGAATTTTTTCATATTTTAGGCAGGAAATTCGTTTTCAAATTTCGTTTTTTTTCTTCTGGGGGGGGGCCCTGGAAGATTTGGTCCCCCCCCCCAATGTTGACTCCATGGCTACGGCCTTGATAGGGATGACAATTTGATTAAAAATTTCGGATCATTTTTTCTTTCAGATTTGTTTCTTTGTACTTAGAAAGATGATGTCACATGAGTCATCGGCTTTCGGTGGGGAGAGCACCGGAGGTTATTTCACGAAATGATCTCACGTCGCATGATATCGCATTTTAGAATCAATGAAAAAAAACAATTACCATTTTTCCAGGTGAGTTCCAAAATCGTAAACGCATCCAGACACTATTCCCAATTGCTCCGGGAAATATACAGTATTCACACTTACTGGCAGTTTAATACTAAACCAATAATTCATTATCCACGCTTACTGGGGGGCATATCACGTCGAGGCCTGCTGATGAGACTTCAAGGAGAAGTCAAAACCACTCCATAGTTTGCTGCTGAAACGAATGCTACCGGGATTTTTTTGGTGATGAGACAGTCGCTCGTGTAATATATATCACATCCAACACACAGTAAGCATACACACCTGGCACAAGCTCCCACAAATTATGGTTACGTAACGATGCATGGCATTTGTAAAGCAACTGACCGAGGAACTGTGTACTATATTGAATTGGGAAATCCATTTGGTGGCATCTGGGCTCACCAGATGGATGACATTTGTACCTCCTGCGAAGTGTTGTGTTGGGTAATGATTGGCAATACGAGTGCTGTTTTTTTACACTTCACCAGTCACAATCACATTCCCTAATTCACCCCCCACCCCCGTTTTGGAGGTAAGCCGCTTTTGGCCTAACACAGATGAATACTCAAGTACCCAGATGCTTAAATGTACCGCACATATATACAGAGGAGCTCTTTTTGCCATTGCAGTGCTCGGTGAGGACCTCTCCACGCCACGTGGGACACGAGGGTTATTTGGTGACACTAATGTCTGCCCCTACTGGACATCTGCGAAAAAGAGCTTTATAAATCATCGGATTCCTCCAGTATAAATAAATATTCTGAGTTTGTTGTCCTTCCCCCGCACCTCCGATTAGTAAGGTTGGCAATGCACGGTGCAAAATAATTTCAACATATATACAAAAGTGGGAGCATATAAAGCACTGTACTGTATTACAGATTTTGCTGCACTTCCCTCTATCCACCAACATAGCTTAAATATCAGATGTTTATAAAAGTGCTTGGATGGGGTTTTTTTTCTCATCACATGGATTCATAGGAAAGTAACTACGTGTTTAAAAGTTCCTAACATGGGTACCCCTGGTGTCCATTTAATGATTTAAGTAACAGATGCCAGAGTACCCGCTGATCACCCAGATGTACAAGTGCCCAATGATCACCCAGATGTATAAGTGCGCAATGATCACTAAGATGTACAAGTGCCCAATGATCACTAAGGTGTACAAGTGCCCAATGATCACTAAGGTGTACAAGTGCCCAATGATCAGACAGATGAACAAGTGTCCAATGATCACACAGATGTACAAGTGCCTGATGATGAGACAGATGCACAAGTGCCCGGATGTGGGCGTCCCCCGGAGGCACGCCCCTCCCCCCCCAGCGATTGCCGCTCCGCCCCTTCACCCCTGCGCGCCCCGCCCCTCACCGCGTGCTCCCCGGGCCCCCGTTGCTTGAACGTAGTTGCCATGGAGATGGGCGGAACCACGGCCATGGAGTTCCATTGCTCGGGCTCTTGCCCCGCGTGCACCGCATCCGTGGCGAAGTGTGGGAAGGGCGACAGGAAGAGATGCTCTCCCGCCATCGTCGCGTGCCTGCAGAGAGAGAGAGAGAGCTGCGCCGAGGAACTAAGCTAGAGGGCGACAAGAGGAAGGGGTGGATGAGACAGAGGACCGCGGTTATAAACACCAAGACGCGCGCCCATTGGCTGACACACCCCCTTAGGGGCGGGACTTGGTGGGTGACGCCGCTGGAAAGGGCGGGGGGGGGCGTGAGGGATAGGGTCACAGTGAGGCAGGGTCAAGAGTTGGTGATGAGTTGGCAGATTTGAGCACAAACACAACCCCGAAGTCCAACCCAGATGCTGGCCGTGACCCCCAGCCTTGATAATCTACACCATAAATCACTACTCCAGCGAATAATGATGATCCTATGTTCACTCTAACCCATAACGTTAACGCAAACCCGAATAAATATAAATCTCGCCCCAACTCTCACCAATAATATGAACACGAAGCTTTTTTTAACCAATCATGTTTACGCTAACCATAAATAACCAATAATGTTGGCACTAACCCGAACACTGCCATATTAACTCTAAGTTGAACTCCAAAGAATGTTAACTCTTAACCCATAAACTAACCCCTAACACACAACTCTATCCTTCTGACTTTGGATCAACTTTGAGCCAACATTATGTCTTGTGACTCAGTCCAAGAGTACTAAACCCATTCTCTCCCTTGGAAAGAAATTTGACATTTTTGCAATACATATACATTTCTCTATTCACACAAGTCAACTTAAAACCCAAATGAAAGAATGTTAGCCGATGGGATTAAAATACCAGAGGGTGGTCCAGATGTCGTGACCTCCAATTCATTGTCCCCTAACATGCTTTTCCTTTGCACATTCATTTCTGTTTTAAATAAACCTTACTTTAAAAATATTTAACTTTTAGAGAATTAAATGGGGGTCACAAGACATTTAGACCACCCTGGATAATGTGCATCTATACTGCAGACAGCCGAACATATGTTGTTGTCTAAAAAGTGGATGTCATTGAAAACAGTTCTAGTGGCTGATATGGGACTAACCTAAAGTTTCACATTTTGTATTTTGTCTCGAATAGGAAGTACATTTTGGTAATCATTTAACCCGGTCTTTTAACGCGACTCTCAAATTTGACATTGGTTCACGGTTGTCCGAATTGTTTTCTGCTCGAGAGAACAGTAGGTCAAATTCCAATAATTTAGGCACTGCTTTCAATACGAAGGACCGTTTAAAAAAAGAAGCATTACCGGAATAGTAATGAGAACCGTTGCTAATTTACACACGCGGTCGGACTTTCAACCTGGCACCCGCCCAGCCACCAAACTCTGCTGACGCAATATTTTGTAAACCTTCCGTCACTAGGGGCGCTAGCCAGGGAGTACCCACACATGGACTAAACCCAAAGTGTTATATAAGGCATGTAACGATGTGGATGGATGGAGGCATCGGTTCACGATTTCAAATGTGCTCATGCGTGAATTCATGCGTTTGGAGAATATATTATATTTTTTAATTCCAAAAATGCCAAGAATCGCATTGGGCGTACGAGTGTGTATTTTGGTCAAACATGATACCGCCATTGCGTCATTTGGTGACTGAAAACTTGAACTGTTACACGGATTATTATTCCGTTTAGCCAGTTTCCCGGCTATTCCACAAGGTGAGATCAGTGGTGCGTGAGAACAGCGACAACAAAACAATGACACAAAAATCAATATTGCAGAGAACGAACGAGTACAGGTCTCTGAAGGAATATTGTACAAGGACCAAATGAACTATTTAACACTTGAGTGCGATCAGCACAATACTCGGTCAGGTGGTTTCAGCGGTAGTGAGCGCGGCTCGCAATTCTGGAGGCTCCGAGTTCAAATCCTGGTTGGGGGTTGACTCAAGTTTCATTTATTAGGTATAGCCCTGTGAGCCATGCGGCTCTTGAGACGGGTGCAACCGCAACAAACAAAATATGAACAGAGAAACATCTTAAAGCGACGACGCGCAACAGAAACATCCTGGGATAAAAACCAGCAAATCTTCCAGAAAAAAACCCCACCGTAACACAACGCTGTGTGCAAAAATCCCAGTGTGATGCAAGTCAAACAATAACAACCATTATTTACATTGAGACCTCTTTTGCCAGAAACAAGATATAGGAATAGGTTTTACCCTTTTAACTGGCACAAAAACTGACACCTTCATTCAAGGCATCATGTTTGCAATAACCACAACACAAGCAGTCAAAATGCAAAAAAAAGAGTTGTCTTTTTTGTTTGTCTCATAATGTAAATGCTCACCCCGAGCCCTCAATACTCTGATAGTGCGCTGTTTTTGAGTTGGACGCCTTTTGGCATCTTCTGGTCCAACACCAATGGAGACTAGGCTCTAAGAAAAGCTGTCTCGGGTGTGGACCAATCAAATTCAAGGACAGTGCATATTATCAGGGTTGTCTTTTTTGTTTGCATTTTGACTGCTTGTGTTGTGGTTATTGCAAACATGATGCCTTGAATAAAGGTGTCAGTTTTGTGCCAGTTAAAAGGGTAAAACCTATTCCTAATAACAACCATTCAAACAATAACGACTCAGCCGCTATACGTACCTCTTGGCTGAATACAATGGGTAACCACTTTGTGGGGAAATCAACAGCGATTACCATATTTTATATCTACGTGACTTTACAGATAAAACCAAGAATGTATATAGTGATTACCATAATTCATAAACTTGTCCCACGACATAGGAATGAAGATGTTCATCCACCGGTTGAGTTCCGATTCACAGCCGTAAGTAAAACGACTTTGTTTCATCAAACCTATGTATTTGTTCACATTATATATTTGTTCACATTATTCATGTTTTAACGATGGAGAACCAAAGGGATACAAGGCTGTAGTAAAGGGTTAAGAACCACTGCTCGAGAGTAGTCGTAAACAAGGACAGCCTCGAGCGATTGAAAATCCTTGGCGCAACACCTGATACAATCCAGCGACACCTCGACGTCAGCATTTGCTCCAAAGAGGTAATCGGAAAACCTGATTTTCACGTTGAGCCATCAGACGGCCACCACATCGCTTCTCTTCATCGGGTGGGACGTGGATTCTTTATAGTTTTCGTGTAGTCAGGGGTTACGGATTGGGTGGTAAAGAGTTCGGAGTTAGGGATGATGGTTTAAGGACAGTCGTGCCTGCGACTGCTTTTCCTACGCTGAATTTTTCCGGGCCAAAGTAATTGCAAAACTCCCTCCCCCCATGGCAGATGTGGTTTCACTTTACAGAATGTATGGGTTGACACGTACGGAAATATGTCAACCCATACATCATTAGACCTTTGCCAGTACCAAAATGTAATAATAGGGGTTTTCCCATTTTTTATGGCAACAAAACTGAAACCTTTTTACAATGATTCATGTCTGCATTAACCACAATACCTGCAGTCAAAATGCAAACCAAAAACATACTATGATAATATATGCATTGTTCTTGAAGCTGATTGGTCCACACCAAGGGACGGCTTTCTTTTGAGCCTCGACCCAATTGGTGCTCGACCAGATGACGCCTTATATTATCACAGTATATTTTTTGTTTGCATTTTGACTGCAGGTATTGTGGTTAATGCAGACATGAATCCTTGTAAAAAGGTTTCAGTTTTGTTGCCAGAAAAAAGGGGAAAACCCCTATTATTCAACCCATACAGTTTACCCGTATTCTTGTACAGGGGAAATTGAGTTTTCAGGTCCATACGGCGTCCAGCCGTTTCGATACGTGTAAACATTTTTTCGTCTATTTGTGTTTCTCCCTTGTGATGAGACTTTGTAGGATGAACATTGAGATTAATAAGGGCACAGGGTGACCAATAAGGGGCCGTCCATAAATGACGTCACGCGATTTTCGACGATTTTTTTACCCCCCCCCCCCCACCTTCGTCACACGGCGTCACAAAAAGTCAGACCCCCCCCTCAAATATGACGTCACAAAGCTCTGCCCCCCTTCCCAAAATAAAACATGCTTGAAATCGCTTTAAACTATTGTCATTGTAGTGCGTTTTTAATGTGCCGCTGCACTCTGATGTTGTAGGAGAAAACATTTATTAAAAAGTCTATTTAATTAAGTAGAACGTGTTGTCTATTTGATGTGACGTCACATTTCTCACCCCCCCCCCCTCGTCACACATCGTCACAAATGTCTGACCCCCCCCCCTAGGTGCGTGACGTCATTTATGGACGGCCCCTAAGGTTTGAATTGGCCTTTAATAAGATAAGCACTGATAAGGGGTTGACAGGTATGGATGCTCCGTTGGCAGTGATGAACACGCACAACTAACGAGACGCTCAACACATCTGTCAATAAACTGCCTTAAAAGGAACATATAATGGGCAACGTTTCGGGCAATGACCCTTCTTGATAGCAGATAATTTATGTACCACACAACAATTTATTTTCTACGGGGGGGAAAGGTCCTTGCCCGAAACGTCGCCTATGACACGCGACGAACGCGTTGAGCTTCCAGTTGTCTCGCAGATGAGAAGCAAACGTCTCTTGGGCAACATGTCCACCCCGAGCCACGGCGAGCCCTCTCCATCGCTAAATAATCGGGCGGCATTACCCCCCCTGACATAAACGTGCCCCCCACCACCACCCCATAACCACCCACATCCACCCCCCACCATTACCCCCCACAATCCCCCACCATCACCCTTCCCCTCACCACAATCCCCCCCCACCCCAACAACACCCCCCCACACACCACCACCCCCACCCCCACAATTACCCTCCCCCCACACACCCCCACCCCCACCACACCCTCCCCTCCACCACCACAATCCCCCCACCCCCGCACCGTCACCAACCCTCCCCCCCCAGCCCACCAACACCCCCCACCCCACCAACCCCCCCCCCCTTGCGTGCCGCGAGATTACCGCCACCCCTCTCCATGATCCTCCAGCCACCCCGAACCACCACCTCGGACCCCCCGTAACGTCCCCCCCACCACCACCTCCACCACCTCCTGCTGCTCTCTCCACCCCATGGCGTTCCCTCTGCCCCGTCCGCGGCCCCCCGAGCTGCCGTCGCACCGCATGCGGAGGCTGGCGTGCGGGCAAGGCGCCGTGCGAGCCGTGCGCTTCAACGGTAACCGCAGCGGGAGTGGAGTGCGGCGGCCGTGGAGGGGCTCTCGGCAAGCCCACGGGCCGCTAGGATAGGCGCGAGGCTTCGGCCTGGAATCCAGGGGGTCGGCGAAACTTTCGCGACCACCGTCTCGTGTTCGCATCCGATCGTTACACTTTATTTTATTTACGCGATCTAACACCTCCCCCCTCCCCCCCGCAAAACAAAAACAAACTTATATTATGGATGATATTGGTCGCGAAAGCCTACGTGTTAAACATACTTTATTTTATTTATTTACACTCGGCACAATCATCACCATCATCAGTATCAGTCCTCTGATGTGAACAGAATAGGCGGCGTGACTGCGGGACGTACTAAACGTTTGTTTATCGAGGTTATGTGTCCCCGGCTATATGACTGTGCAAATTCCTTTTGCTCAGACAAGGCAAAGACACAGGTCCCGCGTGTAGACTGTAGGGGCAAGTGCTGTTAGCGAGCAGCACCTGTGAAGGCCGGCACGGCACACGAGGTGGTGGGGTGGCCAGCACCACGCCCGACCGCCTTTGTCTCCCCAGTGGCGATGTTTACACATACCCCACCAGGTACTCACTTGAGGCCGAGTGGACCTAGGGGAGGCCTAGGACCGGTTCAGATAATCGCTATCGCTGGTGTGGGCCGTGGGCGGGAACCGCTACACTACCGCTCCCCACACTCGGACAAGTTTAACACACGCATTGCACATGTGTGTGTGTTTAACACACGCATTGCACATGTGTGTGTGTTTAACACACGCATTGCACGTGTGTGTGTGTTTAACACACGCATTGAACGTGTGTGTGTGTTTAACACACGCATTGCACATGTGTGTGTTTAACTTTCTAGAGACTATTGAGGCAAGTGCTGTTAGCGAGCACTTATGAGTGGCCGGTAAGGGACACGTCAGAGCTGGATGGCGTTGACCAACACCACGTCCGGTCACCTTTGTCTTCCCCCAGAGCTGGTGTACAGTATTCGTTTAAGGCTGACAAGACCTAGGGGAGGTCAGCGCCGTTTCAGGTGGCACTCGCCGCCGATGTTTGCCGTGTTCAGGAATCGAACTAGGGACGCCGGGTCAGTAGCGCAGTGCTTCTACCGAGGTACACCCACCCAGCCAGCTCGAGTGGCGTTCACAGCTGGGTATATCTTTGTGCCCCCGTGTACTACAGCAGTCTTTACGTCCCTGTCTGCCGTAATGTCAGCGTGCTCGTGTCTCAGATTGTATAATAACCGACGGTCGACGCTATGCCTCCGTGTCCTCCGTGTCTGTGCGATGCAGTGGATGGGAACTACTGCCTGACGTGTGGCAGTGATAAATCCCTGAAGCTGTGGAACCCGGAGACCGGGAGGCTCCTTCACACGTACAGTGGACACGGATACGAGGTGCTGGACGCGGCTGGGTGAGACGACCTCTTTCTGCGTGTGCTCCCATTTCAATGTGTCCCCATGTCTACGTGTGTTCCCATGTCTACGTGTCTCAGCTTGTGCGATACTCTCATCTGCCTCTCCAAGTCCCCATGTGTCTCAGTTCACGTGATAAATGTCAGCTGACCTCATCTCCTTGTTTCTGTCTCCCTGTATCTTGTTTCCCCTGTGTCTCAGCTCGTGTGATAACTCGCAGCTGACCTCGTGTTCGTCGGACAAGACGGTCGCCTTGTGGGATGTGGCCAGCGGACACATGCTGAGGAAATTACGAGGACATGCGGGGGTACGGGAGACACAGGGACATGGTCACACACGGGGTACGTGGAGACACTAACACCCAGGGTTACAAAGGGGAGCTATCTGGACACATGGGGATATGGGGCCATGGGGGTAAGAGGAGAGACATGGGGACACATGGAGATAAGGGGTTACACAGGGATATGGAAGGGGCATGAGTACACACAGGAGGACGGGTTTTTGGAGACATGGCGATGTGTATAAACGTAAAAATGGTAATTTGAACACACGGGGACTCTTGTCTCTTCTGTCTCTCTGTGATTGTGTCCCCACAGAAGGTGAACTGTGTCCGCTTTAATGAGGAGTCAACAGTCATTTTGTCAGGTACGGCATAGTCTCATGTCCAATGTCATCACGTGTGTCTCCAAACAACGTACGTCCCCGTGCCCATACGTTCACATGTCCCTGTGTTCCAGGCTCAGAAGCAATGTCGGCACTCTGTTTGCTGAGGTGGGCCCTGTACCACCATTTGTGCCTTTGGCCCACCCAAGTTTACGTTCCTTAGTGGTGTATCACTGTTATGGTGGCCTACTCAACGACTCTACTGCTCCCCCTCCTCCCATTCAATAGGAGCTGGAGCTCGGCACTGCATGGAAGACACGTTTGGGATGTGAGTCATTGTGTGCCCGTGTTTATACCTATGTTCCCATGTCCACGTGTCCCTGTGTTCCAGACTCTGAAGACATCCATGAGATAATGGAATGTGACTGCTCGTGCTTTGCGTCCCTGTAACCCCTGTTCCCGTGTACCCTGTCACAGGCTCGGAGGACACGTCTGTGCGGTGCTGGGATGTGAGGACACGCGGACAACGTCCCATACAGACGCTGAGTGAAGCCACAGATGGAGTCACGGGGCTGGATGTCACCCAGGGGGACATCATCACGGGGTGGACAACACACGCACGGGGAACACCACGGGACATGCGGGACACATGCTTCACGACTGCCAACCAAACTCAATCACTCAAACACATTCCACTCCCAACCACTTTAAACCATAACTCCACAACCGCACACTCAACTATGCTTATCGACTCTCAACCATGCTAAACCCACTCAATCACAACCACACTCAGTCAACCATACACAGCCACACACCTGATCACTTAAGCACATTGAACCACTCAACTGTACTGCGGTCAACCACACTATGATGTTGTTCATGGTAATGATAATGACGATAACGGATGTTAATAATGATGCTGATGGTGTTGTTGGTGATGGTGTGTAGGTCGGTGGATGGCCGGGTGAGGAGGTACGACCTCCGCATGGGTCAACTTCACACAGACTTTGTGGGCAGTGAGTGACCCGACCCCAGACCTAACCCTGTCTTTGTAGAGCTTATTCGTTGGGTCTTTTGGTAAAGTAACGTAGATAGGTTCAAATTAAGCTTGTTGTGAGTGCATCTGTATGTATGTATGTGTGGGGAGCATTGACATAATAATTCCTGCTCTGTGTCACTAACAGGATGACCTGGCTTCAATTTCCTTCCACGGGTAATGTCAGTGGTGAGCAATATAAATAAATAGTCCTGCGCACCCCCCAGGTCAAATCCGCATAAAATAAGGACCAAGTGCAGTGTGTAAACAAAGACCTCCTTTGTGGACTGCTGGTCTTCAAAGGTACTCGCTAACAGCACTTGCTCCAACAGTCTGTTAAAGGCTATGCAGGGGATCTTTTTTGTTTGTTTGTAAATGAGTACATGAGTGTATGAGTGAATGTGTCATTGTGTTAGTGAGAAAGCATGCGAGTAACTTCATGTATGAGTTTTTGTATGTGCAAGTGGATATGTTAATGTATGCATATGACTATGCATGCTGTGTCGGCCCCGTGATGTTTGTGCCCATTATGAGAGACTGTGTCGTTGACGTGAGACTCTCGTGTGTGTGTGTGTTTATGTCTTTGTATATGTCTGTGAGGAGCGGTTAGTGCACTGCTATGAATGCGGAAAACCGAGTTCGATTCCCGGTTACGGCTAGCACCAGTGACGATTATCTAAACCAGTCCTGGGCCTCCTCTAGGTCGACTCGGCCTCAAATGTGTACCTGGTGCGATGTGTAAACATCGCCTCGAGGGAGACGAAGGCGGCCGGGCATGGTGCTGGCCGTCCATCCCCTTGTGTGCCGTGCCGACCTTCATAGATGCTCACTAAAAGTACTTGCCCCAATAGTCTGTTTAGACGATGTGGGGAATCTTTATCTGTTTTGTATTTGTGTGTCTCTATGTTGCCTAGGCCCTGTGGTGTGTGTGGCGATGACGCGAGACTCTCAGTGTTGCCTGAGCTCAGCCTTGGACTCGACATTGAGGCTCATGGACAATGACACGGGGGAGCTCCTCTCAGAGTACAGACATCAAACACCATCAACCCCATCAACATCGTCGTCACCATCATCCACATTACCACCATAAAAAAATCGATATCACCATCAACACCATCGTCAAAATAATCACCATCAAAATCGCCTCCATCAACATGAACACTAGTAACATAACCATCAACATCAATATCAACCGCATCACCAACATCACTTTCATCAACAATAAAACCACTTTATCAACATAACCATCATCAATATCACCACCGTCAACATAATCATCAACATCATTGGAATGACATGCGGTGCTCCTAAGGGTGGAGACATCATCACCAACTTTATCATGAACATCATTAAGACCAACCTCTATCATCTGTATCTGAGTTTCAATCTCCGTCTCAGTATCTGTGTCTTGGTATCTGTTTCTTGTTGAGTAGATATTTCTACGTGTGCTTGTCTCGCTGCTGCCGTGTCTCTGTTCCAGTGCCTCAGCATCTCAGTGTCCGTCTCTTCGCTTGTGTTTTACCCAGGAAAACCTCACTTAGTCTCAAGACACTTTTTTAGGAGGGTCCTGCCAAGTTATTACATTAGGGGGGGATGTTGCTGTGTGTAATATTAAATGAGTAATTTGTGGGTAATTTTTAAGCATTGGGATGTTTAGCCAATACTACCTACATCGTTTTTCTTTGCTATGGGAGGAAACAGGAGAACCCGGAGGAAAACTATGCAGAACGGGGGGAGAACATAAAAACGCCTCACAGTAAGGCACCAGAGTCAGGAATCGAACCCAGGACCTTCTTGCTGTGAGGCACGAGTGTTACTGCGGTTCCACCCTGCTGCCGCCCTTCTCAGTGACTCAGTGTCTGTGTCTCTGTCTCTAGGTACACAGGACACGTGAGTGGACGCTATAACCTCGACTGCGCGCTCTCAGAGCGAGACACCCATGTGGTGAGCGGCTCCGAGGATGGGAAGGTCTATTTCTGGGACCTCGTGCAGGTGACACCTCCTCATCACCACCTCCTCATCACTGCAACTATCTCATTTACATTCTCACCACAACCCTACATCTCCTCATCACCTTAGCACCTCTTCACCAACTCAACTCATGACACCACATACCCCCTTATTACATGAACCACATTTGCATCCCCTCACGAGATCTCCTCACAATCTCAACACCTCCTCACATGTCACCACCCCCCTACCACCTCCTCAATACACCTCACCTCCCCCTCTCACTACCTACCTGCCACCTCCTCACGACCACAATAACTGTGGTAAGTCAACAATGGGCATCCTATGTTGAGACTGGCCCATGCCGTAGGCATGTGGAATTTCCACTGCCAGATCAGGTTCATGGGCGGAGATGAGCACTGCCCTGTGCCCACTTCAGAATCAGAATTGTTATGTACACTGGAGGAATACGATGAGCTATAAAGCTCATTTTCACAGATGTCCAGTAGGAGTGGGTCAGAAAGTTACAACAAACAATACAAAAATACGATAAGTATAGGAAAGGTAAGCATCAATACCTCATTCCACCATTACCACCATGTTTTCTTATGTCTCCATGTCACCGTATCTCTCTGTCCACGTCTCTCTTGTGTCTGCTTCTCCGTGTATCTTTCATCCCTGTATCTCTGTGATGCCCTTGTGTCTCCACGTCTCTTTGACTACTTGTTTGCAGGCCTCACTCGCTCTCACTCTCGTCGTGGGCAGTGCAGTCGTCCACTCACTCTCGTTCCACCCAAGCAGCCCCATCCTCCTCACGGCATCTGAGGGGACGGTGGATGTGTGGATGACGAAGAGCGACGAGGAGAAAGCCGAGGAGAAAGAGGGGGCAACATAGGGGCCACAGATCACAACTTCGACCACACACTACACTTTATACCACACCATATTACACCACAGAAACGACATTAGCTTATACTACACAACGCAGCACACTAAACTCACAACACACACTTTACTACACAAAACACTAAACTAAACCTGACCACAAATGGTAGCTCAACGTGGTGGCTTATCATGTGGAAATTTATTGCAGCTAAATACTCGAAATGCATGTTTCTATATGTGGAGGGAAAAACCGGAGGACCCTAAGAAAAATCCACGGGGAGAACATGCAAACTCCAAATTTCCGGGCTTCAGGGTCAGGATTAAACCCATGACCTGTATACCAGGCAAGGGAGATAACATCTCGCACACACGACACCACACAGCCTATACACTATACTACATAACAGACATGATAACCTACACTATATACAGTGAGGGAAAAAAGTATTTGATCCCCTGCTGATTTTGTACGTTTGCCCACTGACAAAGAAATGATCAGTCTATAATTTTAATGGTAGGTTTATTTGAACAGTGAGAGACAGAATACCAACAAAAAAATCCAGAAAAACGCATGTCAAAAATGTTATAATTTGATTTGCATTTTAATGAGGGAAATAAGTATTTGACCCCTCTGCAAAACATGACTTAGTACTTGGTGGCAAAACCCTTGTTGGCAATCACAGAGGTCAGACGTTTCTTGTAGTTGGCCACCAGGTGTGCACACATCTCAGGAGGGATTTTGTCCCACTCCTCTTTGCAGATCTTCTCCAAGTCATTAAGGTTTCGAGGCTGACGTTTGGCAACTCGAACCTTCAGCTTCCTCCACAGATTTTCTATGGGATTAAGGTTTGGAGACTGGCTAGGCTACTCCAGGACCTTAATGTGCTTCTTCTTGAGCCACTCCTTTGTTGCCTTGGCCGTGTGTTTTGGGTCATTGTCATGCTGGAATACCCATCCATGACCCATTTTCAATGCCCTGGTTGAGGGAAGGAGGTTCTCACCCAAGATTTGACGGTACATGGCGGTGAAGTTGTCCTGTCCCCTTAGCAGAAAAACACCCCCAAAGCATAATGTTTCCACCTCCATGTTTGACGGTGGGGATGGTGTTCTTGGGGTCATAGGCAGCATTCCTCCTACTCCAAACACGGCGAGTTGAGTTGATGCCAAAGAGCTCCATTTTGGTTTCGTCTGACCACAACACTTTCACCCAGTTGTCCTCTGAATCATTCAGATGTTCATTGGCAAACTTCAGACGGGCATGTATATGTGCTTTCTTGAGCAGGGGGACCTTGCTGGCGCTGCAGGATTTCAGTCCTTCATGGCGAAGTGTGTTACCAATTGTTTTCTTGGTGACTATGGTCCCAGCTGCCTTGAGATCATTGAAAAGATCCTCCCGTGTAGTTCTGGGCTGATTCCTCACCGTTCTCATGATCATTGCAACTCCACGAGGTGAGATCTTGCATGGAGCCCCAGGCCGAGGGAGATTGACAGTTCTTTTGTGTTTCTTCCATTTGTGAATAATCGCACCAACTGTTGTCACCTCCAAGCTGCTTGGCAATGGTCTTGTAGCCCATTCCAGCCTTGTGTAGGTCTACAATCTTGTCCCTGACATCCTTGGAGAGCTCTTTGGTCTTGGCCATGGTGGAGAGTTTGGAATCTGATTGCGTCTGTGGACAGGTGTCTTTTATACAGGTAATAAGCTGAGATTAGGAGCACTCCCTTTCAGTGTGCTCCTAATCTCAGCTCGTTACCTGTATAAAAGACACCTGGGAGCCAGAAATCTTTCTGATTGATAGGGGGCAAATACTTATTTCCCTCATTAAAATGCAAATCAATTTATAACATTTTTGACATGCGTTTTTCTGGATTTTGTTGTTATTCTGTCTCACTGTTCAAATAAACCTACCATTAAAATTATAGACTGATCATTTCTTTGTCAGTGGGCAAACGTACAAAATCAGCAGGGGATCAAATATTTTTTTCCCTCACTATTATACTACACAAAATTGGTCAACGGATGGAGCATTTGTACAGTGGTTTGCGAGCCATATTCTGGGCCTGGTAACCTAAGTTAGATTTCTGGCTTTGGCTAACATCAGTGGCCAGTGACATCTGCACTGAACGAGGGCCTGCACCACGACACATTACACCATACAACGCACAACCTACACGACACATTATACTTCACTGTAAAACATTCAAAACACACTTGAACAGCAACAGCCCCCATTTACCATGAAGCGCTTATGCCAGGCTAGGTGCACGTTAAGGTTATGGGAAGTATCGAAGACTTGCTGGCAGAAGCACCACCTGTTCTCCACTGGCACACACTCTCACGCACTACACTACACTATTTACATGTACATTCGTCGTTGTCAGTCCATTGCTGGATGAGGGCCTCATGCCTTACATGTCATGGAGCAGAGGGGGGGGAGTTAATTGTACCTCAAGCGCTGTTGGCTACGTAGGGTGCGAAAGAAGTTCAACATACCAGTGTGATATATATCACACTGGTAAAGGGAGCATATTAATCCAATGGATTTTTCTGCAGTCATCTGCCCACAATACCCCCGCATGATGCCGTTGAGAAATGTACGATATACTTTGTTTATACTGTATTACACCAAACAGCACGCGTTTTGAAATAAAAGTTTTTAAATAAAAGTCATTGGGGTCAGGCGGTTGTGTGGGAGGGTTATGACAATGGGGACTTTTACTCCAATTTCTTACCAGCTGTCCTCTGGGCGTTGTCAGGAGAACAAAGAATCAGCTATGAATGTTCGTATTACAGAAGCGTTCGTGGAAGTATATATTACAGAACTACCTCTTGAGATCCCTCAACTCACCAATGTGTAACGCTAGGCGGCAGCGCTTTTCCCTCTGCCCCACTATCGAGTCATGTTAATCGCATGATAATAAAATATATCTAATTCTCAGCTAAAATGTAGCCTAATTTATAGTAAAATGAAATGTAACGTTTGTGTTTGCGCCTGGAGTCATTTCTGACCGACTGGAGACCATCTCGCTACACTTGAGAACTCGGTTTAAGCACCGGTAGTTGCCTCAATTCGAACCCAGCATCTCCGCGGTGTCTCGACTTGGCACTCGTGTCTCTTGAGCCATTTGGCCAGTGGGGACATGTCTTATGTCGCTTCTGAATTTAGTCCAAAGGAGATGCGGGGTCCTCATGACGAATGATTCACCTGTGTACGAGACACTGGGAACTCCTTTGATGAAAGCGGAAGACTCCGACCCTGTCTGGTCTGTATGAGATACATGAAAGACTTCGCCTAAAGATTCCGTTCGTGACCGATTGGAGATACGGGGGTGGGTGGTGATGGCTTATGATGAAAGCTCTGACCTTGCCTGCATGGGTTATAGCAGGCACGGGGTCGCTCACCGACCGTGTCTGTTCTGTAGGGAGGAGCTACAGGGCAAACTTATTAAGATTCTATCCGTGTCCGGTCGATCGGATAAACGTTGGGGTGGGGGGGCTTATTATGAAAGCGCCGACCTTGTCTGTATGGCCTATAGGAGGCACGGGGTCGCTCACCGACTGTCTATAGTCTGTAGGAGCTACAGGGAATACTTATTAATATTCCGTCCGTGTCCGGTCGATCGAATAAACGGGGAGCCCTTATTATGAAAATGCCGACCTTGTCTGCGTGGTCTAAAGGAGGCACAGGGACGCTCATTGTGAAGGCTCTCGCATTATCTTGGACAAATGACTCACAGGGGAACTCTTATTATGAAGGTTTTGCTCGTATCCAAGATATAGGAAAACCCTGGGGAACACTTATTGTGAAGGCGCTTATGAGCTCTTATTATACAGTCTATACCCGCATCTAATTTGTACGATCCATTTGGGGTTCTTATTGTGAAGTCTCTGCCCGTATCTGAGCACGAGGAGGCACAGGCAGACTCTTACTGTGAAGGTTCTGCCCGTGTCTGGTCTATGGGCAACACAGAGAGGACTCTTACTGTGAAGGTTCTGCCCGTGTCTGGTCTATGGGCGACACAGATAACTCTTACTGTGAAGGTTCCGCCCGTGCCTTGGTCTATGGGCGACACAGAGGACTCTTACTGTGAAGGTTCTACCCGTGTCTGGTCTATGGGCGACACAGAGGACTCTTACTGTGAAGGTTCTGCCCGTGTCTGGTCTTTGGGCGACACAGAAGACTCTTACTGTGAAGGTTCTGCCCGTGTCTGGTCTATGGGCGACACAGAATACTCTTACTGTGAAGGTTCTGCCCGTGTCTGGTCTATGGGCGACACAGAATACTCTTACTGTGAAGGTTCTGCCCGTGTCTGGTCTATGGGCGACACAGAGAGGACTCTTACTATGAAGGTTCTGCCAGTGTCTGGTCTATGGGCGACACAGAGAGGACTCTTACTATGAAGGTTCTGCCCGTGTCTGGTCTATGGGCGACACAGAGGACTCTTACTGTGAAGGTTCTGCCCGTGCCTTGGTCTATGGGCGACACAGAGGACTCTTACTGTGAAGGTTCTGCCCGTGTCTGGTCTATGGGCGACACAGAGGACTCTTACTGTGAAGGTTCTGCCCGTGTCTGGTCTATGGGCGACACAGAATACTCTTACTGTGAAGGTTCTGCCCGTGTCTGGTCTATGGGCGACACAGAGAGGACTCTTACTATGAAGGTTCTGCCAGTGTCTGGTCTATAGGAGACACAGAGGACTCTTACTGTGAAGGTTCTGCCCGTGTCTGGTCTATGGGCGACACAGAGACTCTTACTGTGAAGGTTCTGCCCGTGTCTGGTCTATGGGCGACACAGAGGACTCTTACTGTGAAGGTTCTGCCCGTGTCTGGTCTATGGGCGACACAGAGGACTCTTACTGTGAAGGTTCTGCCAGTGTCTGGTCTATGGGCGACACAGAGGACTCTTACTATGAAGGTTCTGCCCGTGTCTAGTCTATGGGCGACACAGGACTCTTACTGTGAAGGTTCTGCCCGTGTCTGGTCTATGGGCGACACAGAGGACTCTTACTGTGAAGGTTCTGCCCGTGTCTGGTCTATGGGCGACACAGAGGACTCTTACTGTGAAGGTTCTGCCCGTGTCTGGTCTATGGGCGACACAGAGGACTCTTACTGTGAAGGTTCTGCCCGTGTCTGGTCTATGGGAGACACAGAGGACTCTTACTGTGAAGGTTCTGCCCGTGCCTGGTCTATGGGCGACACAGAGGACTCTTACTGTGAAGGTTCTGCCCGTGTCTGGTCTATGGGCGACAGGGGGGGGGGGGACTCTTACTGTGAAGTCGCTGCCCGAGGCCGCGACTGCTGACTCACGGTGACTGTGCCGCTCTCCTCGGCCCAGAACCGGGGCCGAGAGGACGAGGAGAGGACGAAGTGAGACGAGGTGAGGGGGTAACGACGCGCGGGGGTGGGAAGAGAAAGAGGTGAAGAGGGAGAGACGAGGAGTGATGAGGTGAGGTGGAGATCGAGACGCGAGGTGGGGAATCGGAGCAGGAAGACGGGGTGGGTGGGGGGCGGGGAGCAGCAAGAGAGCGGGAAACGATGTGAGGGTGATGAGGGGAGCGAGGGAAGGCGAGGAGAGGTGAGGGGAGGTGGGGAGGATAGATGACAAGAGGTGAGGGAGACGAGGTGAGGAGAGATTGAGAGACGAGGTGAGGCCGTGGCGGCGCCTATGGTGGTTTGTGATTGTTGATGTCGAGGCTGTGGTTGACAATGTGATTGTTGACTGTCGCTGTTGTAGACTGTGGTTGTAGACTGTGGTTGTAGAGGCCTTGTTGATATTGTGGTTGCTGTTGTAGACTGTGGTTGTAGAGGCCTTGTTGACATTGTGGTTGCTGTTGTAGACTGTGGTTGTAGACTGTGGTTGTAGACTGTGGTTGTAGAGGCCTTGTTGACATTGTGGTTGCTGTTGTAGACTGGTTGTTGACTGTGGTTGTAGACTGTGGTTGTTGACTGTGGTTGTAGACTGTGGTTGTAGAGGCCTTGTTGACATTGTGGTTGCTGTTGTAGACTGTGGTTGTAGACTATGGTTGTAGAGAGGCCTTGTTGACATTGTGGTTGCTGTTGTAGACTGTGGTTGTAGACTATGGTTGTAGACTGTGGTTGTAGACTGTGGTTGTAGAGGCCTTGTTGACATTGTGGTTGCTGTTGTAGACTGTGGTTGTAGACTATGGTTGTAGAGAGGCCTTGTTGACATTGTGGTTGCTGTTGTAGACTGTGGTTGTTGACTGGTTGTTGACTGTGGTTGTAGAAGCCTTGTTGACATTGTGGTTGCTGTTGTAGACTGTGGTTGTAGACTGTGGTTGTTGACTGTGGTTGTAGAGGCCTTGTTGACATTGTGGTTGCTGTTGTAGACTGGTTGTTGACTATGGTTGAGATCGTGGTTGTAGAGGCCTTGACATTGTGGTTGCTGTTGTAGACTGTGGTTGTTGACTATGGTTGTTGACTGTGGTTGTAGAGGCCTTGTTGACATTGTGGTTGCTGTTGTAGACTGTGGTTGTAGACTGTGGTTGTTGACTGTGGTTGTAGAGGCCTTGTTGACATTGTGGTTGCTGTTGTAGACTATGGTTGTTAACTGTGGTTGTAGAGAGGCCTTGGGGACATTGTGTTTGCTGTTGTAGACTGTGGTTGTAGACTGTGGTTGTTGACTGTGGTTGTAGAGGCCTTGTTGACATTGTGGTTGCTGTTGTAGACTGTGGTTGTAGACTGTGGTTGTTGACTGTGGTTGTAGAGGCCTTGTTGACATTGTGGTTGCTGTTGTAGACTATGGTTGTTAACTGTGGTTGTAGAGAGGCCTTGGGGACATTGTGGTTGCTGTTGTAGACTGTGGTTGTTGACTATGGTTGTAGACTATGGTTGTAGAGGCCTTGTTGACATTGTGTTTGCTGTTGTAGACTGTGGTTGTAGACTGTGGTTGTTGACTGTGGTTGTAGAGGCCTTGTTGACATTGTGGTTGCAGTTGTAGACTGTGGTTGTTGACTATGGTTGTAGACTGTGGTTGTGGAGAGGCCTTGGGGACATTGTGGTTGCTGTTGTAGACTGTGGTTGTAGACTATGGTTGTAGACTATGGTTGTAGAGGCCTTGTTGACATTGTGGTTGCTGTTGTAGACTGTGGTTGTTGACTATGGTTGTAGACTATGGTTGTAGAGAGGCCTTGTTGACATTGTGGTTGCTGTTGTAGACTGTGGTTGTTGACTGGTTGTTGACTGTGGTTGTAGAAGCCTTGTTGACATTGTGGTTGCTGTTGTAGACTGTGGTTGTAGACTGTGGTTGTTGACTGTGGTTGTAGAGGCCTTGTTGACATTGTGGTTGCTGTTGTAGACTGGTTGTTGACTATGGTTGAGATCGTGGTTGTAGAGGCCTTGACATTGTGGTTGCTGTTGTAGACTGTGGTTGTAGACTGTGGTTGTAGACTATGGTTGTTGACTGTGGTTGTAGAGGCCTTGTTGACATTGTGGTTGCTGTTGTAGACTGTGGTTGTAGACTGTGGTTGTTGACTGTGGTTGTAGAGGCCTTGTTGACATTGTGGTTGCTGTTGTAGACTATGGTTGTTAACTGTGGTTGTAGAGAGGCCTTGGGGACATTGTGGTTGCTGTTGTAGACTGTGGTTGTTGACTATGGTTGTAGACTATGGTTGTAGAGGCCTTGTTGACATTGTGTTTGCTGTTGTAGACTGTGGTTGTAGACTGTGGTTGTTGACTGTGGTTGTAGAGGCCTTGTTGACATTGTGGTTGCTGTTGTAGACTATGGTTGTTAACTGTGGTTGTAGAAAGGCCTTGGGGACATTGTGTTTGCTGTTGTAGACTGTGGTTGTAGACTGTGGTTGTTGACTGTGGTTGTAGAGGCCTTGTTGACATTGTGGTTGCTGTTGTAGACTATGGTTGTTAACTGTGGTTGTAGAGAGGCCTTGGGGACATTGTGGTTGCTGTTGTAGACTGTGGTTGTTGACTATAGTTGTAGACTATGGTTGTAGAGGCCTTGTTGACATTGTGGTTGCAGTTGTAGACTGTGGTTGTTGACTATGGTTGTAGACTGTGGTTGTGGAGAGGCCTTGGGGACATTGTGGTTGCTGTTGTAGACTGTGGTTGTAGACTATGGTTGTAGACTATGGTTGTAGAGGCCTTGTTGACATTGTGGTTGCTGTTGTAGACTGTGGTTGTAGACTGTGGTTGTAGAGGCCTTGTTGACATTGTGGTTGCTGTTGTAGACTGTGGTTGTTGACTATGGTTGAGATCGTGGTTGTAGAGGCCTTGACATTGTGGTTGCTGTTGTAGACTGTGGTTGTAGACTGTGGTTGTAGAGGCCTTGTTGACATTGTGGTTGCTGTTGTAGACTGTGGTTGTAGAAGCCTTGGGGACATTGTGGTGCTATGGCTGTTGAGATTGTGGTTGTTGACTGGTTGTAGAGACCGTGTTGACATTATGGTTGCTCTAGCTGTTGTAGACTGTGGCTGTTGTAGGCTGTGGTTGTAGAGGCCCTTTTTAACGTTGTAGTTGTAACTGTTGTAGACTGTGGCTGTTGTAGACTGTGGTTGTTGGCTGTGGTTGACGTCTTGGTTGTTGGGGGGCCTTGGTGACAATGTGGTTGTTGATGTAGTGTGGCTGTCGACAATTGAAGGTGTTAGGTTTGATATTGTCGTTGGTTGTGTGATTATTGAGACTGGTTGAGGTTTTGGTCGAGGACTGTGATTGTGTTTTGTTGAGGTTGTTAATCGTAGTTGCTGCAATTGTGGTGGTTGTTGCTGATTGTTGTGGTTGTTGGTCGGCTCCGTATCATAGTGCTGGTGGTAGTTTTAGTCGTTGTAGTTATAAGTACAGTACGGTAGTGGCATTTGGTGGTAGTGGTTGTATTACAGAGGAAGGTGTTGTATATTTGGTGGTGGTGGTTGTAGTCATGGTGTAGTTTTTGCAGGATAGTACAGTAGCGGTTTTTGCTCGTGGGAGTTGTGGTGGTGGTTGTTGTATGGGTTGGTCTCATAGTTGTGGTTAGTGTAGTTTGTGGTTGTTGGGGGAGTTTTGATAATTATCGTGTTGTAATAATTACCCCCCCCCCACTAATAATGCTAATTTACATAATACTACTTATGATGGTAATGGTTGTGGTGATGGTGTGGTGGTGATAATAGTGTGGCTTGTGTAACTCATAACTGGGAGTGACACAAAGGTGGCTTGGAATTCGTTTGTCGTGTCCCCACCACTACCACCACCCCTCACACTAACACACATGTCCTTATGAGCCTTGATAGTTGCTTACAAACCGTGAATGTCTCACGCAGTTCATTTTGTCTTTTTCTACCATCCCTGACAGGTTGCGATCTCGAGACAGCCTTTGCGGGCTGGAGATGATGCCCTGGGAGTTGTCTCACTAGACAGCAGCAATTGCCGAGTGATGGGTGCACGTGGTGGATCCGAAAACGCCACCTCCAACGGCACTGCACAACTGCGGCCGACAACCATAATCATAGTCACAACTATAGCCACAACCTCAAACGCACCCTTAGCTGAGCAACCTGAACCGTGATCAACGATAGTGACCACACCTGTTTTGGTGTCTCCGATTCACAACGACACAACAAAATCAATCACACTGGTACATATATTCTCCAACAGCCCGCCAAAACCACAATCGACCTCATCTGCCCCTGTGTCTCCACGTATTTCACCGTATCTCCCGCTGCCACCTTTCTCCTCCTGTGACTTCCATATCCCCCTATCTTTTTCCGCCGTCCTGTGTCTTGTGCCTCCCTTCTTCTTCCTGTGCTTTCCTTCTTCCTGTATCTCCTCGTTCCTCTCTTAATCCGTGTGCCCCACCAGTATTCCAACCGTGCCGCCCCCGGCCCGTATCTCCCTGGCCATGTCTGAGGACCGTGACTGCGACTCCCCGTGCCCCCCATATCTCCCCACGCCGTCCCCGGGGAATCAGTGTGGCTCAGAACCATGGGGCTGCGGGGCGGTGGTGCTGCCCTCCATGCGGGGCGCCGGCGTTCTTGACTACTCGCTTGAAGGCCACGCCGTCTCCGCTTTCACCGTGCTCAACGATCTACGGCTGCGCAGGCAGCTGTGTGACGTGACGCTGCGCGTGCGGGCCGGTGGGGACGAAAAGGACGTGGAGGCGCACAAGGTAAAGACACGGAGGGATGACACGGGGACATGCGGGAGGGAAGACAGTATTAGGGGGGGCACATAGGGAAGATAAAGGAAACAAGGGGTAGACACGAGATGATGGGGGATAACACGGGGACTCAAGAAAGCAGGTAAATATGTAAATATAGTGTCACAGGGAGACAGGGACAAGAGAAGGGAGACAGAAGAACAAGGAAAAATGCAGGGAGGCATGAGGAGGCGTTGGAAGACATGAGGACAAGAGGAACGTTGAAATGCATGATGTTGAGACACAGTGACACACAGGAGGGTGGACAGAAGATGGAGGGGTGGATAAGAGACACTGAAAGGCATGAATTTACAGGAACACAGGGAGATACTAATACCGGGAGAGGAAAGACACAAGTAACGCGTTATGTGCAGGGAGACACTGGGTGGTTCGGGGAATACGGGAAAACAGGAAGAGAAGGGAGACATGAAGCACAAATTTAGATGCCTTGAGACATGGGGAGAGACACAAGACATTGTGAAGAGAGAGACATTGAGGTACACATGATGAAGACAAATAATATGTAGATATGGGAATTTAAGAGAGACAGATAATTGATGGGAGGCATGGAGAGGTGAAAGGAAATATGGGAGAAGCAGGGTAAGGGGAGGTGCTGGCAGTTACAGGGGGAACATGGGGAGACACGGGCAGAGGGGAAGGTGAAGATCGGCACAGGAAGACACGGGGAGGATTTTAGGACCAGACGAGATACCGGATGGAGGCAGTGAGAGACAGAAGGAGATTGGGGCAACACAGGGAAACTCTGGGAGGCACGGGGTTACATTGGGAGGAGAAAGGTGGTATGGGGCGGTATGGAGGTGGGCAGGCCTCAGTAAAGTTATGTGGCCAGGAGTTCGCTATTCACCTTGGTGTGTCCACTCATGTCATCACTATTTAACAGTCGGCCACACCAAAACAAAGCACCTGCCTCAGTACTTTGTTTCATCAATCACTCCAGCCCCTCAACTCTCCATAAGCGATGTGGTATTCATAGAGAAGGTGGAGGAGTTCCTGTACCTGGGCAGTGTACTTATAGCCAGTTCTGGTTTAGCAGCAGAGGGCCTACTCTGAATCAGTTCAGCGGAATTATCTTTTCATTGGCTGCTTAACGTTGGCCTGTCGCTCCACATGAAACTCTGGGTCTTCTCGGCCACAGTCATGCCCTCAATTCTCTATACTTACAAAATGTGGACCCCTATAGAGGAATACCTGAGCCAGTTTGAAACATCTCTGACAGAACCATGAGAGATCTGGAAATAGTCCCATCAATGAGCTCCCAGCAGGCATAGTTGTGTTGGCTGGGTCGTGTAGCCTGCTTGTCCAGCCACTGTCTCTGTGGAGGCGGTTCGTGAAGGTCGCTACTGGGCAGTTGGAGAAAATTGCATCCAGCAATGAAGGAGGGTGGAGGAGCGATGCTCACAACAACGAGCAGAGCGTAACGCAGTTAAAGTATGTAAAGTTGGAACAGTGGGGAGAACAAGTGGAGCATCTGCTAGTCATCTCAGTTAACCCATAATAAATGGGCCTGTCCCGTGGTCTCCTGGCAGCAAAACTTCGACACTTCGTATGCATTAGAGGTGCACCTAGCCAGACATAATCACCATCATGACGTCACAACTATTTACTGGCAAATGCTAATTCTGTAATGATTGAGTGTGTAAGGAGGTATGTAAATAGTGGGGAGCGGTGGTGTAGCGATTAGCGCGCTGCGCTACGAATTCAGCGACCAAGGTTTTGTTTCCTGCTCATAGTAAACACCAATGACGATTATCTAAACCGGTCCTGGGCCTTCCCTATGTCGACTCAGCCTCAAATGAATGCCTGGTGCAGTGTGCAAACATCGCCACTTGGGAGACAAAGGCGGCCGGGCGTGGTGCTGGCCACCCACTCCCTCGTGTGCCATGCAGGCCTTCATAGGTGCTCGCTAACAGCACTTGCCCCAACAGTCTGTTAAGGCTATACATGGGATCTTTTTTTGTTTGTAAATCAATACATTAGTGTATGACTGAATGTGTAAATGTGTTTGTGATAAAGTGTGTGAGTAACTTTATGAATGAGTGCATGAGTGATTGCATGAGTAAGTGAACATGTGTGTGAGGGAGAAAGTGAGTTTATAAGTAGAGAGTGGGAGCATCGTAGTTGGTGCACCGCATTACAAACCCGGCAACCTGAGTTTAATTCCCACTCGCGGCCAACTTAAGTTTCATATATCTGAACTGGTCCTGGACCTGCCATACGTTGCCTTAAATGAGTACTTTGTGTGGTGTCTAAGCATCTACATTTGGGTGGATGGGCATGTTGCTATCCACGGTATCCAATGTCGACCTTTATAGCTGCTTGCTAACAGCACTCGCCCTGAACAGTGTGTTGTATAAGTGAGTGTGTTGGTAAGCGAGTGTGTCGCTGTGTCCCTGTACCCCATGCCAGGTGGTGCTGGCCTCCTGTAGCCCCGTGTTCCGAGCCATGTTCACAGCTGGGCTGAAGGAGAGCGCCATGGAGGTTGTCACCATAGAGGGCGTCCACCCCAAGGTCACTCACTCAACAACTCGCCCACTTAGACATTCACTCAATCACTCATTACTACTCACCCACCCACACTCTGCCACTAAACCTCTTAAAAATTATCTCAATCGCTCATCTACTTACTCATACACTTGCTCCCTCACCCCCTTACCTATGCCCTCACAACCAACTGACTTAATCACCCACTCATCCTCTTACTCAATTACACACATACCCAACTCAGCAAACCACTCTCCCATTCACTGACGCATTCAATCATATTTACCCACTCACTTATCTACCCACTAAAGCATACACTATCTTACTGTCTGATCACTCACACACACTATGATGATTGTGTATGTTTGGTGTGTGTATGCAGTGCCTTTGTCAGTTCGTGTGCGTTAATGTGCGGGTAAAGTGATGGCGCAGTGCATAGCGCACTACGCTACAAACCCGGTAACCCAAGTAAAATTTCTTCACACAGCTCACATCAGTGGTGAATATTTGAACCAGTCCTGGCCCTCCCCCATGACAATTCAGCCTCAAATGAATACCTGGTGCAGTGTGTAATCATTAATACTTGAGAAACAAAGGCTGTCGGATGTGGTGTTGGTCACCCACCCCCTCCTATGTCGTTCTGGCCCTCATAGGTGTTTGCTAACAGCACTTGCCCCAACAGCCTGTAAAGGCTATACAGGGGATCTTTGTCTTCGGTATATGTGGGTGTGTATATGTATGTGTGTATACGTCTGTGTGTAGGTGATGGAGCGGCTGGTGGAGTTTGCGTACACGGCGCGCGTCTCCGTGGGCGAACGTTGTGTGCTGCACGTGATGAGCGGGGCCGCCATGTACCAAATGGACGCCGTCGTCACCGCCTGCTGTGACTTCCTGCTCAAGCAGCTGGACCCGAGCAATGCCATCGGCATCGCCAGCTTCGCCGAGCACATCGGCTGCACGGAGCTGCAGAGGGGCGCGCGCGACTACATCTACCGGCACTTTAGCGAGGTTTCAACTCGCACATGTACACTACACCGTGTACACTATCCTGTGTGCACTGTGCACAAGGAGAGTGTCCACGACAACTGTACACAATTTGCAGAGTTCCAGAGAGGCGCGTGCAACTGCGTCTAATGCCACTTCGATAAGATGTCTCACACAATATACTCCGACACAAACAGATTATACGTGACAGGATGCACACTGTACCATATACACTACGGCTGGTACACATTGGCATCACGATTTCACTCAAGAGGTTGTATTTTTGTGTCTTGTTTTTTTATCATCTCTCTCGTATGGTCTGTCTGCTTCAATTTGTTAGTAGGAGGACTTCTCTAACCAGTCTCTCACTGTGTCTCTGTTTTTCCCATCTCGGGTTTTCTAACAGGAGTTTTATAACATGTCTCCTATGTCTTTTTCTGTCTTGCCATGTCTTAAGTGTGCAAATGGGAGGAGTTGTGTAAAACCAACTCCCTATCTCCCACTGTCTCCCGCTTGTCTCTGTGTCACTATCTCCCTGCGTCCCTAGCGTTTCAGATGGAAGTCCTCCATAACTGGTCTTGCCATCTCCCTGTGTCCCTGCTGTCTCAGGTGTGCAAACAGGAGGAGTTCTATAACCTGTCCCACTGCCAGCTGCTGACTCTGATCAGCCGTGACGAGCTGAACGTGCGCTGCGAGTCGGAGGTCTACAACGCGTGCCTCGAGTGGGTTCGCTACGACTGCGCCAACCGTCGGCCCTACATACACGCCCTGATCAACGCCGTGCGCTGCCACTCTCTCACACCCAGCTTCCTGCAGGTGCTTGCGGGGCACACACGGACACGTGCAAGTACACACAGACATGTGCAGGTACATAAGGACGTATGTAAATGGACAGGTTTTGTCCAGGTACACAAAAACAAAGATCCCCCATGTAGCCCACGCAGAGCATTCGGGCAAGGGCTGTGAGGGAGCACCTATGAAGGTCGCCATGACACTTTGGGGGGGGTAATGTGGCCAGCACCACGCCCAGCTGCCTTTGTCTCCTCAATGCTGATGTTTACACAGCGCACAAGATT
Organism: Petromyzon marinus; assembly: GCF_048934315.1. Lineage (NCBI taxonomy): Eukaryota > Metazoa > Chordata > Hyperoartia > Petromyzontiformes > Petromyzontidae > Petromyzon > Petromyzon marinus. Next base: position 26,171,820 of record NC_133667.1, on the reverse strand, counting down.
GTCATTTATGGCCGATTCAACCTAGAAGGAGGCCCATGACTGTTTTAGATATTTGTCATTTATGTTGACTGTGAGTGGAAATAGCACTTGGATATCTGGTTTTGTAGTGGAGTGTGCTAACCGCTACGCTGTCGCTCCCCAGCTATAAACGGACGCATGCACACACAAGTGCTGAATTGCGGCAGTGGTGGGTGGATGCCCACGATCCAGCGCTTTGGAGGCAAGAGTTAGCAGATCGTTCAGAGATTTATTGGAGCCGTGAGGTGGCTAGCAGAAGGCAGTACAGAAAGTGCGGACATTTGAGTGTTACGTTCCCTCACCTCCCCTTCACCTACCTGTGTGTACCGTGCCCCCGTGTCGCAGGCTCAGCTACAGAAGTGTGAGCTGCTGAGGTCAGACTCTGCTTGCAAGGACTACCTGGCACGCGTCTTCCACGAGCTCACGCTGCACCAGCCCAGTGCCTGCGCAGCCAAGGGCCGCACCCCTGCCGTGCCCCAGCTCGTATACACGGTGAGCACACTCCAAGAACACTAAACACGTACAAAGACCTCCGTATAGCCTTTAACAGACTGTTGGGGCGAGTGCTGGTCACGAACACCTATGAAAGGCCAGCACGGCAAACGAGGGGGTGCGTAGCCAGCACAATGCCCGACCGCTTTTGTCTTTCCAGTGGCGATGTTTACACATCTTACCAGCTACTAATTTTTGAGGCCGAGTCCACCTCGGGGAGGCCCAGGACTGGTTCAGATAATTGTCACTGGTGTTGGCCGTGAGCGGGATTCGATCTCGGGTCGTCGCGTTCATAGCGCAGCGCGCCAACCGTTGCACTGCCGCTCTCCCCTAAACACAGAAAGTATACAACAACAACAACAACAACCGCCATTCGCCACTAAGTAGCGGTGACGTCACCACGACGTTTGTGCCAGGACATGTGCACCTTGAGGCCACGTGGAGTGTCGAACGCCCGCTGGCAGGAGGTCACGGGGCAGACCCAGGTGCCACGGGTCGACTGACTGAGATGAGTGGCTGATGCACCACCTGTGCCCCCTACGGTGCCAACCTGCTGTGCTTTAGCCACCCGGCGCTCCGCTCGTTGTTGTGAGCGTCGCTCCTCTGCCCTCCGTTGTTGTTGGAGGGCGACTACCTCCAACTGCCGAGTAGCGTCCTTCACGAGCCTCCTCCACAGAGGCCGATCTTGACACTGCTGGTACCAGTCATCGGCAAGTCCACTCAGCTCCACGTTCTCCTGTACCACATCACTCCATCTCTTCTTTAGCCCGTGCCGCGCCCGTTTAGCCCCCTCGATCCGGCCGAACAAAAGCTGTTTCGGCATGCGGTGGCTGGGCATGCGGGCTACATGACCCAGCCATCGCAGCCTTGCCCGCCGGAGGAGCTCACTGATGGGACCTTGCCCAGATCTTTCAAGGATTTGTGAGCTCCTCACACAATCCAGTCTGGTTAAACCCAGGATGGATCGTAGGCAGGCCAGCCTAAATGTTTCTAACCGGCGAAGATGTTCGATTAGGGAGGTCCACGTTTCGCACGCGTAGAGAAGGGAGGGAATGACCGTGGCTGAGAAGACCTGAAGCTTAGTGCGGAGCGACAGACCAGGTATCTTCCACACAGCGTTACGCAACCGATGAAAAGATATTGCCGCTCGACTGATTCGGAGTGAGACCTCTGCTGTTAAACTGGAGCCGGTCATAAGCACACTTCCCAGCTATGCCCCATCACCGATTGGGAGTTGTGAGGGTGGAGTGTCCGATGGTACAAAATATTCAGGCAGGTGCTTAGTTTTGGTGGGGCTGATGGTAAGGCCCCATCTCTTAGTGGCACGCTCCAGTCTCAGCAGCAGCGTCTCCAACACACACGCACACATCATCTACACACTACACCACACACACTGCACCCCCGCAGTGCCCCATCTCTTATACACAGTGCACACACTCCACATACACTAAACACAGATTCACACATACTCATATACACCATCCATACCAGTGATGGACAACCTAGACGAGTCGGTGGGCCACATGAGTGGCCCTTCTTCACCGCAGTAGGCTGCTAGCTTGAAATCGTGCTTGTGCACTAATCATGACCACACATAGCCCTAAATACACTTAGACCAGGCCACCACAAGGGGCTCCATGAGCTGCATGTGTTGGGCAGGTTGCCCAACACTGATCTATACACGACACCACAGACACCACACTCGTCGTGCCCCAGCTTATATACATGGTAACTATGCACCACGTATACATGTACATGCACACTCCACCATGCTCCTTTCACTGCTCCTCCCAATGATGCCTTCCCTGCTTTTCCAGCTGCTCCCCCTCTTCCTTCTCCTGTTCCTCATCCTCACGTTTCTCCTCCTGCTCCTCCCCCCACCCACACCCCCTTCCTCCCCCTTGCCCCGTGGTCGCAGGTGGGCGGGTACCTACGCCAGTCCCTGCCGAGCGTGGAGGCGTGGTGCCCCGGCCGCACGTCGTGGCTGCGCCTGTCCGACCTGCCGGTGCCGCGCTCGGGGCTGGCGAGCTGCGTGGTGCACGGCCTGCTCTACGCCGCTGGCGGCCGCAACAACTCCCCCGACGGCAACACCGACTCGTCGGCGCTCGACTGCTTCAACCCCATGAGCAACCAGTGGACCCGCCGGCAGCCCATGAGCGTGGCGCGCAACCGTGTCGGCCTCGGCGTCATCGACGGGCTCATCTACGCCGTGGGGGGCTCTCACGGGTGCATGCACCACAGCAGCGTCGAGAGGTGGGAGACATGGGTTGGTGGGGGGGGACATGGGTTGGTGGGGGGGGACATGGGTTGGTGGGGGGGGGGGTGCTCAGGGGTGGGGGTTTGGCGAGATGCGGGAACAACACCGGAGCGTGTCTCAGCTGGAGGTGGAGAGAAATAGGGAGACATGGGGGGGGGATTAGAGGGGGAGACATTGGGAGACGCGGGGTCAGAGAGTGACTCAGCTGCAGGTGAAGAGAAATAGGGAGACATGAAGGATTCGAGAAAGAGACGTGGGAAGATACAGGGACAGGTGAGTTAAGAGTAGCGTGGACAGGTGAGATAAGGACACGGAAATATGGGTGAGACGTGGGAACACATGCGTTACCCGCACCACAGTAGTGTGGAGAGGTCGGGACGAAGGGCGGGAGGTGTAGCAGGGGATACAGGGGACAACGAGACAGGGGAGACATGGGTGTCTCCACCATGGCAATGTCGAGAGGTGGAGATGAGATTGACAGGGGGGATAGGGATAAACATATGGGACACAAATACAGGGGGACACAGCAGGATACAAGGACATACCCATCCATGCCATGGACACCTCACACAGGTGTCTGCACCACATTAGCATGGAGAGTGAGGACAAGTAGGGGAAACAACGGGTAACAGGTACATGGGTAGACAGGAAAAGACGTGTGTCTAAACTAAAGCACTGTGGAGAGATGAAGATGAAAGTGGAGATGGGTGATATGGGGGAAACACAGGTACATGGGTGTTTAAACCACATCCATGTCGAGCGTAGGCAGTGGAAACTGAAAGTGGAGGACACCAGGCCTGTGCATGATTTGTGTTTTTCTCTGTCCCCGTGTCCCCCACTGTCTCTTTTCCCCATGCTCTCCCATGTATCCTCGTATGCCTCTGTTTCCCTTGCTTGTCTCTTTGTGTGTTCCAGCGTCTCCCACTATTTATTTGTATGTCCCCGAGTGCCCTGTCTCTATGTTTTACTGTGTCTCTCTGTACTCCCATGTGTGTTTTTGTGTCCCATCTCCCTGTGTGTCCATGTCCCTTCGTGTCATTTTGGCCTGTCCACTCATGTGTCCTTGTATGTCCTTGTGTCTCATGTTACCCTGTGTTTTGAGTGTCCTGGTTCCTTCTGTTTCCCTGTATGTATCCTTGTGTCCCTGTGTCCCCGTGTATCCCTGTGTCTCCGTGTATCCCTGTGTCCCCGTGTATCCCTATGTCCCCGTGTCCCAGGTACGATCCTGAGAGAGATGAGTGGTCTCGGGTGGAGCCCATGTCCACAGCCCGTATCGGCGTCGGCGTGGCCGTTCTGAACAGGTGACGTGAAGACACGGGGACATGGGACACACTGAGAGGCAGAGAGACACAGGGACTCACAGACACGGAGACAGATCTACACGGGGGACATGCTGGAGGCAGGAGAGACACACAGACTCTGAGACACGAGGATACAAAGACACTGAGATAAAAGACATGGACACACTGGGCAGATAAGAGAAAGAGGGAGACGTGGGAGTACACTGGAAGGCCAAGCGACATGGCATTGGGGACTTGGGGATATGGAGACATGGGACAACAAGGAGAGCTTGCGTATTCTGGGTGATGTTGTTTAGGTTGCAAAATGTAGGTTGTTGTGGTTTATTGTGTTGTCTTGGTAGTGCGATAATTGTGTGGTTGTGTAGGTTGCTGTATGCTGTAAGAGGGTTTAAGTGCTGTTGTGGTGATGCAGTGATGGTCTTTTATGGCTGTTATACCATTGCTTTATAGGTTGCTGTGCGCATCAGGAGGATTCAAGTGCCGTGTCGTGATGATTGTTGTGTGGTTACTCGTATAGTGGTGGTTGCTGTGTGGTGGCTGTAGGTTGCTCTGTACTTTAGGAGGCTTTGATTGTTGTTTTATTGTGGTAATGTAATGATGGTGGTTGTGTGGTTGTTGTAGGATGCTGTAGGTGGCTTTGAATTATATTGTGGTAGTATAGCAATGGTTATTGTGGAGTGCTTGTGTAGTTGTATTGGTTGCTGTATGCTGTAGGAGGTTTATCAGTGTTGTATAGTGATGGATGTTGGGTGGTTGTTGTAGATTGCTCTACACTATAGGAGGAGTGATGATTGTCATGTGGTTGTTGTGGCAGTATAGTGATGGTTATCATGTGGTTGTCAGTTGCTCACAACTATAGGGGGAGTGATGGTTGTCGTGTGGTTGTAGGTTGCTGTACGCTGTAGGAGGGTTTGACGGGGTGCACCGACTCTCCTCGGTTGAGTGTTATCATCCTGAAAACGATGCGTGGCTTCCGGTCGCCTCCATGGGAACCGTGCGCAGTGGAGCAGGTACGCGTGCACACACACTCACATACACATGTAAGGTGCACATACCTATACAAAACAAAAAGATCTCCCGTACTCCCTTTAACAGACTGTTGGGGCAAATGCCGTTAGCGAGCACCTATGAAGGCCGAAACGGTACATGAGGGGGTGGGTGGGCAGCACCAGGTACTCATTTAAGGCTGAGTCGATTGAGGGGGGAGGCCTTGGACCGGTTCAGATATTTGTCACCAATTTTGGCCGTAGGTGTATATACTTACACTCAGTGGATTGACAAAAGAGCTGTGTACATCGATAAGTACCGCCCATTTAAAGGTCTTTCTACATGGACTGGCACATGTACGTACTATTGCGTTAATTGATCGTTTGTGGTTGTAATTCTTGTAGTTGTGCAGTGCGGTGGTGCTCGTGAAGTTTTGTTGTGGTTGTAATAGTTGCGTTGCTGTGGTTGTTAGGAGTGGTTGCACTGGACCGATACATCTATGCGCTGGGTGGCTATGACGGCGTGGAGCAGCTGGACAGCGTAGAGCGCTACGACCCGGAGACGGACATATGGACGCCCGTGTCTCACATGAGACATCGCAGATCCGCGCTGGGCGTCACTGTCCTTGGGGGGAAGATCTACGTGCTGGGTGAGACGCAGACACACGGCAACGCCGGGGGACACACACGGGGACATAAGGGGACACGTGGGGAGACTTGGGGATGCAGGGGGAGACATAGGGACATACGTGGAGATACGGCAACACAAGGGGAGGCACCGGGGCACTTGGGAACATGGGGGGGGGGGGAACACGAGGTCATGAGGAAAACGGGGGAAGGCACAGGGACATGCGGAGAAGCCCGGGGACACACGGTGAGAATTTGTGTGGGGTGAGACACGGGGACACAGGGACACACATGGACATGAGGTTATGCTTCGGGACAGAATCTGCATGCTGGGTGAGACACGGACATGGGAACATAGAATAATCTATATAGTGGGTGAGTCACGGACAAGGCTACATGGAAACACAGACAAGGGAGAACACGGGGACATGATCAGACCAGGGACTGGACAATGACAGGGACTTGCGGTCTTGGGCTCACAAAAATGTAATCGTCTCTTTGTGTCTACCATTGTCTTCACGTGTCTGCATGTGTCCCTGTGCTCCTTTATGTGCCAGTGTTCATACATCTCCTTGTGTCCCTATGTCCCCCTGTCTCCCCCGTGTATTCTTTTGTTCCCATATCCCCCCTATCTGTCCCCATGCCCCCCCAAATTTCTCCCTGGCCCCATCTTCTTCCTACACACGTACATATATCTGCCTCTGTCCCGCTATGTCTCTCCATGTCTCCTCACTTCCCTCTGTCTTCATTACTCCCTTTTTCTCTCTCTGTTCCCGTCGCTCCATATTTGCCCCGTCCCCATATCCTTGTTTCTCTCGATGTTTACCTGTATCCCCAATGTCTACTTGTGTGCTTCTGTTGCTCTGTGTCTCCCTACGTCTCGTTATTTCCCCACGTACCCCCACATGTACCTGTGTCTACCTCTCCATGTGTCTCTGTCTGCTGTGCCACTCCATGCTCTGCCTTCTGTCCCCTTCTCCCTCCCATATCTCCCCATGTATCTCCTATTCCCCTAACACCCCATGTTTCCTCTGTCCTCGTGTCCCCCCACCGCCCCCCACCTCCACGTCTTACCCGTGTCCCAAGGCGGCTATGACGGACAGGCGTTCCTTGCCAGTGTCGAGAGTTACGACGCCGAGTTGGACACCTGGACTGAGGAGACGCCCATGGCGTCTGGGCGCAGCGGCGCCGGTGTCTCCGTCACCATGGAGCCCTGTCTCGCCCGTCTCGAGTACTGAGATATAAAGACACAGGGACATGGACCCAGAGACAAGGAGACACAGAAACGACCGTGGCGTTTGAGCAGACCGGGGCCTGCTGTCTTTCCATTACCATGGAGCCCTGTTTTTGCTGTCTCGAGTACTGAGACTCGAGGACACTGGGACATGGAAGCACGAAGACACAGGAACACAATGACACAAGGACACAGGCACAACCACTTTGTTTAAGGAGACTGAGACTGGTGTCTCTTTTTCTATGGAGCCCTGTGTCTTCCGTCTTGAGTCCTGAGACACGGAGACATGAAGACACGGGGACATGGGACAACAGGGACACAAGTAAGCAGAGGCAAGGGGATATGGAGACATGGGGAAAGGGAGACATGAAGACGTGGATACACAGAGGCACAAAAACATGGAACACATGGGGATATGGAGACACATGCATATGAAAGATTTCAGATGTGGGTGTGAAAAAATGAAAACTATGATACAGAGAGACAAGGAAATATGGACACGGAGCCATGGAAACTTGGAGATATGAAAACGTGGAGATGCAGAGACAAGGAGATGGGGAAACAGAGATAATGAGGGAGTCTGATGAGTGTGGTTGGTCACAAACACTTGTGACCCATTCACCTTTAAACTGATGTAGATCCAGTGGGTGGTAACAAGCCCCCCACCCTTACACTTTCCTGGCTCAGTGACCGTTTAACCAATCATGACTTAGTGATCGGTCACAACCACAGAGCCATCACGCCACCGGGACTGATGATGAACCCAATGACTGATGATGACCCTGAACTGAATGTGACCCTTGGGAGATAGTGACCCAATAACCGGTCACGACCTCTGGACGCTGGCGTGGAATAATGGTTGCCATTTTGAATTTCCCTTCTGAGATGGAGTCACGACGATGATGTCGGTGATGATGTCACATCTGTTAATTGTAATGATAATGTTGATATTGTTGGTGATGATGGTCACATTTATAATTGTGATGTCGATGTTAATATGTTGATGATAGTTATGTTTGTGATGTTGATGATGTGTGAATGACGGTGATGATGTTCATGATGATGAAATAATTTGCTGCTTTAAATAAAGAAGTCGGACATGAATCTAATTGTGTGCCCATGGCTTGATCGCCCATTGACCTAATTTAATGTGACCCAGGATGATGGGTAGAATGCATCTGTGCTTGTATGGACATGTGGGTATGACTATGTCCTGTAATACCTGGGTCTATCCCGTGACATGCTACCAGCGAGCCATCAACAAATCACATGACCCCAAAGTGCCACAAGCGCTGTGGTGATGTGACCGAGCCTTAAGACTTGTGAGTTATAGTTGTATCTGTGTTATTGTATGTGTTAACTTCCTCTATGCACAGTATATGTAATTGGTACCTGATACTACCAATACCACTTGTATGTGGAGACGTGTGTGTATATACATGTGCAAATATGTGGCTATGCATGCATTATGTATGTATTATGGGAATCGGTGGTGGAGTGGTTAGCGTGCTGTGCTACAAACCGGGCGACCTGAGTTTGATTCCTGCTCATAGCCAACATCGATGACGAATACCTGAACTGGTCTTGGGCCTCCAATGTCCACTCGTCATTACAATCAGTAGCTGGTGCGGTGTGTAAGTATCAGCATTGTGGAGACAAAGACGGCTGGGTATGGTGCTGGTCACATCCCCCCCCCCCCTTGTGTGCCGTGTTGGCCTGAAGAGGTGGTCAATAACTGCACTTGCCCCAACAATCAGATGAGAATATAGGATGGATCATTGTCTACAATTTGAGGAGTGGTAGCGCAGTGATTAACTCACTGTGCTATGAACCAGCTGTTCTGTTCCTGCTCGCATGCCAATATCAGTTGCGAATCTTTTTAACCGCTCCTGGGTCTCCCCTTATTCTCAAAAAACGTTTCATATTACAATCTTCATTTCTATGCCTTCCTATCCAGTGTATCTCTTCGATTCTTCGCCAAATCCACATTTCAAAACTTTCCAATGTCCCAATACCCCCCTTTGCCAATGCTTACGAGGCATATGTTGTTACACTGCACACGTTTATGGTAGTTGTATATGTGTGCAATGCTTTGTGTGCATAAATGTGCATATAGTTCGTTGTAAATTAGCATTCAACTGTAACACATTTCAAAACGCTTGCTTTTCCATCCCTTCATACGAAAAAAGATTGTATGCATCAGCATCGTGGAGACAAAGGTGGTCGGACGTGGTGCACATGTGTGTATAATGGCTGTATATGTGTACGCATCATTGTGTATCCATATGCATCTATATTTACAGCAAATGTGTAGCAGAACAACCCCCAATCTCTATCAGGGTGCCAGATGATACAAACTCAAGTTGGGCACTGCCATCAGGATGACAGGCTGGCAGTAATCAGCTGTCTACCCTAGCATGCCCAACCTAGGCAGTAAGGTCACAAGGATATGCCAGAGGCCCAGAGAGGGCAGTTATTTGTAACGCCCTCTGGTCAAATGCCATTTGGCTCAACCAAGCGACGACTAGAACCCCTCCCAGTTGGAGCACCTCCAGAAATGGGCAATTGCTATGGCTGCCATGTGGAATGTCCGAACGCTCGCTGGGGAGGAAAGAATGCCATTCCTCCTCCTGTTGGGAGATGGACCAGTCCATCACCCGATGGACTGGTTGTAGATCCTTTTACCACGAGGGGTGGAGAGTCTTCTCCTCTGGGCAGGATAACAGACAACACGGAGTAGTTATTCTGGATAGATAAATGAATGAAAGAAACCCGGGAGTGTGGTGATGAGAGCTGAGAAGTTATGAGTTCAAGGCTGCTGTTGTTCATCTCATCAGAAGATGAATGGTGGTGGTTGTCTAATCCGCCACGAAAGATGTACATCCGTGCAGGGTTGCAGGTAACGTTCATGAGTCTGACACCACCTGTTATCTAAAATGTTTGCTAAGGTGGCTCCTCATGATAACCATCTTATTCGGTGACTTTATTGCCTGGGTGGGTCATGATAATATAAGCACGTGGATGTGAGTGATTGGAAGGCAAGGGGTCAGATTAGTTTCAACAAGAACGGTAGTTGGCTGATTTGTAACTGTGTGGTGTACTTTTCGATTTAAAGCTTTCGTGACTGCAAGGATTCATCTTCTTTGGTTCTTTCGGTAAAGTCACGTAGAATGGAATAAAATAATAAAATAAAACAATAAAACGTCGTGAGAATTTTATTGTTTTATTTTATTATTTTATTCTCATTCTACGTGACTTTACCGAAAGAACCAAAGAAGATGTGTGGTGTACCTTCCGGTGTAGACATTTGCCGAGATCAGCTGTGACCAATACATAGATCGCGATCCACGGATTGCAGAATATTTTTCTCAGAACAAACTAACCATAAGCATACCACAATTTTCGTTTCGGCTGATGGCAAATACTAATCCCCAACTAAGTTTTGATTTATTATAAACAATAATAACTTCTACCAAGAGATGGGGCTAGTACTTTACGTCTCTCCGGTACTATATTATTGGGTTAAATCCATCCGGGTGACTGTCGGTCATTGCCTTGTGGCCGTAGTTGAGATCAACCAATACCGCTCACAGTCCTTGGTGTATTGGGCTAAGGTGACCTCGAGCCTCATTCAAACCCGCAGTAGCCTGGTCTCTGCCGACTGTTCATCATCATCATCATCAGCACGACCCATGGGTAGATAGCCCCGTAGGTGTCCACTGCACATTTCGTCACATTTTTGTTTCCACTTTCCTCTGTCTTGTGCCAATCTGCTCAAGTAATGTGCAACACCTTTCTGACACCAAATTTCTCATGTCGCCGTCAAGCCATTTTCTATTAGATATACCTTTATTTCCGGTTCCTTCCATTCTTCCGAACAACACACTTTTTAATTTTCCTGTTGTCCATCCTAAAAATGTGTCCGTCGTATACGTGCACATTTACTACCTCCTTGTGATGGGAACACATTGAGGTATGCCGGTTGTTAATGGTTCTCGCAGAATTCAACAGCTTGGAGCTGTGGTTGGCATATTTCCTTCCCCCTCCCCCACTCCCTCCCGCTCAAGATATAACAGGAAAGTTGGTTACAAATTGGGCTATAGCTCACGCGTTTGCTATGACAGCACGGGTTACCCGGTCCATATCTCTACCGTCTCCCTCGGTAATGGATTAAGTCTTCCGGTATACTTAAAAGCTCGTTCTCACTGTCTGCTACATTGCGCTACTTGTCACCTTTTCTTGGAGGTTAGAGAGACGCTGCAAGGACGAGTGGCAGTCGGCGGGCCGCTCTGAATGACATGGGAACTGCCCCCAGTAGCTGGCGATCATCGAGCACCAATTTCATGCTGTCGAGCACGCCACTAGAAGCGCCAACACCCTATGACCATCCTGAAGGGCAAGGAATGGCGATCCGGTCTTTCCCCCACCAGATGAGGTCTGCAGAATTGTTGGGAATTGTTGTTACAGGTTTTGTAAGGGAAGGGGAAACCCCCGCATCTCAGACAACATCATGGGACACTGGGAGAGGACGACCGCGTGGAGATCGCAGAGGCTCTCAGGGTTGGAGGAAGTTAGCCAACTCCCTGCGTGTATGTAGGTTGAGCTTCTTTCGCACAGTACGTAGTCTAACGTGCTAATCGGACGTGCGTGGGTGTCTGATGTCCTTTCTGCCAAAGACCTGAAAAGGGCTTTACTTTTGATCTCAGACTGCTCTCAATACTTCACATTTCTTTCGGCTCAATGCCAGCTATTATGTTTGGTTCTTGCCAAAAAATTCGTGGCTCTGGACTCAACTCCTTAAAGCTTCCCGACTGCAGCCTCAGGCCCCATTGTCCGCCTCCTTGGCTCCCTTCTTGATCCTCGTGCTGAGCGTTTCCTCGGCCACATCCTCTCTCTCTCACCAACATCGCCTGTCTCCGTGCCTACGCTGACCCCCCCCCCACCACCACCACTGCTTGCGAGGCCCTGCGCCACGCGTTTGTTACGCTCCAGGCTGAATGTCCCCAATGCCACCTCACAATTCCTTCAGCAACGACAACGTCTAACGCCGCCAACCCGGGTCCCTTCCCGAATTTCCTGGCCTCAGTCCGCTGTCTTCCCACCCACGATCGCGTGGGCCGCAAAATCCGCGTCCTCGCGTTTACATCCATCCCCGGACTTGACCCTCCTCCCTACCTCTGCAAACTTTTCCATCTCGACCTCCCAGGCAGCTCGCTCCGCTCCATCAACTCTGAACTCCTCGTTCCCGAAATCCGCTGCTTCACTGCTGGTGGTCGCTCATTTAGCTTCGGTGTTCCCTCGCTCTGGAACTCCCTACCCCAGGCAACTCCGTCTGGTCCCCTCTCTCTCTGCTCTCTCCTAAAATCTTTCCACTTCAACCTCCTTGTGTTCGGATCTCCTTCGTTGCCTCTCTTCTCTCCTTCCCTTGCTCGGTACTTCTCACTCGCTCCAGTTGCCTCCGACGTGTTCTCTGCTCGTTACTTTATGGGCGCATTATAAATGTAAGTCTTTGCCGTTTGTTGTGTCTACCTCTGTGTATGTGTGCACAATGTGCATGTGCGTCAACGTGCCTATCTGTGTAAGTGCGCTGCGCTCCAAACCCGGCAAGCGGAATTATTCGACACCAGTGACGATTATTTGAATCGGTTCTGGAGGCCTCCCCTAGATCGACTCAGCCTCAAACGAGTACAAAGGCGGTCGGGCGTGGTTGCTGGCCAACCCACAACCGCGTGTGCCGTGCCGGCCTTCATTGGTGCGCGTTAACAGCACTTGCCCTAAAATTACGTGAAGGCTGCACGGGGTATCTTTGTCTCTGTGTGTACTGCGTAAGTCTGTTTATTTTGAATTATGCCAACAGACTCCGACCCCCCCCCCCCCACAAGTCGAAATCCAAATCCACACCCCCCCCCACTTCCCCTATCGCTGTGTGCCTCACGCTCGCAATTAGCGGCGCCAATTATCCAAGTCTGACGCAATTATCGGAGCGTGTGCCTGTGTACGTCGATGTAAATGTGCGTAGACCAATAACAGTGACGAATATATGAACCGCCACGTGGGCGTCCCCTCCCTCGGTCGACTCAACCTCAAATGAGCACCTGGTACGGTGGAGCAAAGATCGCCACTGGGAAGACAAAGGCGGCCGAGGCGTGGTGTTGGGCCACTCACACCCTCTCGTGCAACGTGCCGGCCTTCATAGGTGCTGCTCGCTTGCAGCACTTGTCACAACGGGCTGTTAAAGCTATACGGGGGATCTTTGTCTTTTGTGTGTGTTGTGTGTCATTGCACCTCTCAGCGTGTGTGATACTGCGTGTACATGTATACGTGTGGGGAGCGGTAGTGTAGCGGATAGCGCGCTGCGCTATGAACCTGATGACCGGAGTTCGATTCCCGCTCACGGTCTACACCTTAGGTCGACTCAGCCTCAAATGAGTAGCTGGTGCGGTGTGTAAACATCGCCACTGGGGAGACAAAGGCGGCCGGGCGTGGTGCTTGCCACCCACCCACTCGTGTGCCGTTGCCGGCCTTCATAGTTGATCACTAACAGCACTTGCCCAATACTGATTACTGCTAGCCGCTCTCCGGATGATGTGATTGCTAAGCTCCAAGGTGATTTCAACTAACTACAATATCAGCTAGTTGCTCTTAAACTAGTCCTGAATACCTCCAAACCAAGGTGCTATGCTTTTCACCACTAGGACTAAAGCTGGAAATAGAGCAAGTCAAGATTTATAAGTATCTTGGGGTCATCCTGGATTCAGAACTTAATTTTGAAGGTCACATTGATTATATTGGTAAAAAGACAAAAATAAAAATTGGTTTTCTGTATCGAAACAAACACTGCTTCCCCCCTATGTTCCGTTTGGAATTGATAAAAGCAACTACACTGCCGCTACTTGACTACTGTGACATCGTGTATAAATCAGCCCCAAGTACTGTACTGAAGAAGCTTGATTCCATCTATCACTCGGCCTTAAGATTTGCATTGAACTGCCCATATAGGACTCACCACTGTGATCTCTACATTGGGTCAAACTTAACATCTCTTAATGTTCGACGGCTGGTGCACCAGATCTTATTTATTCACAATGTACTTACAAAAAAAATCCGCAGACTACCTGCTGGATCTCCTCTCTGTTTCAAAGAACAAATTTGACCTAAGGTCTTCGCACATTTACCAGCTTCACATTCCCTATTGCCGTACAAAAACTGGAGGAAGGGCCTTTGCTTTTGATGCCCCCAGGGTCTGGAATGCTATTGCCAATAAACTGCAACTTGAATCACTACTTATGAGATCTTCACTCAAAACTGTTCTCGCGGAGTTGTACAAATAAAATAAAATGTTTCGCTCCGGATGACCGCTGCAAAGTATTATCTGTATTTTGATTTAGCGTGCTGATCTTAAAGGTGCATTGAAAAATGTGATACTCCGACCGATGCTCCTGTTGTTGTGGAGTAACTCATGCAGCCAGCTATGGCTCCAGGGTTGGTTGTTACATGTTGTTTATGTCGTTTATTGTGAAAATTCGGTCACAGTCCCTATGATCACTGTTACATTGCATTTATCGCTTTATTTTGGTGATTTCGAAAAGTTTTTTGGTTTGGCCATGTATGTTTGTTGTAGTACGGAGTTAGACTGATTGCCTTAATCTAAGTTTTCTTGTGGTTGTTGTTTGTTTGACTTGCATCCCACTGGGATTTTTGCACACAGCGTTGGTGTACGGTGCTTTTTCAGAAATATTTTGCTGTTTTTTCCTGAATTTTCTGTTTGCACAGTCACATAGTCACTTTAAGATCTTTTCTTGTTCATGTTTTTGTGTTTTGTTTGTTGCGGTTGCACCCGATTCAAGAGCCGAATGGCTCACAGGGCTATACCAAATAAATGAAACTGAAACTGAAAAAGTCTGTTAAGGCTATACGGGGGATCTTTGTTATATGTGTGTGAGTGTTACGGCTCTACTTAATGGTAAATGGCGGTTGCATGTGGACTCAAGTCTTCCCGAAAAGCTGTCATCTCATCGGATACAATAGGTATGGTAGAACGTCATTGTTTATTCATTTCACCACCATTCCATACGCGCAATATCCATCGTCTTCAATGAACATGTGCTCCTGCTAAGGTCTCTGATGTAGGCCAATCAGTTTCAAAGAAAATGCCTGTGTATTCGGAACATTTTTGTTTGTATGTTTTGCCACAAGTACGTGGGGTCAATGCTGACTTAATGCCTTGCAAATAGGTATTATCTACGTCGTGTTTGAACATCTTAACACCTCCTGTTTTATTGCCATAAAGGGGAAACGCCTTGATGCTTAACTGAACCCCATTGCCGAGGCGATATCGAGTACGGACGGGGACCGTAGCACGAGCTGCTGGGATTACTAGGTGGATCTCTGCATTGCCCATTTGTCTTCTCGAAACAAGAATGGCGATGCTCTCCTTCCTGAAGCCCTCTTGGCCATGACCACGTCATTGGTGCTTGGTGGAGTTATCGTGAACAGCTTAACCAATAGCTTTAGGCATAAGAATCTGGGAAACCTTAATATTTACCAGACACATACCAAACGACTAGGACAACATTATGTATTTGCTTTCAATTACCGACACCTTCAACTTAAATCGTTCTGGGAGGAGGTCAAACACACATTTTGGGACGACTTTCGTGGCCGTGCTTGTTTTGAGTATGGTGTGCGTGTGTTTTTGTGTCAGAGTGTTGTGTGGGAGCGCTGGTGTAGCGGCTAGCGCTACGCTGCGCTATGAACCAGGCGACCCGAGTTCGATTTCCGCTCACGGCCATCACCAGGGACGATTATCCGAACCGGTCCTGGGCCTCCCCTAGGTCGACTCAGCCTCAAATGAGTACCTGGTGCGGTTTGTAAATATCATCACGCCGGGCGTGGTGCTGGCCATCCACCTCCTCGTCCATATGTGCTCACGAACAGCACTTTCCCCAAAAGTAGTCTAAGGCTATATACGGGGATCTTTGTCTTTGTGTCTGTGCGTGTTTGTATTTTCCTTAGTGTGTCTCTCATTGTCCCCCCGATTTTATTCTCCTACCCCCCACCCTCCCCCTCCCCTCGCTCCTCGCCTCCGCTAATTGTCATCATTATCACCGCGCGCGCGCTCGCTCCAGACCAATTAATCTCATTATCCCCGTGTCACCCATTGGCCGCGCTCGCCTGCAGGCGGTGGATGGCGTTGGTGATGATGGTGGTGATGGTGACGATGATGGTGTTGGTGGCTTTTATGATGGTGTCGATGATGGCGGTGGTGTTGATGGTGGACGGTGTTGTAAGAGGCGGCGGTGATGGTGTTGTTGGTTGGTGGCGGTGGTGTTGATGGTGGACGGTGTTGTAAGAGGCGGTGTTGATGGTTGGTGGCGGTGGTGTTGATGGTGGACGGTGTTGTAAGAGGCGGTGTTGATGGTTGGTGGCGGTGGCGTTGATGGTGGACGGTGTTGTAAGAGGCGGCGGTGACGGCAGGATGTTTTTTGTTTGGCGTTGTCGATGTTTAGGCTTCGTGCGCCGCCGCGCCGCTAATCGGCTCACAGGGGTCGGGGCGCGCGGTTTAATTCGAGGCCCCCCCCACCTCATTCCCCGCGTCCTATCCGCGCCTCCATCCGCGACCTTCTCAGCACAAATGTCACGCGAGCCGAGCCGAGCCGCTGTTTGCGAGACTCTGTTAAGGACGGTGGCAGGGGCTGTGCGAGGTGGAGCGGGGGCTAAGTGCTTAGCAGCATCGAGTTCGAGTCCCGGTTCCACGGCCATAACATCGGTGGCCAATGATATCTGAAATCTAAATCTAAACCCGTCCCCCCCCTCGTCCCCCGATTTAACTAGTTCCCGCACAGGTCAGAGTGGTGAAGTATGGTCAAACAACTTCCATAACCGAGTGGGCAAACCTCCATCCAGCGGTGGACCGAGAATGTGCTGCAAATTTAAAAGCTATGAACCTGACGGGGTGCGGTCTTCTTCTTTCGCACGGCTGATGCAGATGCAGAGCAGCAACTACAATTTCACATTCAGTGGGTGGGGTAGTTTGGCCGCACTGCGCTACGAGCCCGATGCTCTGAGTTGGATTCCCAGCCACGGCTAACATCAGTGCTGAGTCACGTCTGAAATCTGAAACCGGATCCGCGCCCCCAAATTCATGATGAAGTTTAGACAACGTCCATGCCCGATGCGACTCAAGGGGGGTATTCATCCAGCAGTGGATTGAGAAAGGGCAGGAAATTAACACGTTTTAAGAGTGGAGTGAGTGGTGGGACAGTGGTAACTGCACTGCGTTAACTTCAGTTCTGACCCTGCAAGACTGGACACCTGCCTAGAAGGAGCTTTATAGCTCATCGGATTCCTCCAGTAAAAAAATCAAGATTCGGATTCTGAACTTCACTGGTGAGTGATATCATCTGAATTGATCCTGAGCCTCAAATTGCACCAACCTCGCACTGACCTGAATCAGAAGCTTTCTTCATGCTGGAACAATCCGATGAGCTATGAAGCTCGTTTTCACAGATGTCCAGCGTGGTGGAGTATTCTTAAACACCCATCACGACAGACACGGTGTGAGGTGGCTTTTATCCAGCAGTGTGCATTAAAAAGTGCTGAACATTCGAGAAATAATGGGCGAGGGTCGATGTGATGGGATGTTAGTTAAACGTAAATGGGAACTCTCGTCGTACCGGCCGCTTTTGTTTCCCCTGTAGTGGTGACCATAGAGTCATCATCGTGAAGGTCATCATCTTCACCGTCAACGTCATCATACACATCAATGCCATCATCAGCATCACCCTGGTTATGAACTCCTCCCCCATCATCATCATCATAGCTTTCATCAGCACTATCTTCATTCGTGGGTAAGTGAATAAGTGGTGAGGGATTGAGAAAATTATTGGTGAGTGAGTTACAGTAGGTACTCGCTCGCAACGCTTGCCCCAACAGTATGTTAAGGCTATAGGAGGTATCTTTGAGCAGTGGATGAGTGGGGGGATGAATGATTGAGAGAGCGAATTGGTGTGTGATTGTGTGAGTGAGTGTGTGGGTGAATGAGTCCGTGAGTGGATTGAGAGAGCGACTGGGTTGGTGGCTGTGTGAGTGAATGAGTGGGTGAGTGAATAAGTCCGTCATTAAATTTTGATTTAAAGCTTTCGTGACTGCAGTAATTCATATTCTTAGTTTTTTCGGTAAAGTCACGTTGAAGAGAAACAACAAAATAACAAAATATATATAAAACAATAAAAAATTCTCACGACGTTTCGACCATTCTCTTCAACGTGACTTTACCGAAAAAACTAAGAATAAGTCCGTCATTGTAAAATGATTGAGTTGGTGGACGAATAAACGAGAGAATGAATGTGCTAGTGACTTAAAGTGCGTGGTGAGTGTGAGATTGAATGAGTAGGTGAGTTAGAAACCAAGTGAGTTAGTGGGTGGGTACGTGGCTGAATAAAGTGGCCGAGTGAGCGAAAAGTGAGCGAGTGAATGAGTGTACAGGGAAGTAGTGAGTGAGTGAGTTGGAGATAACGAACGGGTGTGTGGGTGAATAAGCGGTGAGCGGAGAGTGAATGCTGTGACGTAACCCACATGGGATTCATTTTGGGCGGTATTGTTTAAGCTCTCATTACCATTAATTGGAACAACATCAGCGAAACGGAGAGCCTCGACCACGCAATTAAAGTAAATTAAATCCATAACAAACGCGTCAACGAAATTGCTCGGACGTACGAGAGACGCCGTCTCTGCGCGAGACACGTTACCATGGAGATAAAGTGAGATCTCGAAGCTTGAAAACCTGCACCTTCAAGCAAATTATCCAGGGCCATTGCCCGAAACGTTTCCTAGACTATGCAACGCGTTGCCTCTAATATAGGAGACAACCATAACATTTAGTGCTATTTGAAATCTTCCCTGGAAACGCACCTCTCTAAAATGGTATTTCCCCCATAGTTTTGGTCGTGTCTGCTGCTGGCTCTGTTTTATTTTCTCCTTTCCCTACATGGTGCATTGGAATGCTGGGATGAAATGCGCCTTACAAATGTAAATTATTATTGTATATGTTTTTTTCCTTCGAAGTATTATTGGCCACAGTGTGTTGGGTTAGTTATCTTGCCCCCGCACCTGAGATTAGCGTAGCTGGTCGCGTACGGTGCGAAAGAAGTTCAACATACATACATTTTGTTGGTAGTTGTAATGTGAAGAGAATGCCCCCACCCCCTCTCCCCACCCCGCTGCCCGCCCCCACCATAGGAATGTGGAATGGCCATTACTGGATTTCGAAAAGAGTCTGCATGGTCGCGGTGACGCAGACGCGAGGGCTCGTGACTGACAGTGAATACCTGCGAGTCGGTTCATCATAAATCATAATCATCATCATCAGCAGCAGCAGCGTCATAATCAGCAGAGCGGAATCATCAGCAGCATCGTCTTGATCAATGACGTCATCATCAATATCATCGTCAAAAGCAACATCATCACCACGAGTATCATCACATGATCAGCAGCCTCGCCATCATTCGTCGCATAATCAGTGCTAGTTCTGTACTATCATCGATAACAACCAGTACCATGATGAACGCGCATCATCATCGTCAATCCTCTACGGTCGGTAAAACGAGTAGCTCCACTTTTTGGGAACTCAACAGCGGTCGTTCTATGGGTGATACTGGCATCCGGCACGAGAATGTGGAATTAGCACACACGTTTACACGTACCTCATGTGTGACGGGAGAGCAATGGTGCAGTGCTTAGTGCAGTGAATTACGAACTCGGTGATCAGCATTCAATTCCCGGATACGGCTGAGAGAAAGGTGTGAGTGGTATATACTGTCTATAAACGAACCCGGCACCATCTTCTTCACCAAACCGCAGTGACCAGTCTGGAGAAGTATGGTCTCAAACCCCATGACTGACACCACGTGGGGAGGGAGGCCTTCATCCAGCAGTGAGTGCAGGATAAAGTTCCTGCAAACCATTATTTATTTATGCAGTCTGTTCTTCTCTAATGACTGTTTTCATAACGCGAATTGTATATAACGTGATTGATGTATTAGGGAACACATTTTTTTATAACGCGGATATGAATTGGATATAACGCGATTGAGTGAACAGAACTACGTCGCGCGTGTAGGAACAAGCGGTCGTACGGCTGCTTCGGCGTAGAATCACACAAGGCGGGATCCTGCTGAATGCTTCTAGATGCTGCCCGCGCTCCTCAGTTCTTATTCAGCCTGCATACGAGGACTGTGCTTTACCATATATTATTTATTTTCACGCGATTTATCCATTACATGTGGAGAAATCGCGTTATAGGAGAACAGGCTCTCTATACACGAGGGTGTTCCAATAAGACACGAGCCTCATCAGAATACATTGTTTCCCTTCAACGTGACTTTACCGAAAGAACCAAGAATACAGAATACATCTGTCAACATTAGCATTAGTTCGCGCAGTTTGATGATCCACGGTCACCCTCTCCTAATGCGCACTGCTCGCAGTGATTCACAGGCTCCCTGTGGCCATGCAGCAGCACGGAGGTCTCCTTCAGAGCCTCGTCGCCTGATGCAGCGAGATTCTCTCAGAGGTCCGCTTAAGATGGAATCCCGAATGTGGCCAAGTCTCAGGGTTACCACCCACACACGGTTACTCTCAGAGGCGACGCGCAAACAAAAACATTTTGGCGCCCTGTGGCCTCTAAAGGCGTGGGTCATCCTCGCACCTCTAAAGGTTGGGACTTTTATTTCTCAGGACTGGAGGAACCGGGCTACAGTATTTACATTCATGAGTTCATGAACCCGCACAGCAGATTGTTCACTTGTCGGTAACCACCCGAGGTGGCATCACGTAGCTGGTTCTCATTTTGATTGAAAGCTTTCGTGCAGCCAGCTGTGGCTCTAGGGTTTGTTGTTACATGTTATTTATGTAGTTTATTGTTAAAAATTCGGTCACAGTTCCTATGATCACTGTTACATTGCATCTATGGCTTTATTTTGGTCATTTGTAAAAGTTTTTTGGTTTGGCCATGTTTTTGTTTATTGTAGTACGGAGTTAGACTGATGGCTTTAATCTAAGTTGTCTTGTGGTTGTTGTTGTTTGACTTGCATCCCACTGGGATTTTTGCACACAGCGTTGGTGTACGGTGCCTTTTCAGGAATATTTTGCTGTTTTTTCCTGGATTTTCTGTTTGCACAGTCACACAGTCACTTTAAGATGTTTTCTTGTTCATGTTTTTGTTTTTTGTTTGTTGCGGTTGCACCCGATTCAAGAGCCGAATGGCTCACAGGGCTATACCAAATAAATGAAACTATGAAATGAAACTATGAAACTGCAGGGATTCATATTCTTGGTTCTTTCGGTAAAGTCACCACGTAGAAGGGAAACAATAAAATAATAAAAATATAAAACAATAAAATTCTCACGACGTTTCGACTGCAACACAAACAATCATCAAATTTTCTTGCCGTGGTTTTCACACCTGATGATGATTGCTTGTGTTGCAGTCGAAACGTCGCGAAAATTTAATTGTTTTATATTTTTATTATTTTATTGTTTCCCTTCTACGTGACTTTACCGAAATAACTAAAGAATATGGTTATCATTTGTTTATGGGGCCAATAACAGAAAGTTTGATATCAATGAGTGGGTCATTGCGTGATTCCCTCGTCTTAGCCGTAGAAATACATCGGGACGACTAAAGTTTTTGCAACCCTTCGTCTCACACCGATTTCTCTTCTGGCCCATGTACGTTGATCACTTCTCTCTGGCGCCTGAAGATCAATCCGAGTCGAATCGGCGATGATGCGAGACAAAAATCTAATCCCCTTGATGTGGCGATGATTTGACCAACAAGGCTTGACGGAGCGTGACTCGTGTGTGATTCATCATCTTTCCTTTCACGCTTCGTCATCCAAAGCAGCCTCTCCACGTGAGCGACATCGGCTGGAGTTGACAATCCTCAACACGCGAATTGCAGAAGGTTCCACTCATTCGTACGAATGCAGCTCTTGCGGAGGACCGCAAAGCAGTTCATCAGGAATCGTTGATGGTTTTTGTTGCATGATGCACAGAGGATGAGTTTTCTTTATTTTGTACGCGTGTCCGTGTATTGTTTAAAACGTATGGTTTACTTCACAGCCTGTACTATATTATTTTATCTTACGATGGTGTTTTCTCGTCATTTAACACGGATTGGATAATTTGTTAAATGTTGACAAGATAAATGTTGATGTCACCGCAGTGCAGTCACACTCTCAGAGAACAAAACAACGAAAACCTCGAAATACGACGACACGTAGAGAGAGGAGGCACAGGACCGCTTCGTACAGTGGTCACTGATGTTGGCCGTGAGCAGGAATAATAAAAAAAACTGAACAATTTTTATTATTTTATTTTACTAGATAAGGCGCACTGAACTATATGGCTATTTTTCAGAAGCGACCTGGCCACACATGATAGCTCAACGAAGTCGCTTATCATGTGGAAATGTACATCTGCCAAATGCTCTAAGCGCATGTTATTTCTAAATGTGGAGAGAAAACCTGGAGGAAAATCCATGCGACGTCGGGGAGAGAGACTCTACAAACTCCAAATATACAGCCGTCAGAGTCGGGATTGAACCCACTACCTCCTGTATTCCAGGCGAGGTAGTTAACATCTCGCCACCGTGATTGAGTGACCCGGTGTGTATGTGTGTGTATTGGTGATGGTGTTGTATGGAAGCGAGTGAAGATATTGAGTGGTATCGAGTGGTATTTAGTGATATTTGTCTGGTATTACGTCTGTTTATTTGTTCAGGAAGTCCTGCCCTGCCACGGGGCATCGGCATATAAAGTGAAAATAATTACAGCGGTGGTGGTTGTGGAAGCGGAAATAGGTGCTCTCTAACAGCACTTGCCCCAACAGTCTGTTAGAGGCTACACGGGGGATCTTTGTCTTGGGTGGCGATGATAGTGGTAATAATGATGATGGTGTTGGTTTTTATGGTAATGATTAAAATTATGATGGTGAAAGGGATGATGTTGAAGATTATAGTGAAGGTAGTGGTGTTGGTGATGGTGTTGATGGTTAAATTGGTGGTGGTGATGTTGGTGGTGGAGATTGTAGTATCTACATAATTAGACCTCCTTTGCCAGTACCAACATGTAATAATAGGGGTTTTCCCCTTTTTTCTGGCAACAAAACTGAAACCTTTTTACAGGGATTCATGTCTGCATTAACCACAATACCTGCAGTCAAAATGCAAACAAATACATACTATGATAATATATGCATTGTCCTTGAAACTGATTGGTCCACACCAAGGGACGTCTTTCTTTTGAGCCTCGACCCAATTGATGCTCGACCACATGACGCCAAAAGGCGTCATCTGGTATTGTGGTTAAAACAGACATGAATCTTTGTAAAAGGTTTCAGTTTTGTTGCCAGAAAAAAGGGGAAAACCCCTATTATTATATTAGAGATTGTAGTAGTTTAGTGATGATGAAGGTAGTGTTGGATATGCTGCTGTTATTCATGAAGATGCTGTTGCAGATCCTGCTGCTGATAATGATGGTGGGAATCGTGATGATAGTATTGCTGTTGATAATGCTTCTGATGATGCTGCTGCTTATGATGAAGGTGTCAACGGTGAAGATGATGATAGTATTGGAGTTGCTGGTGCTGATTAAGATGATGCCGATGTTGGAGATAATCATGACGACGACAATGATGACGCTGATGATGGTGGTGGTGTTGAGAAATACTGCTGTAGCTGACGTTTGTTGGTGGTGGTGATTAGCATAATGGCGAAAATGATGTTGGTGGCGGCGATGATAATGACGATGATGTCGGTGGTGATATTGATGATGGTGGTGGTGGTGGCGATGATGATGGTGGTGATGACGCGTGTCTCGCACCACTCGCCGTGACATTTCTCGTGTTCGGCGCCTCGCGCGTGGAGTTGTTTGGTCAGCCCCGGGTGGACTTTCTCTCTCTCTCTAATGGCTTTTATCAAAGGCCACGCACAGATCCAGATCCCTCCTCACTCCACATCGATTAGGAGGGTGGGGGCTACCCCCCACACCCCCCTCCCACTTCGTCCAGCCTCACCTACATGGATTATGATTATTGACGTCAGAGGTCACATCTGCACCAAATGAGACAAAGACAAATATCCCCCTCTCTCTCAGCCCTTAACCCCAAACAGGTTCTGTTAGTCAGCTCCTGTCAAGGCTGGAGCAGCACACGAGGGGGTGGGTGGTCAACACCACGCCCGGACGCCTTTGTCTCCCTCGTGGCGATGTTTACACACTGCACCAGGTACTCATTTGAGGCTGTGCTGCCCTAGGGGAGGCCCAGGACCGGTTCAAATAATTGTCACTGGTTTTGGCAGAGAGCGGCCAACACCATTCGAACTCGGTTCGTAGCACAGCGCGCTAACTCCTACTCTATCGCTCCCCCACATATGCACAAGACACACACACACTAATGTGTACAAAAGTACATAAGACAAAGATCCCCCGTGTAGCCGACTCAGCCTGTTGGGGCAATCGCTGTTAACGAGGACCTATGTTTGAGTGCGTGCGTATGGGCGTCTTATGTCAGCTGTCTGTCAATCCACTGCTGGATGAAGGCATTTCCACGGCGTCAGTCAAGGGGATTGTTTGAGAATTCTTAACTACGCTGGTCAGTGTGGGTTTGTGAAAGGGTGGACAAGACTGGTCAAGACATCGCATGCCAATCATCTTTGCCGTGGCCGGGATTTGGTGATTCTGTTGGCGTTGACACCACTGCCAACGCAGCAGTAATACCAACTCGCTTGCATACGTAACAGTTTCACTTAAGGATAAACCGGTAAGTCAGGAACCGTTTTCAGAATGGAATACCGGTTCCAAAAGCCAGGAACCTGTACAATGTTAGCAGTTAACTGTAATGTCTCGTTGAAAAGTGCCGCGTTAAGCGAGAAACGCGTTAAGCAAAAACGATTTCCCCATACATAATGTAACGATAAAGTTTGTCGAGATGCGATGTACTAGGCACACACAGTGAGACACATAACAGAGGATACGCCGCCGCGTTACTGTATTATTCCGGGTACTGTATCGTACCGCTCAGCCGTGCAGCTCAAGAAAGTAGTTCGTCGTCAACTGCTTTGAACCCGCGTTATAACGAGGCGCATTCCGCGTTATAACGAGGTGCAGTCCGCGTTATAACGAAGCGCAGTCCGTCCGCGTTATAACGAGGTGCAGTCCGCGTTATATAACTGTAGCGTTCCACGTTGTGCTTGAAGTGTCCCCAAATGGAAGAACCACGTTATAGTGAAAACGCGTTGTGTGAACACGCGTTAAGCGAGGACCCTACGACCTCTGGATTGCTAGAGCCAGTGTGCTAACGCATCCACAACTATGGCAGCTCCATATTTAATCAGTTAAAATTGCAAAACTGTTATGTTTATGACACGACGTTGCTATCACAATTTTAATACAGGTTTTTTTTTCTCTCCATGTAGTTACTGGTGATGCATAAACAACTATTCTAACCACCCCAGTATAGACACACACACACACACATGGGAACTCGTATGTACACACATATCGTGTAGTTGTCTACGAGAGACAGACTACCCGCTTTTTATCGGCTTTAGCGTCTTACTGTTACAGGCAGTCTCCGAATAGTTGAGCTATCGCAAGGCTGGTGTCTTATGTAAATGTACTCTTGTCACCCCCCAACAAACATCCACACACCATCTCTTGTACACCAAGCTGCAAGAACGTCAAGAGTTAAATGAAATATTGCACCCCCACCAAAATGTTGAGGGTGGAAAGAAACATCTAGATTTAAATACTCTACACCTATAGATTTGAAATCTAAAACGTGAAAAATACCCCCTAAGTTTTTGGAGGTCCCCAAATCTAACATTTATACTTTTATATATAGTATTTTTTGTCTACTTATACGATACACTCGATTACATGTGTGCCTACATTTCTAGCTATTCTAGAACGTTATCAAAATAAACGATCTCACTTAAAATGGGCCATGTGCATACAATGTATGTTAGATTCAAGGCAAAGATCCCCCGTGTAGGCTGTACAGACTGTTGGGGCAAGTGCTGTTAGCGGGTAGCACCTTTGAAGGCCGGCACGGCACACGAGGAGGAGTGGGTGACCATAACCACACCCAGCCGCCTTTGTCTCCCCAGTGGCGATGTTTACACACCGCACCAGGTACTCATTTGAGGCTGAATCGACCTAGGGGAGACCCAGGACCGGTTCAGATAATCGTCACCGATGTTGGCCGTGAGCGGGAATCAAACTGGGATCGATATGTTCATAGCGTAGCGCGCTAACCGCTACACTAGCGCTCCCCACACTCCCCATACACACACGTCCACAGGCACACACACACGTCAACAGGCACACACACACACGTCCACAGGCACACACACACACGTCAACAGGCACACACACACATGTCAACAGGCACACACACACATGTCAACAGGCACACACACACACACATGTCAACAGGCACACACACGTCCACAGGCACGCACACACACGTCCACAGGCACGCAAACACGCACAAACATCTTAACAGGCACACACATACACACACACACGTCAACAGGCACACACACACGTCAACAGGCACACACACACGTCAACAGGCACGCAAACACACACACACGTACGCAGGCACGCACACACTCGCAGACACGCTCGCTCCGCCTCCTTTCGCCTATAAAAGTTGCACGTTTCTCCCCATCTCTCGCATTCTGCAAGACTCATCATCCCCGTGTCTCCCCCAGTCTGTCTCTGTGTCTCTCCAATCTCCCCACCACCTCCCCATCACCACGGTCGCCACTCTCCTCTCTAAAGCGTTAAATAGTTGTCTGCCCTGTGTGCACCTGTGTGTGTGCACCTGTGTGTGTGTACACGCCCATGTGTATGAGTCTCCACTAACGGTCACACAGTCGTGTGTGCACACGTACCTGTACACAGACACACACACTCATACAGATACACTCACTCACCTGTGTCCACTCATACATACTCACCCGCCCATAAAGTCATACATACTCACATACGTACATTCAAAAACACCGACATAAATTCACACACACACCGACCTACACACACACACCTCGCGTGCCGTGCCGGCCTTCACAGGTGCTCGCTAACAGCACTTGCCCCAACAGTTTGTTTAGGCTACACGGCGGGGGGGCACCTTTGTTTGTGTCTACACACACACACACGTGTTACCCATGATGCCCCGCGCCGCGCACGTGCGTCCTCGCCTCGCGCTCCTCGCGCCGCTGCTCTTCGCGCTCCTCGCGTCGCGGTGGGGGGCCACGGGGGCCACGGGGGGCCCCGGGGCTGGGGGGGGGCCCGCCGCTCTCCTCATGGGGGCGGCCCCCGCCGCCTTCGCCGCGGGAGGGGGCTCCCGCGGCGGCGTGAAGCTTTGCGGACGCGAGTTCATTCGCGCGGTCATCTTTGCCTGCGGGGGGTCCCGGTGGAAGCGAGGCGGTGGTGGGGGGCTCGGGGGTGCCGGGGAGGCGGCGGTAGTAGGTGAGTTGTGGGGGGGTGGGTGTGAAGCATGTGTACACTCACCTGTGTAAATACGAACTCACCTGTGCCTTCAATCACTCCCCTCAGTGTTCCATCACCTGCGTGCTTATTCACTCACCTGTGTGTTTATTCGCTCACCTGTGTGTTCATTCGCTCACTTGTGTGTTCATTCGCTCACCTGTGTGTTCATTCGCTCACCTGTGTGTTCATTCGCTCACCTGTGTGCTCATTCACCCACTTGTGTGTTCATTCACTCACCTGTGTGCTCATTCACTCACCTGTGTGCTCATTCACTCACTTGTGTTCATTCACTCACCTGTGTGTTCATTCACTCACCTGTGTTAATTCAATCACCTGTGTGTTCATTCGCTCACCTGTGTGTTCATTCACTCCCCTCTGTTCCATCACCTCTGTATTAATTCGCTCTCGTGTGTTCACTCGCTCTCGTGTGTTCACATCATATCGTGTGTTTGCTCATATTTGTATTCACTCACGTGTGTGTTAACTCTCCTGTATGTTCACTCATCTGTATATTCACTCAATCAAGTGTGTTCCCTCACCTGGGTGATCACTCGCCCCTGTCTTTGCGAACTCACGTGTCTTCACTCACCTGTATGTGCACCCATTCACCCACCTGTGTGTTCATTCACCCACCTGTGTGTTCATTCACCCACCTGTGTGTTCATTCACCCACCTGTGTGTTCACCTACTCAACTTTGGGTTCACGCACCTCTTTATTCATTCATTCACCTGTGTGTTCACTCACTCATCTCGGTATTCATTCACTCTACTACGCGTTAATTCACCCACTTGTGTGTTAACACTCCCTCACGTGTCACTCACCTGCGTGTTCATTAACTCACCCACACTTGTGTTCACCAATCTGTGTTCACTCACCTCTGTCCATTCACTCATTTGTGCATTAATTCACTCACCTATGTGACAATTCACTTACCTGTGTTCACTCATTCACCTCCTGTGTGTCACTCACGTATCTGTGCGTTCATTCTCTCATTCACCTCTGTGTTAATACATTCATACGTGCGTTCACTCATCTGTATTCACTCACTCACCTGTGCGTCAATTCACTTTCCTCCTTGTTCACTCACATGTGTTCACTCACGCACCTGTGCGTTCACTCACATTTGTTCACCAATAATCATTATTACCACCACTACCACCAACCATCATCACCATCATTAAGACCATCACCCTACACGACGATCAGTACCTGTTCACCTTCCAATGCGAGTGCTCTCTGGTTATAAAACGCAGATTGGCGTTGTACTCCTAACTCAGTCGCGGTGCTAGATATTTATTCAGCAGTTATAGAGAAAGGAGATAGTTCATTATTCAACCGGATTGAAATTCTGAAGACAACCATCTAGATTCCGCCCGGATCCAGATTCTAAGCGCACAGACACTGCCTCCGTAGCGCACTGCTCTTAGCTCTGCACCCAGGGCGCCATGAGCTGCTCTGAGTTCAGAGCAGTCGCGCATTCTGCCCATGCGAGGCAGAATGCTTCCCCCTTGATACCCTTAACCTTACCAAATAACCATTTGCATTTGCACCTAACCTCTAAGCTTACTTCCCCTATTCCTAACCCTATCTCTAATCCACACCCTTACAACATAACCCCGAATCCTTCCCCTAACCCTACCCCCCGACTCTTCCCTTACCCCCCATCTCCCCAGATCTCGTCTCTGACCGCGACCCGCTGTTCTCTGAGCCGCACTCTTGGCTGGGGTCACAGTCGCTGGACCCCTGGGAGGGCGGGGCGGCGGCGGAGGGGGCCGAGTCCCCGGCAGGGTCCGTGGGGTTCCTAGGGGGGCTGCTACGAAGTCTGGATCTGGCTCAGGGCGCCCTCGGCGGGGTTGGTGGGGGCAGGCGGAAGAGGGACCTGGCGGGTGGCCTCTCCAGCGTCTGCTGCAAGTGGGGGTGCACGCGGGGCGAGATCAACGCCCTCTGCTGACCCCGTGACCCGACGACCCCGTCAACCCAATCACCCGGCGACCCGACGATGCGAAGACGCGGCCACCTCAAGATGGAAGGACCCACAAACCTTCAGGCCCGAGTGACCTGACGACCTTTGGACCCGATGACACGAGAGACTCGGTGTGACCAAAGGGCACAACCCGGGAACACCACGACCCCGACGACGCTGCGATACGAAGATGGGAGCCACCTCAACATTCAAGGACCCACAAACCTTTAGGATGGACGACCCACGAGCTAAAGACCTTCTTGACCTAATGACACGAGATCCGGTGACCGAATGACCGAATGACCCAGAGGCACCACGAACCGGCGACCTGGCCACGAAAAGACTTGGGCCGCCTCGGCATTCAAGGACTCTCAACCCTTGACGTTGAATGACCTGGTGACCTGATGCCCTGACAAATAATTGACCTCTTGACCTGGAGGCGCCATGACCTGATTCGACGAGCTGAATATTCGAGCACTCGTTAATGTTTAAAATAGGCATGTAACGATCCAATTGATATCCATTGTCCGGTTCGAGAATATATTATTATTATTGTTGTTGTACCGTCTTCTTCGTCTCGTATTGTCTTTTATTTGTTCTGTATCGTTTGTACAGTCTTGATTGCTCCATTAGCCTAATTGTAACATTGGCATATAATTTGTATATATTGTGCATAGATGGTAAATAACCGATTCTATTACGTGCAATGTGACACGTGTATCATCGTGAGCGTAATAATAGTGTGTAATCAATGCGTTACATTCCTAATTTAAATAAATGACCCAGTGACCCAATAGCTTGATTACCTAATAATCAACCAAGGTAATCAAGACCTATTGACCGAATTACCTGGTGACTCCCTCAACCCAATGACGTAGATACGTGAAGACTCTCATCACCTAAAGATTCATGAACGAGACTTGACTCGCAATGATCTGGTGACATGATGACCCGTGACTTAAAAAAATGTGTCAACCACAGTTTTAAGGCAGCCTACGTTATGATTCCGTTGGAGAGAGAGAGAGAGAAAGTGTCGCCGTGTCTCCGTGTTCCTGTGTCCCGATGTCCCGGTGTCTGCGCGCCTACGTTTATTTAAGAAAAAGACTTCGATTGAAACCCGTGTCACGTGGTTTTTTTGGGTTAGATAAACCACAACCTTGACAACCACCACAACCACCACAATATTCTCAATAAAAACCACAATGATATATGCAGTATATATTTATTGCTACGCTTGTGTACCCACGAAAGCCTCACTGGGTATCGTGTCATTTATTTCAGCAGGGTCGTCTTGTTTCCCCAGGAGTGTGCATACATTGCAATTTGAGTAATTTCTGAGTAATTTTTCTAAGCTTTGCATTTTTTTTTACTAACCATTTCCACAACAACCGCCATCACAACATATCAGAATCAGAATATGTATTTATACTGGAGGAATCCGATAAACTATAAACCTCTTTTTCACAGATATTCCATAGGGGTGGGTAAGAAGGTTACAACAACAAACGGTACAAAAACTTGATAGTGCAGCGTACAAGAAAGTAAACAAATCACCCAAACATACAAATAAAACTAAACCATCCCCATCCTACCAGACAAAGCCCACCGAGGTATTAACTTATTTTTCAGAAGCGACCTGGCCACAAATGACAGCTCAATAAAGTGTCTTCCCATTGGGACATTTATAGCAGCAAAATAATCTAATCTCAATGCATGCTTCTAAATACATGTATATGAAAAAAAAGACTTGGTCTGGGAAATTTCCTACAAGATGCGGAAGCTTCGAATCAACTCGCAGAATTAAAATCGCTCCGAAATTCCGCGCACTCAAAGTCCATCAGCCCAGCCCTGCACAGACTGCCAAAAAAAAAGCGACTTGACGCGAATCGATCCATAGGAGTCGTCCGCACTCACGAATCTCGACTCGTGATTGCGGGCTCCCCCGCGAACACCACCTCCGCCCGTGGGGTTTTCGATTACGCGCGTCGATACCCCCGGGCGAATCGAATCGGTTTGGTTCCGCGATGATCGTGGTGGCGGTCACGGCGTCGCGGAGGCTCCCGGGGTCGCGGTGGCCGCTCGCCGTGGGGCTCGCCGTGAGTGGAGGCGTGGGGGGCGTGAGTGGAGGCGTGGGGGCCGTGAGAGGAGGCGTGAGTGGAGGCGTGGGGGGCGTGAGTGGAGGCGTGGGGGCCGTGAGTGGAGGCGTGAGAGATTGCGGCGGCGTGAGACGGGTTAGCGGGGTCGGGAGAGAATGCGCGATCGGGGGGGTGAGCCGAGTGAGAGGATGCGTGAGAGGGGTGAGCGGAGTGAGTGGCGGCGGCGGAGCAGGAGGTGGAGGAGGTGGTGGAGGAGGTGGTGAGGGAGTGGAGGAGGTGAGGGGCCAAGGCGGGAGAGTTGGTGGAGGAGTCTCCGGCGGCTCTCGCGTGCTGGACGGGAGCGTGAGCCCCGCGCTGAGACACGTGTACGAGGCGAACCTGAGACGCAGCCTCGGCATGGAGGACAGGTGGGGGGGGGGGGCACGGGGACAGACAAACACGGGGAGGACACGGGGAGGACACGGGGACAGACAGACACGGGGAGGACACGCGGACAGACAGACACGGGGAGGACACGGGGACAGACAAACACGGGGAGGACACGGGGACAAACACGGGGAGGACACGGGGAGGACACGAGGTTGAGTGGGGTGGGGGGTGGACAGGGCGACTCTGGGAGACGTGCAAAGTCAGGCGCACACACGAGGGGTGACACGGGGGGATGTGGGGGGAGAGACACGGGGGGAGAGACACTTGACCCAGATACACATGGCGACTAGGAGAGTGCCATGGGGATTGGGGGAGGGAAGATGCGGGGGGACATGGGGAGACACGGGGAGAGAGAGAGACACCTGACAGATAGACACGGGGGAGACACGGGGAGAGAGAGAGACACCTGACAGATAGACACGGGGGAGACACGGGGAGAGAGAGAGACACCTGACAGATAGACACGGGGTAGACACGGGGAGAGAGAGACACCTGACAGATAGACACGGGGGAGACACGGGGAGAGACACCTGACAGATAGACACGGGGTAGACACGGGGAGAGAGAGACACCTGACAGATAGACACTGGGGAGACACGGGGAGAGACACCTGACAGATAGACACGGGGGAGACACGGGGAGAGAGAGACACCTGACAGATAGACACGGGGGAGACACGGGGGAGACACGGGGAGAGAGAGACACCTGACAGATAGACACGGGGGAGACACGGAGAGAGAGAGACACCTGACAGATAGACACGGGGGAGACACGGGGAGAGAGAGACACCTGACAGATAGACACGGGGTAGACACGGGGAGAGAGAGACACCTGACAGATAGACACGGGGGAGACACGGGGAGAGACACCTGACAGATAGACACGGGGTAGACACGGGGAGAGAGAGACACCTGACAGATAGACACTGGGGAGAC
Organism: Petromyzon marinus; assembly: GCF_048934315.1. Classification (NCBI taxonomy): domain Eukaryota; kingdom Metazoa; phylum Chordata; class Hyperoartia; order Petromyzontiformes; family Petromyzontidae; genus Petromyzon; species Petromyzon marinus. The sequence continues at coordinate 26,138,923 of NC_133667.1, read as the reverse complement.
ACGGGGAGAGACACCTGACAGATAGACACGGGGGAGACACGGGGAGAGAGAGACACCTGACAGATAGACACGGGGGAGACACGGGGGAGACACGGGGAGAGAGAGACACCTGACAGATAGACACGGGGGAGACACGGAGAGAGAGAGACACCTGACAGATAGACACGGGGGAGACACGGGGAGAGAGAGACACCTGACAGATAGACACGGGGTAGACACGGGGAGAGAGAGACACCTGACAGATAGACACGGGGGAGACACGGGGAGAGACACCTGACAGATAGACACGGGGTAGACACGGGGAGAGAGAGACACCTGACAGATAGACACTGGGGAGACACGGGGAGAGACACCTGACAGATAGACACGGGGGAGACACGGGGAGAGAGAGACACCTGACAGATAGACACGGGGGAGACACGGGGGAGACACGGGGAGAGAGAGACACCTGACAGATAGACACGGGGGAGACACGGAGAGAGAGAGACACCTGACAGATAGACACGGGGGAGACACGGGGAGAGAGAGACACCTGACAGATAGACACGGGGGAGACACGGGGAGAGAGACACCTGACAGATAGACACGGGGGAGACACGGGGAGAGAGACACCTGACAGATAGACACGGGGAAGACACGGGGAGAGAGACACCTGACAGATAGACACGGGGGAGACACGGGGAGAGAGAGAGACACCTGACAGATAGACACGAGGGAGACACGGGGAGAGAGAGAGACCTGACAGATAGACACGGGGGAGACACGGAGAGAGAGACACCTGACAGATAGACACGGGGGAGACACGGGGAGAGAAGACACCTGACAGATAGACACGGGGGAGACACGGGGAGAGAGAGACACCTGACAGATAGACACGGGGGAGACACGGGGAGAGAGACACCTGACAGATAGACACGGGGGAGACACGGGGAGAGAGAGACACCTGACAGATAGACACGGGGGAGACACGGGGAGAGAGACACCTGACAGATAGACACGGGGGAGACACGGGGAGAGAGAGAGACACCTGACAGATAGACACGAGGGAGACACGGGGAGAGAGAGACACCTGACAGATAGACACGGGGGAGACACGGAGAGAGAGACACCTGACAGATAGACACGGGGGAGACACGGAGAGAGAGACATCTGACAGATAGACACGGGGGAGACACGGGGGAGACACGGGGAGAGAGAGAGAGAGACCTGACAGATAGACACGGGGAGAGAGACACCTGACAGATAGACACGGGGGAGACACGGGGAGAGAGAGAGACACCTGACAGATAGACACGGGGGAGACACGGGGAGAGAGAGACACCTGACAGATAGACACGGGGTAGACACGGGGAGAGAGAGACACCTGACAGATAGACACGGGGGAGACACGGGGAGAGACACCTGACAGATAGACACGGGGTAGACACGGGGAGAGAGAGACACCTGACAGATAGACACTGGGGAGACACGGGGAGAGACACCTGACAGATAGACACGGGGGAGACACGGGGAGAGAGAGACACCTGACAGATAGACACGGGGGAGACACGGGGGAGACACGGGGAGAGAGAGACACCTGACAGATAGACACGGGGGAGACACGGAGAGAGAGAGACACCTGACAGATAGACACGGGGGAGACACGGGGAGAGAGAGACACCTGACAGATAGACACGGGGGAGACACGGGGAGAGAGACACCTGACAGATAGACACGGGGGAGACACGGGGAGAGAGACACCTGACAGATAGACACGGGGAAGACACGGGGAGAGAGACACCTGACAGATAGACACGGGGGAGACACGGGGAGAGAGAGAGACACCTGACAGATAGACACGAGGGAGACACGGGGAGAGAGAGAGACCTGACAGATAGACACGGGGGAGACACGGAGAGAGAGACACCTGACAGATAGACACGGGGGAGACACGGGGAGAGAGACACCTGACAGATAGACACGGGGGAGACACGGGGAGAGAGAGACACCTGACAGATAGACACGGGGGAGACACGGGGAGAGAGACACCTGACAGATAGACACGGGGGAGACACGGGGAGAGAGAGACACCTGACAGATAGACACGGGGGAGACACGGGGAGAGAGACACCTGACAGATAGACACGGGGGAGACACGGGGAGAGAGAGAGACACCTGACAGATAGACACGAGGGAGACACGGGGAGAGAGAGACACCTGACAGATAGACACGGGGGAGACACGGAGAGAGAGACACCTGACAGATAGACACGGGGGAGACACGGAGAGAGAGACGCCTGACAGATAGACACGGGGGAGACACGGGGGAGACACGGGGAGAGAGAGAGAGACCTGACAGATAGACACGGGGAGAGAGACACCTGACAGATAGACACGGGGGAGACACGGGGAGAGAGACACCTGACAGATAGACACGGGGGAGACACGGGGGAGACACGGGGAGAGAGAGACACCTTACAGATAGACACGGGGGAGACACGGGGAGAAAGACACCTGACAGATAGACACGAGGGAGACACGGGGAGAGAGAGACACCTGACAGATAGACACGGGGGAGACACGGGGAGAGAGACACCTGACAGATAGACACGAGGGAGACACGGGGAGAGAGAGACACCTGTCAGATAGACACGGGGGAGACACGGGGAGAGAGACAACTGACAGACACGGGGAGACACGGGGAGAGAGAGACACCAGACAGATAGACACGGGGAGACACGGGGAGAGAGAGACACCTGACAGATAGACACGGGGGAGACACGGGGAGAGAGACACCTGACAGATGGACACGGGGGAGACACGGGGAGAGAGAGACACCTGACAGAGAGACACCTGACAGATAGACACGGGGGAGACACGGGGAGAGAGAGAGACACCTGACAGATAGACACGGGGGAGACACGGGGAGAGAGACACCTGACAGATAGACACGGGGGAGACACGGGGAGAGAGACACCTGACAGATAGACACGGGGGAGACACGGGGAGAGAGACACCTGACAGATAGACACGGGGGAGACACGGGGAGAGAGAGACGCTTGACACATAGACACGGGGGAGACACGGGGAGAGAGACACCTGACAGATAGACACGGGGAGAGAGACACCTGACAGATAGACACGGGGGAGACACGGGGAGAGAGACACCTGCCAGATAGACACGGGGGAGACACGGGGAGAGAGACACCTGACAGATAGACACGAGGGAGACACGGGGAGAGAGAGAGACACCTGACAGATAGACACGGGGGAGACACGGGGAGAGAGAGACACCTGACAGATAGACACGGGGGAGACACGGGGAGAGAGACACCTGACAGATAGACACGGGGGAGACACGGGTAGAGAGACACCTGACAGACACGGGGGAGACACGGGGAGAGAGAAACACCTGACAGATAGACACGGGGGAGACACGGGGAGAGAGAGACACCTGACAGATATACACGGGGGAGACACGGGGAGAGAGATACCTGACATATAGACACGGGGGAGACACGGGGAGAGAGACACCTGACAGATATACACGGGGGAGACACGGGGAGAGAGACACCTGACAGATAGACACGGGGGAGACACGGGGAGAGAGAAACACCTGACAGATAGACACGGGGGAGACACGGGGAGAGAGAAACACCTGACAGATAGACACGGGGGAGACACGGGGAGAGAGACACCTGACAGATATACACGGGGGAGACACGGGGAGAGACACACCTGACAGATAGACACGGGGTAGACACGGGGAGAGAGACACCTGACAGATAGACACGGGGGAGACACGGGGAGAGAGACACCTGACAGATAGACATGAGGGAGACACGGGGAGAGAGAGACACCTGACAGATAGACACGGGGGAGACACGGGGAGAGAGACACCTGACAGATAGACACGGGGGAGACACGGGGAGAGAGACACCTGACAGATAGACACGGGGGAGACACGGGGAGAGAGAGAGACACCTGACAGATAGACACGGGGGAGACACGGGGAGAGAGACACCTGACAGATAGACACGGGGGAGACACGGGGAGAGAGACACCTGACAGATAGACACGAGGGAGACACGGGGAGAGAGAGACACCTGACAGATAGACACGGGGGAGACACGGGGAGAGAGACACCTGAGAGATAGACACGGGGGAGACACGGGGAGAGAGACACCTGACAGATAGACACGGGGGAGACACGGGGAGAGACACCTGACAGATAGACACGAGGGAGACACGGGGAGAGAGACACCTGACAGATAGACACGGGGGAGACACGGGGAGAGAGACACCTGACAGATAGACACGGGGGAGACACGGGGAGAGAGAAACACCTGACAGATAGACACGGGGGAGACACGGGGAGAGAGACACCTGACAGATAGACACGGGGGAGACACGGGGAGAGAGACACCTGACAGATAGACACGGGGAGAGAGACACCTGACAGATAGACACGAGGGAGACACGGGGAGAGAGACACCTGACAGATAGACACGGGGGAGACACGGGGAGAGAGAGACACCTAACAGATAGACACGGGGGAGACACGGGGAGCGAGACACCCGACAGATAGACACGGGGGAGACACGGGGAAAGAGACACCTGACAGATAGACACGGGGGAGACACGGGGAGAGAGAGACACCTGACAGATAGACACGAGGGAGACACGGGGAGAGAGACACCTGACAGATAGACACGGGGGAGACACGGGGAGAGAGAGACACCTGACAGATAGACACGAGGGAGACACGGGGAGAGAGACACCTGACAGATAGACACGAAGGAGACACGGACGGGGCTGTGACACTGCATGAGTGGAGCTGGCCCGCTGGCCCATCTTATATTTGGGTGCTTCACGTCACTACACCACAACCACGATATGTCGGACACGCTGCGTAACTTATCACAGTTGTGGAAATGAATAAACTAAGTTCAGGTTCATTGCAATAACTAGACATGTTTTTTTTAATTGTTTTATTAGAATTGTGAGTTAATTTGTATGAGGGTCTGAGTTCAAATTTGGTGTTACCCATATCTTTTCATAGGGGCGCCGCGGTGGTGAGATGTTAACTACCTCGCCCGGTATACAGGGGGTCGTGGGTTCGACCCTGACCCCTGTATATTTGGAGTTTGCATGTCTCTCTCCCCGTAGTCGCGTGGATTTTTCTCCGGGTCCTCCGGTTTACGCTTCCACATTTAGAAACACGTTCAGAGTATTTGGCTGCTATATATTTCCACGTGATAAGCCACTTCGTTGAGCTATCATTCGTGGCCAGGTCGCTTCTGAATAAGAGCTATATAGTTCACTGGGCCTTAAAATAAAAATCGTTTGTTTTTTTATCTGGGGCCCCTTCAACTATCTGGGACTCCAAGCTTTTGCTCAGTTTGCTTGGGCCGAGCGCCACTGCTGGAAATAGGGATACACGGGGACATGGAGGAGGGGAGAGAAAGACCCCCGTATAGCCTCAACAGACTGTTGGGAAAAGTGCTGTTAGCAAGCAACTATGAAGTCCGGCACGGCACATGAAGAGGGTGGGTGACCAGCACCACGCCGGGCCACTTTCGTCTCCCTAGTAGCGATGTTTACATGTTGCACCAGGTACTCATTTGAGGCTGAGTGGACCTAAGGGAGGCCCAGGACCGGTTCAGATACTCGTCAGTGGCGTTGACCTTGAGCGGGATTTAAACCCGGGTAGCCAGTTTCATTGCTCAGGAACAATGGGAGACACAGCGACCCAGAAAGACACAAAGGGACACTCCACCCTTACTCTCTCTTGCCCCCTGCCTCCCTACTGCCTCCTCTACTGCCTCCCCTTGCCCCCCCCCCAATCCACCAGGATGCAGGGTGCCCTCTCGCGGGTCCGCACAGCCTCATCCGCCGATGCCATCGCACGCCACACACAGCGCAACAAGAAGCTGCTGGCGAGGGACAGGCTCTCTCTGCTGCTCGACCCCCCCTGGAGCCCAGGAACCCCGCACACATCCCCACAAGGACCCCTGGGAGCCCTGAGCCTACAGGGGGTTTCTCCCTTTCTGGAGCTGAGCCCCATGGCTGGGATGGACCTCCCTGAAGGAGACGTGCCTGGAGCAGGGTGCATAACGGGTGTGCGAGCATGTCTGCGTGTGTGTCTCCACGTTCGTGTATCTTTGTGTGTCTATCAGAATGTGTGTCTGTGTACCTGTTGACATGTCTCCGTGTATCTCTGTGTCTCCGTGTATCTCTGTGTATTTATGTGTGTGTCTTAGTCTGTGTGTGAGTGTATTTATTTATTGGTGTGTGTGTGCTTTACCCGTGAAATATCTGGACACTCTCCCATGATGAGCTCCACTGGCAGGCAAGGATGCGTTGGCTGGGTCATGTAGCCCCGCGTGCCCAGCCACCGCATGCACAAGGAGTGTCTGTTTGGCCAGATAGAGGGGGCTCGGTGGGAACTGTACGGACTAGAGAAGAGATGGACTGACCAATAACTGGTCAGAATCAGGATATTTATACTGGATGAATCCGATGAGCTATAAAGCTCTTTTTCACAGATGTACCAATGGTCTCAAGAATGGGCTACTGTGGAGCAGGCTCGTGAAGGACAACACTGGACTAGGCATGGGCCATGACTAGTGTGTGTTCCCATGTGTCCTCGCGTGTCACCCTGTTGTCCCCGTGTCTCTCCGCTAGGTGTGGGCCGTGTTGCCGGATCATGGTGCGTCGTCGTGGTGAATGACGCCACTGTGAAGGGCGGCTCCATGTACCCGATCGCCGTCAAGAAGCAGCTGAGGGCCCAGGAGGTGGCGCACATGAATCGGCTGCCGTGCATCTACCTGGTCGACTCGGCTGGGGCCTTCCTGCCTCTACAGGTGAGCACACCTGTGTGTGGCCTTTGTATGTCTGCGCACACCGTGTGTGTGTGTCTGTGTATGTTTGAGCTGTGTGTGAGTGTGCCTCAACTAAGTATACACTTGTGTGTGTTTATGCACTCCTGTGTGTGTGTGTGTATACACCTTTGTGTGTATACACCTGTATAACTGTCCATGCACACCTATGTATGGGTCTCACCTGTGTGTATGTGTGTTCATGCATATCTGTGTGTGTGTGTGTGCAAGAACGTGTGTATAGGTTTATGTACACCTGTGACTGATTTGTGATGTCTGTGGCTATTACGTGCATATTTATGTGTGTACGAGTGTGTATACGCATGTTTGTAAGGATGTCTGTAGGTATGTGTATACTTATCTATACGTGTGCCTGTGTGTGTGGCTATATGGGCGACCGTTGCCTCTGTTTCCATTTAGGCAAAAATCTTCCCAGACCGCGAGGACGGAGGCCGCGTGTTTTACAACGAAGCCGTCATGAACGCCGTTGGCATCCCTCAGGTGACCTTTGACCCTTGACCTTAATCCCCAAACCCTAACTTCATATCCCAAACTCCAATCCATCGCACCTCCTACACCCTCTCTCCAAAATCTTGACCTCACTCTGCACACAGCATTGTGGGTAACTCCCCTCATTATGTGCAGCATGCGTAGGTGGTGGTGTTTTGTGGGTAACTCCAATAATGCTGTGCAGCCTGTGTAGTTGGTGAATTGTGGGTAATCACTATGATACCTTGCAGTATGGGTGAGTGGTGGTACGTTGTGGGCAACCCTCGTGATGCTGTGCGGCATGTCTGTGGCAGCAGTGGTGCATTATGGGAATTTACCATGATACCTTGCCACGTTTGTAGGTGGCGTTTAATTGTGGGTGACTCCCATGATGCCTTGCGGCGTGCGTAGGTGGCGGTGGTGCTGGGGTCATGTACGGCAGGGGGAGCGTACGTGCCCACGATGGCTGGCGAGGCGGTGATGGTGGGGGGTGTGGGAAGTCTGTATCTGGGGGGGCCCCCCCTCGTCCGCGCCACCACCGGGGAGAGGGTGACCCCCGAGGAGCTGGGGGGGGCGAGGATGCACGCCAGGTGCGGGGGTGCGCGGTGACACTAATTACAGTGACATTAATATAGTGACACACTGATGCAGCGACACCCGAATAAGCCAATACACAAACATGAATTTGCACACGACTACATGAATACACTTGTCCAGAAACACAATAACATACAAATACACACACAACACAACATAAATACACGTTATTATATACGAATATGCACACTTTTACAGTAACACATTCATATACAGCTACGGACAGTAATAACACACACAAACATATAAACACAGTACACAAACAAAAGCAAACCCAATTATGAAAAGTGTCGTGATGAGTGTGACGTTACCACGACACTTGTGCCTGGATAGGTGGACTTGGAAGCCATGAGAAGCCTCATAGGCTCATCGGCAGGAGGTCACAGAATAGGCTCAAGTGTTATGAGATAGCGGACTGGGATGACTGACCAAAGCACCAGCTACGATCCCCACCTTGCCATTGCTACAGCTGTTGGACGCTCCTTACGTTGTGCTCGTCGCTCCACTGCCTTCCCCACTAACCCTGACCTCTGACCCCCAACCCAGTGTGAGCGGCTGCATCGACCACTTCTCTGAGACAGAGCAAGAGGCGCTGGAGCTCACTCGGAATATAGTGTCCACTCTGACACCGGAGAACCCCCCCAGTGAGCCGGGCACCCACTGGGAGGAGCCCCTGTTCTCTGCAGCGGGGCTCAGGGGTCTGGCCCCTAAGAGCTTCAGCCACAATCTGGATCCCCGCCTCGTGAGGAGTGGCACCTCACCGCCCTACACACAAACACTTCACCTTCTGCATGCAAACTCAGAGAGATGATTCTCATCTCCACCCACACTCCCGTGTCCCTGTATCCCTGTGCTTATGAGAAGGTGCTGTCTCGCATTCTGGATGGGAGTCGTTTCCTGGAGTTCAAGAGTCTGTACGGAGACACGCTGGTCACAGGGATCGGAGACATCATGGGGTATGGACACATGGTGACACGTGAAGACACACAAGGACACATGGAGATGTTGTAACCAAGGGACACATGGGTACACACTCCCCGTAGCTCAGTGTCCACGTGTCTCCGCGTCTCTGCGCCACCTCATCTCAGTGTTTGTTTAGATGCGCTGGTGTGCCACTGTTTTCTCAGTGTCCCCCTGTCGCTGTATTGTCCCTGTGTGATCTTGTCGCCGTGTTGTGCCCGTGTCTCAGTGTCCGTGTAGGTGTGGTGGCGAACCACGGGTTTCTCTCTGCCCGTGCTGCGCTCAAGGGAAGCCATTTTGTGTCACTGTGTGAGCAGAGGGGAATCCCCCTCATCTTCCTGCAGAACACGGCCCCCACGGGGTCACGCCCGGACATGGACACGGTACACGGACAACACGGGCATACAGGAACATGGATACAATGAGACGAGCACAGAGGGAAAACACAGACACTGTGACAGAGTGACATGGCCAGGGCTATGCATAGGGGGGTGCGGAGCCCAGGGCAAGGCACTTTGTGGGCCCCTCGACGCCTTCAAACTAAACCGGAAGTATTAAATTTGACATTCTGACGTCGAAGCGCGGGGCCTCCCCAAAGCGCGAGGCTAGGGACGGCTGTGGACACGACCATGACATAGGGATATGCTATGAAGAGACGAGGTTAATGAAAATTACACCTGGACATGGGTACACTGAGACAAGTACACACTGAGATGGCATAGGGACATGGGCACATGGGGACTTGGCGATGACACGGGATGCCTGACATGGGGATAAGAAAACAGACAAGATGGGGACAACACAAGGGACATTGTATAAGGACAACACAGGTACAGGAGGATATGGGACATGGGGAGATCGGTAGACAGGAAAAGGCATCACAATCAAATGCACGACCAACAGCATCACATGTCCTTTTGTCTTAGTGTGCTTGTTTTTAAGTATCCCTGGGTCCCCGTGTCCTTCTGTCCCCGTTTTCCACATGTATCCCATGTGTCCCTGTGTCTCTGCCTTTGTATCTCCATGTGTGCCAATATTTTCGTGTCCCCATGCGTCTTTGTATTCCATCTTCCGTGTGTTTCAACATATCCCCATGTTGCAGCATTTGTATGTCTCCCTGTGTCGCCCGCGTCTCCATGTCATTATGCCCCTGTGTGTTCCCGTGTTTCCATGTGGCCGTATGTCTGTCTGTGTCTCAGGAGGAGATTGTCCGCTCTAGAGGAGCCATGATGGCCTCTGTTGCTTGCGTCTCGGTTCCCAAGATCACGGTGGTGATAGGAGGGAGATATGGAACAAGCAGCTATGCCATGGTGAGACGTGGTGAGACGTGGGTACACGGGAACACTGAATACATTGATAATCCTGTTGCTGATATTAAGGATACTGCTGCAGGATGATGATTTTGTTTCTGCTTCTAATTTTGCTGCTGATAATGTTGAGGATGAAGTTACCGCTGTAGCCGATGGTGACAATTATTTTATCTTTGATCGTGATGATACTGGTAATGATGATGATGGTGATGTTGTTGATCCATAATAGAAGTTTTTTGGGTTAGATCGCGTAAATATATAAATGTGTCGTTAAACCCGCCACCACCCGACACGGCCAACTAGTAAGAGTTGTCACGTAAACAGAAAGTGGCCAATTCGTCACTAGTACAGCACTAGTGTATAGTGTAGTGTATAGTGTAGTGTATAGTGTAGTATACTAGTACAGCCACACCGGTGTGTTGGAGAGCCAAGCCACAACATTTAAAATCTGAGGATGACGTTTTGCCATTAATTACAACTAGCTTCATCAGGCGACATCCAGAATTGTGGAGAAAGTCCACCTATTTCGCTCCTTATATGCTCTGTCGGGTGGTGGCGGGTTTTAACGACGCATATTTACGTGATATAACTAAAAAAACCTCTTATGGATGATATTGGTCGCGAAAGCCTCCAGCGTGTTAAACTGATGTTGTTGATGTTCAGTGCGGTCGAGCCTTCTCTCCACGTTTCCTCTTCCTGTGGCCCGGAGCGATAACCAGGATGGAGTCTGAACAGAAAAAGTGAGAACCCACCGCTCACTCACCATTCACTCAATACTTACTCACCATTTACCCTCTAACCCATGTTTTCCTATGTCCCCGTGTCTCTGTACATCTCCGTGGCTTTGTAAGTCCTTTACTCCCCATTGATCAATTTGTTCATTGTGTGCATGTGCCCTTATGTCTCCGTTTGTCCCTGTGTGCCCTCGCATATCCCCGTGTGCCAGGCTAGGTGATGAAACATCGTCTCTCTACTCTACGGCGCGGATTTGGGACGATGGAGTCATCCTTCCGCAGGATACGCGCACGGTGGGGACACGGGGACATGGGATCACAAGACCACAGAGAGAAATGTAGAGACATGGGGACATGGGGATACATTCGAACTTATGGAGATGGGAGGATACGTAGATATGGGGACATGGGGATACATGGGTTATATGGAGACAAGGGCACATAAAGAGCAGGAGACACTTGAAGATACATGGGGATATTTCAGTTTCATTTATTTTGGCATAGCCCTGTGTGCCATTCGGCTCTTGAATCAGGTGCAACCGATATGGGAACTGAAAGACTCTCAGGGACAAATGGAGAGACATGCGGACATGCAGACACAAAGAGGCATCAATGGACACGCAGTTAAACTGATAACATTGACACAGGGGGCAGATGGACAAATGGAGACAAATGGGAACATACACGGACACTCAGAGATATAAGGAGCCAGGGAAAAACACAAACTCGCACAGACACAGTGGTAACACAGAGACACATGGAGACACTTGCTCAAATGTCTCTCCCCCACAGGTGCTGGGCTGGTGTCTCCGGATCGTCTCCAAGCAGAGACAGCCCCTCCCCATCTCCCCCATGCCCCCAATCCGCTTTGGATGACCCCTCACTTCTAACCCTGTGGGGTGATGGGAGGGAGCAGTGAAACAAAGGCAGCAGAGTGCACGTGGCCTTAATAGGGGCTCACAAACTGTAAGAGTTGTGTTTGTGCCTTGATGGAGCTTTAATTCGAGACGTTTGCTCACACAGTGTGTGGTTTTTATTGCGATTCCGTGTGCCTTCCTATGTCTCATGGGGAGGCCCTGTGTCTCCATGTCCCTGTCTTAAGTCTTCCCCTGTCTTTAAGTATCTTTGTCTGTCCATGTCTTTGTATTCTCATCTCCGTGTGCCTCTGTGTCCCTGTGTCTCGTTCTGTCTCAATATCCAGCTGTCCCCATTACAGTGTTTATTGTTTTTTTGTCTCTTCCCTGTCTCCATATCCCACTGTCTCCATGTCCCCATGTCTCCATTCTGCCTTGTATCCCATTTCTCTGTCTTCTTGTCTTCCTATCTGCGATAATTGTGCAAAAACAATGCAATTCCTCTTTGAGTTTCAATAAAGGAAGTAATCACTGTCATTTGTGCTCGTGACATAGGCATGTTAGGCAGAAAACAGTGTGAAGTCCACGCAAGGAGTTGCTTTATTATTTGTTTTATAAGCACTGCAAAGAGGGGGTATTGTACATCAACGTAAATAGATAATTCTCAGAGATTGACTTTCCCAAATTCCAAAACCAAATTTAATGTGATGTTTTTGTATGTGTGGAGTCATTGCTGACCACCAAGCTGAGACTATCAGCTTGCAACACTTGAAGACCTAGTTTAATCACGGGCGGCTGAAACCTGGATTTGAATCCTGGATTTGAATCCTGGATATCAGTGGTGCTGGCTCATTAGCTTCCTCCCTTGGGGTGCGATGTGAATGCTGAATCCATTGCCCCCCAGATTTACTTCCTCTGGTTTTACGTACTCTCGCTATAACGTACTCAAACTTATTGGTACCCAATTCCGTTTTTCGTACTTTGTACCGTGCCATAACGTACTCGAGATTTACGAACTTTACGATTAAAATGCAACATTTTTTATGATGCACAGCAACATTCAAGTGCCAGATGGTGCCCAAGCATTAGGGTCCCTGACTACAGTACTGTCATGTGTGCGCTCTTACTGTAATACTAGCATTTTGCCCGTCCAAGGACGGTGTATTGCAGTAAATCTTAAAATTGCAAGCGAAAATCAGACCGCGACGTGATATTCATTGCACCCATTCGTGTGTAATTTGTAAGGGCGCGGTAACACAGACCTATTATTTAATTTTAAGGTTATAATCCCTTGTTCATCGTGACGTCCTTTTTACTTTGATGTCTCAACAACAGCGTTACGGAGATCACGTGACATAGTGAGGGTTCTGCCTTTGTAGTGAGGGTTGTCAGTTGACGCTGAGGAGGGGGGAGGAGGCGCCTCGCGCCCCCCCTCCTCATGTGGAGTGACGTCACCTGCTCATGATTATTAATGAGAGGGGCTGTTAGATGTGGAGTGACGTGACCTGTTCATGATTATTAATGAGGGGGGCTGTTCGATGTGGAGTGACGTCACCTGCTCATGATCATTCGTGAGGGGGGGGGGGAGTACTCCATATTGAGTGACGTCACTGGCTCATTATTAATGAGGGGTGGGGGTGTCCATTTGGAGGACGTCACCTGCTCATGAATATTAATGAGGGGGGGCTGGTCGATGTGGAGTGACGTCACGAGCGTTAAGGACAGACATTCCTGGGTGATTATAGTAGGCATGTGAATAACTGCACTTTTCACACCGACGGTTGTGCAGGAGAGATGCCCAATGGGTTACTCAGCATCCTCTGTTGAGGTACAGTCGGGGCCCTATTATCCAGTAGGCACTGTGCCTGGGGCCTACGAAAATTAAAGGTCCTTTGAAATAAAATGTAACCAGATTTTTGATTGCATATCAAAAAAATGTAACCAAGATATATATTCTTGGTTCTTTCGGTAAAGTCACGTAGAAGGGAAACATAATAAAAATATAAAACAATAAAATTCTCACGACGTTTCGACTGCAACACAAGCAATCATCATTAGGTGTGAAAACCATAGCAAGAAAAATTGAAAAAGTTGCGGTTATTTTTAACGTTATTTGGTACTGCTGCCCCCATTTTTAACGTTAAAAATAACCGCCACTTTTTTCAAATTTTCTTGCTGTGGTTTTAACACCTGATGAAGATTGCTTGTGTTGCAGTCGAAACGTCGTGAGTATTTTATTGTTTTATATTTTTATTATTTTATTGTTTCCCTTCTACGTGACTTTACCGAAAAAACCAAGAATATGAATCCCTGCAGTCACGAAAGCTTTAAATCAAAATGTAACCAAGATATCTTTAATAAATATATATAGCAAAGATAGGCACAGTGCATATACAATGATAAAGTAAAGTCAATTGTTTTTTCATAAGGTGTGAGAAATTAACACCAGAGATGAACTTTTTCGAGATTTGTTTTCATTGCAGAATCAGCAATCATCTTAAAATGGTGTTTTTCGCACAATCATTCTTAATTAGAGAGCAGATTTATAAGAAGTGCCCGGCTGGACGAAGCATATGCGTGAAACAAGCGAGTAACAGCGGCGGTAGTAGTAACGTGGGCAGCGGTACCAACTAGGGCCTACGAGAACCTTCATCTGACCCTGGCTATTGTACCACATTAAGTTTATTTCGAGCTGCTTTTTGCGTTCGGGTTGTCCTCACCCCGCTTGGCATGGGGAATTCACCGCAACAATCCTCGACTTCAATTCAACGAAAGCACAATCTCTACGCGTCACCGTTGTCTTTCCTCGCATATCCAATGAGCATGGTTGGCTACGTATGGTGCTGAAGTTCAGCAAACGGTACATACAATCCACCATCTATTCCCTTCCATTGAAAGTACTGTACTTTCGACTTACGTTCTGGTTTTTAGGAACGCATCCTGACCGTAAACCAGGGCATTGCCTGTGGGGCCGTCCATAAATGACGTCACGCGATTTTGGACGATTTTTGACCCCCCACCCCTCGTCACACGGCGTCACAAAAAGTCAGACCCCCCCCTCAAATATGACGTCGCAAAGCTCTGCCCCCCCCCCAAACCATATTTCCATTTAGAAAATTAAACATGCTTCAAATCGCATTAAACTATTGTCATTGTAGTGCGTATTTAATGTGGCGCTGCACTCTGATGTTGTAGGAGAAAACATCAAAAAGTCTTTAATTAAGTAGAACGTGTTGTCTATATTTAAAGTTGCGCATTTTGATGTGACGTCACATTTCTCAAACTCCCCCTCGTCACACGTCGTCACAAATGTCTGACCACTCCCCCCCCCAGGTGCGTGACGTCATTTATGGACGGCCCCTGTACTATCCCAACAACAACGCTAATTATTGATTGTAAATGTCGGTAATATTAATTGAATACTTTCTTTGCGTGTATTGCCATTTTGCTTAATTTTTTATTATCAGGTTAAACGTGTTTTAAAAACGTGCCATTTCGTTTTGAACCTGGTGCACCTTCAAGAACTACCCTGAGTAAAACCGAAGTCTCTGCGAATTGTTGTGTTCCGACAACGCCTCACAAATCGTTTAGTAGACTCTTACGTATCTTTTGCATTGCTCTTTCGTTTTTTTAGTTCCACTTTGCAAAACCTCGTCCTATCATTGCCATTCAATCAATAAACTATTTGGCATCGTTATACAGAACCGAATAATCACTTGGAATGCAAACAACCTTGTGATGACGTCGTCAACACGCTTTACAATTCCCGACCCATCATGGAGGCTCGTCAATGAACACGGACGGCCTTACAAAAAGGGGGGTGGGGGATATGAGGCGACGTTTCGGCTCATGGCCCTTGTTCACAATACATACCGGAGAGAGGGACAACGAATAAGAGCATGGAGGCCGAAGTTTACCAACATTGTTCCGTACTTACACACCCACTTTTTCCCTTACCCAACATGGTGTCCCTGCTCTTCATCGGCGTGACGACACGGGGCAACGCAAGGCGCCTTTTCATTGGCGGAGGATCCCCCGTCGCTCCGCCCACTCCGTGACGCCCCGCGTCAGTTTGGGGACAGTGAAGCGTTTGGTGGCGCCCGTTGGTGAGGAGGAGGCGGCGGAGATGAATGACGAGGTGAGGAAGGCGGCGGAGATTCCGAAAGCTCGTCAATTAATACATCGTCATTTTAAACGAGGACATCGCGGGTTGGTGGGTGGGTGGGGAAGGGATGGAGAGAGTCTGCGGAGGCACGACTAGATGGACGGGCGTCCGTCGCGGGAATGTGGAATTTCCACCGTTTGTACTCGGCGCCGCCATTCGAGATGAGCCCTCCACCCCCTAACCCCGACTCAGCACCGCTTTCAGGGATGCGAGACCACCGTGGGGGGGTGGGACGGGGAGCAGCGGGGTTGGTGAAGCGGCACGTCGAGAGAGATGCGTTAACCGTGCCGGGAGAGGGGGCACGCTGAGCCGGGGTCCTCGCTGAGCCCCCCCCCCCCCAATCTGTGCTGCGCGTGTCCCTTAGTACACAGCGTGGTGTGTCTCTTAGTACACAGCGTGGTGTGTCCCTTAGTACACAGCGTGGTGTGTCTCTTAGTACACAGTGTGGTGTGTCCCTTAGTACACAGCGTGGTGTGTTTCTTAGTACACAGCGTGGTGTGTCCCTTAGTACACAGCGTGGTGTGTCTCTTAGTACACAGTGTGGTGTGTCTCTTAGTACACAGCGTGGTGTGTCTCTTAGTACACAGCGTGGTGTGTCTCTTAGTACACAGTGTGGTGTGTCTCTTAGTACACAGCGTGGTGTGTCTCTTAGTACACAGTGTGGTGTGTCTGTTAGTACACAGTGTGGTGTGTCCCTTAGTACACAGCATGGTGTGTCTCTTAGTACACAGCGTGGTGTGTCCCTTAGTACACAGCATGGTGTGTCTCTTAGTACACAGCGTGGTGTGTCTCTTAGTACACAGCGTGGTGTGTCTCTTAGTACACAGCGTGGCGTGTCTCTTAGTACACAGCGTGGTGTGTCTCTTAGTACACAGCGTGGTGTGTCTCTTAGTACACAGCGTGGCGTGTCTCTTAGTACACAGCGTGGCGTGTCTCTTAGTACACAGCGTGGCGTGTCTCTTAGTACACAGCGTGGCGTGTCTCTTAGTACACAGCGTGGTGTGTCTCTTAGTACACAGCGTGGTGTGTCTCTTAGTACACAGCGTGGTGTGTCTCTTAGTACACAGCGTGGTGTGTCTCTTAGTACACAGCGTGGTGTGTCCCTTAGTACACAGTGTGGTGTGTCTCTTAGTACACAGCGTGGTGTGTCTGTTAGTACACAGTGTGGTGTGTCTCTTAGTACACAGCGTGGTGTGTCTCTTAGTACACAGTGTGGTGTGTCTGTTAGTACACAGTGTGGTGTGTCCCTTAGTACACAGCGTGGTGTGTCTCTTAGTACACAGCGTGGTGTGTCCCTTAGTACACAGCATGGTGTGTCTCTTAGTACACAGCGTGGTGTGTCCCTTAGTACATAGCGTGGTGTGTCTCTTAGTACACAGCGTGGTGTGTCCCTTAGTACACAGCGTGGTGTGTCTCTTAGTACACAGCGTGGTGTGTCTCTTAGTACACAGCGTGGTGTGTCTCTTAGTACACAGTGTGGTGTGTCTCTTAGTACACAGCGTGGTGTGTCTCTTAGTACACAGCGTGGTGTGTCTCTTAGTACACAGCGTGGTGTGTCTCTTAGTACACAGCGTGGTGTGTCTCTTTGTACACAGCGTGGTGTGTCCCTTAGTACACAGCGTGGTGTGTCTCTTAGTACACAGCGTGGTGTGTCTCTTAGTACACAGCGTGGTGTGTCTCTTAGTACACAGCGTGGTGTGTCTCTTAGTACACAGCGTGGTGTGTCCCTTAGTACACAGCGTGGTGTGTCCCTTAGTACACAGCGTGGTGTGTCTCTTAGTACACAGCGTGGTGTGTCCCTTAGTACACAGCGTGGTGTGTCTCTTAGTACACAGCGTGGTGTGTCTCTTAGTACACAGCGTGTCTCTTAGTACACAGCGTGGTGTGTCTCTTAGTACACAGCGTGGTGTGTCTCTTAGTACACAGCGTGGTGTGTCCCTTAGTACACAGCGTGGTGTGTCTCTTAGTACACAGCGTGGTGTGTCCCTTAGTACACAGCGTGGTGTGTCTCTTAGTACACAGCGTGGTGTGTCTCTTAGTACACAGCGTGGTGTGTCTCTTAGTACACAGCGTGGTGTGTCTCTTAGTACACAGCGTGGTGTGTCTCTTAGTACACAGCGTGGTGTGTCTCTTAGTACACAGTGTGGTGTGTCTCTTAGTACACAGCGTGTCTCTTAGTACACGGCGTGGTGTGTCTCTTAGTACACGGCGTGGTGTGTCCCTTAGTACACGGCGTGGTGTGTCTCTTAGTACACCGTGGTGTGTCTCTTAGTACACAGCGTGGTGTGTCTCTTAGTACACAGCGTGGTGTGTCCCTTAGTACACAGCGTGCTGTGTCTCTTAGTACACAGCGTGGTGTGTCTCTTAGTACACAGCGTGGTGTGTCTCTTAGTACACAGCGTGGTGTGTCCCTTAGTACACAGCGTGGTGTGTCTCTTAGTACACAGCGTGGTGTGTCTCTTAGTACACAGCGTGATGTGTCTCTTAGTACACAGCGTGGTGTGTCCCTTAGTACACAGCGTGGTGTGTCTCTTAGTACACAGCGTGTCTCTTAGTACACAGCGTGGCGTGTCTCTTAGTACACAGCGTGGTGTGTCTCTTAGTACACAGCGTGGTGTGTCTCTTAGTACACAGCGTGGTGTGTCTCTTAGTACACAGTGTGGTGTGTCCCTTAGTACACAGCGTGGTGTGTCTCTTAGTACACAGCGTGGTGTGTCTCTTAGTACACAGCGTGGTGTGTCCGGGCGTGGTGCTGGCTACCCCATCCCTCGTGTGCCGTGCCGGCCTTCATCGGTGCTCGCTAACAGCACTTGCCATAATAGGGGGCATCTTTGTCCGCGAGACGCTTGCACGCCCCCTCTCCACGGTATCAGCCAATGATACAGTACTACTGGGTACAGTATACCTGCACAAGGCCAAAACTCGTGACCACGATAGCCAAATTGGTATACAAAGAGGTTGCCCCCGATGGGTCGAAACCGCGAAGTATAAACAAGGGTCTCCTGTACTCTATCTGAACCAGTCCAGGCAGGTACTCCCCCAGGGGTATTACCAACCCACATGGTCCAACGTGGTAAAGTATGGTCATGAATACGTATGACCCACAGGGACTGAGGAGGTTTCGTACAGTAGCGGATAGACAATGGGGCTGCACACTGCTATTGTTAGTCCATATGCAGATGCAGGCTAATGCTGTAAAGCGAGCAGGACTTGTATTCAATAAAACTACTGCATTCCCAACTCTCCACTCTAAACAGGGGAATTGAAAGAAACTTCGTCGACTTCTAAACCCTCGATGATGGCCGATCATCAATACTAACAACATCGTGGCAACAAAGGGAGGGAATGCATGTCCGGCAGAACGTTCACTACAAAGATGGAGTTTTTAAATCATCCCATGTGATAGAGCGAGATGGGTTGCGTCACATGATCGTGAGAGATATCGGTGTCTTGGCCTTCGTCAAGGAACATAAACCATCACGCGAACTCTGTTTAGCCATCGAACAAATGCGGTCAGAGCATTGTGCGCTTTTGGATGTGCTTTTGCGGCTGTCTCGAACACTCTTACTTCCGATATTAGGAAGCTACTGGAGCTATGCACATCTAAATCTGGATTGAAAACTGCTTTTTGTGTTTTGTTTGTTGTCCTTCCCCCGCACTTTCGATTAGCATATTTGGCTATGTACGGTGCGAGAGAAGCTCAACATACATATATTCAACGGTGAATTGATTGTGGATAATGATAAGAGATTAGTGTGGTGAAAATTGTTCCATCATTGATGTTATCAAAACAATACCCAGGTCCCTGGTTCCCTCAGGTCAGAATTAGCCCCTGACTTGAGAGCAGTGACTGACTCACGGACAGCTAAGTAACATGTGTTATAATGTACATTACGCGTGTGTTGTGTGTTGTGCAGGATATGTTCTTGCGCTATGATTATGATGATCCACCTCCAGCTTCTCCTCCGTCACATGTCTCCACTCACAGCAGCCCAGCGACTCGCAGGGTAGGCTTTTGTGTTTGGCTGGGTTTGGGATAATGTTAAGGATTGTTTCTGGTCAGGTTTATTATTAGGATTGGTTAGTACTGTATTGTGGGTAAGAGCAGGGTTGGCTCGATTATGGACAGTGTTCAGGTTCGCGTTATGGGTTTGGTGTAGATGTTTGTGTGCGTGTACATCCATTGATATATAGGTGTGTGTACATCTGTAATAAAAGACTTCCACGGCAATGCTGCTTTTATTAACAGTCGTAGAGCACGGCTTCGCTCCTTTCCCCTCCGGTATATCCCTCTTTCCAACCCCCGTGGACGAGGCGTCCCTCTCCGAGCTCCCGCGAGGCTCACTCCGCTCTTCCGGCCTCGCCGCTGGCTGACGGCACGCTGGAAGCGGACGTGAGCTCCGAGGGAGGGTCCGCCACGTGGCCCGTGGCGAGGAGGAGATGAGCAGCGACGCGGTCCGGAACCCAACCTCCCCACTCCGACCTCGAGTCCTTTCCCTATCCCCCTTATATCCTACTCAGCGGAGCTATGCCCCGCCTCTGGCTTTGCCCCCTCGGAGAACCTTCCCGATAGTTCCCGAACCTCTCTCAGCAACCCCGCCCGTCCTCTCTGGCCCAGATCTTCTCTCTCCTCAGGATTGGATGCTGATGACATCATGGTGCCTGTACCCATTACCCTCTGGCACCCCTGGATGGCGCTCTCTCATTACATCACCCCCCCCCCCCCCCGTAACGAAAAGACTAGCCATCCCGGCTAGAGGTAAAACCAATACGAGTAATGAGGAGACGCAAGCGCGGGGAGCATGTGGTGTACGTGCAGAGGGGTCGCACTCAATAGTTCATAGTTCATCATAGTTCAGAGTTCCATTTATTTGGTATAGCCCTGTGAGCCATTCGGCTCTTGAATTGGGTGCGACCGCAACAAACAAGAGAATACAACGAACGAACGCAGCAACACAAGGAGGTGAAAATGCCGTGTGGCGACTTCAACGAAATCTAAGCATCTTGAAGCGAGTCTGTGACGCCGGACCGGCAGCAGAAACTGCCTTCTGCTGTTTCTTGGTCGGCACGCCAGGCGGCAGGCTAAGTGATGGCGGAGCGGAGGGCTCCAACGCAGCTGGGTCGGCCCGGTCGGGATCGCAGTTCACATCGGCAGTCTTGGGCTCGGACACTGTGGGAGGTAAAACGGAGCCCTTCGGGCGGTCATCATGTAACCGCGCCGCCCCCGGTTTGTCAGACACGTCAGACTTCGGCAGACCAATTGGTGGAGATAAAGGGGTAAGCTGAGGAGGAGCAAACGGCTTCAGCCGCGAGGGGTGGACGAACCAACTACGGAGGCCCGCCCGGATACGCACACATTGTGGATGAATGATTCGGATCACCTCCACCAGTCCGCGCCAGGGCTTATACAGCTTAGGGGAGGTGCCAACGGGTACTTGAGGGCAATGTAACCAAGCCTTGTCGCTGACAGACCACGACACGTCATGGCCGGATCTGCGCGCATGACATTCATTGCGCGCTTGTGTCTTGACGGTGTTGATTTTAGCCGCCTCCCGTGCGTCAGAAATACGTCGCAAGGAATCGCGGACATGTTCCAGCAGTTTAGACTTAACAATCGGCGCACCCAATTGGGTATCAATAGGTGGCACGTTCTCCCGCCCATACATAAGGAAGAACGGCGAAAATCCCATAGAAGCGTGAAGGGCCATCCTATACGCAGCGAGCACGCTAGGCACATGCAGATCCCACTCCGCCTGCTTGGCGTCCACCGTCTGACAGAGTATGGCGGACAGGGTCCTGTTCAGGCGTTCGACCATACCATCTGTCTGAGGGTGGTACGGTGACGTCCTAATTTTCTTAGTGCCCAATGCATCGCAAACCTCACGCAACAACTTAGAGGAGGAATTCTGGCCTTGGTCTGTAAGCAGTTGTTCAGGAGCACCTTTATCCATAACATACCCGTTCAAAAACGCGTCCGCAATGGAGGCCGCCGACGGTAGCATAGAAGCCAAGCCATTGGCCAGCGGGTAAAATATTCAAAACCTACTAAAAGGAACTTGTTACCTCTAGACGTGACCGGAAAGGGCCCCAAAACATCGAGCGCAACCAGCTCATTGATACGCGAGACCGATATAGACTGCAGCGGCGGGTGGCATTTCTGCTGTGGTAGTTTTCTCTGAGCACATTCTGTGCAAGCTCGGATCCATTTGGAGACATCGGCTGTCATTCCTGGCCAATAATAATCCCGTTGCAATGTCAACAGCGACTTTTGCACTCCAAGGTGTAACAACTTCTCCCCGTGCAGATCGCGAACCAAGCCACACCAGAGGGCAAGAGGAACGACAATCCGTCAACGATCCAACGTTTCCTCCCTCCAAATCAAAAGGCCATCGTGAAGTCAACTGGCCATCCTCAGCAGAAGCGGAAGTCACCTGCCTATGCTCAGCCAGACGCCACAGATCCCTTAAGGAGACATCAAGCAGCTGCTCGCGCATCCATACGGAGCGGGGGAGCCGCAAAACACTGTCAACCGGTGCATCCGCGTCTAAAGGCTCAGAAGCAGCAACTGCAGACATAGCCGTACTTGTCTGTGAGGCAATGGGGTCTACAATGACTCGTACCAGACAGACACGGGCAACGAGGCAATTGTGGCAGTCGCGATAAAGCATCCGTGTTGCAGTGGCGAGAACCTTTACGGTAAACGATGCTAAAAGAGAATTCCTGCAATATTTCGAGCCAACGAGAGAGCTGGCCAGCTGGCTGCTCGATTTTCAAGGAGTATTGAAGAGCCACATAATCGGTGCAGACAACAAAATCCCTGCCATAGAGGTAAGGCCTGTATTTGCGGACGAAATAAACAATGGCCAAAAGTTCCCTCCGGGTAACACAATAGCGGCGTTCTATAGGCGAAAGGATACGGCTGCCGTACGCGACCACCTTTTCCACGCCGTTCCTAATTTGAGACAGGACAGCGCCGATGCCCATATCGCTAGCGTCGGTGTCAAGGATAAATGGCAGCGAAAAATCGGGATATTTGAGCGTGGGTGCATTCGACAGCCGTTCACGGAGGGCAAAAACGCAGCCTCTTCCTCCGGACCCCATTTAAACCTCGTATTTTTAGCAGTCACCGCGTGCAATGGTCCAGCGATCGCAGCGAAATGCGGCACGAATCTACGGTAGTATGATGCAAATTCTACGAAGCTGCGCACATCCCCCAAACTCGTAGGGGTCGGCCAATCGCAGACACAGGCAGTCTTTTCAGGGTCCATGGCAATGTCTTCGGAACTAACAATGTGACCCAAGTAACGCACCGAATTCTGCAGCAAGTGCCACTTGGCCGGCTTAAATTTCAAGTTAGCGGAGCGCATTTTATCGAAAGCGGATCGCAGTTGCTGCAGATGTTGCTCAAAAGTGCGACTAAAAACAATAACGTCGTCTAAGTAAATGAGACAAGTGTCCCACTGTAAGCTGGCCAAAATGAGCTCCATCAACCTCTGAAAGGTGGCCGGAGCCGAATTCAAGCCCATCGGAAGGCAATTGAACTGAAAGAGACCTGGAGGCGTGCGAAACGCGGTTTTCGGCTTCGACGGCTCGTGCAGAGGTCACTGTCAAAACACCAAAGGACAGATCAAGGGTGGAAAAATATTTTGCGCCAGACAAGGCGTCTAGAGAGTCGTCCATCCGCGGAAGTGGATACGCATCGGCCACCGAAACTTTATTAAACTTGCGGAAATCGACGCAAAATCTGAGGCTACCGTCATTTTTTTGATGAATACAACGGGCGCGCCCCAAGGGCTATTAGACGGGGAGATAATATCGACGGCCAGCATGTCCTTGACCGCCCGTTGCACGCATTCCTTCTCCATCGGGCTCAACCGATGCGAGTTTTGCCGAATAGGGTTGGTATCACCCGCAGCAATAGGTGGGATAACAGGGTCGTACGACCCAGATCGAGGGGTCCGCCACGTGGCCCGTGGCGAGGAGGAGATGAGCAGCGACGTGCTCCGGAACCCAGCCTCCCCGCACCGACCTTCGAGTCCTTCCCCGATCCCCTTTATATCCTACTCAGCGGAGCTACGCCCCACCTCTGGCCTCGCCCCCTCGGGGAACCTTCCCGATAGTTCCCGAACCTTTCTCAGCCTCCCCGCCCGTCCTCTCTGTCCCAGATCTTCTCTCTCCTTAGGATTTGATGCTGATGGTGCCTGTACCCATTACTCTCTGGCACCCCCTGGATGGTGCTCTCTCATTACACATCTATGCAGGCATGTGAAGTGACCGGCAGATGACAATATTGGAATGAAATATAAACTTAGTGTGCAAAGTTTTGGTCGTTGGTTTTACCAGATTTTTCTGGTTTCCTTCCACATTAAGCAAAATAGTAATTGTCCATATGTCTTAATACAGGGCCCTACTTGAAAAGCCTTGAGACGCAGGCTTTCCTGGCTGAACTGCATTCGTATTACTGTTGGGCAAAATAATATATGTGTGTGTGCGTGTGTGCAGGAAGACTGGTCCTGTCGTGTTAGTATTCCGCTCACTGTGACTCGACCAAATACTGGTACGCACACACCATACATATAAAGACAAGTGCACACATACACACCATACAAAGAAACGATCCTCCCTATTGCCTTTAACAGACTTTGTGGCAAGTGCTGTTAGTGAACACCGATTTTTGTTATTTTACGTGGTAAAGACACTGAGCTTTATAGCTCTTTGTCAAAAGCGACCTGGCCACAAATGATAGCTCGACAAAGTGCCTTACCATGTGGAAATATACAGCAGCCAAATGCTCTAAACACATGATTCTACTAAGGCTGGCACAGCACACGAGGGGGTGGGTGGCCAGCACCATGCCCCACGCTGCCTTTCTCTCCACAATGTTGATTCACACACTGCTCCAGGTAATCATGAAGGCAGAGCTCACCTAGGGGAGACCCAGTACCAGTTTACATATTCGTCACTGATGTTGACTGTCAGCAGGAATCGAACTCTGCTAGTTGGGTTTGTAGTGCAGTGCACTGGCACAGTGGTTCTCAGTGTTTCTCAACCGTGGGTACACGGATCCCTGGGGGTACGTGACAGTGTCCAAGTATAAATGTGTGAAATTATATCATACGTGAGAGTCATTGGTGAATAATCATGTATGTATAATAACTACGATAACATTTTAATCCATGTGGTAACATAGAACGATATAAAATACCTTTCTAAGCTCCTTGAACGATATAAAATACCTTTCTAAGCTCATTGATTATAAACAACTAGCCTTTTGCCCGTCCAAAGACGGGTGTATTGCAGTAAATCTGAAACTAGCAAAAAGCGAAAATCAGACCACGACGTGATATATTCATTGCATCAATGCGTGTGCAATTTGTAAGGGTGCGGTGACACAGACCTATTATTTAATTTAAAGGTTATAATCCCTTGTTCATCACGACGTCCTTTTTACTTCGATGTCTCAACAGCGTTACGGAGATCACGTGACGTGAGGGTTCTGCCTTTGTAGCGAGGGTTGTCAGTTGACGCCGAGGAGGGGGGAGGCAGCGCCTCGGCCCCCCATGTGGAGTGACGTCAGCCGCTAATTATTATTAATGGGGGGGGGGGGTGTCCATTTGGAGGATGTCACTTTATAATGATTATTGAGGCAGGCTGTTTGATGTGGAGGGATGTCACCTGATCATGAATATTAATGAGGGGGGCTGGTCGATATGGAGTGACGTCACAAGCATTGAGGACAGACATTCCTGGGTGATTATAGTAGGCATGTGGTTTCAAAGAGTGGGAGACGATTGCTTGTGTGACGATCGTAACGTCGTGATCTATTATTATTTTTTCTACCTCCGTGACTTTACCGAAAGAACCAGAGAGTATGCATTCCTGCAGTCACGAAAGCTTCAAATCAAGATAGTAACCAGCTAGCGCGAACAAAATACATCACGCATGCAGAGCGTCCGTTTAAATTTAGTTTTATTCGCTTGCAGTTACTAGCTCGTTAAGGTACCTCACATTATGGACAATTGGTTAAAATATTTACGTTCAATATTCGTACATTTATTTCTCAGAACCATGTTCGGTCATGCAAAAGGAGGGGGTGGGGAGGTACTTTGTTGAAACATTTTTTTAAGAAGGGGGTGAACAGTCGCCAAATAAGGTTGAGAACCACTGCACTAGCCACTACACTACCATAATATCCATAGGTCTTTGGGTTAGATCGCTAGAATATGAATGTGTCGTTTAAACCCGCTACCACCAGACACAACCAATTTATAAGCTTTGTCACGTAAACAAAACGTGCCAATTCGTTGCCAGTTCAGCACACCGGTGTGTTGGAGAGTAAACCCAAAACATTTACAATTCGAGTACGACGTTTCGCAGGTTATTACATCCAGCCGCATTAGGCAACAGCCAGAGTTGTGGAGAAATCCTTCTGTTTCAGTCTTAAATTGAGGGATAAATGTGATCATGTGCGAAGATCAGAAGGGGGTGGGAAGTTAATGTATTCATATAAATTACAAAGGGTATCTATTATTGGTGTGGCTATTCTAAGTTAATCAACATACATAATGTATATACATCACGCATGCACAGTATCAAATCTATGTACATTCTTCCGTTTTTGGATGACAAAATCGTAATACCTGCTGTTGGCTGCTCACAGTTAATCACCATCGACATGGTGACCTGTTTAGGCATGCAGTTAAACAGTATAGTACTTAATAACATGCTTCCAATCAGCACTAAGCATGTACCTATCAAAATGGTTAAAATTACTTATATTTCTCTCAAATTAACAGATTATTTTATTAATCTTGACTAAGTAACTGGTTTTGCACAAAACCTCAAAATTATCAAAATCAGAGAATAGGTTGTTCCCCTTTTTTCTGGCAACAAAACAGGTGTTAAGATGTTAAAACACCAAACTGAAACCTTTTACAAGGAATCATGTCTGCATTAACCACAATACTTGTGGTCAGAATGCAAACAAAAACACTGATAATATATGCATTGTCTTTGAAACTGATTGGTCTCACACTGTTTTGAGACTAGGCTCAAAAGAAAGATGTCTCTG
This sequence comes from Petromyzon marinus, assembly GCF_048934315.1. Taxonomy (NCBI): domain Eukaryota; kingdom Metazoa; phylum Chordata; class Hyperoartia; order Petromyzontiformes; family Petromyzontidae; genus Petromyzon; species Petromyzon marinus. The sequence continues at coordinate 26,111,883 of NC_133667.1, read as the reverse complement.
GTGTGGACCAATCAGTTTCAAGGACAGTGCATATATTATCAGTGTTTTTGTTTGCATTCTGACCACAAGTATTGTGGTTAATGCAGACGTGATTCCTTGTAAAAAGGTTTCAGTTTGGTGTTTTAACATCTCAACACCTGTTTTGTTTCCAGAAAAAAGGGGAAAACCTACTCTCAAATGATCAAAATCAATTGAGTGCCGTTGTTGGTACGCGTGTTCTGCCACTGCCGACAGTTGTGTTTGGGAGTATTTAACATTTCTTTGGTGTTCCTTTAGTCTCACACTGATCTAACCAACAGAGGATTTGCTCCCCACACACACACACCATACATATACTGTACAAATACAAACAGTATAACCCCGTCTAGCCGGACTAACAGTGGGGGCGGGGGAGCATGTATGGCTGCTGAAAAGTCCGGCTAGACGAGATTTGAATGACAATATATGTAAAGACAACGACTCTCTGTGTAACGCGACACAGTGTATTAATGTGTGTGTAGTGTATGATGTGCGTGTTAGTTTAAAGACGAAATAAAAAGATACGGTCGTAGTGGGTGTTTGCTGTGTTACTAGTTTGTATAGGTGAGTCGGTAGTTGTGTAGCTCCAAGCTCTGCCGATCTCATCACTCCCCATGGCCCCTCCCCCCCATGGCCCCTCCCCCCATGGCCCCTCCCCCCATCACCCCTCCCCCCATCACCCATCACCCCTCCCCCCATCGCCCCTCCCCCCATCGCCCCTCCCCCCATCACCCATCACCCCTCCTCCATCACCCCTCCCCCCATCACCCCTCCCCCATCACCCCTCCATCACCCCTCCCCCCATCACCCCTCCCCCATCACCCCTCCATCACCCCTCCATCACCCCTCCATCACCCCTCCCCCCATCAGCCCTCCCCCCATCACCCCTCCTCCATCACCCATCACCCCTCCCAACCACGAACGCGTTTCCTTTAGCATGTTTAATTCACAACAATTAGGTATTTATATAAATTAAATTTAACAAAAAAAATACGTATTTATACTGGAGGAATCCGATGAGCTATAAGGCTCTTTTTCATACATATCCGTGTTCTCATGTGTTTTGTTATACATGTTAATAGGGGTTGTTCGGGGGCACCTGCGGCAGCCCTCACAATAATTTACGGCCTTTGGCCAGGAAAGTCACAAAACTTTCACACGAACAACGCATTCACGCAAGCACCCGATGCTCCGTTTTTAAGTTTTAAAATGAAACGTCTTTGAATTGTGTTATGTTTTGAATTAGATAATTTATTCATTCATTAAAAGCTTATATAATTTTACATCTGGAAGACTTAATTGAAAACTACATTTTGTGTGAATTTCCTCTCGTCGTTAAGTAGATGGCCTTGCTGGGGGTTCGGTTCGATGCGGACTTTCACCTGTTTGGGATTGCGGGATCGAGATAAGGCGACGTGGAGCTGCTGGCCATGCGAGAAGACCACTCTCTACAGATCGATTCCAACGTAATCGAACGTCTGTCCCTGCGCCTCCGTCGTTCATGCAGGGGGCACGTGTAGGTTTACAGCGCCCCCTGCATGAAAACGACGGAAAGTGCAGCGTTCATCACAGAGAGATGAAGTTGTGCGCTTATATAAGAGTATATTACATAAGGAATTGTACATTTTTTACAATGTTCTTGCACTGAAAATACATAACAGATTTGTTTTATTTGGCCCGCATTTGTCTTTGGTCTGGCGGAAAAATGGCTAGCCAGGGTCCAGCTTGCCGGAGTTGTTACTGTGAACAAAAACATAGTGTACATACACGCATATCCACCATACACATACATAACGGAAATCGTGTATTGCTTACAGGAGTGAACGTGGGATTGAGAAGCCCAAAACATCATACACGGGCTAAAACAGTAATGAAGCTCATGGAAACAGGTGAAAACCGATATTCACATTTGTGTTAACTTGTCCCCATGCCACTCTTTGTATTCCAATGTCCACTATATTACTGCCCCTCGTGTCCCCTCGCCCCCATATCCATAACTCCCCATGCCCCTGTGTCTGTATTCCCTTGCCCAATTATCCGTGTCACTATGCGCCTGTTTCTCAGTGTCTGTGGGTCTCTGTGTCTCCATATCCCTATCAGTGCCTGTGTCCCCTCGTGTGTCTCTACGTCTTCTTGTCCCCTTACCATCCATGTCTCCGTGTATTTTTTTATTCCCATATCCAACTTGCCTTCACGTGTCTCTTTCCACGCAGGTGAGAAGGATGGGGAGGAGAGCCCTTCGGAGAGGAAGCGAATCATGATTGGGCCAAATTATCAGGCCGTGGTGCCTGAGAGAGCAGAACACAGAGACCCAGCCGGTACCCACAGAGACACACACAGCACAGAGTCACATCCCCTATCCAGAGATACATGGGGACACTCGGGGAGACGTAGGACAACACTGGGAGAAGGAATACATGGGGGTTGTAAAGGAAGCTATGGAAAAGCACGGGGAGATGTAGGGAGGCGTTAGGGACACTGCAATTGATGAAGAGAAGAAGGGAGACGGGGAGGGGAGGCAAAGGAAGACGCAAATACATGGATACGCATATACAAGGGGAAATGAAGAAACAGAGAGACACCTTGTGGTTGTAGGCACGTTGAAACATGTGGAGGTGACGAGAGACATGGGGAGGTGAATAAAAACATGTAGAAGGGAAGTGAGACATGGGGAGGAGAAGGGAGAAATGGGGACGTGATGTAGATATGGGGACGCACCACCGTTTGGAAGAATTTGGTGGTGAGTGTGGTTTTAGGGTTGTTATAGAGTGTGTGTGGCCTCAAGGTGTACATGGCCTGGCACAAGCGTCGTGGTGACGTCATTGCCACTTAGTGGCGAATGGCGGTTGTTGTTGTTGTGGCTGTATGGTTGTGTGGCTGTGGTTAGTGTATTTGTGTTTATAGTGTGAGCATTGCAGTGTGGTTGAAGTGTGTGGTTGTAGTGTTGTTATATGGGGAAGTGAGTGCTAATATCGTGGCTGAATGATTGGAGTGTGGTTGAAGTGTGTGGTTGTAGTGTTGTTATATGGAGAAGTGAGTGCTAATATCGTGGCTGAATGATTGGAGTGTGTGGTTGTAGTGTTGTTATATGGGGAAGTGAGTGCTATTGTCGTGGCTGAATGGTTGGAGTGTGGTTATGTTGTTGTACAGTGGAAGTTGCTGTGTTTGTGGTTGTAGTGTGAGCGTTGCGATTATGGTTGCTGCGGATACCCAGAGTGAGTCTCTAGAGCCTGTTCATTCTGTTGGTGAGGTTGTGGTGTATGTGGCAGTGTTGTGGTTGGTTATGGTTACATGGTTGTGGTTATTATGTCGGGTGTCAGGGTTGCGAGATGTTAACTACTTCGCCTGGTATACAGGAGGTCGTGGGTTCGATCCCGACCCTGGCACGTGTATATTTGGAGTTTGCAAGTTCTCCCTGTGGTCGCGTAGATTTTTTCTCCGGGTCCTCCGGTTTTTCCCTACACATTTATAAACATGCGTTTAGAGTATTCGGCTGCTATATATTTCCACATGATAAGCCACTTTCTTGAGCTATTATTTGTGGCCAGGTCACTTCAGCAAAGGAGCTATACAGCTCAGTGGGCCTTACCTGGTAAAATAAAATGCATAATCTTGATTTGAAGCTTTCGTGACTGCAAGAATCCATACGCTTTGGTTCTTTCGGTAAAGTTGCGTAGGTAGAAAAATAATAGATCACGACCTTTCGATCGCAACACAGGCAATCATCATTAGGTGGGACAACCACAGCAAGAAAAAAACTGCTGAAGTAGGCCTTCAGCAAATTACTTATCCGGAAGTAGGCCTTCAGCAGTTTTTTCTTGCTGTGGTTGTCCCACATGATGACGATTGCTTGTGTTGTGATCGAAACGTCGTGATCTATTATTTTTCTACCTTACGTGACTTTACCGAAAGAACCAAAGAGTATAAAATGCATAGTTTAGTTTTATAATGTGATTGTCGTGGTTGCAGGGGAACGCCAGTGTGAGTCTTTGCTGTGGGATCCGTCCGTGCTGCCCGAGACGACCGTTGCCTCCTTCCTGCTCCACGCGCAGAGCAGAGGAGGGGACGATACTTACAGCGTGTGCGACGACGAGGAGGTGCTCACTACTCGCCCCTCTACTTACCACTACTCCCCATTCACCTTGCTACTCGGCACTCCATGACTACTGTCTACAAACCACTATTCACCACCACTTCCCACTACTCCCCACTACTCCCCACTCTCGGACTCAAGAAGAGTGTAGGACGAGGAGATGATCACAAATTACTTAGCCTTCTACTCATCACTCACTTCTCCACTAACCACTGTACTCACCTTTCTTCATTTTACTCGCCACTCTATTCACCAGTCTACTCACCACTCACCATTTACAGACCCACAGGGTGAGGGATGGCAAGGAGGTGAAGAACTGCTCAATACTCGCTCACCTCTCTAATAATCACTCTACTCACTTCTCACCACTCTGCTTTCCACTCCACTCATCACTCTACTCACCATAACTACACTACTCGCTACTCTACTCACCCCCCTCTGCCTTTGTACCTGCGTGTACCTGTGTGTATGTGTGTGTATACATAGCAATTGCCCTAGCAGTCTGATAAAAGGCTATACGGGGAACTTTGTCTTGTATGTACACAGGCTCTATGGCATCTCATGCGTGCACATTTTGACTCACGGGAGGCGCTGAAGAGAATGTCGTTTGCAGTCAAGAAAGATATTTGTGAGAGACACATGCACACATAATGTACAAATACACATGTGCATACACATAAAGGCAAGTGCTGAAATTATGTACTGATGCGTTACTGAAAACCGATTCTTGACCTAAATGATACGTAAATTGAGTGGCTTGCCCAAGAATAGAATATTTTTCTGTGATACAAGATAGAATGTGCGAGTACCTATTAAGGCTGACGTCAATAGGGTGGATGAGCCAGCACCATTCCAAGCTATCCGTTTTTCCTCATGTCATTATGTCTGTGTGTTCCCCGAATCTCCCTTTTCTCATGTCCCCATGTGTTCTCATATTCCCTTGTTCTCATGTCCTTATTTTGTCCCTGTGTGTCCCCGTGTCTCCGCATGTCAGCTCCTCTGTGTGGATGGAGTAAGGTAGAGCAGAGGAATTTTGAGGTTGGGATGAGACTTTATGGCAAGAATTTCCGCCTCATACAGTCCAGTAAGGTGAGACATGAGGATACAGAGCCACGTGGAAGACACACAGTGACAGAGATATGCACAGGTATACAGGGACACTGGGACACACGTGGACATGTCATAATAAATTCCACCTCGTACAGGACAATAAGGTGAGACAGACACACGGGAGATACAGAAACACAAGGGAACAGAGGAACAGGAACGTGGGACATGATGGGGGTGTAGTGATGACACGGTGCCATTTTGGCAGTGTTCAGCTGAGGTTTGAACCTATGCAAGACGCGCACCTGCGTGTGTTGTTATCTGCTTGCCCCAGGTGCGCACACGCTCCGTGGGCGAGTGCGTGTGCTTCTACTACCTGTGGAAGAAGGAACTCACCAATGCGCTGCCCCCCTCCGCCCCCCGTGGCCCCGGCCGCCCCCCCCGCCGGCGCCGCCGCCCCCCGCCACAAAGAGACCCCCCGCGCTGGGGCTCGGTGAGGCGGACTCTGGGCCCCGCCCTCCTCCCGCACGTGACCCTGATGGCGCTGGGACCCAGGCAGTGGTGCGAGGGGGAGCCCCCTTCACACACGGACCTGAGCTGATGGATTACGTGACCAGCGGTCGGGCATCCTGCCTGAGTCACATGATGCGCGTTCTGTGATCAAGTGACCAGGACCCTTGGGGCCCTGAAAACAGAACTCTCACCCTCACTAAGCGTAGGGAATCCACGGAACAATCTCCGACTTCAATTCAACGAAATCGCAAACTGTATGTATGCACCACTGCAGGTATCTTTTCGCAGTGGTCATCGGGGACAGGAGTGGAATGTTTTTGTCACTTAAACAAATCAGTGTTTCTAGCTTAAGCAAGTTCACTCGCTCCTGACACAGCATGGGGTTTCTATCGTGACAGAATTGACGGAGGTTTATGTAAGTGTGGGCACCAAAGGTTTTTGAAAGTTGTATTCAGTCTTCGGCAAGATGCATTTTCCCCACCCCTGCCTTCTTCCAAATCCTCACCCTCATGCCATTGTAATAAAGTATTTTTTTTATATAAATGTTCTGCGATGATTCTTGACAAATTTGTAATAATGACAATTACTGGTTCTGGAGCACCTTTCACAAAATGTAAAGTTTTGGTATCATACACTGAACATAACTCAATGTCTTATGTAGTGACACCACGCGTCTAACACATGGGACGTGATGACATAATCGCACATCTTGTGCCGTGACGTCGTGTTCGGTGCGAGAGATATGACGTCGAATCGGAAAGTCATACAGGTAGGGATGTAACAAAAGTTGCAACGACTGCATATTATGTATTAATATATATAATTACGTCATTGGGTAAAGCCGAATTATATCGGTGGCATGCTTCTTGATTTACGCATGTTCTCGCGTAAATGGTTAGGGGCAGTGACAAGTCCTCGTGGTAGTGCGTTCGTCGCTTTTTGCAGAGGTTCACAGTCGTGGCCACGGTGATTAATATTGTAGGTGTAATATCCACGATAATACCAGCGCCATCTGTTTCACAGTGGACATTAACAATCCCCTGGCCTTATTTGTAAAGACTAGGCCATCCTGTGCTGGCGTCAATGTCCAATTTGTCAAATTTTTAATTACAATACACAAACACCAAATGGACACCTTTCACAAGCAGCCACAGAACTCGCGTGGGGACAGGGGATGCCTTGCCCCACCTCCCCTCCGGTGGCCAAACCACCATGAAATATTTCGATTTAAAGCTTTCGTGACTGCAAGGATTCATCTTCTTGGTTCTTTCGGTAAAGTCACGTAGAATGAGAATAAAACAAGACAATAAAATTCTCACGACGTTTCGGCCACAACACAAGTAGCCTTCTTCAGGTGAAGGAACAGAACTGTCGGGACGACAGCATTGTCGTCCCGACAGTTCTGTTCCGCTGTCGTCCCGACAGTTCTGTTCCTTCACCTGAAGAAGGCTACTTGTGTTGTGGCCGAAACGTCGTGAGAATTGTATTGTCTTATTTTGTTTTATTCTCATTCTACGTGACTTTCCCGAAAGAACCAAGAACACCATGAGATATGTTTTCAAAAGTGCAAAATGGAAAAAAAATATTTTGTGAAGACGAAGCACCCCTACAGCGTTAAATGTTCGAGACCGTGAAGGTAATGATGTGACTAGGCAGGAGGAGCTGTGCAGGAGGTCGGGGGTTCGATCCTGATCTTAATGCCTGTATATTTGGAGTTTGCATGCTCTTCCCGTGGTTGTGTGGATTTTTTTCTCTGCGTCCTCCGGGTTTTTCCCAAGACATTAAGAAACACGCATTGAGATTATATTATTTTGCTGCTATAAATGTCCAAATGATAAGCCACTTTGTTGAGCGACCATTTGTAGCCAGGTTGCTCTGAAAAATAAGTTAATACCTCAGTGGGTTTACCTGGTAGAAAGGGATGGTTTCGTTTTATTTGTGTGTTTGGGTGATTTGTTTACCTTCTACTTTGCACGACTATTATGCTTTGTATTGTAACGTTCTTACCTGCCCCTCCTGGACACCTGTGAAAAGGAGCTTGATAGCTTATCGGATTCATCCGGTATAAATTTATAATTTGATTGCCGCACCCCTTGAGATGATAATGTATTTAACTACGCCACTGATCAGAATGCATCAAATGGGCCCAGTGAGTACTCATTTTGGAATATACAAAGCAATCGCCGCCCCCTACTGGTGGACATGCCTGTTTGCAGGCCATGTGGCTGAGTCGACAGAGTGGCTTATAATTTGGACATTTATAGCAGCAACTTAATCTAAATGCATGTTTCTAAATTTGGAGGGAAACATCGGAGGACCTGGTGAAAAATCCACGCAAACTTCAAATATACAGCAGCAGCAGCAGCAAGCGTCAGGGTCGGGACCGAACCCACGACCTCCTGCATACCAGGCGAGGGAGTTAATGTCACACCGCCTTGGCGCCTCTTCAATCAAAGTATACAAGTTACAATTGCGTCATCAATTCCCAAGCTTGTAAAAGTCAGTAAAACAACAGAAAACAGTCCCAAGACCACACCGACAGCGCGGTCCCTCAACTAAAAAAAATGTACATTAAAATTGAACTAAATCTTGACTTAAAGCTTTCGTGACTGCAGGAATTAATATTCTTTGGGTCTTTCGGTAAAGTCACGTAGATAGAAAAATAATTTTAAAACCACGACGTTTCGATCGCAACACAAGCAATCGTCTTCAGGTGACTTTACCGAAAGATCCAAAGAGTATAAAATTGAACTCTCAATCCATTTTTGATTTAAAGCTTTCGTGACTGCAGTGATTCATATTCTTGGTTCTTTCGGTAAAGTCACGTTGAAGGGAAACAATAAAATAATATATAAAACAATACAATTCTCACGACGTTTCGACTGCAACACAAGCAGTCATCATCAGGTGTGAAAACCAATGTTCTTGCTGTTGGTTTTCACACCTGATGATGACTGCTTGTGTTGCAGTCGAAACGTCGTGATAATTTTATTGTTTTATATATTATTGTTTCTCAATCCATTAAGGATGAAATTAACAAGTCACATTTGCAAATGTGGCTGTATCCAGCACTCATTTTCTGCTTTAGAATATATTTTTTTAAGGAAGATTTTTTTGATGTTAAGTGTGGAAACTAAGCTTGTTCCCAACTTTGTGCCAAATACAACAGAGGACAGCTGACTCGTCGAGGTGGTGGTGCCCGGTGTGTAACTACCATGTCGGTGTGAACGTCTAAGTCGTGGTTTGTGTTTTATTTACTAACAGAAGCCGTTAATAAGAAGCTGTGTAAAAAAAACGTGAACATTTGGCCAACTTACAATAAGGGTAACCACCGTTGGAGCCGTATGAATGGTCCTTTAAAAAAAATCTTTATAGAAATCAGGTTACGTTTTAAAAGGTACATTCATAGTATTGGATACAGCGCTCATTTAACGTTCCGACAACATTTAATAAATATATTTTTTGTCATGAAAAGTTTCGTGCGTATAACGTCATAAGCGGCGTTGCGATCCCCGCAGCGTGCGTCATTAGGTCACCCAGCACGTGATGACGTACATTGGACGCTTCTTGCGCTCCGAACTCCGCTGCCAATTGGTCGGCTGCCACCGGATGGTTAAAAGCCGGCGGTGTGGGGGGGGCGTGTTGGGAGGGGCGGGGGGGCGGGGGGGCATGGGGAGGTTGCGGCGTGTGGGGGGGCTTAGGGGGGGCGGGGTGTAGGGGGGGCGGGGTTTAGGGGGGGGCGTGGGGAGGTTGCGGCGTGTAGGGGGGCGGGGTTTAGGGGGGGCGTGGGGCGGTTGCGGGGTGTGGGGGGGCGGGGTTTAGGAGGGGGCGTGGGGCGGTTGCGGCTGCGGCGTGTGGGGGGGCGTGGGGGGGCGGGGTTTAGGGGGGGGCGTGGGGCGGTTGCGGCGTGTGGCGGAAGTGGGAAGTGACGTCACGACAGGGAGAAAGAAGCGCGGGAAATGGCGCCGCCCGTGGTACCGCGGAGGCGGCGGTGTCGGACCGATCCGGGCCTCGTGCAGCGACTCGCCCTCATCCCGGTGCGAAGGGAAAGGAAGGAGATGACGCGCGCTCATTCGCTCGCTCGCTCGCAGTCTGCCAGAGTTGTGCAGTGACCACCGGTGCTCGGTAGAGCCAGCCAGGTTCATAAAGCCGAACAAGGCTCGGTATGCCTCATAAGATTCTGACTGAGGCTCCCCCCCCCGACCCTATGGCTCATAGAGCCAGACGAAATCAATGTTGTGCTTGTGTCCCATAGGGACGGACCAAGGCATTGCTTTGTGTGTTATGGAGATAAACTGAGGCAATGTTGTGTGTGTTAGTCTCAGAGCCACACTAAGGCAATGATGTGTGTGCACGCGTTTCATAGAACCAGGCTAAGACATTGCTGTACGTGCGTGCACGAGTCTTGTCCAGATGACAGGCAGTGCTGTGTTGTGTGTACCTCATCCATAGAGACAAACTAGGGCAGTGCTGTGTACATGAGTCTCATGGAGCCACATAGGCAGTGCTGTGTGGACATGAGTCTCATGGAGCCACACTGAGGCAGTGCTGTGTGGACATGAGTCTCATGGAGCCACACTGAGGCAGTGCTGCGTGGACATGAGTCTCATGGAGCCACACTGAGGCAGTGCTGTGTGTACTACATGAGTCTCATGGAGCCACACTGAGGCAGTGCTGTGTGTACTACATGAGTCTCATGGAGCCACATTGAGGCAGTGCTGTGTGTACTACATGAGTCTCATGGAGCCACACTGAGGCAGTGCTGTGTATACTACATGAGTCTCATGGAGCCACACTGAGGCAGTGCTGTGTGTACTACATGAGTCTCATGGAGCCACACTGAGGCATTGCTGTGTGTACTACATGAGTCTCATGGAGCCACACTGAGGCAGTGCTGTGTGTACTACATGAGTCTCATGGAGCCACACTGAGGCAGTGCTGTGTGTACTACATGAGTCTCATGGAGCCACACTGAGGCAGTGCTGTGTGTACTACATGAGTCTCATGGAGCCACACTGAGGCAGTGCTGTGTGTACTACATGAGTCTCATGGAGCCACACTGAGGCAGTGTTGTGTGTAAGTCTCTAGAGTCGGACTAATGCAAGTGCTGTTTGTACGCAAGTCTCATCAAGCCACGCCGAGGCAGTGTAGTGTTTGTGCACGAGTCTATTAGAGACCGACTAAGACAGTGCTGTGTGTGTGTAGATCACTGGCCGGATCCCACGCCTCCTGTTCCGGGCTCTACCCTCGCGTCTGTGCCGCCCGCTGGGCTCCATTGTGTCGGAGGGCGTCATGAGGCAAGGGTGAGTTGTTTGGGATAGGGCCACGCGTGCGTTTTTACCCAACACCAGCACGGGCACAAACACACCCTTCAGTTTAACACGTAGTAGGGCTTTCGCCACCAATATCCATAATAATACAGGTTTGTTTTGGGTTAGATCTTGTAAATATATAAATGTGTCGTTAAACCTGCCACCACCCCTCACAGCCAGCGTCCCTCAGCCCGCGTCCCTCACGTGTTTTGTGTAACAAACCTTACTAATTGGCTGTGTCGGGTGGTGGCGGGTTTAACGACATATATATGTTTTACTCAATCTTACAAAAAAAAACAGTATGAAAAACACACCCTAACGTGAACAATAGCCTTGACACTAGACTAGCGCTAACACTCGCTTTAATACTAGCCCTGACACACAATTCTAAATTCTAACATGAGCACTTATACTAGCCCTGACTTTGATATTTGCCCTGATCAGCATTAACACTGGATATGTGACCCGAAATTGATGTGTGTATGTATGTGATGCACTGTATATGTGTGTGTATCCACGAGACCACGACTCAGTAGTATACATAACGGCTCTCAATCGGAAGGTTGCAAGTTCAAAGTATGGTTTGGGGTGGATTCAAACTGTACCACTTTGAGATGTTAGCTGCCTCGCCTGGAATACAGGAGGACGTGGGTTTGATCCCAACCCTGATGCCTGCTTTATATTTGGACTTTCCATTTCTCTCTTCCTGTGATAATGTGGATTTTTCTCCGGGTCCTCCAGTTTTCCCTCCACATTTAGAAACATACGTTAGGAGTATTTGGCTGCTATACATTTCCACATGATAAGCAACTTTGTTGGGCTATCATTTGTGGCCTGGTCGCTTCTGATAAAGAGCTATATAGCTCAGTGGGCCTTATCTGGTAATTTTTTTTTATATAAAAATAAAAAAAATTGGTTTAGTTTATAAATTCGCATCTTCAATAGGAACCTGGATTTTCCACCACAGGCTCAGGGCTATAAACAGGTTATGAGCACTGTCTCAGTGCTCAATTGAGCAGGAAATCACATATTTTTTTGACGCAGGTGTCTATTGTATCTGTGTGATGCTTATGGGGATATGTATGATGTGTGTAGACACGTGTTCCTTGGCTTCAGCAAGTGTGGCCGTTTCCTGCTGTCATACACGCGGCGCCTGGAGGAGATAGACGCAACCGCCACGGCGCTATTCGTGTACGACCTGTACTGGTGGGGCTTCTCGCTCTCCCGGCCCTTACAGCAGGTGACACACTGCATATAACGAAGACAAATATCTCCTGTATAGTATTTAACAGACTGTTGGAGAAAGTGCAGTTTAGCGAATAGCACCTATGAAGGCCGGCAATGCACAAGAGGGGGGGGTGGGTGGCCAGTACCGCGCCCGGCCGCGGAGTGACAGTGTTTGCACATCGTACCAGGTTCTTATTTGAGGCTGAGTCGGCCTAGTGGATGCCCATGACTGGTTCATAAAATCGTCACTGGCGTTGGCCTTGAGCGGGAATAGAACTCTGTTTTCCGAGTTTGTAGAAGAGCGCGCTTACCACTGCGCCACCGCTCCCCACACTGCATATACACATGCATTCACAACATCCTGCCTTCCGAAGGCGGGAAACCTGTGACATCATCAAGCCCCACTCTTCACCTCCGGTACAACGGCACACATGTCAACAGAGGTGAATTTTATTTCCAACTATTACGCCATCTGATTAGTCGTGTAATCAAACTAATAATCGAGTAATCAATTATAATAGACAGCCCAGCTGTACTGGATACTGGATCATGCCCAAATGGGCGACCACTGGGCATGTCAAGTTGTTGTAGGCCGATTTGGGACTACATGGTGGGCAACAGAGAAACAGTGCAGCAAAAGCCATTGTTGTACGGTACTTTCTATGCCCCATCATCTGTGCACCCATTGTCTCTGCAACCCCCCCTTCACTAAATACCCCTTAAGGTGTTGGGATGCCCTCATCCAGCAGTAGATTGACAAAATGGTTGTACATTTACTTCTATATATATGCACACTCACTGTATACACACACTGCATCTTACGTATACGAACTGTGCCGGGTTTGAATGCTTTTATAAAGTTGAACTTGATCATCAAGAGCAACATGCTCATGCGTGTGTACCTGCGTGCGCAGGTGTTTGTCCATTTCAGTGTACCTGAACGTGCCCATGGATGTACAGGTGTAGGAGTACGTGTGTATGTATGTGTAACCTGTGTGCACATGTGTTTGTTTGCCTGCATGTGCAGGTGTGCCGTGTGCGTCTTTTTGGGGACACCCCAGCGTGTAGCGACCTCTTCCTTTCCGTGTGCGAGTGGCCCTCGGACCCCTCACAAATCATGGTCTACGGCATCAGGTACCCACAACCCACAGCTCAGATTAATTGTCTAGAGACTCGTTACCCTACCACTCTGTGAAAGGGATCCGTGACCAGTTCCGTGAAAAGCTCTTAGCTATGGAGGTGGCCATTTGACTTAGGGGTCAGCGATGCAGAGCTGGTGACGGTGGTGGTGTAGATGCGGTTTACGGTTCTCGTGTTGATCGTCTTGATAGTGTTGATGCTGCCCGTGATGGTGTTGATAGTGATGGCATTTCATGCTGTCTGTGATGGTGTTGATGGTGTTAATGTTGCTCGTGCAGTACAGTGATCTCCGATTTACCACTCGGTGTACTGCCGAGCGAGGATCACCGCGATGTCTTCATCACCATCGCTGCCTCGCCACCCCTTACCGCGTGTGCAGAGTGCAGCAGTGCCTTACCCACAGGTACCACTCACACAGATAGTACTGCACCCACAGATACCACTGCACCCACAGATAACATTGCACCCACAGATACGTATGCATGTGTATGTATGTTTAACTTATTTCGCACCGTACGTAGGCAACCGTGGTAATACCACTGCACCCACAATAAATGAGCAACATCTGAATTTGACAATTCAGATGTTTCCTTCATATATCTGTCGCGGCATTAAAAAAGGTATTCGTTTCACAACTCATTGGTTCCACGGCCTTCTGGGAGTGAATTTCAGCAGCATCAATTAAATACAAACATACTGGACCGGTGTTGACATATAGTGTCTCATCAGCACAGTCACATTTGCTTGAATTGATGCTGGTGAAATGCGAGATGTTAAGGTAAGGATCCTGAACGTAAGATTGACTGGAGCATCAACAAAAAGTGTTTGCTGGAGCGGCAAGTGCATGGAGTAGAGGGGAGAGGCAGGAGAGTTTATGGAGGGGACTAAGAGGGTGATGAGAGGAGAGAGTCCATGGAGGATCTTGAAGACAATGAGTGTGATCTTGAAATTTCTGGCATCAGGTTGGGAGTTAGTGGAGGAATTGTATTATTGTAGTGCTGTGGTCTCGTTTACTAGTGCCACTGTGAAGTCTGGCAGCGGGGACCGTGGATCATCTGGAGTTTGGAGAGGAGGAATGTGGGGGAGGCCATAGAGAGGAGAATTGCAATATTGGAGTTGAGATGTGATGATGGCATGGATGAGGGTCTGAGCAACAGTTCGAGTAAGGAAATGGTTGATGTGGGAGGTGTTGCAGAAATACAGGTTTGAGGTCTCGTGCATTTCAGATTTGTGGGGAGAAACTGAGAGCTCAGAATCAAGGACAACTCCCAAGGCTTTGTACACTCATTGCCTCAAACTTGGCCCCATCTTTGTGCCTGTCTTTGTTTCTTTTTGTGTTTCTCACTATCCTTGTGTCTGTGTATCTTTACCTGTATCCAGGTCTGTGCGTCTGTACCATGGTCTGTGCTTTTCTGTGTCCCTAGGGGAGTCCGGTCTCCGTGGGAGGTGTCGTCGTCATGGCTACCTTGTCAACTTCCACTACCAGGTATGTACCGCCTCGTGTAACCATTGTGTGTGAACCACTGTCCACTAATGTGTGTACTTCCGTGCGTGTCGTGCACTCCCTCGTGTACTATGTGTTTCCTACGGTGTCTACCCCTTTGTGGACTACTATGTGTATCACCCACAGGTCCAAGTTCAATTCCCGGCCGCAGTGAATATCAGTGGTAATTAACTTATTACCTTAAACCTTTCCCATTCTGAGACATCTGCAAGTTGCAGAGTGGGTCTCGTTCACCGCTGAATCTCGGAAAGTGCTAGTGGTTTGCGTTAATTTTAATTAGAGAGGCATGGCGCCGTTGTTTTTAAAGACATTGTACCAACCGCAAAAATTTTTTGCGACATGACCACACTGATAGCTGGTGCCAAACGATGCCATATTCCCCCCCGCATGGTCTTGTGGGATCCTCGGTACGTTTTCTGACCTAAAGACATACTGATAAAGTTATTTAATTTTAGTTTTTCTTCCAATTATGGAATCGGAAAAAGCTGATTCCGATGACTTATACGCACGTCATCGGAATGGCAAAGGGTTAGTAGGATTTGGCATAAGTCGGTATGGCTACATGGGATCTCTTTTTTTTTGTGCCACTGTGTCCCACTCTATGTGTTCCCCTGTCTGTATGCTGCTCTCTGCATACCGTGTTGGATCCCAGGTGGTGTTCCCGTTCCCCGGGTTCCAGCCATCTGTCCAGCTCGGCTGTGACCGTATCCTCGTGCTCAACACCAGCTACTCGCTGCTGGCCTGCGCCGTCTCGCTCACGGGTACGCTCAGCACGAAACCTGCACAGCACAGGCGTTAACTTTCGAGATAACATTCTTCTAAACACGAAACGTAACTCGACCCATATCCTTGACCCTAACCCTAACTTCAACCAAACCTTTACCTGACCCATAGGCCTATGCTTCACCCAAACCCTATATCTATTCCCAACCCCAAACAGTACCACTAACACTGATCATAACCCTACTGCTAACCATAATTATATCTCTAACCCCCCTGCTTCTAACCCTACCTTTAAACCCTTAGCCTGACTCTACTGCTAACCCTGGCCATTCTGTGTTGTTATTCTGTGACTGCAGAAGAGGCTGGAAGTGCCACTCCAGGTCTCCTTTACCAGCAGGCGGAGACAAAGCCGGAGACACAGAGACTCAGGTCCCCAGGGAGATCGGCTTCCAGGTCTCCCGACGGTCTCCGCTCTTCTGTTCCTCACGTCTCCGTGGGCGGGACGCCGCTCCACGCCTTGGAGGAGGAGGGAGACCTGGCGGGGAGCGGGGAGGATCATGGTGAGGAAGAATGTGGATGCACGTGTGGGTGTGAGCACACTTTTAGATATGTTAATGTATGAGTGTGTACAGGTGATGCTTATGTATTGTGGGGAGTGGTAGGGTCGTGGTTATCACACTTCACTACGAACCCGGTGACCCGAGTTCGATTCCCGCTCATGGCCAACACCAGCGATGATTAGCTGAACTGGTCCTGGGCCTCCCCTAGGTCGACTCAGCCTCAATTGAATACCTGGTGCGATGAGTAAAAACATTGCCACTAGGGAGACAAAGGCGGCCGGGTATGGTGCTGGCCACCCATCCCCTCATGTGCCGTACCGGCCTTCATAGGTTCTCGCTAACAGCACATGCCCCAAGTCTAGTCAGGCTATTCGGGGGGTCTTTTTCTTTATACTGTACTGTAATATGTGTATGTGCCACAGACCCTGGCGTGGAGCTTGGGGGCGTGAGCTACAGCAGCAGCGTCTACTCCCTCGCTCGCACACCGAGCCTGGACCACTCGAGGGGTGGGCGGGGCTCCTCCTACGGTGGGTGACTGTGTGAGCGTGTCTGTGCGAGTGTGCGGGTTGAGCGGTGGTGTCTTGGTTAGCGGACTAAACTATGAATCTGGCAGTCCAAGCGTTAGATTCCTACTCACAGCCAACATTGGTGGAAAATTCTAAACTGGTCCTTGTACCCTCCCCAAGATGGACTCAGCCTTAAATTAGTACTTGGTGCGGTGTGTACTGGCAGACCTCGCTTACCGCTCAAGATGTGTTCCTGGAGAAGTGAGCGCTAATTGAATCAGCGTTCTATGGGGTCACGCTAAGCGAGGTTTGCTAGGCGTGGTGCTGACCATCCACCCACTTGTGTGCCGTGCCAGTGTGTGTGTGTTATATATTGATGAAAGTTGGAGTGGTGGCAGGGTGGTTTGCGCACTGTGCAATGAACCCAATAATCTCTGTCCGATTCCTGGCCGTGACTAACATCGGTATCGAGCAATATCTGAAAGGGCTCCTGTGCCAGCCCTTCACCAATCCGCACTGACCATCATGGTGAAGTATGGTCAAATAACTCCTGTGACCGACATGATGTGGGGAGGCCTTCATGCAAAAGTGGTTTGACAAAGGGCTGTTACTCTTGTTATTTTCAAGAATATATTGAGGTGTGTGTGTCGTCCACAGATGAGGACATGAAGCCAGGTCTCCCTGTGTCCGTCACCGACTTTGCTCTGCGGCAAGGCATCCTCGTCTCTGAGGCAATGGCACAGCGGGTAATGGCACGCTGCCATGGTCACCACCGTTACCATGGTACCACACATTAGCACAAAGAGTAATGGTGTGTGTGAAGCTCGACTATTTGCTTGGATATGTCTGTATATTTTTTGTGTGTGGGGAGCGGTAATGTAATGCTTAATGTACTACAATACGAACCCGGCGACCCAAGTTTGATTGTAACTCACGGCCAACATCGGTGACGAATATCTCAACTGTTCCTGGGCTTCCACGAGGTCTACTCGGCCTTAAATGAATACCTGGTGCAGTATGTAAAACATCACCATTTGGGAGACATAGATGGCCTGGCATGATGCTGGCCACACTGCCCACTTGTGTACCATGCCAGCGTTTGTAGGTGCTCGCTAACAGCACTTGCCTCAACAGTCTGTGTGATGAAATTGGATTTTTCATGTTTGGCACTGTGATATTACATAGGTATGTGTATATCAGAATAATAATCTTTATTTAGACTGGACAATCTATCTAAAATAACCATGTGATTTAGAGAATGTGATTCAAGTTAAAATGTTTGAAAAGTTCCCCTCTCTGTGAAACGCAAGAAAATGTTGTGGACCCATATTACGTGATCGGGAACGTGGTGAGGAGGAGTAGGGGGAGCGGAGGAGAAGGACTGAACCTTGATCAGGGCCGTGCGAAAGGGGACTCCGGTCATCCTCGCAGCAGCTTTTGGCTGACTATCGAACAAAGACAGTAACCGCGTCGCACGCTTTCAGATGCACTTCTGCTGCTGTCTGGGAACACTCTTCCTTCCGATATTAGGAAGCCACTGGAGCTATGCACTTTTAAATCATAAGGACTGAAAACTCATTTCTTTAGAACAGTTTTTTGTGTTTAGTTTGTTGTTCTTCCACCACACCTCCCGATTTGCACAGGTGGCTACGTTCGGTGCGAAAGAACTTTAACATACATACAGTGAGGGAAAAAAGTATTTGATCCCCTGCTGATTTTGTACGTTTGCCCACTGACAAAGAAATGATCAGTCTATAATTTTAATGGTAGGTTTATTTGAACAGTGAGAGACAGAATAACAACAACAAAATCCAGAAAAACGCATGTCAAAAATGTTATAAATTGATTTGCATTTTAATGAGGGAAATAAGTATTTGACCCCTCTGAAAAACATGACTTAGTACTTGGTGGCAAAACCCTTGTTGGCAATCACAGAGGTCAGACGTTTCTTGTCGTTGGCCATCAGGTTTGCACACATCTCAGGAGGGATTTTGGCCCACTCCTCTTTGCAGATCTTCTCCAAGTCATTAAGGTTTCGAGGCGACGTTTGGCAACTCGAACCTTCAGCTCTCTCCACAGATTTTCTATGGGATTAAGGTCTGGAGACTGGCTAGGCCACTCCAGGACCTTAATGTGCTTCTTCTTGAGCCACTCCTTTGTTGCCTTGGCCGTGTGTTTTGGGTCATTGTCATGCTGGAATATCCATCCACGACCCATTTTCAATGCCGTGGCTGAGGGAAGGAGGTTCTCACCCAAGATTTGATGGTACATGACCCCGTCCATCGTCCCTTTGATGCGGTGAAGTTGTCCTGTCCCCTTAGCAGAAAAATACCCCCAAAACATAATGTTCCCCCTCCATGTTTGACGGTGGGGATGGTGTTCTTGGGGTCATAGGCAGCATTCCTCCTCCAAACACGGCGAGTTGAGTTGATGCCAAAGAGCTGCATTTTGGTCTCATCTGACCACAACACTTTCACCCAGTTGTCCTCTGAATCATTCAGATGTTCATTGGCAAACTTCAGACGGGCATGTATTTGTGCTTTCTTGAGCAGGGGGACCTTGCGGGCACTGCAGGATTTCAGTCCTTTACGGTGTAGTGTGTTACCAATTGTTTTATTGGTGACTATGGTCCCAGCTGCCTTGAGATCATTGACAAAATCCTCCCGTGTAGTTCTGGGCTGATTCCTCACCGTTCTCATGATCATTGCAACTCCACGCGGTGAGATCTTGCATGGAGCCCCAGGCCGAGGGAGATTGACAGTTCTTTTGTGTTTCTTCCATTTGCGAATAATCGCACCAACTGTTGTCACCTTCTCACCAAGCTGCTTGGCAATGGTCTTGTAGCCCATTCCAGCCTTATGTAGGTCTACAATCTTGTTCCTGACATCCTTGGAGAGCTCTTTGGTCTTGGCCATGGTGGACAGTTTGGAATCTGATTGATTGATTGCTTCTGTGGACAGGTGTCTTTTATACAGGTAACAAGCTGAGATTAGGAGCACTCCCTTTAAGAGTGTGCACCTAATCTCAGCTTGTTACCTGTATAAAAGACACCTGGGAGCCAGAAATCTTTCTGATTGAGAGGGGGTCAAATATTTATTTCCCTCATTAAAATGCAAATCAATTTATAACATTTTTGATATGCGTTTTTCTGGATTTTTTGGTTGTTATTCTGTCTCTCACTGTTCAAATAAACCTACCATTAAAATTATAGACTGATCATTTCTTTGTCAGTGGGCAAACGTACAAAATCAGCAGGGGATCAAATACTTTTTTCCCTCACTGTACCTACATTGTTGAGAAAAAAGGCCACTGGAACTTCTGCTCATCTTAGGGACACACAGAGAAACATCCCTATCCTGCATACGCACCCCTTCACAGCACCTGCGTCTTAAAAACTGACAGGGCTTAGGGCTGACAAATAACGGAAACGTTTCTGAAGTAGTTGATGTGCTGCTGTGTGTAGACGCTGGTAAAGAGGCGTTGTGTGTAAGCTGAATTGTTCGTGCCTTGTTTGACATAGACAATGTTGTGTTAATTGCTTTGGCATTGTGCTTTAGTTCTCTCATGGTATGCAAATATATGGAAGGAGAGGCTCCTGTGTCAAATCACTTCACATGCACCTCATCCATCATGTGCTGCAACCCGTTGGACTGTGTGACAATCTGTTGATGGGATTGTCTTTGTTGTGTGTATGTGGTGTGTGTGTGTGTGCACGCACAGGCAATGTGTGTGCGTGTGGAGCAGCTCACGCTAGACCTGGAGGACGTGATCAGTGCCTCCATTGCGTCGCACGCACCCTGGAGCGACCGCTTCTGCTCCTTCACTGACTATGACGCCGTCGTGCTGCAGGTCACCACACATGTCCCTGTATGCGTGTGTACACGTGTGTACATGTGTGTGTTCGTGTGTACGCCTCTGTCTGTATGGGGAGCAGCAGTGTAGTCGTGAGCGTGCTGTGCTATGAACCCAGCAATCCAAGTTGGATTACCGATTACAGCCAACATCAGTGACTATCATCTGAACCAGTCCTGGGCTTCCTCTAGATCGACTCAGCCTCAAATGGGTACCTGGTGTGGTGTGTAAACATCACCACTGGGGAGACAGTCGCCGAGCGTGGTGCTGGCGTACCCACCCCCTCGTGTGTTGTGTCGGTCTTCATAGATGCTCGGTAACAGCGCTTGCCCCAATTGCATGTTTGTCTTTGCTTTATGTAAACAGGTTTGCCCAGACACTGCCTCAGTTCTCCTCATGATTGGGCTGATTCTCCTCGCCTTCCCAGCCGCCCCACAGCCTGGCACCGACAGGTGAGCCCCGACCCCTCCTCTTTACCCACTTGATTCCCTTTGATACCCCCAATCTCCCAGATCCTCGTGACTCTCATCAACACCCCCCCCCACCCCCGGTACCCAGCTACCCCTTGATTCGCCTTAACCTGCTTCCATCCCCATCCCCCCCTCCCCGATCCTGCTGATCCACTTAGATCCCCCAACATTTTGCTCCCACAATACAGTGATCCTCATGATTATCTCTCCCCCTTGATGCCAACTTGAACCCCTTGATTATTCTGATCTGCACTTTCTTAATCCTGGCTGCCTGTTAATTGCCTCGAATGTTCTCCTTTTGATCCTCTTGGTTTGTGTTGATTGTCATAAACTACCCTTGATCCGCTTACGATTCCACGTAAATTCCCCTTTAGTCCCCTGTTATATGAATTCACATTGAGTTCATTGATCCTCCATAATATCCCATTTACCTCTTATCGACCTCCTCTTATCCCCTTAACCGCCTGTGATCCACTTGAGCCCCCTCACTCCCCTTTGATCCCTGTTGATCCCCGCTCCCCAACGTGCCGGGCTAGATGTCCCCGCACGCACCACGCATCTATGTTCATTCGCTGGAGCTTGAGCACGGGGAGAGCGGAGACGATCGGAGTGGAGGGGATGCTGCACGAGGTGGAGGGGAGACCTAGCAGGTGACACTCTCACCACACAACGCTCACCACTCACGCTCACATGCCGCACACACTGTTCGTGCTCACGATTCAACATGCACATGCCGCACTCACCACTCATTCTTACCACTCACGTTGACACTCACCACTCGCCACGCTCACCACTCACACCACTCGCCATGCTCACAACTACTCACCAATACCACTACTCACCAATACCACTACTCACCATCCACAACCAACACTCATCACCACTCACCAACACTCAGGACTTGTACTTATCATGGTAGATAGAGCGTGATGTGGGGATTCTTCATCATTACGTGGTGTACTGTAGTTCAATGTGGTGTCATAATGTTCACCATGGCATGGTGTACCGTGGTGCAGTGTGGTGTGGCGGCGGTGGCGTAAGTCCTGTGCTGAGCTGCTGATCAAGTGGACGAACCCCGTGAAGCCGAGCCAAGCCGTGACGAGACTCACGAACCAGGCCGTGCACACCGGTACAGCAACACCACCACCAACGACACCGTCAACACCTTAACTACCATCGGCACCATCGCCATCAATACCAAAAGCGCCAAAAACACAATGACTATTATTACCACCATCAACACCATAACCAACCTCCATCACTGTGAAAAAAATCACCATCGTCATTGTCATCTGTGAAATAGCTTCATATCTCCATCACATTCCTCCAGTCTAAATAAATATTCTGAGTCTGATTATCGCCATGACCGTCGGCACCATTTCTATTGCCATCAACACCACCACCACCATTGTCATTGTGATGTTGCCATGATAATAACGGTATTACCATGGTGAGTTGCATTTCCTTGGTGACGATGTTGCTATGGTAACGATGATGTCATGGTAATGATGATGTTATCATGGTGATGTGTGCAGGATGTTCATTGAAGGTCCTGTTGGATGGAGACAGATGCAGAGGCGTGAGACTGGGACAGAGTCTCAACTGATACGTGGAGACACTCATATTCGCACGGTTGTCTACGTACTGTGCGAAATAAGTTATACATACAATCACAGGGACACCCAGATATCTTAGACAAGGAGACATCTCGGATAGAGATGGAGACAGACACGGATACACTTGATTAATATGTGGAGACACTAAGACAACTAAGATGCACAGGGAGATACCTCAAGAGAGATCCAAATTTCGAGACATACAGACAAAGATACACACACACCACGAATACACATACGTTTGAGTCACAGATTCCCAGAGACAGACGCTTGACACACATGGAGATACGAGCACACACTTGAGACCTGAAGACACGTACATATTGAACTTGAGTTGCCATGGAAACATGTTTGTTGCTGTTAATACTGAAAATAAACATTTTATTGTGTCGGTGTGTTCAGTGTGTTAGTTTATATTGAGTATGTATATATATCTCTCTGTGTGTATTTATGTGTTACTGTTTATGTGGGTATGCGAAAAAATTCCTGCTGTCCTGGAGAATCGAGGGTTCTCCCTAACAGGTCTGGCCGATTGTGGGAAGTTCTGACATGTTCTGTAAGGATTATAAGGCTGACATGGCACGTTTAAGTCGAGTATCAGCCTATAACTAGAATATATGCAATTCAAAACTGAAAGTCAAGAAACTTAGAGTGTGGATTTACATTTATTTCACTCGTAGGGCAGAGTCAACCTAACGTTCATCACATACTTTTAAGCAAAACACTTAAAAATAGAGAATGTACCACCCACCATCAGTAATTTGTCTCCCACGGAGTGGGACGCTGAAGCCAAAAAGAAGTCAATAGAGATGTGTGTGGAGGGGACAAGAGTGTACATTCAGTAGGCCCTTGTGCCAGGGATGAATGTGGGATGCTGTTTTGTTTCCCCCCTCTTAATAGCCTGGCATCTGGGCCCCTCCTACCCGAGGGCACCGTTGCAGTTTCACCGCCTGCACACTCGATAGCTTCGTACTGGTAGAGAGCAAGAGGTGTGTGCACGTGTGTAGGTGTCCGTGGTAATGGGTGGGATGGACAAACGTGGGGAGTGGTGGCGCAGTAGTTGCTGCGCTGCGAACCCGGCGACCCGAGTTCAATTGCCGCCCTTGACCAACAGCAGCGAATATTTGAACCCGTCCTGGGCCTCCTCCAGGTTGACTCGGCCTCAAATGAGTACCTGGTGCCGTGTGGAAAACATCGTCACGAAGGAGACAAAGGCAGTCACGTGTGTTGCTTGCCAGCCACTCCCCTCGTGTGCCGTGCCAGCCTTAATAGGTGCTCGCTAACAACACTTGTCCCAACCGACTTGTATAGGCTACGCGTGGGATTGATGTATGGTACAGGTGGGTTGTGTGTGCATTCGCGCTCTGATCATGAGAAGCGAAAAGGAGCAAGCAATGTGGAGGGGAGGGAGGTTTTGTTGAGGACGTGGCCTGGCTAAGACAAATACCTCCATACTAGCCTTTTACCCGTCTAAGGGCGGGTGTATTGCAGTAAATCTGAAACTAGCAAGTGAAAAGCAGACCGCGACGTGATGTTTCATTGCATCAATTCGTGTGCAATTTGTAAGGGCGCGGCAACACAGATTTATTTCATGTAAAGGTTATGATCCCTTGTTCATCGTGACGTCCTTTTTACTTTGATGTCTCAACAGCGTTACGGAGATCACGTGACGTGAGGGTTCTGCCTTTGTAGGGAGAGTTGTCAGTTGACGCCGAGGAGGGAGAAGGAGGCGCCTCGGCCCCCCATGTGGAGTGACGTCAGCCGATAATTATTATTAATGGGGGGGATGACGTCACCTGTTAATGATTATTAATGAGGGGAGCTAACAAAAAACTACGACGTTTCGATCGCAACAGAAGTGGTCGTCATCAGGAAAAGGGGGTGAGCTTCTCAAGGCAAACTTTATAAAGGTTTGAAATGGGCATAGCCTAAAGGGGCCCTCCATAAATGACGTCACGCGATTTTGGACGATTTTTGAACCCCCCTCGTCACACGGCGCCACAACAAGTCAGACCCCTCCTCAAATATGACGTCACAAAGCTCTGCCCCCCCCCCCCTCCAAAAAAATAAAACATGCTTAAAATCGCTTTAAACTATTATTGTAGTGCGTATTTAATGTGGCGCTGCACTCTGATGTTGTAGGAGAAAACATCTATTAATTGATTGAAATAGCGTAATCAACCAGCCAAACGTTAATTGTGTT
This sequence comes from Petromyzon marinus, assembly GCF_048934315.1. Taxonomy (NCBI): domain Eukaryota; kingdom Metazoa; phylum Chordata; class Hyperoartia; order Petromyzontiformes; family Petromyzontidae; genus Petromyzon; species Petromyzon marinus. The sequence continues at coordinate 26,087,099 of NC_133667.1, read as the reverse complement.
TAACCGACGGTCTGTGTTGCTTTATATAGTTTCCAAATTTTGCTAAACCCTATTTTATTCAGTGTGCTCCTCCGTCTCTCTCTGTATCCCCTGGTGTATCTGTGTCAATTCCCTCTCCTTAGGGTCTGTATATATATCTGCGGTTATGTGTTTCCTCTACCTGATGATGATTGCTTGTGTTGCAATCGAAACGTATGCTATTATGTAATTTTTTTCTTATTTCTACGTGACTTTACCGAAAAAAAACAAAGAGTAATTCCTGCAGTCACGAAAGCGCCAAATCGACTTTATTAACAAGTCAATTTAATTAAATAGAACGTGTTGTCTATATTTAAAGTTGCGCATTTTGATGTGACGTCACATTTCTCAATGCGAGTGGCGGCCGAAGAGGAGGGGGGGGGCGGACGTCGACCCCCACAGCGACTCGGTAACAGCCACTTGCCCTAACAGTGGGGGGGTGTTTACTTTGTGTGCATATTGGGCGTTGGCATGTATTTGTCCAAAATTGCCTGTGCGTGTGTTTAAGAGTGTGTAAAGGTGTACATCTGTGTGTCTTCACCAGTGCGTCTATGCAGTTGTCGGCATGAACAGGTTAACAGGTAACTTCACACAGGTGTGTGTTTGTCCTGTACACAGGTGTGTGTTTGTCCTGTACACAGGTGTGCTCTATACACACGTGTGCTGTCTTGTGTACTTGTATTGCACGTCGTGTTGGTGGCCTTGAGCAAGAATCGAACTCGGGTCGCCCGGTTCGTAGCGCAGCGCGCTAACCGCTACACCACCGCTCCCCTCACTCACTCCCACACACACTCAGGGGGAGAACACACAAACTCCACTCCCACGGGGAGCACACACCAGCCCTATCGACACAGTCGGAAATTGAACCCAGGACTTCTTGCCCCTGAGCCACCCGGCTGTCCGTATATGCTTATGTGTGTAGTATATGCGTCTCCATTTATGTATTTGTGAGTGCCGACTCGACTTTAAGTGGGTATACCTGGTCCGTAGTGTAAACATCCGCACTTGGAGAGACAAAGGTGGATGGGCGTGGCGTTGGCCACACCAACCCCATAGTGCACAGTTTCCGCCTTTAAAAAAAATGTGCTTGATTGCAGAAATTGCCCTAACATTCTATATAGGCTATATCGGGGATGTTGTGTATTGTTTCTTTATATGTGTATAACCGTTGCTCGCTAACAGGACTTTCTCCCCACGCTGTCTTGTGAGCTATGCCGATGGTGTTTAGATATTTTCTTTATATGTGTATGACCTGTCTTAACGGGTACATGCTTACAGCGCTTGCCTCCGCAGGCTACGTGGGCTACACGGCGGATCTTTATCTTTGTGTGTTTGTGTAATCTCCCTCTCTCTGTTATAAATCCGCTGTTTACCGAGACCCCGCTGGGAATTCACGTGTCGCGTTACGGAAGAAGCTGAGCCCCGGGGTTAGATTCCCGGCTGCTCGGTGGGGGGGTCTCTATGTGTTCGCGTGTGGGTTTTAAGAGATAGAGAGACTTCCCATTTGGTACAAAGGGGGACGCTAATCCAATGCCTGGGCGCGGTCAAGAGGTTGGTTCCAAACAGCTCAACCACGTTGTGCATGCTCGTGACATGGTAATTTCTGCCCGCTCTTGCCAACGACTTGGAGCCTCTGATGCTGAAGATGGGCAGCGTGCCACGAAGCCAGGTGGTCAGAAACCTGCGGCTCCGGAGACGCATGCGGCTCTTTCAGGACCACTTCGTGGCGTTATTTTTTAAGGATCACCGTCCGTGATCCACCACTTGCACTGCAGCTCTTGAAATATTGAGGTTTATTTTTACCGAATAAAAAAAAAAGCTTTTCTTGCTATTTTGGTTTGCCGAGCCCTGCACTAAGCGATGGCGCCTTAACAACATCCTCACCAAAAACAAAGCACCTGCCTGGGTGCTGTGTGTCATCCAATACTCCATCCCCTTCAACTCTGATCGACGGGTGTGGCGGTTGTCGAGAGTGTGAAGGAGTTCACATAAGTGAGCAGTGAGTTTGCTCACGACCAGCTCCCGCTTGGCAGAGGTCTCACTCCAAATTAGTCGAGCGGACATTATCTGTTAATCGGCTGCGTAACGCCGTGTGGGAAGCTGCCTGGCCTGTCGTTCCACACGAAGCTGTGGCTATTTTCACAGTTATACCCTATTATTTTCTATGCTTGCGAAACGTGGAATCCTTTACAGGAACATATGTGCCGGCTTAACACATTCAGGTTGATCTGCCGACGGTCCATCCTGGGGTTAACCAGACTGGATTGCGTAAGTAGCTCACGGGGGCCTTGAAAGTTATGGAAAAGGTGATGTTTATGCACGCTCCCTCGGCCGTCTTGTTCTTATTCTTGACACTCTATACTTACATTGGACCTTCTACAAATGTAAACTGTGTACGTGTTTAAAAATGTTTGTTTCCGTGTCATTACGTGTTTTCTATGCACGTGCCACTTGACACCCCCCTATACACCTTAGCAAACGAGATGTTTCAGCTCGACAAAATTTCCAGTTCAAATATTTTTTTAAAAAAATGTTAAATGCGTGTCCCATTAGTGAGCCCCTCTGGCAGGTGAGGGTGCGTTGGCCAGGTCACATAGCTCGCATGCCGAGCCACCGCATGCCCAACGGGTTTTGTTTGTGCGGATGGACGGTGCACACAACGGGCCCGGCACGGACTAGCGAAGAGATGGACTGATGCGACACAGGAGGACGTGGACCTGAGTGGACTTTGTCAATGACCGGTACCAGCAGTGTCAAGATCGTCCTCGTGAAGGATGCTGCTCGGCAGTTTGACACACTCACAGTGTCGCTATAGGGAGCACAAGTGTGCATCTTGCCAGTCGTCTCTGCCAGTTAACCCGTAATACCTGAGTGACCTGTCAGCGATCAATCGACACATCACATGATCTGAAAGTACACCTAGCCTGGCAAAGCGCTGTGGTGACCTCACGACTTAATCGCTGCTACGAGTCTTTATTGCCATGGTTAATCCACGGTTGGATGACGGGCTCCCACGCCAACGCCGTTACTCACTGCCGCCGCCGCCATGCCACACAATCTATTGCACGCCTGCTCATGAACTGATCTCACTGTTCAATACTATAATACAAAAAATGATGTTCGACATTCAGTGTCTTGTCAGCAGAGTCAGGCTTGTTGGCTTCCTGCCAGATGTGTTTTTGGCAATAACCGTCTTTGTTACATATCGATCCGAGTTTGACACCTATCTAACACATACCTATATTGTCCCTAATTACCATACGCAAGCGATTTTTATTATTTAGTGCAAGGCATGTACGTATATATAATATGTTTTGTTCTTCAAACAATTACGGAATTGTGTTCAGTAAATTTGGTGCTAAACACATCGTCTGTAACTATATAGTTGTTCATATTAAGGCCACAGTTTTATTGACAAATGTGTTGCATTCTTAATTGTATTTGTGTTTGTGCACCGCCACTGCCAACGCAGTAGCAGCATCACCCAATAATTTGGTATCACTTATTTTGCTCATACGGTAAAGTATATTTCCTGAGTCTTTTATTAAATTCTTCAATCGTTTCCCGAAATGTACCCGCTAGGTTCTTATATTTGTGTCCAGTAAACCTGAGACGTGTAATACTTTCTGAAGATATACGTATCTTATTATTTCTCCAAAAAAGTTTTCAGAAAATATTATTTTATGTTGACAGGAACCACGGTGAGAAGGCGTATCTTTATCCAATTTCTCGTTTGGAAGTTCTTATTGGTAGATGTTCTTCGTCATTGTGGTATAGGGATAACTGGATATTGTCGTGGAAGGGATAACAGAGCCTCGTGGTGGAGGGAGACTGGACCTCTTGATGGAGGCAGAATGGGCTCCGTGATGGATGGAGACTTGGCTCCGTGATGGATGGAGACTGGGTCCCGTGGTGGAGGAAGACTGGGTCCGAGGAAGAGGGTGTTGTTTCCCATTTTAGCGGAATGCGCGCTGTGAAAATCCGCGGAAGTTCTCTCGTTTCAGGGGCGGGGAGCGGCAGCTGCTCGGTGTCACGTGTACGGGCACGATCCCTAATTAACCCATCATCGCCACCACCACAATTATCAGCGATGATGCTGATGATGCGCCGGTTATTGGTGATAATGTTTTTGGTGCTGATGATGATGGCGGTGGCGTGGTGATTATTACGTCCGTTGATGACAAAAGTGTTCATGATTGTGATGATATTAGTGATTAAGTTGATGGTGATGATAATGGTTATGTCGTGGTGGTTAATGGTGGTGGTGACGATGATGTGGACGATTGTATCGATAACGCTGATTATGACGGTTATGGAACTGTTGCCCGTGTTGGTGATGATAATAGCGATGAACGACTGGTTTAATAGTTATTGGTGGCGTTGTTGATAGGTATGCTGGTGATTATAATTATGATAGTTGTTGAATTCATCATGCGTAATGTTGGAGAGACAAAGGCATCCCGGGCATGTGTTCGAAATTGAAACGTGGTTTCTAGTCACACCTCTACGCACGTGGTAAAACGTCGCCACATCCTTAATCGGTGCTCACGAACAGTCCCAGAAGTGTTAAGAGGCTATAAGAGGACCTTTGTGTATGGGTGTAGGTATGTGTGGACATGAGTGGGAGTGGACATCAGTGTGTGTATGGATGGTGTATCTATTTGTGTTCTGTTTATGCATGTGGATTCGTATGCTGAGCGCGCTGCTCTGCGAACCCCGGTAACACGAGTTCGACTCTCGCTCACGACCAACACCAGTGACGATTATCTGAAACAGTCTTGGGCTTCAACTCAGCCGACTCAGCCTCAAATGAGTACGCATTGCCACTAGGGAGACAAAAGCGGCCGGGAGCGGCGCTGGCCACCCACCCCCTCGTGTACCGTTCAGGCCTTCATATGTGCTCACTAACAGCACTTACTCCACAGTATGTTAAAGACTATACCGGGTTGTTTTTGTATGTGTAAATGTAGTTTTGTGGTCTTCATCATCAGCCACGGTCTATCGACACGCCGTGTGGGGCGCGAGGGTTATGTGACCACACTTCACCTCGCTGGTCCGAGCTGGTTGGTGAAGGCGGGCAGCATAGACGTGGCAGCATAGAAACCATAGGGAGAGACAGGGGCGTATGCACCCCGGATATGTATGGGCATTTTATGTTTAGCCAGGAAAACCTCGATTTTCCACAGTAGGGGGGGGGGCGATGTGGCTGTGCGTAATCCCAATGCAGTGATATTTCAGAATTGAGAAGTTGGGCCAATACCAGTTGCGTTGTATTTTCATTAGCTCGGCAGAAAACCAGAGGCGCCGAAGGAAACCCATGCAGAGCAGGCGCAGGTCATAGAAACGCTACACAACCGAGACCCCCGCGTGCGGAAATCGAACCCAGGTAATTATTGCTGTGAGGCACAGGTGTCACCACATAATGTGTGGATAGGTCAGTCCTTCATTTACGAACGGAGTTCCGTTCAAGAACCCCGTTCCTAAGTCGAACGGTTCGTAAGGTGGAACAACGATATACGTACGTATGCATCCGTCAATATGTACACTTCATACAAGTATGTATCACAGTGTATGTTTTTAAAAAATGTATACATAATGTGTATCAGTACATGTGTCTCCGTGTATGTGCATGTATCAGTATATGTGTCACTATACGTGTGTCCGTGGTTGTGTATCAGTGTATGTGTATTCATGTGGGGAGCGGTGGTGTAGCGGTTAGCGCGCTGCCCGACGAACCCGGCCACCAGAGTTCGATTCCCGCTCGCGGCCACCACCACCGGCGACGATTCTCTGAACCGGTCATGGGCCTCTCCCTAGGTTGACTCAGCCTCAAATGAGTAGCTGGTGTAGCGGTGTGTAGTAAACATCGCCACTGGGGAGACAAAGGCGGGCGGGGAGTGGTGCTGGCCATCCACCCCCTCGTGTGCTGTGCGTCTACCGGCCTTTATAGGTGCTGCTCGCTAACAGCACTTGCTCCTACAGTCTGTTAAGGCTATATGTGGGGGATCTTTGTCTTTGTATCAGTATATATGTGTCCGCTTGTGGATGTGAACAAACCCTCTGTCAAAATGTAAACCCTCTGGACTTATCCTCACTTTCACACGCACATTACAAAGATCCCCCGTATAGCCTTTAACATCCTGGGGGGAAAGTGCTCTGAGCGAACACACACACCGGCCACCTACAAAGCTAAAGATCCCCCATATAGCCTTAACAGACTGTAGGGGCAAGTGCTGTTAGCGAGCACCTGTGAAGGCCGGGACGGTACACGAGGGGGTGGGTGGCCAGCACCACGCCCGACCGCCTTTGTCTCCCTAGTGGCGATGTTTACACACCGCACCAGGTACTCGTTTGAGGCTGAGTCGACCTAGGGGAGGCCCGGGACCAGTTCAGATAATCGTCACTGGTGTTGGCCGTGAGCGGGAATCGAACCCGTGTCAGCCGGGTTCATAACGCAGCGCGCTAACCGCTACACTATCGCTCCCCTACGAAGAGAAAGACCCCCCCCATATAGCCTTAACAGACTGTAGGGTCAAGTGCTGTTAGCGAGCTCCCCTACACACACAGACACACATACACGTAAATACACACTCCACTTACACGTTCTCACACACCTCGGCTTACACAGACACACTCACATCTCTTACACGGTCTCTCGCTCGCATTCTCTCACGCACGCGCTCAGACTCGCTGTGTCTTCACTCCCTTCACCAAACACCCCGCTCTCACGCAAATCCTCAGGGTCAAGTAAAGAGACATTTTTGATGGAGTTAAGACAAGGGCTCCAGATAATCGAGATATTTTTACTTTGAAGAGGCGGCACGGAACCCGAATCATCGAGAGACGATCACTTTGAATAACCAGGATTATTGGAAGACCTTTATTTTGAAGGAGTTAAGTCAAGGGACAATCATCGGTGGGACCTTATTTTTGGAACGAGGCTTCTGGACGATCGAGATACTTTTATTTTAACAGAAGTCAAGGTACGTGAGACGTGGTTCACAAGGGGGGCCTTTGATCGTCGAGGAACCTATATTTTGAAAGCACCAAGGACTCTGGATAGAACAGGCATTTTATTTTGAAAGAACATCCGAGTGTTTGAAGTTTATATCCCGCTCTTTCCAGCTATCAAGAGCTCCAATACAACTTCATCGAGAGGTCTTCCTCTCCGCCCAGCTTTCACCACAACTTCTCAACCGCTCCCAGGGTCTGCCCCTACCATACCTCCAGGTACCCCTCACGCCCCGCGGCTCTCCCTCCACCTATCCTGTAAACAATTTGCCAGCTGTCTTCCCACGTCTCTTTACCCAGTTCTTTCAGCTACTGTCAGGTGTCCGGTCTCCTTTTGGTTTTCGTGCCTTTCTCCACCACCGCTCTGCACCACCCAGGTCTCATATCAGGGTCCCTCCTAAAGGGTCCACACCTCTTCCGAGCCTCTTTCCAATCATATTTTCTTCCCTCCAGGTCTTCCCTCGCTCGGTCTGTCTTATCCAGGTCCCTCTACCTCACAGCAGGACTCCCTTCCCGGATTTCCCCCATTTCATCCTAATCCCAGTCTCAGTGTGACATTCGCGGGTCCCCACTACTCCAGCTTAATTTTCCCCAGGTCTTCATCAACATATCAACCCAAACCCCTCATTGATTCCCCTCTCCAGGTGTTTATCACATCCCACCCCTCCCTCCACAGGTTACCTCTTCCACTTCCTTTCATTTTCCCAGATTCCCATCTCCATTATCCCCTCCCTTTTCCCAGGTTCTGCATAGGTCCCTTTATCCCAGGTATCCCTATTTGCTCGTCCCCTATCCCATTCCTTTAGTTTTCTCTACCAGCACCCCCTCCCTACCCCCATCAAAACCAGAAGTCACCTCCCTTCCACACTCTCCCCCCAAGGTCGCCCGTCCCAATACTCCCCTCCCTCTCTCAGGTCGTCCAACTGGTCCGTCACTCTATCTCCGGTTTCTCTGCCATTCCAGGGACCCAGCTCCACGGATCCTTCTTCGACCAACTCCATTCGGCACCTCCACGAAGGCTCGCTCGCCATGAAGCAGGAAGACTTGGACCCACGCACGGGGATCACCGTGGCCCTGGTCTCCATCGTGCTCTTCTTCGGCTTCATGTTCACAGTGTCGGGGCTGCGGGGGGAGATGCTGGGGCCCGTGCCGCTCTTCGCTCTCGGCCTCGCCATCTGCCTGCCTGGCCTTGGAATCATCGCGGCCGCCCGCATCACACGGGGGTGGCGCCATTTCCCCAGGATCCCGTTCCTACGGCGGGGTCGGCGGAACCCCGCGGAGACTCGGGGAGATGGCATTGCACGAGATCCCAAGGACCCCGAGTGGGGTCTCAAGGTCGTGGCTGGAGGTCCGGGTGTTGTTCTAAAACGGGGTTCTCGAGACTCTGTTCGGAGTCAAAAAAATCTTCACCAAGTGGGTCATAGGGGCACCGCAAAGCATCAGGGGCATCCTGAATGGGGTCCCAAGGGCATACATTTAGGCCCAGAAGTTCTAAAAATGGGTCGCGCAGACCTTAAGCGGGGTTCCAGAGACTCCGTTACAGGTCTAAAAATCCAGCCAGGGCGTCAAGGAGTCCAAGAAGGGGGTTCCAAGGAGACATTATTTGGTTCTGTGCATCTTAAAATGGGTAAGGGGGATCTTAAAAGAGATCGAAAATACTCTGTTAGGGATTTAATAATCCATCAAGGGGACGGGGAAGACGCTGATAGTGTTCTCAAGGATGCTACTGATAGTCCAAAAGATATTCAAGAGGGTCAAAGTGACACTACTGTGGATCCAGGGGTCCTTACAAGAGGCCAGGGAGACCTTCAAGTGGATTCAAATGTCTCTCAAGGGGGCCCAGCAGAGGTTCATATTGAGGACGCTCAAGAAGGTGAAGGAGTCCCTGTTCAGGTTCCCCAGCGGCTGGGCCTGGAGGCGTGGGAGGAGAAGGAAGTTTCAGGGATCCAATCGGATCCCCTTCGCACCCCGGGGGCTAGGGATGGAAGCAGCAGCAGAGGAGGCGAAGAGGTGAGATTCATGCCCAACATTGACATGAGCACTAGCCCTGACACTAACGTTGACACTCGTCCTGTAACACCATTACCAGCCCTGTGAGACTAGCCCTGACACCAACACTAGCCCTGACACTAACGTTGATACTCGTCCTGTAACACCATTGGCAGCCCTGTGAGACTAGCCCTGACACCAACACTAGCCCTGACACTAACGTTGATACTCGTCCTGTAACACCATTGCCAGCCCTGTGAGACTAGTCCTGACACCAACACTAGTCCTGGCACTAACGTTGACACTCACATTAGACCTACACTACCACGAGGCCTGACACTAGCATTAGTCCTACACTAGCAGTAGCCTTGACACTAACAATGACACCAGCACTCGCCCTCTGACACTAGCCCAGTAAAACACCAGTACGAGCCCTGTTACACTAGCCCTGACAATAGTATTGACACTAACACGGTGGGATGCCACGGTGGCGAGATTTTAACTACCTCGCCTGGTATAGAGGACGTCGTGGGTTCGATCCCGACTCTCATGCCTGTATGTTTGCAGGTTGCATATCTCTCTCCCCATGGTCGAGTGGATTTTTATCCGGGTCCTCTAGTTTGCCCCTCCACATTTACAAACAAGCATTAGGAGTATTTCGCTGCTATACATTTCCACACGATAAGTCACTCCGTTGAGCTATCATTTGTGTCCAGGTCGCTTCTGAAAAAGAGCTATATAGCTCAGTGGGCCTTACCCGGTGAAATAAAAAAAATAGTTAAAAATCTTTTTGTTTTAATACCAGCCTTGAAAAATAACATTATGCCTGGCATCCTAACTCGAGCACCCTGCCCAATGGCAGAGCCATGATTTTCAGGTGGGGGGGGGCAACCCCTCCAGCAATTAAAAATTATAGAGGAGTTAGTAAATAAGGACATGTCCCTTGCTTTTTATTCGACGCGTGTGCGGCAATGGAGCAGCCATCGATCGAGGGTCGAATTCGAACCGCATTGTGTGATCGGCATCGCGCTCGCTGAAGGTGAATGCCTTTAGGGAACTGCGCACAATTCTGAGTCACTTATAACTGCTTTGCCGTTACTTATTGCCAATTATGGACTCAGACTATTGTCCTATCATCTCATAGAGTCCCTGGCACATAATAATATTCTACACAGTGGCAGTGGGGGTCGCAAAATGCCGATTTATAACTAATAAAATCAATGATCCAATCGAAATTAGGGATTTCGATCGGATCATTGGGGGGGGGGGCACGTGCCACCCCCCCCCCCCCCCCCCCCCCCCCACTGGCTCTGCCAGTGCCCCTGTCTGACATTAGCACTTCCAGCCCATGAAAAAAAAGGTCTTAACGCAAGCCCTGAGCACCACTGCTAACCCACTCGGGAGGCTGGCTGGCTTCTCACGTAACGTACAGAGAGGACCTGAGCTATCTTGCCCGGTTCAGTTTACAATTTCATGTTTAGAAGTAAAAAAGAAAACCAACAACGCTTAAATTGCTAATTGTTTAACGTGTAACTGAATAGCTTTGTTCAAAATTATCTTTCAGCCGCTCGTTGCCAGTGTCACGAATTGTCACTCGTGTCGTATGTCTTGTTTGTTGCAATTAACCGAAATGTAACGTTAGCAAACTAATATACACGACCCAATATCTATTCTCATGCATAGAATTTGATTTGTCGTCAACACAAGTGGGAAAATATTTAATTTGCAGTGTATTGTCAACCAGCGATTGGATGAAGGCTTCCTCCAAACGGTGTCGATCATGGGGGTGGGTGGGGTGTCGGGGGTTGACCATACTTCACCACGCTGGTCAATGGGTGTTGGTGAAGGGCTATAGAGCCTGAGGCCGGCTCAGATACCAATTCGCCGCTGATGTGTGCCGTGGCCGGGAATGGTCAGCAAGCTGACAATTGGTGTCTCCTGGTGTCCCATCCCCTCGGCTACAGCGTCTCTCGACAGCACGAGACCACCGGCCGTGAGAAGACTGATGTAATCACGTTAGAAAGGCTAGAAAAGCTGCAATTATTCACAAGTATAATCGAGTCCATGTTTACAACAAGGACAATATCAAGAGAAAGTTTTCATTTCACTTCATGAGAGTTTGTTATCTGCTTTTACTTAGGCCTAGGAAGGGTGCGCAATCCAAATGGGACAACCATTCATATAAAAGCTGAAACTCAACATTTTGCCCTCTCCTAAAGCAATGGCATCCATGGCACAAAAGTACGACACAAAACGCTAGAAATCTGACAATTGGCTCAAATAGTGTCGAGTCTATTCTAAAAAAAGCACCAAAAATGCAATGTTGCTAATTCTCACTTGTAAGTGCCTGAAGTCGTGTTATTGTGTGGAAGTGTGAAGAAAATGGGGTGAGGGTGAAGGTAGGGCGAAAAACTTGCGATGGTTGTTGTTGAATCTAGTTCTACACGCGTGTGTTTTTGTGCAGGGTTTGAAGTGTGCCAACTCCCAACGGTGACACCACATTTCCTAAAATCCCTTTTCTTGGGGGGGGGGGGGTCCTTTTCAGAAAATTGGTGGAGGACAGGAGAGAGGGCCGATGGCAGCGGTTAGCACACTGCCAGAGTTGTTAACTACCTCACCTGGTATGCAGGCAGTCGTGGGTTCCATCCCGACCCTGACGCCTGAAAATCTGGAGTTTCCATGTTCTCTCCGTGGTCATGTGGATTTTCTCCGGGTCTTCCCGGTATTTCCCTCCACATTTAGCATGAACACGCGTTTAGAGTATTTGGCTGCAATACATCTCCACGTGATACACCACTTCGTTGAGCTATCATTTGTGGCCAGATCGCTTCTCAAAAAGAGCTCCTATATATAGCTCAGTGGGCCTTACCTGGTAAAATAAAACATAGTTTTTAGTTTAGTTTAATTCCTGACCATGGCTAACATTATATGTTAGCGATATCTGGTCACCCTCTACCCTCAACTAACCCTTCACCAACTCGCACTGATCACCGTGGTGAAGTGGGATCAATAAACCCCCCCCCCCCCCCCCCCGTAACTGACACAGCGTGGGGAGGCCTTCACATAAGCAGTGGATTCACAAAGGGCTGTAAACTATAATGGTTGAGGGGAAACCTGATACAGGTCGCTATTAATACTCTAATCCTCCTCTGCACGAACATTGTCACGCTCTGAAACATGCTACGTATTTGAACAGTTAAAGTACACATTAATAACGATAATAAGCAATATTTGCCCGCCTCTCACCCCCTCTCGATGAATACCCTCGTCTCCCACAGGGATTACTCGTCGGGACGTGGGGAGGAGATCCAGGTTATGATTGTGTCCCATCTGCTGGTGGGGAGTCTCTCCAATGCCCTAACGCTAGGCCTGACAAAAGCATCACCCATAACCCTCATCTACCTCAACCCAGAGTATTAACCTCAATCCCAACTTTTAACTCTCACCACAAAACCCAACTCCACCCTTACAATGACCAAAGACTAACCCTATCACCCTGACCCCAAAATTAATCCTAACCCCTATGTACCACCCTGACCCCAAATGTAACCCTAACCCCTATCCTCTAATCGTGACCCTACTCTTGACTCTGGCCCTAAACCTAACCTCTACATTAACACCCAACCCTAATCTGCACCTAAACCTTATCCCAAACTCTAACCCCACAGGTGAAGTCCCAAGTCCACACGGAGCCCGCTCCACCCCCCACCCCTCCGGGCTCCACCGCCCGTGCCAGGCTAGGTTCCCTGGTTTGCTGGGGCAACGGAGACTCTGACGCTACCCGTGGCATCCACGTGGAGGACCACCCTGCATCAACCTCCGCTCGTCCCCTCTCCTCCCCCACCTCATCGGCGCACCTGAGTGCCGGCTGCTTGGGCTGGGACCCCAACGGTTCGACTCCTTACCTGCACCTCCACACTCCTCCCCCGCGGCGTCCACCGCCACTCCTCGGTGGGCACTGCGCCTGCGCGGACCAGCGATTGTCCACCTGTTCGCAAGCCATGGGCCGCGTGTGTCCCAGGACGTCCACCTACGCGGGGATTGGCTGCCTCATGCTCGCCCCGGCGGAGGCGGGGGCCCGGTTGTCCACCTGTTCCACGTTACCTCTTCTCGGCGGGCCCAGGCTAGGAGGCTCCCGGCGCGAGTCTCACATCGGCACTGGCGAGTGCACGGCGTTCGAGGGGTGGCTTCCACCGCCAGGCCCTCCTGCACCTCCGACTCGATTGTCTACAGCTCGAGCTGCTTCTCCACCTCCTCGTCATTCGTCAGAATTTCCGCCCCCTCAATCATCTGCACTTCTTAGATCATCTACTATACCTACGCAACCACCAGCAGCTACACGTCCTTCACCTCCTCCGTTATCTACGTCTACACCACCACAATCATCACATACATCTCCACATCTTAAAGCATCTGCATTTCCATCTCCTCAATGGTCCACTTCTACACCACCGGAATCATCATCATCTCCTCCTCTTCATCAATCGTCGTCCCCTCCTCCTTGCCTCCCCATGCCAACGTGCTTGCTGTTGGAGGGGAAACCCGTTGGGAGACGTCGAGAGGGTAGGGGTGGTGGTCGGGGCCCCCCTCCCGGTGTGACCCTGTGCTGGAAGCTGGAGCCATCGGGCCCCCACACGGCCCACGTGTCCCCCTGCCTCCTCGTGGAGCCGGGACCCGAGCGGGGAGGCTCCACGGGGCTCCTCCTGCACCACTCTCCATACGCCACCCAGCACTGCCCCCTCCATGCAGAGGCAAGCGCAGAGGAAGGGGCAGGCCTAAGAGAGGTAGGGGATAGACAGGCAGGGATCGAGGGGTTAGGGCTAGAGGGTGTAACGCTACGGGTAGGGACGGCGGAAGGCCCGAGCTGGGTGTTAGATGGTGAAACAGTGGTGTAGTGTTAAAGTTAAGGCTTAAGGTAAGGATTTGGGATTACTGGTGGGGTTATGGCTCATGATAGAGTTCAGGTGCTAGGGTTGGGGGTCAGTTGTTTAACAATCAATGTGTGCAGGCCGTACATCTGCACTTGGGTCCATGGGCCAGAGGAGCCTAGGTGTAAATTGGACAGGGCCCCCGATTTTATTCCTTGCACCAGGGCCAATGTCAATCATGGTAACGAGTTGGGGTTCGGGCTAGGGTTATGGCTATGACATTAGGGGCAAGGTTCGTGATAGTGTTTGGGTTAGCGTGTGGGTTTTATGTAGGGTTACGATGAGAGTTAGTGTTTTAGGGGTTCTGTGATGAGATATCTTGGTTATCACTGCTATTAAATATCTTTGCTCTCGTATTAGTCCTTTGTATGAGGAGCAGATACACCACTGGTTAGCGCGCTGCACTATAAACCGGTGACCAGAGTCCGATTACTGACCATTGCTAACATCAGTGGCGAGTGATATCTGAACCAGTCCTGAGACTTCACCTACTTGAACAAACCAGTGTGGTGAAGTATGGCCAAACAACCCCCAAGACCAACATTGCGTGGGGAGGCCTTAATCCATCAGTGCATTGACGAAGGGCTGTAACTTCTCCTACCGTCCCTTATTTTACCAAGTGAGATGCCATTGAGATCAATTTTCTCTATCTCAAAGACAACTTACCTGGTCTGGGTCTTGCCCAGGTCGACTTGGCCCAAAAACTTAGTTACTAGTGTTGCGGCAGTGGTGGTGGTTGCAGCGGTCATGGTGGCAAGATATTAATTACCTTGCCTGGTATGCAGGTCGTGGGTTCGATCCCGATCTTGACGCCTGCTGTATATTTGGAGTTTGCATGTTCTCCCCGTGGTCGTGCGGATGTTTCTCCAAGTTCTCTGGTTTTTTGACTCCACATTTAGAATCAACATGCTTTTAGAGCAATGGTTCTTAACCTGTGGTGTACGCACCCCTTGGGGGTGCGAGATGCCTTTTCTGGGGGTGCGATACATGCCAGATTTTTTTCGAAGGCAAATCATCAAAACACAAATTAAGCACGGGCACGTAAGTACTATTTTGTTTAATCAAACCCTCTATGTATTTATTTACATTATAATTTTTATACGATGGAGAACCAAAGCGGTGCAATGCTGCAGGAAAGGTTAAGAACCACTGTTTTAGAGTATTTGGCTGCTATAAATTTCCACAAGCCACTTCGTTGAGTGATCATTTGTGGCCAGGTCTCTTCTGAAAAAGAGCTATATAGCTCAGTGGGCCTTACCTGGTAAAATAAAAAGTGATAGAAGTTTAATAAACTCCCCGGGCTAGACAACAGCAGCTGGTAGTTCCAACTGCACCACTATCTTCACCATATAAACAAATGCGTGCTCACACCAGCCCTAACAGTTGCTCACAAACAGTTGCATTGGTGAGTCTATAAAGGGTATACGTATACCATGCTCATGCATGTACAGTGTGCTTTTATCACATGTATACAGTAATATATAATGTACAAAATAATGTGCTGATTAATGTGATGCAATTAACTGGGCCTTCTAATTAAAATGAGTTAATCGTCGTTGTCACACGCTGTTCTGTGATGATTTTAATGAGCTGTCAGCAGGAGCGGTGTTGGGCTATTCCTATGAACCCTCACCTCGAATTGCAATTCAATGCTTGGAATAAAATTATTCCTAACAGGATTGTGAGATCTTTGGAATCGCGGAATGGCCAGGTTGTTCTATGCAGGAATTGCCAAAGCTTTTGCTGCTGAATGGCAATCGTGTTCTGCTGTGTCAGGCTGCCAATTATAACCACTGGAATCCCATTTATTTGGAGAAGCAAAGCTTACAATGAATGGCAATTCTCTGAGTTTCCAGTGGCGATTATTGCTTCTCCATTAATAGGTTTATACGAACTGGGATTTATAAAAATAAGGATCATGCAACACAATCTTATTTTTTATGAAGCAGGAATTGCCATTGAAATTAGTAGAGATGCCACAAACGTTTCCTAAGACTGTCAGAGAATAATTAAATGGCGATTTCTGCTTGTCCATTCAAATGATTAACATTCCACCGAATGATTCTCAAGCAATCAAATAATCCCACTTGTTTGTATGGATACACACGAATCTCCATTTAATAAATTGGGATTCTGTGACAGCTTAGGAATGGTCCATAAAATTCCAATTTCAATGGTGATTCAAACATCTCCATTAAAATGAATGGGAGCCTAATGCATGATACACAAGACATACAATTTGGATTCATATCGTGTCCCGACAGGAAATATAGGAATGGGCATATTTATTATGTATATATACAAGAAGTCACAGGTGGCGGAAAAGAGCAAGATTTTGAACCTGGACTTGAGCAGTCAACAGCATAGATAACTGAGGGGAGTTCTGGTCTACGAGGTCAGCGGAGGACAGCATTTCTTCAATGGTAAAATCGCTTATATTAGGATCCCACAGTACTAACACAGGTATCACCCATAGAAGAAACAGGATTCCTGCAGGGATTGGTCGGGTGGAATTGTGGGATTCAAATACGATTATTGAAAGATTTGTTCAGCACTAATTGCCGGGGATAATCATAATCAGCCAAGCAATAATCAATCGCCAAGAAAGACACAACCTTCCACCCTGAGACTAATTGTGAAGCTATCCCTGGTACTAACAGCTAAAATCCTTATCTTATTCATAACCCTGACCCAAACTCTAAACTGGACCTACCCTAACAGCTAAAAGCCTAACTCTGACCCCATCCTTAACCCTGACTCGTACACGAATAACCTTGACTCTTACTCTATCTTAATCCTAACCCCAAACTTTAACCTTAACTCGAATCCTGACCCTAGCATGGACTCTGTAGTATTATGCATCCCTATCCAAATCATAAACTTTACCCAAATACTAACATTAACCCAAACACTAACCAACCTTAATATTCTAGATTTGAATCTTGACACAGATATTCTGCTGTGACTGTTCCACCTGAAGACGGAAGCTTGTGTTGCCTCCGAAACGTCGTGATTTAATTGTTCTCTTTTATTTAATTTTACCTACGTGACTTTACCGAAAAAACCAAAAAGTATCAACCTTAATATCTTTATACCCTGCACTGACCCTATGCCAATCAACTTAACAATAAACTGTGATCATAAACCATACACTAATCCTAACACTGTCCCAAATCTTAAATCTAACCTCCCATCCTAACCCTCACCATTGACCCCATCACACCTTTCTCTCTCCATTGCCCAGAAAACAAGTCTGACACACCCACAGATGTTAAGTTAGGAATCATTTATTTAAATTCTCCAATCAATATGATGTTGGTGATGACGATGGTTAAGGTAGGCCACTGCATGTGGGTTTTGCATTACTCGTAGATGTAGATACATAGGGGGTAGCAGGGGCAGCTTCCCTCCCCACAACACATTTACGATAATGTATTAGGGTGGGTGGTTAGCCATGTGCTGTGCTCCCTCAATTTGCTTGATGCTCCCCCTTGGCTACTTGACCCGAACTTGTCGAGTTCGCGGGGGATGGACAGGGGTCTCAGTGGTGGTGATCAGCGTGGGGGATGTTCAGTTCAGGGATCACCTCCCCAGTCTCCACAATTGTGTCACCCTGCAGCACACACATACACATAATGAATACACCAAAATAAACACACATATACAAAAAACAAAGATACTCCGTATAGTCTTAACAGACTGTTGAGGCAAGTGCGGTTAGCGAGCACCTATTAAGGGTGGCACGGCACATGTGGGGGTGGGTGGCTACACCATGCCTGGCCACCTTTGTCTCCCAAGTGGCGATGTTGACACACCGCACCAAGTACTCATTTGAGGCTGAGTCAACTTAGGGGAGGCCCAGGACCAGTTCAGATAATCGTCACTAGTGTTGGCCGTGAGTGGGAATTGAACTCGGGGGCCGGGTTCGTAGTGCAGCACTCTAACCGCTACACTACCGCTCCCCATATACAGTATAGATATACACACATTCACAGGCAGACATACAGAAACACCCAAAAAAACACGTGGATACACATCCACATATTCCAACACACACACACACATATAAACACGGACAGTGAAACACAAAGACAGTTGCCCACAGGCAAACACAGACATGCACACTCACCGGGTAAACCCTAGGTTTGGTGCGACAATGACCGTATGGTACATCCTGCAACGACATCAACATCATTAACATCACTCCAACAACATCAATATACAGTAGATGACTAATATGGTGGTGTCGTGTGGCCGCGGTAGATGTTGATGTGGTTGTAATGCAGATGTACTTGTATATATTTTTTTATTGCCGGTATTGTAATCATGTGCTGTGACTTTAGCCATGTGTTTGTTTTTTGTCGTGAATGTTGTGGCTGTGTAGCAGTGATGTATGGATGTTGTGGTAATTGTTTGCATGTGATAATTATTGAGGTTTATACTGTGGTTATGATTGTTGTGTGCTCGTGCTTATAGTTGTTATGGTTTGTTGTGTGGTTGTGTGTATTGTTACGGGTCAGTGTGAATGTAATTATATTTAGTGTCTTGGTATCATTGTAAAGAGGTGGCATTGTGGTAACCAGTTGTCATGGTATAGTAGTGGTGGTATCGAATTGGTGGCTGTGACGGTACTCTGATGGATGTGGTGGTATTGTAGTCATGCTTCTGGTATAGTGGTGGTATTGCAGTGGTAACTGTGGTTGTCGTAACATTGGTGGCTGTGGTTGTGATGAGATTGTAGTTGTGGTGGTTGTGGTTGCTGTGGTCAAAATGGTATTGTAGAGGTTGTCGTTGTATTGTAGTGGTTGTGCTGGTATTGTTGTGGTTGTGTTAGTATTGCAGTGATGGCTGTAAATGTGAAGGCTGTGGTGGTGCCTGTGGTAGTAGTAGTAGTGTAATTGTGTGGTGGTTGTTTTCACACCGTGGCCACGTGGTATTTCAAGTAGTAGTGAACGATCCAGGCCGGGACCAGAACAAAGCGAAACCCAAACGAGAGCGACTGTGCCGCACGGTACGTCTGTCAAACAACATCAACACCATCATCATCATCACCACCAATACCATCGTCCAATACATCCACCATCACCATGCACATCAAAACCATTGCCATCAACATCACCACCACCATTATTATTAAACACCACCATCAACATCCAAATATACCAGCGACATAATTACCATTAACATCAATACCATCATCGCCATAATAACAAAACATCCCATCATAAACGCAAACACCGTCATCAACAGCATCAACATCAAAACTATCGGATGGAGGTTAAAGGTCAGGATGAGTGACAGTGGCGGTGAGGGGGAGGTGAGGGTTCTAATCTATTATTGCGTATGGCCGTATGTGCAGGAGCTGAATTTCACTGTCGATGTCTGCTAACCACGACGAGAGGGCTTTCAAGAGGGAGTTCGTGTGGGTTTGCCGTTCCTCCTCCGCTGAAGAAGCACACACCACATCGGTTCACTATATGGTCCACGTGTATATTTGTTAAACTTCTTTCGCACCGCACGTCGCCACCCTAAGCTGGCCCATAGTAGTTTCTGTTGCGTCGCCACAATCGCACTGCGCGGTGGGGATGAAGGGGTCGGCTGAAGGGGGACGATGGAGACGGAGGTGGACGGCGAAAGGGGGTTGCGAGTCGAGGTGAATGAGAGAGGTGGGGGGGGTGAAGGTCACGGTTAGAGGGTTAAAGGTCACAGTTAGAAGGGTGAAGGTCACGGTTAGAGGGGTGAAGCCGAGCGAGCGGAGGATGAACGGCTTGGGGTTGGCGTGCAGCTGACGGGTGGAGGAGGCCTTGGATAGGCGCTGAGATAAACGGTGGAGGCGGGCGAAGGCGTCGTCGAGAGGGAAGGGGTTATGGGGGTTGTTTTGGCGAGAGAGCGGCTCTGGCGTGAGCTGTGCGGAGCCGTCTCACGCGAAGCCTCCACGCCGTGCCGGGCTGCAGGAATCTCGCCCAGGCCGCCGCGACGGGGCCGGTCCGCGCCGCGAGCTGCGTCGCGGGCTCCCGGGGGCTCAGCTCCTGGTCGCGCAGCCACTGCCGCCGCAGGGTGAAGATCTGCTGGCGGCGGAGGCGAACGTCCGCGCTCGGCTCGCTCGCCATGACGACGGTGGAAGGAAGGAAGGTGGTGGAGGAGGAGGAGAGAAATCAGACCGCGGCCTCAAGCGGACGGTGAGCCGAGTGAGAAGTGTAAATTAAAAACGCGCTGTGTTCCCGTTGCCAGCTCCGAGGTTTATTTGACCTCCAGCGCCGCCGCTCCAGAGTCTAGCGGCGGCGGCGGCGCTGGTTCGGCCGGCAGAGGGCAGCGCAGTCGGCCCGTCGACGTGATTGTGGAACTTTGCGACGCTTTAAACGCCGTCAAAGGAGGCTATCGCGACTAAGGGGGGAGTTAGATCGCGTAAATATAAACGTGTCGTTAAACCCAAACATTACTGTTTGGCTGTGGCGGGTGGTGGCGGGGTTTAACGAAACATTTAAATTTACGCGATCTAACCCAAAAAATACCGACGTTGTGGATAACTTCTATGCTCCCACGCCTAATGCTCCCAGCCTTCAGCTTTCCACACTGACCAGCGTAGGGGGGTATGGTGATATAGCCCCCCACTCTCCCCAGCTCAAATGTGTTACATTTATTTTGATTAACTAGTTGAGAGAACTCAAAAGATCAGCACGAGAGTCGCATTGACAACAGCGACCCTGGGGTCACCAAAATTACAAATTAACCCAGCAATCGAGTGACAAAAGGACTGTTATACACGTACACGCATACATTTACCACACTAATACAATGCCACGTGGGTTTTACACAGTTTAATAAACGACAGTATATTCATGTTATTTTTGGTCGTTGTGTATTTTTTTCTTTCATTTGTGTTCGAGCAGGGCTAGGTTTGCGGAGATTTGTCACAAATATATACCTGAGGTTACACTTATCTTAATATCTTGGGATGCAGATCTTCTCTGCATTCCCAGGTCGAGATTTCGGTCTATGGGTGGCCGAGATTTTTCCCGTGTAGCCCCCAGGCTATGGAACGCTCTTCCACGAGATATCAGCGATCTCTTGAGTCTGTGGACATTTTTTAAAAAATGCGCCTGAAAATATATTTATACGCTTCCACTTATTAAACGTTTAGTTCATTTCACCAATTATTCTTAAAATGTGCTTGTTATTTTTTATGCTGAGTGTCTGCTGCTTCTGCGTCCTGTACAGCGCTTTGAGATCCTAAATGAAAAGCACTATATTTAATTAGTATAATTATTGCCTTTAACAGACTGTTGGGGACAATTTATGTTTCCGAGAAGCACCTATGAAGGCCAGCACTGTGGCACACGACGGGGTGGGTGGGCAGCCCTACGCCCGGCCGCCAGTGAGTTCACACATCACACCAAGTACTAACTTGAGGCTGAGTCGACCCACGGGTGGTTCCAATGACCGGTTCAGACAATACAATTGTAACGAGGAGATTAAGCGAGATGCAAGACGGATGCCCCCTCTGTTCACTGTTGCATTGCTTTTATGGCTTTATTTTGGTGATTTCGAAAACGTTTTTTGGTTTGGCCTTGTTTGTTGTTGTACGGAGTTAAACGGATGGCTTTAATCTAAGTTGTCTTGTGGTTGTTGTTGTTTGACTTGCATCCCACTGGGATTTTTGCACACAGCGTTGGTGTACGGTGCTTTTTCTGGAATATTTTGCTGTTTTTTTCATGGAGTTTATGTTTGTACAGTCACATAGTCACTTTAAGATGTTTTCTTGTTCATCTTCTTTGGTTCTTTCGGTAAAGTCACGTAGAATGAGAATAAAATAATAAATTGATAAAATAAAATAACACAATAATATTCTCACGACGTTTCGGCCACAACTCAAGCGGCCTTCATCAGGTGAAGGGACGAGACTGTCTGGTAGGACAGCGCTGGAGTGAAAGAGCCACGTTCAGATCACGGCCTTTAAGCTGTGTGAGAGGAACAAAGCGCCTTGACAAAGGAATTAGCATATAATTTAGCATTGAAATGGCTGAATGATTAGCTTGTGACTGGTCACAGAAATAGTTATGTTAAAAGTTAAAGCATACACATCCGCAGAGGCACCCCTTGACAATGGAATTAGCATATAATTTAGCATTGAAATAGCTAAGTTAAAGCATACACATTTATTCTCATTCTACGTGACTTTACCGAAAGAACCAAAGAAGATGAATCATTGCAGTCACGAAAGCTTTAAATCGAAATTTCTTGTTCATGTTTTTGTTTTTTGTTTGTTGCTGTTGCACCCGATTCAAGAGCCGAATGGCTCACAGGGCTATACCAAAATAAATACAACTGAAAACTGAACTCTCAGTCGATTCGCCGCGACCCTTGACCCTTTGCCCTCGGCCCCCCCCCGTCCCACCTGGGGGTCACCTTGGCCCCCCAACCCTTTCAGATTCCCCAGTCCGCATGGGCGGGGGGGGGACAGCGCTGATTGGCCCAGCGCAGTGGGGGCGGGCAAGCGAAGGCCACGTGCCATTTGCGGAATGGCAAAAGTTGTTTTTGTTTCGTACGGTGCAAATTAATTTGTACAGTTAGCGACTTTATCAACCGGCTGAATTCTTCACATGATTGCAACACTGGAGCCTCATGTAATGTAGTAGGCAGCGTGATTTAACAAAAAAAACACATTTTTATTTTGGTGTAATGGTGACATGTTGGGGAAAATCACGAAGTGTATAATTTCATTGTGTGATAATACTGAGATGTTGTTGCGGTTATTTAATGCATTTAAAGTTATCTGTGTGATTTAATAAAATACGAGACGGTGCTGCACGGTTCCGTTACAACCAGATCGCGAGGAGACTCCCATGACGTCAATGGTGGGAACGCGGGTCACGTGACGGCACGTGCGCCAATCGGTCACGTGATGGGAAACCCCCCCCCCCTTCCCCACCCCTTACGACCACCCCCACCCTCTGCCGGTTGGCCTCTTCCGGAAGTTGTAAAAAAACGGGCGGAATGAACTTCCGGAAGAGTCGGCAGCCGGAAGCCGCCGCGAGTTTCAATACAAAGAGGTCTCTGCCTTCTGGAAGACGGTAGAGATCTTCCGGAAGATGGTAGAGGACTTCTGGCAGAGCGGCAGAGTCGTCCCCAGCCATTGGTTTCTATGGAGGAGGCCGGGTCCGCCTCCCCCCAAGGCCTCGGTAAAAAAAACGCGAACAAACGGAAGAGAAGCGCGGGGTCCCTGGGACCCGGCTTCAAGGCGGCACAGGGACTCGTGTCCCCGGGTCTCCCCGTGCCTCCCTCCTCTTCCCCGCGTCTCCCCGTGTCCCCCCCCTACTCCCAGTGTGTCCCCGCGTCTCCCTTCTCTGCCCCAGGTCTCCCCACATCTTGCCGTGTCCCCCCATTTCCCCGTGTCTTTCTACTCCCTGTGACTCCCCGTGTCTCCCCCCCCCACCCCCGGCCTCTCCCCGTGTCTCGTAGTTTGTCCAAGCGTCTCCTCTTGTCCCGTAAAATCCTCGTGTCTCCCTGCCTCTGTTGGCCTCCCCGTGTCTCCCTGATTCTCCCCGTGTCCCCCTCAGCGTGTCCCGCCCTCCTCTGCCCCCGCGTCTCTCCCGTCTCCCTCCGACCCGGGTCTCCATCGACCCGGGTCTCCGCCATGGGAGACAAGGCCGCAGACACGCGGGAGCTGAGGTTGAAGAGCCCCAGCGGCGTGGAGCCGGCGGTCTACCCGTGGCCTCTGCCGGTCTACGTGAGTCTCCGTCTCCTGCCTTCACTGCCTAACAAGTAGCCCTAATACTGACGCAAGCACCAGCCCTATAACTAGCACGGACCCTAGCACGAGCCCTAGTCCTAACACTAACCCTAACACCGAGCCTAACGCTAGTTCTAGCCCTAACACTGACCCATAGTCCTAACCCTAACGCTACTCCTAGCCATAGCACTGACCCTTACACTAGTTCTCGCTCTAACACTGTTCCGAAGACGTACCATCCTTAGCCATAACACCGACACTATCCCTTGCTTTAACAATAATATCAGCCTTATTCCTAACAGTGGCCCGAACATTAGCACTGGTCTAACCTTAATATTGACTCCAACCCTAGCCGTAATACCAACACTAGCCGGAACAGTGATCGTAACACATACTGTGCTAGCACTAACACTCATCCGAACACCAACACGTGCCATACCACTAAAACTCATCCGAATACTATCAATAGCCCGAACAATAAACCTATTTTTTGTATTAGTCCAAGCCCTAACCTTTACCCTTAACACTAATCAAACCATAACACTCTAACTTGACACTATTACCAACCTGGTACACCCCCAAGCCTGATACTAAAAGCTAATCCTCACACTACGTTGAACTCGAACACTGAATTATACTTTTGGGTGTCGTTGCAGGATAAACACCACGACGCTGCTCATGAAATCATAGAGACCATCAGGTGAGGGGGACAGTTGTGTGTGTACATGCGCGCGTATATGTGTGTCCCTGTGTATGTGTGTACCGATTTGTGTGCACACGCGCATGTCTATGGAGCTGTGTGTGTCTCTGTATACGTGTGTGTGTGTGCCTCTGGACCGCAGCATGCTCGCTAACTCGCACTTTCCCCAAAGTCTGTTAAGGCTATACGAGTGTTTTCTGTCTTGTATTGCCTGTCTTGTGTGGATATGGGACCTTGCCATCAGCCCCACAAAAATAAAAAAAACGTCCCATTTGTGATGAGGTTAGTTTTAGGGAGGTTAGAGAAGTTGTCCGTGCTTATGACCAGCTCTGGTTTGGCAACGAAGCTCTCGCTCCGAATCAGTCGAGCAGGATCTTTTCATCAGTTGCGTAACGTTGTGTGGAAGCTGACTTATTTCTCTATTAAAAAAAAAAGCTGCAGATATTCTCGGCCACAGTTATGACCACCAAAGGTGGCAGTACGGTACAATATGGGAATTTTTGTTTTTTAAATACGGTACGATATTACGATACGATATTTTTTCTTCTGGTACGGTACAAAAGTATGTGTTTTCGTACTGTTTTTATATCAACTCAGGTGATCAATTAATTAGAAGCTAAGCTTCTTTATTTCTGATAATGATTCTACTCTCTTGTATATAAAGGCGGCTACAAGAATTTAACACATCAGTTATCAAAAACTTAAACGTCAGGCAAGATTCATTTATTAAAATGCCACTTTCCATTGATAACGGATAAGAATGTAAAGTATTTTAATCAATATTTCGAAATTGTGCAATTTTGGTTCAATAATTGTTTGTCAATTCGAGCAAAAAAAATCCAGAACACGTTTATATAAGTTTTTTTAAGTGGAAGGAGCTTTCTTCCAAAACAATCAAGCAAAACGATATACTATAAGCTTGCTTGTTATCTATTTATTTTCTAAGCTTTTTTCTCTTAGGTACGAAATAAGATACGAAATTACGGTACGAAATTTACCATATTGGTACGGTACGGAAAACTGTTTAAAAGTACGGTGCGAAAATGTTTTCAAAGGTACAGTATGAAATTACGGTACAATATTTTTTTAGAGTACAAAATACCAACAAAAATATCTTACCCTCCTACCACCCTGGATGCCCCCCCTCATCTGTACTTGTGAAACGTTTAAAGGAACATATGCACTGCTTTGAAACATTTAGGCTGACCTTCCTACAATTCATCCTGGCTTTAACCAGACTAGATTGTGCGAGGAGCTTGTAGATCCTTGAAAGATCTGGACCCAGTCCCATCGGTGAGCGTTGGTAGACGAGGCTCCATTAGCTTGGTCATGTCCAACTACTCAATGCCCAAACAGCTTCTTTTTGGCTGGATAGAGGGTGCTAATTGGGCACGGCATGGACTAGAAAAGAGATGGGCTGATTGCAATACAAAAAGGATGTGGAGCTGATTGGACTTGTCAATAACTGGCACCAGCGGTGTCAAGATTGGCCTCTGGAAGAGTCTCGTGGAGGACGCTACTAGGTAGTTGGAAGCGGTCACACGCCAATAACAGCGGAGGGCAAAGGAGTGACGCTCAATATTGATGGGAGTGCCGGGTGGCTTAAACGCAGCAATTTGGCACAGTGGGGAGCTCAGGTGGTGCCATCTGGCAATCATCATAGTCAACCCATGGCACCTGGCTCTGTCCTGTGACCTGCCGGAAAACCTTCGACGTTCACGTATTCTCAAGGAACACCTAGACTGGCATAAGCGTCGTGGTGACGTCACCTCCATTTCATGGCAAATAGCGGTTGTCTGTATATATTTGTGTGTACCTCTGTGTGTAACTATTCCACTTGTATATGTCTCTTTGAGTGGTGTGCCAAAACTACTCCTGTGTGCAATACCAGTCTTAATAGGTACTTAATGACAGTACTTTCCCCAATAGTATGTAATTATAAATGGGGCATCTTTGCGTGTGTTTATATTTATATATGCCGTATATATGTGTGTGTGTGAACCCAGGTGGGTGAGTGAGGAGGTGCCCGAGCTGAAAATGGCCATGGAGACTCACGTCCTTGTGGACTACGACACCAAGAGGTACTCGCTCTAACTACTACTACTGCAGTCCTAGCCCCAACACTACTCTGGTTACTGGTCGCGTGAACTTCACCGATTGATTTGTCCACCCATGTTGAGGGCCTAGTATACCAGGCTGACTATTTTGACTAAACGATGCTGTGTTTAGCCACCACACCAGAAGTCAAAACACTTAATTTATCTGCTTCTTTCCTCGCACTGCTTGAGCCTTGCTCATTGATACAAAAACGTATGAATTATAATCTAGTACAAGAGCTCACAATTGACGTCATCACATCTATCCCTCTATTTAAGGAATGAAACAAGAGGATTTCCCCACATCTGGCTGTCCGCCTAATGATGCTCGTTGTAATTACCAACAAAACGTCGTACTCCGATTGTAAATGTTGTGGATTTTCTCCAACACCGGTATGCTGTACTAGTAACGAATTGGCATGTTCTGTTTACGTGACAAACATTGCTGTGACTGTGTCGGGTGATGGCGGGTTTAACGACACATTTATATTTACGTGATCTCACCCAAGAAAAACCTGGATTATGGACAACTTTGACAGTTCTGTTGTTGGTCGCTTTACGTTTTGAGGCTCGGTCATCGTCTGTGCTCAGTAACTGTAAAAAAATATATACTAACACTCACTCTAACCCTGACACTCACACCTTCCTTAATGCTAACACTGGTGTTGGTGGTGGTCTTAATGTTAATGATGTTATTTATGTATCAATTATCGAGGCTTTTTGGGTGCGATCGTGTAAATATAAATGTTGTCGTTAAACCCGCCACCACCCGACACAGCCAATACCTACTATAATTACCCAGGAATGTCTGTCCTGAATGCTCGTGATGTCACTCCACATCGACCAGTCCCCCTCATTAATATCCATGAGCAGGTGACGTCCTCCAAATTTACACCCCCCCACCCCTCATTTATAATTATGAGCGGGTGATGTCACTCAATATGGAGTACTCCCCCTCCCACACTAATAATCACGAGCAAGTGATGTCACTCCACATCGAACAGCCCCCCTCATTAATAATATAGAGCAGGTGACGCCGTACAAAAGAACACCCCCCCCCCCATTATTATTACCTACTATAATGAGCCAAGAATGTCTGTGTGTAACGCTCGTGACGTCACTCCACGTCGACCAGCCCCCCTCATTAATAATCATGAGCAGGTGACTAACTCCACATTGAACAGCCCCCCTCATTAATAATCATTATAAGGTGACGTCCTCCAAATGGACACCCCACCATTAATAATAATTAGCAGCTGACATCACTCCACATGGGGGGCCGAGGTGCCTCTTCCTCCCTCACGTCACGCGATCTCCGTAACGCTGTTGAGACATCAAAGTAAAAAGGACGTCCTGATGAACAAGGGATTATAACCTTAAAATGAAATAGGTCTGTGTCACCGCGCCCTTACAAATTGCACACGCATTGATGCAATGAATGTCACGTCGCGGTCTGCTTTTTGCTTGCAAGTTTCAGATTTACTGCAATACACCCGTCCTTGGACGGGCAAAAGGCTAGTTAGTAAGGTTTGTCACGTAAACAAAACATGCCAATTCGGTACTATTTCAGGACACCAGTGTGTTGGAGAGTAATAAATCCACAACATTTACAATTCAAGTACAAATATTTATGTATATGTTGATGGTATTGATATTATGAGTATAGTTTTGATGATGGTAATGTTGATGTATGTAATTAGTTGTGATGATTGTGGTGTTGGTATTGATGCTAACATTATATTCTTGGTTCTTTCGGTAAAGTCACGTAGAAGGGAAACAATAAAATAATAAAAATATAAAACAATAAAATTCTCACGACGTTTCGACTGCAACACAAGCAATCATCATCAGGTGTGAAAACCACAATAAGAAATTTTGAAAAAAGTGGCGTTTTTTTAACGTTAGCACCACGGAGAGAGATTTCACAGTTTGTTTAGATGGACGAGTCCATCTATGTTCGGAAAAGAGGAGGGGGGAGACGAAAAATAATGGATGCGGTCTGAAAGCCACCTTAAGCGTGATCAATCAATTAAGACCCGAAATGGTTTATCAAATCCTTCCAATGATTGCTAAGCCAGAATCCATCTTCTCGGTTGAAATTTATTGTTTTATATTTTTATTATTTTATTGTTTCCCTTTTACGTGACTTTACCGAAAGAACCAAGAATATGAATCCCTGCAGTCACGAAAGCTTTAAATCAAAATTTGAGCTAACATTGTTGCTGATGGTGTTGATGTTTATGTAGTTTTGAGAGTATGCAGAAGCTGTGCGATAAATACAATCGGGCAATCGACAGCATCCATCAGCTGGTGAGAGCCTCGCCCACTCACATCTAAACGAGCACTAATGGCACAAACCACTCCATAATGAGCTGTCTTGTTTCCTTGTGTTAATCTTATCTCCCCATACCTCCTGTCTCCTTCCCATGTCTTCCATCCCCTCTCTGTGTCTCTCCCCTTTTTCTTGTATCCCTTTTTCTTCCCCATGTCTCCCTTCACCCCGTGCCTCCCATCTCCTCCCACTCACCACTTTCTCCCCTCTCGCTGTGTTTCCATGTCTCTCCTTTCCTACCCACGTCTGCCCCTCTCCTCTGCCCCTCTCCTCCCCACATCTTCCTTCTGTTAATTTCTCCCCTCCGCACCACGCCTTCCCCCCTCCCCCCCCCAACAGTGGGCGGGCACCGCAAGACCCATGCGGATGCAGACGCGGCCGTGCACGGGGCTTCTGCGCCACATCCTGCAGCAGGTGTACAACCACTCGGTGACCGACCCCGACAAGCTCAACAACTACGAGCCCTTCTCGCCCGAGGTGTACGGGGAGACCTCTTTCGACCTTGTCGCTCAGATGATCGACGAGGTGCAGATGACCGAGGATGACACCTTCGTCGACCTGGGCAGCGGTGAGCAGATCGGTGCGCGATCCGACTTCGGGTCGCCACTCCGCGTTGTAATGTTTCCCTGTGTCTCCTCACGTGTGCTCGGGTATTTACGTGTCTCTCGTTGTCTTTCTGTATCTTCTTGTTTCTGTTTACATGTGACCATATCACACTGTGCCTTCTCATATCAAAACAAGCCTCCGATGTCTCATTGTGTTTTTTCTCATGTGCTCCGGTCACGTCTCCTCATATCTCATCATGCTTCCGTTTCCTCATGCATTCCTTTGCCTTCATTTCTCTTCATTACTCCCTGTGTTTCCTCATGTGTGCCTGTGGCATTCCTTTGTCTCTCTGTTTCCCCATACCTAATTACTGATTACATCTGCCGTTTTCCCTGTATCCCTGTGAATCCCGGTATGTCCCTGTGACTTCACCATGCCTTCCCCTCTCTCCCAGTGCCACCGTTTACAAATCTCGTCTCTCCCCATGTCCCTGCGTCTCCCCACGTGTCCTGTAGGTGTAGGTCAGGTGGTGCTACAGGTGGCTGCCGCCACTCCCTGTAAGCATTGCTACGGTGTGGAGAAGGCAGAAATCCCAGCTCGATACGCAGAGGTGAGGCACAGGGACATGCAGATACATGGGGAAATACAGGGGGGTATGGAAGACGCAGATACATGGAGGAGGTACGTACCATGGAAAGACATGGGGAGACATACAGTGAGGGGAAAAAAGTATTTGATCCCCTGCTGATTTTGTACGTTTGCCCACTGACAAATAAATGATCAGTCTATAATTTTAATGGTAGGTTTATTTGAACAGTGAGAGACAAAATAACAACAACAAAATCCAGAAAAACGCATGTCAAAAATGTGATAAATTGATTTGCATTTTAATGAGGGAAATAAGTATTTGACCCCTCTGCAAAACATGACTTAATACTTGGTGGCAAAACCCTTGTTGGCAATCACAGAGGTCAGACGTTTCTTGTAGTTGGCCACCAGGTTTGCACACATCTCAGGAGAGATTTTGTCCCACTCCTCTTTGCAGATCTTCTCCAAGTCATTAAGGTTTCGAGGCTGACGTTTGGCAACTCGAACCTTCAGTTCCCTCCACAGATTTTCTATGGGATTAAGGTTTGGAGACTGGCTAGGCCACTCAAGGACCTTAATGTGCTTCTTCTTGAGCTACCCCTTTGTTGCCTTGGCTGTGTGTTTTGGGTCATTGTCATGCTGGAATAGCCATCCACGACCCATTTTCAATGCCCTGGCTGAGGGAAGAAGGTTCTCACCCAAGATTTGACGGTACATGGCCCCGTCCATCGCCCCTTTGATGCGGTGAAGTTGTCCTGTCCCCTTAGCAGAAAAACACCCCCAAAGCATAATGTTTCCACCTCCATGTTTGACGGTGGGGATGGTGTTCTTGGGGTCATAGGCAGCATTCCTCCTCCTCCAAACACGGCGAGTTGAGTTGGAGAGCTTTTTGGTCTTGGCCATGGTGGAGAGTTTGGAATCTGATTGATTGCTTCTGTGGACAGGTGTCTTTTATACAGGTAACAAGCTGAGATTAGGAGCACTCCCTTTAAGAGTGTGCTCCTAATCTCAGCTCGTTACCTGTATAAAAGACACCTGGGAGCCAGAAATCTTTTTGATTGAGAGGGGGTCAAATACTTATTTCCCTCATTAAAATGCAAATCAATTTATAACATTTTTGACATGCGTTTTTCTTTATTTTGTTGTTATTCTGTCTCTCACTGTTCAAATAAACCTACCATTAAAATTATAGACTGATCATTTCTTTGTCAGTGGGCAAACGTACAAAATCAGCAGGGGATCAAATACTTTTTTCCCTCACTGTAAGAGGCATTAGGAGAAACGGGGAGGTGATGAGCAAAATGGGGACACAGACACAAGGAAGCATGGGGGAGACGTGGAAACAAGGTAAGGAGCTAATGATGGTGATGTTGTCGGTTCTAGTCTATGCATGTAGAGTTTAAGAAGTGGATGCGGTGGTACGGCAAGAAGCATGGAGACTACACGGTAAAGATACTCACGAATTACCACAACATTTACCATTCACTCTTCACACGCGACACACATTACACACCCACAGTGCATGCAGCACATTCCACCCACTACACCAACAGTTGTTTGGTTGTGGTAATAACAATGGTGTGTTTGGTTTTGTTGGTGTTGCTCGTGGTCATTGTATTGTTGATGTTTCTTTTTATGGTATGGATATTTAAATAAACTTAAGGACAGAGTGTTAATGATGTTCATGTCATTTTTGTTGATAGTAATGATTTTGATGATTATTATTATGTGGGTGATGTTGATTGTGTTGATAGTGATTACGAGAATACTAACTTTGCTTATGGTGGTGTTGCTATTTGTTTGCAGCTGGAGAAAGGAGACTTTCTATCTGATGAGTGGTTGGACAGGATCGCCACCACCAGGTGCTAACGTAGGATATCATACACACATGTATAGACGTGCGTGCACAAAAACTAAGAGCCCCAAATAGCTTTAAAATACTTTTGGGGCAAGTGCTGTAATGGAGCTCTTATGAAGACCGGCACGGCACTCGAGGAGGTGGGTGACTAGCATCATGCCTGGCCGCCTTTGTCTCCTGAGTGGCTATAGTTACACTTCGCACCAAGTACTCATTTGAAGCTGAGTTATATGAGGTAAGTTCCAAAGACCGTTTCAGATATTCGTCACCGATGTTGGCCGTGAGTGCAAATCGAGCTTGGGTTTCTGAGCTCTTCGCGCACCATGCTAACCGCTACACTATGGCTCCCCATGGGCACACACACATGTACTGTCGTCAGCAGTTGTATAAAAACAAAATAAATAAACACTCCCCTTGACTGTGACGTGTCCTGTTTGCAGCGTGGTGTTCGTCAATAACTTCGCGTTTGGACCAGAGGTCGACCATCAGCTGAAGGAACGCTTCGCCAACATGAAGGAGCGTGAGTAGTGGCACTAGAAACCACGATCACAGCAATAAGCAGAACAACCATCGCATCCTCCACAGTCACACTACAGACCCTGCACTTCGCATAGTAGACACTGAGCCACACATACACCCCATTGTGGCGGCGATGGTGAAGTTGTTGATGTGTCTAACGATGTTGCTACTGATGCTGCTGGCAATGACTGATGATAGAAGTGATGTCCTTGCTGCTGACTGTGATTATGCTGCCGGTGCTGCTACTGCTGATGTCTCCAATGACGTTGCGGCTACTATGATGATGGTTACCGCTGCTGACGATGAAGCAGTTATGATTTGTTCGTGTAACTGCTGGTGACGATTATCTCACCACTGATGTTGCTGCTCCTGCATGCGTGTTTTATGTGTGTTGCCAGGAGGGAAGATTGTGTCATCTAAGCCCTTTGCTCCTCTCAACTTCAGAATCAACAGCAGGAACCTGAGTGGTAAGAAACCGGCATCATCACTTGCACAGCGATCATGATGGCTCTTCTCTTGTAATCACGCTTAAGTTGTGTGTCCTGGGCTGCTCAAAGTGTATTGTTTGTTGTTGTAACTTGCTGACATGCCCCTACTGGACATTTGTGAAAAAGAGCTTCACAGCTCATTGTATTCCTCCAGTATAAATAAAGATTCTGATTCTGTGTCTCACATGGGCAGGTGTGTGTCAGTGTGTTGATTTGTCTCCGCGTGTCCCCATGTCTCCCCGTGTGTCTTGCCTTGTGTCTCACCCGTGTGTCCCTGTGTGCAGACATAGGCACGATAATGCGGGTGGTGGAGCTGTCTCCCCTCAAGGGCTCCGTGTCGTGGACGGGGAAGCCTGTGTCGTACTACCTACACACCATCGACCGTACCATCGTGAGACACACATGCACACAAAGGCCAAAGTCCCCCACAATGCCTTGAACAGATTGTTGGGGGAAGTGCTATTCGTGAGCATCTATGAAAGCCGGCACGGTGCATGAAGGGGGTGGTGTGGCCAGAACTACGTCCAACCGCCTTGGTCTTCCCACTGCTCGTGTTTAAACGCTGCACTAGGCAGTCATTTCAGGTTGAGGCGTCCTAGGGGGAGGCTCGTACTGATGTTAACCACTGATGTTAGCCGTGAACGGGAAAAACTCAAGTTTCAGGGTTCGTAGCGCAGTTGGCTAACTACTTCATGACCACTCCCCTCAATACACTACCAATATACACACAACACACATATTGATGCACATTTACACATAACACACAGTACACACCCCTACACTCTTTCAACCAGACTGTTTTGAGACAACGTTACACCATAACCTCCATGACCACCACCATCATAGTGTCATCACCACCATGATATCATAAACTCCACCACCACCGTCATCACATACAATCATCATCAGCACCACGACCGTATCACTACCATATCAATATCATCACCACCACCCATCACCACCACTGACACTGCTGACCTTGTTGTGTTTGCTTTAGTTGGAGAATTACTTCTCGAGCCTCAAGAACCCCAAAGTCAGGGTGAGTGGTCACGCTGATGTCACCTCGACTCTGATTGAGCTGAGGGAGAACCCATTGAGATTCTTACCGCCTCTTGGCATTGGTGTCCATTTTGCCATGTGAGAGCCCATTGAGGTTCATCGGTACATTGACTTCCTAAAATTAGCCAGGCGAGACACCATTGACATTTATTGTGATTGAGATCCTTCATTTAACACTTGAGGTTCCCCACTGAGATCCAGTATAGATAAAATAAAGGTTATTTATAAATACTGTTTGTTGCCATAAAAAAGGGAAAACCTATTTTCATATTTTGGTACTGGCAAAGGAGGTCCCATTATGTAGTTGCTCACCCCGAGCTCTCATTACTCTGATAGTGGCATTGTTTTTGTGCTGTACACCTTTTGGCGTCCTCTGGTCTAACACCGTTTTGAGACTAGGCTCAAAAGAAAGCTGTCTCTGGTGTGGACCAATCAGTTTCAAGGACAATACATATATTATCAGACTTTTTTGTTTGCATTCTGACCACAAGTATTGTGGTTAATGCAGACATGATTCCTTGTAAAAGGTTTTAGTTTGGTGTTGTAAAATCTTAACACCTGTTTGTTGCCAGAAAAAAAGGGGAAAACCTATTCTCAAGAAGGAAACAGTCCATTGAGATGTATTACCTCTCGTCATTGACACCCTCAACCAGATGGGGCTAGCATGTCCTCATGTCTCATTATCCATGTCTCTGTTTTCTTATCCCCATGTCTCCATGTACCTGTGTACCGTGTCACTGTGTCTCTGTCTCATGTTCCGTGTCATCCATGTACTTGTTTCTCTGTATTCAAATGTTTTCTTGTCCCTCTCTTCATGTCTCCGTTTCCTAATGTCTTCATGTCTCCACATCACCATGTCCCAGATTTTCATGTGTACCAAGATTTAATTGTACAGAGCAATCTTCATCCCCTACTCCGAAAACTTGGCACAACCCTCCTTAAAAAGTCCCGAGACTTGGTCTTTCCTGCATAATAATAACAACATGTGTCTGTTCTGAAGTCTGCGTGCCCGTATTTACTAATTTATCTGCGTCTCCTGAGTGCAGGAGGAGCAGGAGGCGGTGCGTCGCCGGCAGCAGAAAGACAAAGAGAACAAGGGGAGCTCCAATAGCCCCTGCAAGGTGAACTCACTCGCTCACTCCTCGCCACCGCTCGCTCGCTCTCACTCACTCAATCACTCACCCCACCCTTTGCTCACCTGCTTACTTGAAGGTGCCACGCCCTGCCTCGCCAGCAGAAGGCAGCACAGCAAGTAGAATATTCGGCATCTCTTTCCATATGTATGAGGATCGTGTTGCCCCCCTCGCATGCGTGGGTTTTCTCTGGAAGCTCCGATTTCCTGCCACATGTATAATCACTCATTACTTGGCTAAAACATAAAAAAACACAATGCAAGACCCTCCTGAATAATAGTTCAATAGTCATTGACTCTTCCAATCGCCCACTGATTAGCTCACCCACCCACTCCTCGTTCACCCACTCACTCGGTCACTTGTTCATTCACCCACTCACCCCTCCACGGTGCATATATATTGTACAGTATGTGTATATATGTAATATATTTTTTTACAATTAAATATACATGGCCAGTACGTCTGTATGTGTGTCATCTTCAACATCAGTCATTCTCTACCCACTGCTGGATGAAGGCTTCCCCATGCCATCGCCTCTTGGACTGTTTTCTATCCTTTGGTTGCCATTCCATCACCAGTCTCATCCGCTAGTCATCGTCCTTTCTAGCAATGTGTGCCCTGTCCAAGCCCACTTGGCTTTTCTGACGTCGGAATTATTTACCTTTGCTGCCTGATCCACAAACTCATTTCAATTCCACCATGCTTGATTTCACGTTTTTCATCTTTCATTTCCTTTTGCCGTGATTCCGTGTTTTTCTAACCGTAGTTTCTGGCGGCATGCATTGTTTGAACGCATTTTTATTCCCACGCCTGTGCGCTGCTTTTCATGATCACATCAAGTGGCTTTCGAAAAGCCCTCCATCCTCATCATTAGACCTCCTTTGCCAGTACCAAAATGTAATAATAGGGTTTTTTCCCCTTTTTTCTGGCAACAAAACTGAAACCTTTTTACAAGGATTCATGTCTGCATTAACCACAATACCTGCAGTCAAAATGCAAACAAAAAACATACTATGATAATATATGCATTGTCCTTGAAACTGATTGGTCCACACCAATCAAAAAAGGGGGAAAACCTATTATTACATTTTGGTACTGGCAAAGGAGGTCTAATGATGTAGATGCTCACCCCGAGCCCTCATTACTTTGATAGTGCATTGTCTTTGAGCTGTACGCCTTTTGGCATCATGTGGTCGAGCACCAATTGGGTCGAGGTTCAAAAGAAAGCGTCCCTTGGTGTGGACCAATCAGTTTCAAGGACAATGCATATATTATCATAGTATGTTTTTTGTTTGCATTTTGACTGCAGGTATTGTGGATAATGCAGACATGAATCCTTGTAAAAAGGTTTCAGTTTTGTTGCCAGAAAAAAGGGGAAAAAACCCCTATTATTGCCCTCCATCCTGTTCATCATTGCTTCTGTTTTATTATTTTGTTTCCGAATGTTATTGTTTTGTCTCACTGGGTTAGTTTAAGAACAATTTTCACAATCAGATGTATCGATTAGACTCGATTAGATACAATTATTAGATACATTTTGCCGTGAGAATTGTCCTTTAAGTGCTGAAGGAATAATGGTTTTCCATGTTAAACGCTTATACTGTTTTTTTGGTTAGATCGTGTAAATAAAATGTATGATTTATTATAAAATTATTTACATGAACTAACCCAAAACAACCTGTTTTATGGATGAGATTGGTCGCGAAAGCCTGCGTGTTAAACTATGGATGATATTTTTCGATTTAAAGCTTTCATGACTGCAAGGATTCATCTTCTTTGGTTCTTTCGGTAAAGTTACGTAGAATGAGAATAAAATAATAAATTGATCAAATAAAATAACACAATAAAATTCTCACGACGTTTCGGCCACCTGATGAAGGCTGCTTGTGTTGTGGCTGAAACGTCATGAGAATTTTATTGTGTTATTTTATTTTATCAATTTATTATTTTATTCTCATTCTACGTGGATTTACCGAAAGAACCAAAGAATATGGATGATGTTGGTCGCGAAAGCCTGCGTGTTAAACTATGGATGATATTAGTCGCGAAAGCCTGCGTGTTAAACTATGGATGATATTGGTCGCGAAAGCCTGCGTGTTAAACTATGGATGATGTTGGTCACGAAAGCCTGCATGGTAAACTATGGATGATATTGGTCACGAAAGCCTGCATGGTAAAATATGGATGATGTTGGTTGCGAAAGCCTGCGTGTTAAACTATGGATGATATTGGTCGCGAAAGCCTGCATGGTAAACTATGGATGATGTTGGTCACGAAAGCCTGCGTGTTAAACTATGGATGATGTTGGTCACGAAAGCCTGCGTGTTAAACTATGGATGATGTTGGTCGCGAAAGCCTGCGTGGTAAACTATGGATGATATTGGTCGCGAAAGCTTGCATGGTAAACTATGGATGATATTGGTCGCGAAAGCCTGCGTGGTAAACTATGGATGATATTGGTCACGAAAGCCTGCGTGTTAAACTATGGATGATATTGGTCACGAAAGCCTGCGTGTTAAGCTATGGATGATATTGGTCACGAAAGCCTGCATGGTAAACTATGGATGATATTGGTCGCGAAAGCCTGCGTGGTAAACTATGGATGATATTGGTCGCGAAAGCCTGCGTGGTAAACTATGGATGATGTTGGTCACGAAAGCCTGCGTGTTAAACTATGGATGATATTGGTCACGAAAGCCTGCGTGTTAAACTATGGATGATATTGGTCACGAAAGCCTGCATGGTAAACTATGGATGATATTGGTCGCGAAAGCCTGCGTGGTAAACTATGGATGATGTTGGTCACGAAAGCCTGCGTGTTAAACTATGGATGATATTGGTCACGAAAGCCTGCATGGTAAACTATGGATGATATTGGTCGCGAAAGCCTGCGTGGTAAACTATGGATGATGTTGGTCACGAAAGCCTGCGTGTTAAACTATGGATGATATTGGTCACGAAAGCCTGCATGGTAAACTATGGATGATATTGGTCGCGAAAGCCTGCGTGGTAAACTATGGATGCTGTTGGTCGCGAAAGCTTGCGTGTTAAACTATGGATAATATTGGTCGCGAAAGCCTGCGTGGTAAACTATGGATGATATTGGTCGCGAAAGCCTGTGTGGTAAACTGTACTGGACATCCGTGAAAAAGAGCTCCGTAGCTCATCAGATTCTTCCAGGATAAATAAATAAAGATTCTGATTCTGACAATTTATTCCAATGGGAGGTTCTTGCGAGACAAAATTGGCCTCATCCAAAATGCAATTGTAAATAATATTCTTGGCTGCGAAAACCTATGTGCTAAGTTGCTGTATTTGTGTGTGTGTGTTTTTACGTGTAAATGTGTTTTGTACGTACATGTACGCGAGTGTAACCGCGTGTTTGCGTGCTCGTGCGGGCAGTGCGGTGACCCTGGGGTCTGTCCCCCCGAGGGATGGACCCCCCTGCAGGTGGGTGGCGCCTCCCCTCAGCCGCTAACCTCACCCTTCCCCCTCTCCCTAATGGACCTCGCCGCACCTCGTGCAGTGCAGCCATACATTTGAAACCGTCGCTCCCCTCGGTGCGAGGCCTAAAGTTGTGGCGTGCGGTGTTTATGAGCATGGCGTTAGTGTTGCCATGCCGACCCTTGCCCCTCCCTCCACCCTTACCCTTAACCAATTTCTGCCTCCTCTAATCATCGCCAATCCCTGCATGGACTGCTAATACCTGACCTTCGACCCTTAGTGGGGGAAGAGGAGTCATAGGTCTCAGGCACCCCCAACCCAAACCCCCTTCCTGTTCACCGCAGTAATGATCGACTTGATTAGTGCGATGGCCGCGTGCTCGTTACCAACACTCGTGTGGAGCAGTCATTAATTAATCTGCTGATCTGCTCCTGCATGGCCATGACCGTTGCACCCCTTCATTGTGACCTCGCCACATCACAGCTTGCCCCGTCCTCCGATCTTACAACCTAACGTCAGCTTCACAGCGGGATCACATTTTAACGTTATCTGATTGTGACCTTTCACTTAGTTTGCTGACATACCCCTGACCTCTGACCTTACCCTGATATCTGACCTCATATCTTGACCGCATTGGTCCTCTGAACTCCTATCCTGACGTTACCCTGACCTCTTGATTTACAATCTCGCTGTGACTTCTAAATTCATACACCTGATCTTTGACCTTATATCAGACCTCTTATCTAACATCTTGACCACACTGATCAATGCACCTGACCTCACCGGGAGCTGTGACTGCAACACCTTGACTTCCGTCCACTCACCTTATGGAAGCCCAGCAATGGCAGTTCTGTAACCACCTCCTTTCTCCCCTCCCCCACTTTCTCCCTTTACCTCCCCCCCTCCATACCCCCTCCCACAGCCTGCACAGGAGTCGGCGCCACGGATAGAGCAGCGAGAAGAGAAGGCAGCTCGCCCGGCCACTGGGACACCACCTCCACCAGCACCACCTCCATCGGCGGCAGCAGCAACAGCAGCAGCGGCGGAGTCCGGGAAGGGCCCTGCATTGGGCCCCGGTGTCAACAGCAAAGTTCCGCGCTTGCGCCGCATGCGGGGGCGGCGCCTGTGCCTCAAGAGGAGGGGGAGGCCCAGGAAGGGCGTGGAGCCCCGTGCCGCTGTGGGCAGCCCTATGGGGGCGGGCGGTGGTGGCGTGGAGAGGTTTGCTCGGAGGGGTGGGAGCGTCGGCGGGGGTGGAGCGGCGGCTGCGGACGCGGCGCTGGAGCTGCTGCATGCGCAGACGCTGACGCACGTGCAGGGCACAGGTGTGTAACCCACGTGCGTGTCGACGTGTGTGCGCTTAGAAATGTGGCCTAGAGATGCGTGTGCGCGTGTGCATGCGGGTAAGGCATGGTGCTCACTGCACCACCACCTCCTGTGCCATGCCGGCCTTCATAGGTTCTCGCTAACAGCACTTGCCCCAACAGCCCGATAAGGTTAAGGGGATATATGTCTTTGTTGTGTATGCAAGTTAGCACACTGCGCAACGATTTTGGCTACCCGAGTTAGATTTTCGCTCACGGCCAACATCAGTGGTGAATATATTAACTGGTCCTGGACCTCCCCTGAGGTCAAATCATCCTTAAATGAGTGGTATGTAATCATCATCGTGGTGTTGGCCACACACCCCCTTGTGTGCTGTGCCAGCCTTCATAGGTGCTCACTAACAACACTTGCCCCACTAACTTGTGTAGGCTATACAAGGGATATTTATCTTTTTGTATGTACATGTGTGCATACCATTTATATGAAGACCGCCCATGTATACAAACGTCTGTGTGCACACCTATATACGTTTGCAAGTTTAATCATGGAATACAGACATGCATGTGTGCATATATAAATGTGAATACATTTTGTATATGTATGAGTGTCTCTGGCTGTGTCTGTAGTTTGTATATACAATACAGATGTTTATGTTTGTGTAGATGTCAGGAGCCCCCCAGGTAGCCCCTATCGGGGCCTAGCCCAAGCCTTTCCTGGACTGGGTGCTTCCCCTGGTCTCATGGCCTCTACGCCTCCTGCATTGTACAGACTCATAGGTAAGAAACGCTATGCACATGCTTGTGAGTGTAATAACGTTCATGCCGACACAACTAGAATCATAATCATCAGCCATGGTCAATCCACTGCTGAACAAAAGGCCTCCCCAAGCCTCCGCTACCTTGCACGATTATGCAATGCAACAATCCACTTGGTGCCTGCACACAAGCTGATTTCAAAACTCCATCTCTCCAATGAAGTGCTTTTGGACGCTCAACCATTTTTTAAATGTCTAATTTAAAAAACTTTAAATTACTGTGAACAGAGATGCCTCATTGATGACTGCTTGTTTTGTATTCACCCCCCCCCCCCCTCCACGTGGCACAAGAGCGCAGAAGCGTGCTCACCACATCTACACCTCTATATAATGAAACAGGTGGACTTCTCCACAAATCTGGCTGTCGCCTGATGAAGCTAGTTGTAATTACTGGCGAAACGTTGTTCTCAGATTGTTAATGTTGTGGCTTGGCTCTCGATTGACGAATTGGCATGTTCTGTTTACGTGACAACCCTTACTAGTTGGTTGTGTCGGGTGGTGGCGGGTTTTAACGACACATTTATATATTTACGCGATCTAACCCAAAAAACCTCTTATGGATGATATTGGTCGCGAAAGCCTATGTGTTAAACTTCATCCCAAGTGTTCTTTTTTTACATGCAGGTGTAGCCAGTACTGGGTTCGTGTCTGATTGTCCACTGTCATATGACTGGAAAAATGCGACTGGTCACGTGGCCTTTGTGGCTTTCTACGATTGGCCACTGTTACCTTTAAAATGGTCAACATAAGAACTCCCCCCCCCCTTCCCGGTGAAGACCGCACAGGCCGTGTTGAACCGCAGCTCAGCATGTTGAGAAAAACTGCGATGCCTTCGGTGGCTCCTCCTGTTCATGCTCAGCAGCAGGTTTTTAATGTATGGACGCGCGCGTGTGTGTTTATGTGTACAAGGTGCGGTGTGTAAACATCAGCACTCAGGAGACAAAGGCAGCTGAGCTTGGTGCTGGCCACCTACCACCTCGTGTGCTGTTGCGGTCTCAATAGATGCTCACTAACAGCACTTGCCCCAACAGTCTGTTTAGGCTATACGGGTGATTTTTGTCTTTGTACATGTACAGCACTTCACCAATTCACTGCTGGATAGAGGACTCCGCACCCAGTGTGTGGGTCGTGGGAGTTATTTGACCACACTTAACCACACCGGTTCGGGTTGGTGAAGGGCATAGATGTGGTTGCATATAAGTTCAGTACTACAGTGGCTTTTTCTGTACTGTCCTCTGCTGCCACACATGCAGCCCCAACCCTCTAACAACCTGTGTGTGCATGGTGGTCACTGTTTCAGGCACTGTCCAGGTTCAAATCTGCTTGGTTTCCTAGATCTATTGAGATCTGGGTACTTTCCAGGTTATTTGGTCAGAGGCTTGTTTGTACATGTACATGTGTGTGTATATATGTGTGTGTGTACAGACTCATTTAGGCTGCAGTACATGCAGTTAATGTCTCACATGCGCACGCCTCAATACCGCTCCAGTCTACAGCAGCAGCTGCAGCAGGAGGAGGTGATCCCACTCACCTGCACACACCTACACACCTGGCCACTCACCTGACATCTTACCTTATGCACACACCCAGACACTCACTTGAACAATCACCTATACACTCACCTGGACATTCAACTGCACATTCACCTAGACTCTCACTTGTATGCACCCTCACCTGGATACTCACCAGTACATACTCACCTGTTTCCTCACCAATACATTCAACCACCTGTACACTCACCAACACATACACCTGTACATACTCACCTGTACTGTATACACACCAGCACACATTTATACTCAGTTGTACACTCACGTGCACCCTTGGTGTTCTCTTTGTGTCCTCGTGTCTCTGTGTCTTTCCATGTCACCCCGCGTGTCTCCTTGTCCCTTTGTCCTGGGTTTCTGCGTGCCATGCCCCCATGTCTGTGTTGCTGTGAATTGATATCCACATACCCTCCTCATGCCTCTCCTGTTTCCCTGTGTCCTTGTGTCTCGTTTTCCCGTGTCCCTGCTTCCCTATGTCTCCACGGCCATGTGTCTCCCCGTGTTTATGGGTGCCCGTGTTGTTGTATCCCCTTGTGCCTGAGTGTTTCTATTTTCCTGTATCTCCGTATCCTCATTTGTCCCAGTGTCCCCATGTCTCCATATCTCCGTTTTCCCATTTCTCACGGTGTCTCCATGTCTCCTCATGTCCTTGCGTTTCCATGTATCCTCCTGTGTCTCCCTGTATCTCTGTGTTCCCGTGTGTCTCATTGTGTGTCCCTGCGTATTCATCTTTCTCCATGTCCCCCGTGCCTCATGGTCTCACTCCGTGTCTCCTGATGTCCCTGCATCCTCGTGTGTAGGCTCGTAGCGCCCGTCTCGGCCGCTGTCTGCAGGCGCTGCAGGATCAGTGCCAGAATCAGGAAGCGGAGCTCCTGACGGCGCTGAGACAGCGCTGCTCTCAGGTCCTCGCCCACTCTCCAACAACAACGACACACTCGCCAATTTCACGAACACACTAACACGCGCTTGTACTCCCTAACACACGAGTTTTCCAGGTCATACAATAATACACTCACAAAAGCAGCAACACACTAATACTCACTAATATTCCCTCTAATCCTCGCACACTAAAACACGGATACCCTAACACACAGTCTTACTCAATGATCGGGGAAAAATAAATTAAACGGGATGAGAGCGGAAGTGTCTGGGAGGGGATAAACAGTGTGGAACTTGCACTGCGATCACCAACCGCCCCAACCATCTCAACTATCCAAGCAGCGATGCCCAACTCCACCGCCCCAACCATCTCAACTTTCCAAGCAGCGATGCCCAACTCTACCGCCCCAACCATCTCAACTATCCAAGCGGCGATGCCCATCTAAACCTTACTGGCCATCTCAACTGTGCCAATCACTAACCATACCACCCACCCCAAGCAATGTTGAGCGCTTATGTGTGTTTGTGGGTCTCCTTTATTGTTGCACAGCTATACGCTTTGTCAATGTGTTCTGTGTGTGCCTGTGTTTTTGTGCGTGTGTGCGCGTGTCGCAGCTGGGTTTGTCCGGC
The DNA here is from genome assembly GCF_048934315.1 of Petromyzon marinus. Lineage (NCBI taxonomy): Eukaryota > Metazoa > Chordata > Hyperoartia > Petromyzontiformes > Petromyzontidae > Petromyzon > Petromyzon marinus. The sequence goes on along the minus strand of NC_133667.1, from coordinate 26,043,467 downwards.
ACCAGTCTGTCGGAGTTGGCTTCCGCACACAGGCAGGGGGTGGCGCAGCAGAGCCTCCTGCGCCAGCAGGGCCAGCAGCTGGAGCACAGCATCAGCACACTGACGCGGCGCTGCTGCCAGCTGGTGACAATCTGCACACACTTGCATACACTTGCATGCACACACAAAGACCTCCCTATAGCCTCGACAGGCTGTTGGAGCAAGTGCTGTTTGCAGGCACCAATGTTGGCCAACTCGGCACATGAGGGTGTGGTGTGGCAGCACAAAACCCGGTGCTAGTGTTTACACACCACCAGGTATTCATTTAAGGCTGGGTCCACCTAGGATAGCCCCATGACCGGTTTAGATATTCACCATGTATATACGTACATACACACATCCACACAGATGTGTGTGATATCGTTAGCATCAGCTGTCCCCTGTGATATCTGTGGCATCAGCTGGCCGCGCATTGCCGGGAGTTGGGGTTGGAGGTTCAATCCCTGAGCGAGGAGACTCTGAGCCGGGAGCTGATGGCGCTGCAGCTGAAGGTGGCGCACAACCAGCGCAGCGTGGCTGAGCTGCAGGTATACACACACACTAAGACAAAGATTCCCCGTATAGCCATAACACACAATTGGGGCAAGTACTGTTAGAGAGCACCTATGGAAGGCCAGCACGGCATACGAGGGGCTGAGTAGCCAGCACCATGCCCGGCTGCCATTGTCTCCCTAGTTGTGATGCTTACACATCAGGTACACATTTGAGGCTGAGTCGACCTAGGGGAGGCCCGTACCGGTTCAGATAATTGTCACTGGTGTAGGCCGTGAGCAGAAATCGATCTTTGATTGCCAGGTTCATTTTGCAGCGCACTAACTGCTATACTATTGCTCCCCATGCTCCAAAATGAAAGATAAAGATCCCCCATATACCTTGAACGGACTGTTGGGGCAAGTGCTGTTAGGTGCTCGCTCCCTATGCCGACACCTTGACACACATGCACACTGTGTTATAAAGGTGCTGCTACTGTGCAGAAGCAGAAGGAGCAGCCACCACTTTAAAGGAGGACCAATTGATAGTAACAAACGCTACCCATGTCTTCCGAGCATCTAACACGTACGTCCGGATCCGTGGGGCCGCCCTCTGATGACATCTTCAGATCAACATCCTGGAGCTGGAGCGCCGGCGGGCGGAGGCCGTGAGCTCGCCGCACAAGACTGTGCTGTCCGGTGCCGACGGGAAGAGCGACGGGGCGCAAGCGGTCGGGCCAACGTGGGGGCACGAGGGTGGGGCTCCCGAGGGGCTCGTCAATGGGCACCACGACCCGCGCAGGTGAGGGGCGGGACCCCCCGCTCGCCGCCCGCTCGGCGCTTGCCGCAAACTGGCAGCTTGCTCGGCGCTCGTCCCGCAAACTCACCGCAAACTCGCCCACTTGCTGCAAACTCACTGCACACTACACAACATAGAACGTACAAAACAACTGAATCGCTCTAAACTGATTACACACTTTATACAGTCGCACGTTCGTTCACCGATAAAGTCACTCACCATTCACTCGCCATACACACCCACTACTCGCCATCTGCCCACACTACTCGCCACACCTCAATGTTCACCACTTATTCATCATACACTCACTATTATTTTAAACTTACTATAAATACACGTACTCGCCACTCTTTTATGCATTGGGCATGTTCACTATGCATTCAAACAATTTTCACGCACCACTCATTCACTCACCCACACACCTACTCACCCTGTGGTCTACGTATTCCCGTGCCTCCGTGTCTCCAGGGTGGTGAGACTGCGACCTTCCTCGTGTGCCCCCCGTTCCCGGGAAGGACCCCCCATTTCCTCGGCCCCCCCTGACTACACGCGCTTCTCCCCGGCCAAGCTTGCACTAAGGAGGCACCTGACGCAGGATGGGACCCCCGACTCGCACACGGGCATTCCCAGCAGGTGTGGGGGGGGGGGGGGGGGGCGCGGGGCGCGGGTGGTGAGCGGGGGCGCGGTTTGGACGGGGCTGGCGGCCAGGGCGAGGGTAGGGTTAAAGTGAGGTGTGGGGAATTATTCAGGGGCAGGGGTGGGGTTGAAGATAGGGGGATAGCCGTTATTTATAGTGTCCGGGATGGGGAGAAGGGTTTGGCTTAAATCTGGTTTGACAGCAGAGGTCTCATGCTGAATCAATCAAGTGACATTTTTGTCGGTTGCTGAACGCTTGGTGGAAGTTGTCTGCCCTGTTGCTCCACATGATGTTGCCGGTCTTTGCTACAAGCATGCCCTCTCATCTCTGTGCTTGCAAAATGTAGACCTTCCAACATGAACACCTGTGGCAACATGAAGCATTCAGACTGTCCGGCTTTAAGGTCCTGTGTTTATCCACACTGTATTGTGTGACGAGCTCACAAATCCTTTAAAGATCTGGTCCATCGGAGAGCTCCTCCTGTAGTCGAGGTGGCGTTGGTAGGGTCATGTAGCTCACATACCCAGTCGCCGCGTTCCCAGGCAACTTCTGTTTTGTCGGATAGAGGGGACCAAATAGGCGCAGGGTAAGTTAAAGACGTCAGAGAAGATATGGGTGGTTGTGGTACTGGAGGCCTTGGAGCTGACTGGCTTCGCTGGCAATTGAGATCGGTGGTGTCAAGATCAGGTTGTTTGGAGTAGGCAGTTGGAGGCAGTTGCCCTCCAGCAACAATGGGAGATTGAGGATTGGCGCTCGCAACAACGAGCAAAGCGCTGGGTTGCTAATACACAGCAAGTTGGCACAGTGGAGAGCGCAGCTGGCGCATCTGCCAGTCTTCTCGGTCAACCGATAATGCCCGGGTCTCGCTCTGTCCCCTGACTTTCAGCCCTCCACATTTCACGTGGTCTCAAATTTCACTTTTTCTGGCATAAGCACCATATTGGTGAATAGCAGCTGCTGGTGTATGCCTGTGTCTTGGTACCGGAATGTGCTTTTATGCATTTACACTGTGTGTGTGTCACCCTTCCCATTAGGTTGGAGGAGCAGCATGAGAATGGAGTCGGAGATCATGACCTCGATGGGGTCGACTCCCCGCGTATACCCCCACCACCTTTCCCTCTCTCCCCTCCCCCAGCAGCCGAAACAAACTCCATGGAGGAGGAGGTAAAGCCCCGACTTGGTCGAACACTCGTGCTGAGCTGACACAAATACTACGACCACTAGCCCTGACACGAACACTTGTGCTGATCCTAGCACCAGCCTAACCCCTGATGCTAGTGCTAACACAAACCCTAACACACAGTCCCTGATACTAATCTTGGTCCTAACACTAGTCCTACTCCTACCTATAACGTGAAACATAACAGTCCCATAACAACAACCCTACTACCCCAAGCACAAGCCCAGTGGAATAAGATTTCAATAACTAACTTGTGTTCGTATATGCTTGTTTGTCTTCGTGCTGCCAGTGCCCCACCGTCACCGCCGCCCCTCCCCGCAGTGCTGACGCCATCAGGAGCCTCCCCGTGCGCATCCCCCTCAGCACTGTGCTGCCCTCGAAGGCACCCGCTGGTGGGGGGCAGCCGCCCCCCAAACTGCCCGTGAGCATCCCGCTGGCGAGCGTGCTGTCACCCGCCCCCCCTAACACCATGGTGAGGAGAACATCGCGGTCCGCTGCCCCCGCCCCCACCCATCCGCCCCTCCCCGCTGCACGATCACGCACACCTGGGCTCACTGCTGCTCACTCCTTCTCATTGCTACTTCACGAACACAACGCAATTTTACCTTGCTGAGCTTGTCAAAGAGCATAACCATCACGCAAACTGCGGTCGTCCTCGCAGCGGCTTTTAGCTGACCGTCGAACAAAGATGGTCACTGCATCGCTCGCTTTCAGCTGCGCTTCTGCAGCGTCTGGAACGCTCTTCCTTCTGATATTAGGGAAGCCCACTGGAGCTACGCTCTTGTAAATCTAGATTTAAATCTCATTTCTTGAACTGCTTTTGGTGTTTAGTTTTTTGTTCTCCCCCCCCCACCTCCGATTAGCACGGTTGGCTTTGTACGGTGCGAAAGAAGTTCAACATGTGTACGTACACTTACATACGTTATACTGTCTGCTAGACGCTCGCAGTCGCACCCCTCCTCTCTGCTGCGCACTGTGAAACGCTTGTACCGTTGCTCAGCACGCACGCTCCCGCCTGCTGCGCCTCGCGCTCACTGCTGCGCATTCTGCAGCAGGACGACCCGGAGGCGGTGCGCTGTGCGTTCCTCCGCGCGCGCCGCCCCCCCCTCGCCTCCTCCTCCGCCGGAAACTCCACAGTCAGCCCCCAGCTCTCCCCCACACACGGCAACCAGGTGGGGGGGAGCTGGGATGGAGTGCAGCGCTCTAGAGGGGGTGGGGGGGGGGGGGGTGAGGGACCTGAGAGATCACGAGGGCCGGCCAGGGTAGAGGAACCGAGAGGATTGTGACGCTGGTAAACGGGGACCTCGGTAGGGATTTGCGAGGGACCCGGGATACGATGAGGGAACCTGGAAAAGGGGTGAAGGCTTAGGAGGGTTACCTTAGGAGGGATGAGAGGGGGTGAGAGATGAGGGACCAGGGTTAGGGGGTGACGGCTGGCAGGGGGATCTGGGAGGGGGTGGGCACATGAGACGGGTGAGGAACCCGAGACGGGGTGAGGGATCTGAGGGAACCTGAGCTAATGGAGACTTCTGCCTTGTGTCTCTCCTCCCCTGCCACAGAGGAGGACCCCTGCTGAAGGGGGGTGGAGGGGTCTGGGGGACAGCCCTACCAGGACACCCCTCGCCTGCCCACCGAGGGGACTCGCATCAGGTACGTGTGTGTGCGAGTGTCTGTGTGCATGTGTGTGTGCGAGTGTCTGTGTGCACGTGTGTGGGCGGTAGTGTAGCGGTTAGCATGCCACACTTTGAACCCAGTGACCTGAGTTCTATTTCCACTTACAGCCAACACCAGTGACGATTATCTGAACTGGTCCTGGGCCTCCCCTAGGTCGACTCGGCCTCAAATGAGTACCTGGTGCAGTGTGTAAACATTGCCACTGGGGAGAAAAAGGCGCCTGGACGTGGTGCTGGCCACCTACCCCCTCGTGTGCCGTTCCGGCCTTCATAGGTGCTCGCTAACAGCACTTGCCACAACAGTCTGTTAAGGCTATACGGGGGATCTTTGTCTTTGTGTGAGCAAGCACGCACCTTGCCTGGCACGGACGGAGTTGTGCTTTGCCACCACTCAGTGGAGAAGGGCGGCTGTTGTGTGTGCACGTGTACATGTGTGCACGTGTACATGTGTGCACGTGTACATGTGTGCACGTGTACATGTGTGCACGTGTACATGTGTGCACGTGTACATGTGTGCACGTGTACATGTGTGCACGTGTACATGTGTGCACGTGTACATGTGTGCACGTGTACATGTGTGCACGTGTACATGTGTGCACGTGTACATGTGTGCACGTGTACATGTGTGCGTGCATGTGTACAATAGGTGGAGTGGTGGCACAGTGCTTGGCACACGACAATTCCCGGGCACTGCTTAGATCATTGACAAGGGTTCCCTGAACTAGTCCTGATGGCCTTACGTCGACTAACTCGACCTCAAATGAGTAAATATGAGCACTTGGGATATAGAGGTGGCCAGGAGTAGTGATGTCCATACATATAAAAACTATTATAATGCTTTATTCTACCAGGTAAGGCTCACTGAGGTATATAGCTCTTTTTCCGAAGCGACCTGGCCACATGATAGCTCAACGAAGGGGCTTATCATATGGAGGTTTATCACAGCCAAATACTCAAAACGCATGTTTGTAAATGCAGAGGTAAAAACAGAAGGACCTGGAGAAAAATCCAATCAACCACGGGGAAAACATGCAAACTCCAAATATACAGGCGTCAAGGTCGGGATCAAACCCATGTCCTCCTGTATACCTGGCTAGGAAGTTCATATCTCGCCACTGTGGCTCCCACTCGCTCAAGCACTCACTCAAGTACCGTGCCAGCCTTCATTGGTGCTCACTAACAGCACTTTTCCCCAACAGTCTACAAGGCTATTCAGGGGGTATTTGTCTCTTTTTTTTTGCACTGCAGGTCTGCCACTTTCCTCCATCTCCAGCCAAGATGGGCCATGTGCTCCCCCTCTTCCCTGCCAGCCGGTGGCCCCCACCCAAGGCCCTCCTGGAGGAGGAGGCGCCCCCACCTTCTCCCCATCTCCACTGGAGGGGGGCCCCCCGCTGCTCCTGCCCGCCAACCTCTCCCCTCCGCCGCTCAACGGCGCACCGCTCCTCTCCCACAACTCCCTGCACTTCTCCCAGAATGCATCACACCTCTCCCACAATTCCCTGCACCTCTCCCAGAATGCCGTGCTGCCCCAGCAGGGCGGCTGTGACCCCTTGGCCGACCCCAATGGGCGGCGACGAGGTCGCAAACGCAGGGGCCAAGGCGGCTCCCTCGCCTCCTCGTCCTCCTCATCCTCGTCATCATCGTCCTCATCATCGTCACTTTCCTCCTCTTCCTCCTCTTCGTCCTCGTCGTCTCCATTGCCCTCTTTGCCGAAGAAGAAGTCGCTGGGAGGGGTGAGGGGGATACGATGCCAAGCGTCAGGGTCCCCACTCAACATCACCGCTATGGTGAGTGTCCCCCACCCTTCCTCTGAGTGTCTCCCTCTATCCCAGTATCTCCTTCCCAGTGTCATCTTCTCTCTGTCCCTCCTGCCTTCTCAGTGTCTCCCAGTGTATTTCTCTCCATCTATTCTCCTCAGGGTCTCCTTCTCAGTGTCTCCCTCATTCCCTCACGCCCAGTGTCTTCCTCATTCCCTCCCTCTCAATGTCTCCCTCCCAATGTCTCCCTCCCTTTCAGTGTCTCCTTCATTTTCTCTGTGTCCCATAGGTGAGCACCATTAACCAGCCGCTAGAAATAACGGCAATCTCCTCTCCCGAGACGTCTCTGCGGAATTCTCCGGGGCATAGCGGAGCAGGGGAGGAGGGTGGGGTCGCCGGGGGAGGAACCGGAGGCGGCGAGGGCCCTTCCCAGGGGGACAGCCCTTGCAGGGGCCCCGCGATGACTCCCGAGGCCGGGCAGGGGAGCGACGCACCCAGGTGACTGAGTGAGGCCATGTGTGAGCGTGCACCTCTGTGAGTTTGTGTCTGTGTGCTGTGCCGGCCTTCGTAGGTGCTCGCTAACGGCACCTGTCCCAACAGTGTGTTAAAGGCTATACGGGGGATCTTTGTCTTTGTGTCTGTATGCAGAAAGTGCATTTCGCTTGTGTTTTAGTAACGTCGCTGGCACTTGATTGTGAATGGCGGTTGTTGTTGATGTCTGTTTACCTTTGCTGAGGCCGGGGGGTGCTAGCCACCCATCCCCTCATCTGCCATGTCAGCCTTCATAGGTGCTCGCTAACAGCACTTGCTCTTACAGTCTGGTAAAAGCTATATTGGGGGGCGTCTTTGTCTTTGTACAAGTCTGTGGGTGTGTATTTGTGTGTCTTTGTGTACTTGTGTAGGTGTGTGTGTGCCGAGTCGGGCCAAGTGAGCAGTGGTGTAGTGGTTAGCGCACTTGTGCTATGGGGCCTGAGTTCGATTGCTGGCCACGGCTAACATCAGTGGTGAATGATCTAAGAACCAGTCCTGGGCCTGCCCTCACACGAGTACCTAGTGCAATGAATTTTAAACCACAATTGGTTAGAAAAAGCCAGCCGGGCACATTAAAACTCTTCTGCTATGTCCCTGTCTTAATAGGTGATCGCTTAACAGCACTTGCCCCGAAGGTTTATAATGCCTTGTGGGGCTTTGCGTCTTAGTGTGTGTGTTTCTGTCTCTGCTTTGTCTGAAGGGGCAGGAGTGGTGGGACAAGGGAAGGAGCTCAAGACAAAATGAACCAGCCCAGCAATGGTACACAGACATGTTTACTCACGTAGACATAGATGCACATTCATAGACATTTAATGACATACACATATGGGGAGGAGAGGTGGCACAATGGTTAAGCACCATCTGCTATGAACACAGCGATCTGAGTTCAATATCTTAACCTGTCCCTGGACCCTACTTCACCAATATGTGCCTGCTAACGTGGTCAAGTATGGTCAAACAACTTCCATGACTGACACAGTGAATGGGGGTGTTTATCCAGCAGTGGATTTAAAGATACGTAAAGACACAATGCACACGTACGCTGACATGTGCACATATGCACACACACACACGGACACATGTATGTATGTTGAACTTATTTTTCACTGTACGTAGCCAACTGCTAATTGTAGGTGTGAGGAAGGACAACAACGCAAAGCGGTTCTAAAGAAACTACTTTTAAATCTTTTGGTGTACGGTACGTTTTTATATATATGTAAAACCGTACCCTACATCAACACAAGTTGATATGCACACAGATGTACACAAACACCCATACACACACGTGACGGTGCCATCTGTCTCTATCTGCCTCCAGATGCCCCCCCCATGCCCCCCCCGTGCCTCCCCTTGCCGATGACGCCGCTGTCCTTTCTGCCGCCGGTGCCCCCCCACGCCGGCGCCGCGGTCTTCCCTCCCCCACCCCCCCCGCCGCCGGCACCAGCAGCGTCGTCGGCGCCATCCACACTCTTCCCACCAACGGCGACGCTTCCCTCCTTCTCCTTCCCAGTTGGCACCACCTCCTTCCATTTCCCGTCGAGCACCAACACAATGTTCGTCTCTTCGCCGTCGTTATCATCATCGTCGGCGGCGTCGTCATCGTCGTTATTGTTGTCGTCGTCATCCTCCTCCTTACCGTCATTGACCACGGTCCTCCGGACTTCCCCGGCGCCAGCGCGGCCCCCGCTAGCCTCCTTCCCCCGGTCGACGTTCCCACTGCTGGGCACCACCTTCAGCTCACTGGTGCCACTGCTGGTGTCTCCTCCCCACAACAATCTCCACAACCCCTCGTCCCAACCGCCACCGCCGCCGCCACTGTTACCGCCTGCGCACCACCAGCGCCACCAGTACCAGCAGCACCAGCAGCAGCAGCGGTCAGGCAGAGTGGGGGCGGCGGGGAAGGTGGGGGCGGCGCCGGCGAGGCCGGGCGTAGAGCCGCCGCTTGGGCTGGACGGCGCAGTATGGGTGCCGCTCGGAGTTCAACCGCCATTCCCCGCGAGAGGCTGAGGGGCCAGCGTGGCCTGACGGCAAGGTGAGGTGGTACTGGGTGCTCTCGAGTCTCGTGGTTGATAGTGCTGGGTGGTCTAAAGTTCTAGTGGTGATAGTGCTGGGTGGTCTATAGTTGACTATCCCATGATTCATTGTCTCACTGCTCCTCCCGGTCTCTCCCCTTTCTCAGCACTCTCTCACCTCTACCTCGAGCTGTCTCGCCATCAGCTATGCAAGGAGAGTTCTGGTGCTCGAAGTTACTGCTGAAGACGTCCCTTGACTCTGAACACAAAAGAAGGTCTCAAGGAGATGGGGGTCTTGGGGAGTAGACTGGGGTCTCAAGGTTAATGGGGGCTTGAGGGGCGAACTGTTTATTTCAAGGAAGTGTTTGGGCCTTGAGAAGGTGCGGGAGGGGGGGGGGTTATGGGGAGGAATTTAAATCTTGGGTAGGCTCACGTTTCAAGGAAGAGACTGTGGTCTTGGGTGGGGGGAGAGAATGGGTGATTTTGGTGACGCGAGGGAACTGCGCTCCCACGGGGGCAAAGCGCGTTCAAGGAAACCTCGAAGGCGTCTTGGTGCTATTTCTCTCATCACTCTGACCTCATTCTGGGGCCCAGACGGGGCACCGCCAAATGCGACAAGCGCCGTTTCCTCCCGAAACAAACAAAAAAACCCCGCCAAATGGCTGGTCAGGCTGAGCTGTAGAAACTCTCCACCTTTTCATCCTCTCCCTCCGCAATCCCGGGGAGAAGACATCTCCCCGGGAGGCCTGACAGCGCTATCTTGAATCCAGTGCCATCTCGATATTGAGTTGTCATGAGCCAGAATTATTGGCTTTTGCAGTCGCAGTCAAACGCGACCCGAAGCGAATGGAGCGATTGAGTAGAATTTAGACGGCCTCGGTTGCTTGTCGTTAAAATGTTTTAAACGTATGTTTAAAAAAAAAAACCTGACACATCATCAATTGTAATGATAGCACGATGTCACAGTCATGTTGGAACCATGCCTAGCAAACATCCCCAGTAATTTTCTTAATTTAAATATTATTTGACTCGTCATTTTGTCCGAGAGCAGCCACAAGCCTTGGTGTCGCATTATTCCGTCTCCGCGACTCATAGCGCTGGCGGTCACCAATGGTGGAGGCAGCTGACACCGCGTGCTGGTGTTTGTGTTTTCATACAGCGACGGTGGTGGCGATCAATGTGTTTTTTGCATAATTTTTTATTCCCAGTGCACAATTGAGTGTTTGTTTCGTTTGGTGGTTTTGTGAATGTGTCGTTGATATTTTAACATTTAATTTTTTTTTTTTGCGGTGGATTTCTTTGCTCGTACGGAAAACTTTGTCGCAATACTCAGCTTTAACATCAGGCCCTGATGTCGGAGGAAGACTTTTCTGCCCTTCGGGCCCCACTTGGGAGCCACTCCTTAAACACAAGGTTCTCTCCATGCAGCCAAATTATAGCTGCAAGCAAGTTTTATTATTAAATTGATGGATTTTGTATGGCCATTAGTGACTGGGTAGAGATGTCACAATCCCCGACCAATAGCTGGTTTTATCATGCATGGCTGAAATATTAATTTAAAACACTGGATCTCAGTGGTGTTGGCTTGGTGTCTCCAACACAGCCATTATGGACCTCCTGAGAGAGACACCCAGCATTTCGGTGATGCGGACTCTTTCTTGACAGCCATTGGTGAAACCCCTGAGGCTGATGTTAAATCTGGGTGGGGAGTTCTGCTTTCACCCCAAAATGGAAGCTCACTCAACTCTTCATATCAAAAAACCATCAACCCTCTCACCCCTTGAATCCCTAACGCCTGCATTTATAAGCCCCATAACTACTGTATCGGAAACCCCCCTAAACTCCTCATATCCACATAGCTCCTGCAACATAGTTGCAGTTATGGGGAGTTGGGTGGCAGAAGATAGGACCAGAAGCGCCTTTTTCCCCGATAACTGCGATGGTGCTGGCTGTGATGGTGCTAAACACTCGCTGGTGCTGTGTGGGCTGGCATTGTGGGACTGCACAAGGATGGGAGCACTAGCCATTGGGGAGCCGCGGTGCATTGTGGGGCAGGGTGCTAGAAGGGGTCTTTATCATCGCCAATCAGGGGTCTTTAACGTCACTAATAGACGTGCCATCTTGGTGAAAAGGCACATGTACAAATCCCGTGATGCACTGCTCTACCCAGAAACCCCTGTGGCTCCCTTAATTCCATGCAGTCGCCCATTGTCGCTGCAGACTTACTATTATTATGCACACATGGTGCATTATGGGTGAGAAAGTGTTGGGGCAGCTGTTGGAGTAGATCTAGAGGAAGGCTAGACGGCCTCCTTGTACCTCAATGGGTTCCCGTACCCCCCCATCCCCCCTCCGTAATGACCTCTTCCCAACCCCTCCACCCCCTACATGTTTGTCAGTATGAAGTTTTGCGACTTTTTGAGGGTCAATTGGTGACTTTCTGCTTTAAAGTGTTGGCAATGCTACACGGGGCAGAAAATATAGGATAGCTAGCGGTGATCGGCTCTGGGTTAGGAGAGTGGCATGTGAATGAGTGAATTCTGTTTGCAATTCAGGAATGTATTCACCTTTTGTGGGTTGTAAAAAACGTAAGTTAATTGACGGGCGAAATGTAAAAAACAATTAAGGCAGTCGTATCAGTTTGTACGTTTGTGGTTGGTTACGTTTTAACTGTGGCAGCTCAAGTAAACGAGAACACGACCTCAATGATAAGAAACACTCGGGAAAGGCCTGGGTTCTGAACTTGGGGGGGGGGGGGGAGATAGTGTCTCTGAACGTAGAATCTTGTTGGTTTGAGAATCCAGGATCACGGAATCTGGGTTTTTAACCTGCAGTCATATTGGTTCTAACCTCAATATCTTCAAGTTATGAACCAAGGATCTTGTGAATCTGACCTTGGGTGTCTAAAGCAGCGGTTCTCAAAGTGTGGGCCCCGGTACCACCGGTGGTCCACGACGGTGCTCCAGGTGCCCCGCGGGGCTGTGATGCAAATGCAGGTTGATCCGGAAATAATGACAACGGTTATACTTTTTGTTTTGGACGTAAATTCATATTTTGGATACATTAGTTACATTAAATTTCATAAATGAGGTTAGGTAAACTACCCTGATTAAATTATCCGAACCCTAACATCTAAATGCCCCCCCCCCCCCAAATAAAAACCGAGCTGTTCTAGTAATATGAATCCTCCTGTATTGGTATTTAGAGATAAGTGAACGTGTTTTGTCACCAGGCCTGGGTGGTTCACAGGAATATTTGCATCGGCTGAGTGGTCCGCGGGCCAAAGCAGTTTGAGAACCACTGGTCTCGAGGGTCTGAGCGGTGTGAATCTGAGTCGAGGGTTACATTGTTATAAAATCAATGTCTTGTGGTTGTGAAACAGCAATCTTTGTTGGCTTTGAAACCTAGGTTGATGGATTCTGTGGCCGATGGTTTAAAGCAACTTGAGTGAAGTTCATCCATTCGTGTGTAGATATCCGTGTAAGAGGGGTGCAATGTGCATTTTCCCTTAAAGGCTGACACAACCCAAAACATCAAACGGCTCTTCAGCAGCTACGCTGGCCCCTTTTTACATCGGAAAAAATGAACTGTTTTACAATCACGATGTCACAACAATATTAAAAATGTCTATCTCCAAAAATTTTGCAAAAAATATAATGAATTTATATTGCCAATTTTATTTGCCATGTAATCGATGCTTAGTGGAATTGTTGTTACAGCTCTCATCGCCTAACAAAGCCGCCCGAATGAGGCTGCGTGATTCCGTAGTTTTTATTAAAGTGCAATTGCAATAAAGTGCAGATGGTATATGTTCATCTGTTCCAGATAAAGTATCTTATTGTATTCTCGTAAATTATACTTCATTTTGTAACATTGTAAATCGTAAGTAAAAAAAAATAGTGTGCCGTCCTTTCATTAGCTCGTTTTTGCTGGTCTCTTCCTCTTCTTGGTTCTTTCGGTAAAGTCACGTAGAATGGAAATAAAATAATAAAAATATAACATTATTTTTTATGTTATTGGTTTATTTTTATTATTTATTTCCATTCTACGTGACTTTACCGAAAGAACCAAGAAGAAGAATCCCTGCAGTCACAAAAGCTTTAAATCGAAATGGTCTCTTCCTGTTTACATCAAATCGCATGAAGTAATTTCCAAGTGCTGCGTGGTGATGTCACGTGTTTAAAAAAAAATGTTACCATTAAACAGTTGGGTGAACCACAGGGTGGTTTCACTGAACGTGGTGGTTTTACACCAGCGAGCGTGACATCACGATGTCAGTAGTAAAACCGTTTTTAAACCTGCGGAGTAAAATACGAGCTCTGAAGGAGAACTTTAAAGTTTTTTCTGCACGTGTATAAAGGGTCACTGTGGCTGTGCTATCCCACACGAGCTTGAAAATTTAGTTTTTAAGAAAAAAACTTTAAATTGACTTCATTAGCGTTGTAGTGACGGCACTCGTGTGATTCACACCAGTATCACATTAACCACTGGATTTTCTGCATTGAGGGAAGTTGCTCATTATCCTCTGTTGCCCACATGTCTTGAACGTAATTTCCTAAAGCATCTGTGCTTTTGACTCTGACCCTGTTAATATCCAGGCTCATGACCATCCATCATTCCCTCTATCTAATTAATTCCTCGACCAAATACAGGCCCACTCATTTTGTTTTTGGGTTGTGTCGTCCTACATTTAAGGTGTGCTTATACGATCGGCCACTGCAGCTGGGGGTCTTGTGGTTTTGCCCAACGGTGTCGTGTGATTTAATGTCTCGTGTTCTCTTCAAAATGGTGCTGTGGATTAAACAGGTGAACAGGTCTCTTCGCACGCGTTCTTGTTGCTCGGTCGCCTTGCAGCACCACCCCGTTCACCTGCATCACATAACCCTCTGCCCAGGTGGGTCGCATGACTCTACACCCACCTAGGTCATGTGAACCCTACCCTGTTATCGCATGACCGCACTGGGTCACATGTATGTTGCACTTGTTTTGCACCGTACGTAGCCAACTGTGCTAATTGGGAGGTGAGGTTGGGTCCTTTCCACCTGGGCCACATGAGTTGCCCCCACCGTACTTGACCCCAACAAAGTGGGAGTGGGTCATGTGCCCCAGGTATGTAGAATCTTGTTCTATAGGGTTAGGTCATGTGACACTGGATGCATAGAATGTTTCAGATGGAGCATAGATGTAAAACCAAATCACGAGAGGGGGAGGCTTCAAGGAGTGGCGACCACTGGACAAACTTGGACCTGTTATGCGTACGAGGTGTGGGTGTATGCATGTAGCTGTGTAAACATTGCAGGGTTGTATAGTTGTGAATATTTCAGGCCTAAGCTTACAAGTCACATCTCACATTTACAGCTGTCGCCACCTACCACCGCTAGACTCCCCCCACCTTCCACTCGCAGGTATGCAAACAACTCTGGCAACCACATCCACGTGCCAGCTGAACTCTCCCAACAGCACTCTTCCACCACTACCCTCAGTCTCGCCCCATCACCACTCGAGGCATATGCATTCATTCCTCAAATGTGAGGCACTGACATTGGTAGGTGTTTGTACATGTGGTATGAATGCATGGTGTACATACGCGTGTATGTACCGGTGTGTATGAACCCAGGAACATCCCTTTCATTCACAACCAAGGCTAACAGTGGTGAAAGGTTAGTCCCTCAGCCTATCAGTCTCCTGGAATAACAATTCTCAGCAGCATTTGTAGATGGTAAGTCCTTGACTGGTTTTGACTTCTCTGGGCCTCACCAGCAAGGTGTGGAAGGGGTTCAATTATTTTAAATAACATTTATATTTACATCAAATAGACGTTTCATCATTTACTGCCCACAGTCCACCAGACTTAAAGTTAATTTTGTTCACAAGCCATTGTAAAGTACACCATCAGCACAGCACTGTTAAGATGCACATCAATTGGCTAGTTGTGGCTGTCAAGTTTTAAGAGGTCATATGGGGGGGTCACAAACAATTTATTACAAAACCCAAATTTTACAAAATATTCAAGTCAGAACAAAGTTACCAAACATGACTGTCATTCAACCCTCATTTACACCAGCATTGCGCAGGAGTGGTCTGTTCAGGTAAGTGTACTCATGAGCAACACTGGATGGGTGGTCAGGTTGGTTGGGTGAGTTTGTAAGCTGGATAGGTCGTTGTGGGTGATTTCATTGTGTGAAAAGGTGGGCAAGTGGGAGATTGGATCAGTGAATACACCATGACAGCACTGAGTGCACGCTTAAAGGCTGTACGTGAAATCTTTGTATATATGTGCCTATGCATTTCCAGAATGCGCCCTATCTTGGAAGTTCAATAGAAGTAAGCTTGGATAGTGTTTTGGTGGGTGTCCATAAACGGCAGGTGGTAATATGCTGCTGCATTGTGGGCAGCAGAGGGGCAGTTCAGCAAAATCTATTGTTCTGAAGTTTGCTCCCACATCTATTCATCCCTACTTCATCAATCCGCAATGACCAGCATGGCAAAGTACAGTCAACTTCCAATACCCACATGGTGCGGGGGAGGCGGCCATCCAGCAGTTGATTGACAAAAATGTTGTACATGCATACGTACGCGTACACAAGTCCACATACATACGTGACCGTACACAAACCACCACCCGGTCCTGTTGCCTCGAAATGAAACCAAAGCTAGGAGAGCACATTATGGCCCTACCGGCGACAATAATTTCTCGCCAACAGCACTTGCCCCTGCAGTGTAATGCAGGCTACACGGATTATTTGCAGCTCCATGTGAATATACGTGCCCCATATACAAAAGTCCACCGCCAGCAGTTCGATCACCGCCGGTAGCGGTACCTCTTAAAGTGGAACCACAGCTGGAAGATGCTGTTGGCAAACTGGCAGCGGAACCCGTGGCGGTGGGAGTATTCCCACTCGCGGCTCACGATCTTGAAGGCGATGTCCTCGTAGGGCGGCCCGGCGTGGAAGCGCAGCGTCGCAAACTCGCGGTCGCCGTCGCTCGACTCCAGGAAGTACTGCGGCGTCGATTTCTTGTCGATGAGGTCCGGGTAGAAGATGTTGAACTTGTAGCCCTGCACGATCTTGGGCGGCGGGTTGTCGAAGTCGTAGTGCGTTTGGTTGTACTTGTTCCACTCGAAGCCTGTGTGCACGCGGTTGAAGAAGCGTGGCTTGCGGGGGCGGTACTTGTCCGACCACAGGTAGAGCTTGTCCGTGAGGGGCACCTCGACACTGAAGCGCGCCTCGTCCGTGCCCATTCCCTCGCGCGCACGACGCTCGAATGCATCTTCCGCTGTGTCTTCAGCTGAACCTGCGGGAAAAGTGAGGAGGCAGGAAAAAGATGGGGGAAAGAAGAAAGCAGATGGCCAGTGAGGTGGAGAGGGGGAAGAGAAGGGAGACGAGGATTGATTATGAGATGAGTGTGAGGGGAGACAGAGTGAAGGGAGACATGGAGAAAGATGCAGGAGGGAGTGGGGTGTTGAAGTACATGTAAATATTAAAGACATAAATACAGAGGTGGCTTGGTGTCACAGTCGTTACACCACTTAACCTCTGATCCCTTCAATTGGATAAATTCCAGTTGCACAAAACAAAATACATTTGACTGACACGCAATTAACATTTTTTTTATCTGCAGTCGTCCTTGTTGGACAGTGCTGCCCCCTAGAGTGTAGATAAGTGGCGTTATCAAGCAACTTTTATTTGCCATGTAAATAAATCGGTACAACTAAAATTTTACAAACATTTGATGGTACCGATTTCTGCCCTGGCCCATAGTCTATCTCCTCCCGCAAGACACGGTGCCCTCCCTCACTCCGCTCTCTCACGCAACGCCGCTTCCCGCGGTGACGCACCGGTCTCCTGGAGCTGTTTGCGCGCCAGGTAGAGGCGCTGGTTGTCCTCTTCCGCCTCCATGACGTGCGCCTCCACGGGCAGCTCGTCGGGCGGCAGCAGCGTGGGGCTGTAGCGCCCGGCCTCGTATTCCTCGCAGCTCTGCCGAACCAGATCGGCCTCCGTCAGCACCGAGTCCCCCGCTGTGCCCGCCCCTTCCCCGCTCTTGCCGGCTTCGTCCTCCTCGTTGTCGTCGTCCTCCTCCTCGTTGTTGGTGGCGGCGGCGCTCGATGGAGTCGCAGCTGATGAGGGTCTGGGAGGGCGAGGGGGGGGCATGCGTGGGAAGTTCAAACACGTGAACGCAAGCTGCGCCATCGTTATACGTATCCTGTGTGAACTTGCGCATGTCAGCTGTATAGTGTGGTTGGCGTGGGACCTGCAATGAGGAATTAAATGCCCCACCCTCTTCATGTAACAGCACCTGGGCATGTGGGTACCACCTCCACACTCTATAGCAATGTCACTGGCATGTATAAGTGACGATACATATGGAGTGAATGCATCATATCAAACACATGACTATTACGTCCAGTACATGAACACGCAAGTACGAAATGAATTAATTGTTACCCTTTTGTCAATTACATATACAGTAAAACCTTGGATTGCAAGCATAATTCGTTCCGGAAACGTGTTTGTAATCCAAAGCACTCGTATATCAAAGCACTCGTATATCAGTTGTGATCACGTGACGCTCGGCAGACAAAGCGTCTATACATACTACTCGTATTGCAAGACCTCGCTCGTTTATCAAATTAATAATTATTTAAAAATTTTGCTCGTCTTGCAAAACACTCTCAGACCAAGTTACTCACAATCCAAGGTTTTACTGTACAAGCTAGACCAGCGTGGGGCCCTCGCAGTACGGGTGGTTTTCCATTGGCTATTTCCCGACCTCAGCTACAATCAAACCGTGCAACTCTGGCGTCACCAAACATCTGTATGTGGCTGGGGGCCAAGCAGGGCAAGGGGTGTGGTTAAACATTTTTATCACATGTCGCATCAGTCCGCACACAACAATAGGACCCAGGCTGACACACATACTCCAGAACTGCCCCACAAACCAAAACGCATGTCACACGTCCCCATACCTTCACAGACCACATACCCCACACCACACCTCCACACACCAGGTACCCCCACACATCATAACAGCCTTAACAGACTGTTGGGGGAAGTGCTGAAGGCCAACACAGCACATGAGGGGGTGGGTGGCCAGCACCACCCCCGGCCGCCTCCGTCTTCCCAGTGGCGATGTTTACACACTATCAGGTACATATTTGAGGCTGAGTCGATCTAGGGGAGGCCTAGGACCGGTTCAGATAATCGTCACTGTTATTAGCCATGAGCTGGAATCGAACTCTGGTCACCGGTTTCGTAGCACAGTGCGTTAACCGCTACACTACCACTCCCCAGACACATCATAACACCCACATGCCCACACACACCACCCCCACGTACCCTGGCAACAGCGCCCCTGCACTCTGCTGCAGTCCGCCCTCCCCCCTGCCACCACCGCCACGCATGATGGGGAAGAGGGGCTGGCTCTGCACGCCCTGCTCCTGCTTCAAGCGGAACAGCTTGAGCCGCAGGATGTCCTGGTGGCGCTCACGGAGTCGCGCGCGCGCCGTATATGCGCGCAGCTGCTGCAGCAGCCCCTCCCAGTAGCCGATGTCGAGCGTGGTGCCCCCCGCGACGATCTTGCCCGTGATCTGCTGGTTCAGCGCTGTGAGCTGTGCGTACGTCTTGCCCTTGAACACGGCTGAGACGTCGCCCGCCACCGAAGGGTTGATGCCCTCGCGACGGTCAACTGCGAGGGAGGGGGGTGGGGAGGGGAGTGGTGCCGCAGTTTGGTGAGGGAGAAGGGGAAGCGAGAGGGGAAAAGGGTTGCGAAATCAACAAAGGCTTGGGGATTCATAATTGATTTTTGGTTGAGACCTGGCCAAATTTTTTACATGAAAACCCTCCACCACATGACGTAGCCAAACAAATGAATTTGTCACGTGTGCAACAACATGCCAATTGTTATCATTTCTGCTCAGAGTGAAGCTGAAAGATGTTTAATTTGAGATTGCATCAGGCATCCTCAGGTCAGAACCCACGAAGTTAGAATACCTGTGTCACATGACCCGGCTTCTTAAAAAGCAAAGGTAAGGGGGTTTGTGGAAAAGAGTTGCGGGAACATTTGAAGTTTATAACAGGGGTTAGATTTGTAGAGTTAGGAGTTGGAGCTAATGATGGGTTTGAGAGTTTAGGGGTAAGCGTTGGAGGAATGTTAGGGTAAGAGTCAGGATTCGAGTTAGCATTATGGAGCGAGGCATTGCAGTTTGGTTAAAACCCAGGGTTAGAGTAAAGTCTTGGGGTAGGGTTTGGGTTGTGTTTGGGTCAGGGTTATGATTAGAGAGATGGAAACACAGGGAGTTTGGAGGTCGATATAAAAGAAGAGAGGGAGACTGGGCTTTAAGGAGGACATCTGTGAAAAATAACTTTATAGCTCATCGGATTCATCTAGTATAAATACATATTCTGATTCTGGAGTGACTGAGTGAGTGGATGAAAGATTTAGTGGATGTATGGATGAGTGACTACAGAGTGAAGTTATATAGGGCAAGTTCATGTATAAGTGGTGTGGTTAAGTTGATGGGAGAGTGAGTGGTGAAAGAGCATGTGAGTCAATGTATTACTGGTAAGTGGTGGGTGGGTGAGTGAAAGCATGTGTCTGGTTAAGTGAGTGGGTGAATAGTGAAAGTGAGTGATAAATCAGAGGTGAGTGGTCAGTGAATGGATAGAGAAGTTAATGAGTGGTGAAAGCTATGTGGTGAGTCAGGGGGATGTGGTGAGCTGTGTGTGGACAGAAAGGTGAATGGTAAATTCTGTACCAGGCCCTGTGCCCTCCGATTGTTTCTTGCGGAGTTTTCCCAGTTCGTCCTCTGTGATGATCGTCATGTCCTTCCAGAAGTCCACGTTCTTGCCCTGCTCTAGCTCAATGTATACCTGCACATAAAAGCATGCACATCTGTACATACAAAGACCCCCAGTATAGGTTTAACATGCTGGTGGGCAAGTGCTGTGAGTGAGCAGCACCTTATGAAGGCCGGCACGGCACACGAGGGGGTGGGTGGCCAACATCACGCCCGGCCCCCTTCGTCTCCCTAGTGGCGATGTTTACACACCGCACCAGGTACTCATTTGAGGCTGAGTCGACCTAGGGGAGGCCCAGAACCGGTTCAGATGATCGTCCACTCGTGTAGGCCGTTAGCGGTACTCAAACTCAGGTACATACATACATCTCCCTTCGTCTCCATCTATCCGTACCTCCCTGTATCTCCCTTCACCTCTCCGTGCCTCTCTTCTCCCATGTTTTTCCCCCTGTGTCTTACCCGGATGTCTTCCAGAAGGTCCTCCAGGTCGGAGGCGGTGAGGCCATTGAGGAAGGTGTAGGGTTCGTGCATCTCCACAGCCAGGTCCTCCTCCTCCATGCCCACATATTTGGCCAGGAGATCGATCGGTTTGGCACGCCCATCCTTGATGCGGATCTTGGATCTGAGATGCGGGGCCAAGGGGTGGGCGCATCAGTCAAGGTAGGCGAGTCCACGCATGCAAGAGTCCACGTGAGCACACGTACGAGTGCGAGTATGCGAGCACATTTGTACACAACCGCTTGAGCCTCCGTAAGTGACCTGTGAGTGAGCCTTCAACACGTCACGTGGATGGAGGTTGTCTTTGTGTATGCATGCGAGTTTATGTGAACGGGTACAAGTGCACCAAAAAAGACAGCACACTGGTACACTTTAATTTTTATTTAGCGAATGTTTTTACACGTGTCTGTCACACAGAGCAGCAGATAAGGAAGGAAAATACATAGTTGAATACATTGTGCGAGTATTTAATTACTTATTTTTCTTCGATATCTGGTGCTGACAGTCATGTGAAAAATCATTCTCTAACTCAAAATGAAAGTGTATCAACGCTTGTACTAACTCGTGTGTGCGTGGGCGCTCACCGTAGCTTGGCCTGCTGCAGGTGGAAGTTGTCCTCCTGCTGCTCCCACTGCTTGAAGTGCTCGGCCTCCTTGTCTCGCTGCATCATCTCAAGCTCCTGGTCACGCAGCGCCTGCTCCCGTTCGCGCTCCAGCCTCAGCTGCTTCACCTGCAGCAGCGGTCCCGGGGAATAACAGCGTCGTCGTCATCATCATCATCGGCCTTGATCAATCCACCACTAAATGCCTCCCAAAACCGTCGCTATCTATCAGGGTGCTGCGACGTAACAATCCACTTAGCTCCCTGCGCGCCAGCTCATTTCGTCACCATGGGTGCATGTACCGATTCATCAATAGAAATATATGATTACGCTCATGATACTCGCGTGAAATTGCGTGGAAATGTATTTATATTGTATGCAGAATACATGCAAATACTATGACATTGTTACATTGAAGCTCATGACGTGAAGGAACAAATGGGCGAACCACAAATGACAGTAAAATCAGGCAGATAATTTATTTTTAAATCAAATCATGAGACTTTACAATAGCAGGGAAGGGAAGACAGATTGGCGCAAGTCTCGAGCCGAGGCCAGGGGTGGGGAACCTGTTCCTGAGGGCCGAATACCACTCTCAAACTCCTTTAGCAACCACACAAACACGCACCTCATTCACTTCTGTCACTGTAAGAGGCCCTTGCAGTGACAGAAGTGATTGAGCACACTAATATTATTATTACAGTGTTTCCAGGTTTGAAAATATTGCCCCCCAAAACCCGATTAGTGCAACTAAGGTGCTTGTCCACAGATAAATATCGTTTGTGGGCCATTTCAAAGGTGTAGGCCTCGTGTTCACCCAGGCCACATGAAATTAAATGAAGTTGCTGAATGTGCAACCCGTGGGCCAATGGCTCCACAGGGTTTGTTTGTGCATCTGGGCTGTGTCTTTGTTAGGCGAAGGAGGAGGAGTTCCCACCTTCTGTAGCTCAATGCGGTTTTCCTTCTGGATACCCTTGTTGCGTTCTTTCTTATCCTTGTCGCTCAGGTGAGAGATGCCTTTTGTCTCCAGTGCCTGGATCATGGAACAAGAGTTGGACACGCATGACACACACAGACGACACTCGCGTGCATTTGCATATACATACACATCTATACACACCGATACATAATAGAGACATATATTCCTATACAGTCTTAAGGCGGAGCACATCTATTTATACAAACCTAAATACAAATTATCCCATGTATAGCCTTAACAGATTTTTGGAGCAAGCCCGAGCACATATGAAGGCTGGCAACGGCACATGAGGGGGTGGGTGGCCATCCACACACATGCATCCACACACATGCATCCACACACATGCATCCACACACTTGCATCCACACACATGCATCCACACACATGCATCCACACACATGCATCCACACACATGCATCCACACACATGCATCCACACACATGCACACCTTGTGCCAGATGAAGGTGCCTAGGAGATTGTTGTCTCCGAAGGGGTTGTCTGCGTTGGTGTAGCCCATGTACTCCTCGCCCCAGCCCATCTTCTCACGCCGCTTGCGCTCTTTGGCCTCCTTCTTGGAGAGACGGCGAGCTCGCTTCTCCTCGGGGGTCTCCAGCGCCTTCACCAGCTCCCTCTGGCGCCTGGACACGAAAGGCAAGGGGGTTGAGACATGGAGATGTGGGGTACATTCACTAGTACAGCGGGATAAAACAAAGCGTCAAGAGTCATACACAGGGTTGGGAATTCGTTGATAGAATTATGAAATCTCGAAAGACAGGGAGTGGTCATTCATTTACAGAACTGCTGTGCAAGTTATTCGCACAGGTATTTTATGCATTCAAACCGATGTAGTCATTCATACAGTTCATCATAGATGTGTGTCATCATTATTACTGTTTCGTAGTAATTCCTTGTTTCGATTTATGATAAGAGTTCTGCTGCTGTCCATCATGGAACCTGCCAGCTCATTATAATCACCCTGTGAGAGTGAGCAGTGGTAATCCCGTGGCAACACTGGTCCCCAAACACGGAATGTGGCTCAGGTTCTGTCAGTGGAGATGATCGCCACTCATTTGCCCGTTTGGGTAGAATTTTTTGTGAACGGAGGGGGTGGTGGTTTTCTCCAATGACAGATCTGCACCGGTGGTAGAATTCCTAATTTCATTGGATGAGGCCCATATAACCAACCTCCTTCCCAAAATCCTCCTCCACCTCCCCTATCCACTGCTTCCATATTCCCCTCTCACCCTCCACCCCTTCCCTTCCTTCACTCCACTACATCCTCCACCGATATTCCTCCAGATTCCCTCTGTGCCATACAATCCTTTCCACTCCCCACCAGACTTAAATTCCCTTCCACATTTCATACCTCTTATAGAGGAATTCCATTCCTCTCTCCACCTCGATCTCCTATGTTGCTCCCTCTTGCTCCTATTCCTCTCCACTCTTTATCTCATCCACCTCGCCCATACCTCCCTCTCGTTTCCACCAACTCTCACCTTCGCTCCTCGCGTTGCCGTTTCTTATCCTCTCCACGCAGTCGCGTTCTCTCGATCTCCGAGCTCCTCGATCTTGACCTCGACCCGGAGCGGCCACGCATGCTGCCGCCAGAACCCGACCCCGAGTCGTAGTTGCGGGAGTCATTCGATGACACGGAGTCACTGCTGCCATCCTGATCTCCCTTGCTCCTCCTGCTCCCGGGGTCCCCCGATGTCTCCCGCTGTCCTCCTGCCGCACCGCGCAACGGGGACCCCGGGCCACTCCAACCCGGGGGCCTCGTGCCCCAGCGCTCCCAGGTGCGCTCGCCCTCGCGTACCTGGGGCCCCCAGCGAGACACGCGAGTACCGTGGTCTCCTCCCGAACGCTGCCCTCTTGCTCCAGGAGACTCTGAACGTTGCCCCCTGCATCTGGGAGATAGTGAGCGCTGCCCTCTGTGTCTGGGAGATTCCAACCACTGACCCCTGTGTTGGGGAGACTCTGAGCGCCTTCTCCCTCTGGGAGACGCTGAGAGCTGCCCCTTCTCCCGAGACCCCAACCGCTGCCCTCGCTGCCCATTGTGTCGACCGGTAAACTCCAGGAGCTGACCCTTCTCGCTAGGAGACCCAGACCGCTGCCTTCTGCGTCTAACAGGAGACACCGAGGGCTGCCCTCTCCGTCTAACAGGAGACACCGAGGGCTGCCCTCTGCGTCTAACAGGAGACACTGAGGGCTGCCCTCTGTGTTTAACTGGAGACACCGAGGGCTGCCCTCTGCGTCTAACAGGAGACCCAGACCGCTGCCCTCTGCGTCTAACAGGAGACACCGAGGGCTGCCCTCTGTGTTTAACTGGAGACAATGAGCGATGCCCTGGAGACAATGAGCGCTGCCCCCTGTGTTTAACTGGAGACAATGAGCGCTGCCCCCTGTGTTTAACTGGAGACAATGAGCGCTGCCCCCTGTGTTTACCAGTGGATTCTGGGCGCTGGACCTTCTCTCTGGGAGACCCAGACCGCTGCCTTCTCTGTTTAACGGGAGTCGCTGAGCGCTGCCCCCTCTCTCTAGAAGCTGCGCGCTGACCCCTGTGTTTAGCAGGAGACTCCGAGCGCTGCCCCCTCTCTCTGGGAGATCCAGACCGCTGCCCCCTCTCTCTGGGAGATCCAGACCGCTGCCCCTTGCGTTTAGCAGGAGACGCAGAGCGCTGCCCCCTCTCTCTGGGAGACGCAGACCGCTGCCCCCTGCGTTTACCAGGAGACTCAGTGCGCTGCCCTCTGCGCTTAGAAGGAGACTCCGAGCGCTGCCCTCTGCGCTTAGAAGGAGACTCCGTGCGCTGCCCCCTCTCCCTGGGAGACGCAGACCGCTGCCTCATCGGCTCCGCGCCGGTCTCGCCTGAATGAGGCCTGTCGTGGGCCGCGGGCCGGGCCGCGCGCCCCTCGCGGCGCCTCTTATCGCTCCCTCCCATGGCCCGTCGCCTCGGCTTCTTCCACCCGTGCTCCTCCTCCTCCTCGCCGCACAGCGGAGACTCCGTTGAGTGCCGCGCAGCTGCCGGCGAAAGTTTCGAACGACTGCGAACTCGGAACGTGCGCGACGGCCTGGAAGGTGCGCGACGCCTGGAACACAGAAAAAAAAAGAAAGGGGGGCGGGGGTAAGGCCCGGGTTCGTGACGTCAATTCGCTGCGTGACGTCATCGCGCGCGAACAAAGAAATGACGTCGTCGTTCAAGCAGCGCTACGACGTCACAGCGCAGAGGATACGTTAGTGGCGTCACAAGGCGACGACAATAGACGCGGGACAATGAAAGGGCTGGGTCTGTTGTTGTTCTAGATTTGAAGCTTTCGTGACTGCAAGGATTCATACTCTTTGGTTTTTTTCGATAAAGTCACGTAAGGTAAAATTAAATAAATGAAAACAACAACTTAAATCACGACGTTTCGGAGGCAACACCAGCTTCCGTCTTCACCAGAAACAGTCTGTGACTGTTCCACCTGAAGACGGAAGCTGGTGTTGCCTCCGAAACGTCGTGATTTAAGTTAAGTTGTTTTCATTGATTTAATTTTACCTTACGTGACTTTACCGAAAAAAACAAAGAGTCTGTTGTTGTTGTGTGGTTGCATCGCGCGTGCCATGTCAACCCATTACGGTTTAGCCCCTATTCCTGTACAGGGGAATTGAGTTTTCATGTCCATTCGGCGTACAGCCGTTTCAATACGGACAACAACAACAACAAAATCATACGGCCAAATACAATAGTACTACTTCTGGAGAGTTGGGATTGCCTCCCACCCCCCCCCCCCCCCCCGGAGCAGTCGACACATTTGATCCGGAATTGAGACGCTCTCGGTAGAGAGATGGTGCGCATTGTCTTTGAAACCGCTGACCTACACCAGGAACAGCTTTCTTTAGAGCCTAGTCTCACCAGTGTCAGACCAGAGAACGCCAAAAGGCGACCAGTACAAAGACAATGCACTGTCAGGGTATTTATAACTCGGGGTGAGCAGCTACAGAATTACCTTTTTGCCAGTATCAAAGCAAATATTATCAGAGCATGTTTGCATGTTCACCACAAGTTCGTGTGGTTAATGCGAACTTGATTTCTTGCAAAAGGTTTATATTTGGTCTTTGAACATCTTAACACCTATTTTATTGGCCGAAAGAGTAAAAACCCTATGATGATTACTCTTTGGTTCTTTTGGTAAAGTCACGTAGGAAGACAAAATAATCGATGACGACGTTTCGATCGCAACGCAAGCGACCGTCTTCAGGTGAGAGAGAAAGCTGGCTGCGAGACACGGGACCCGGGAGGGGGGGGGAGCAGAGAACGAGCGGAAGAGAGAGAAGTGCACCGACCGCAACACAGGTGATCGTGAGACACACACAGAGAGAGACACACAGAGACACACACAGAGAGAGACACAACAACAACCGCCATTCGCCACTAAGTGGCGGTGACGTCACCACGATGCTTGTGCCAGGACATGTGCACCCTGAGGCCACGTGAAGTGTCGAACGCCCGCGGGCAGGAGGTCACGGGGCAGACCCAGGTGCCACGGGTCGAGTGACTGAGATGACTGGCTGGTGCACCACCTGTGCCCCCTACTGTGCCAACCTGCTGTGCTTTAGCCACCCGACGCTCCACTCGTTGTTGTGAGCGTCGCTCCTCTGCCCTCCATTGTTGTTGGAGGGCGACTGCCACCAACTGCCCAATAGCGTTCTTCACGAGCCTCCTCCATAGAGGCCGATCTTGACACCGCTGGTACCAGTCATCGGCAAGTCCACTCGGCTCCACGTCCTCCTGTACCACATCACTCCATCTCTTCTCTAGCCCGTGCCGCGCCCGTTTAGCCCCCTCGATCCGGCCGAACAAAAGCTGTTTCGGCATGCGGTGGCTGGGCATGCGGGCTACATGACCCAGCCAACACAGCCTTGCCTGCCGGAGGAGCTCACCGATGGGACCGTGCCCAGATCTTTCAAGGATTTGTGAGCTCCTTACACAATCCAGCCTGGTTAAACCCAGGATGGATCGTAGGCAGGCTAGCCTAAATGTTTCCAACCAGCGAAGATGCTCCATTAAGGAGGTCCACGTTTCGCAAGCGTAGAGAAGGGAGGGAATGACCGTGGCCGAGAAGACCCGAAGCTTAGTGCGGAGCGACAGACCATGTAGCATCCATACAGCGTTACGCAACCGATGAAAAGATATTGCTGCTCGACTGATTTGGAGCGAGACCTCTGCTGTTAAACTGGAACCGGTCATAAGCACACTGCCCAGGTATGGGAAACTCTCCACTCTCTCCACAACTGCCCCATCACCGATTGGGAGTTGTGGGGGTGGAGTGTCCGATGGTACAAAATACCCAGGCAGGTGCTTAATTTTGGTGGGGCTGATGGTAAGGCCCAATCTCTTAGTGGCACGCTCCAGTCTCAGCAGCAGCGTCTCCAACTCCTCCTCTGAATGAGCAGCTATTACCAAATCATCGGCTTACATAATGTGGTTGAGCAATAGGGAGCCATCCCTTGACCACACCCAGGCATCGATCAGCCTCCCACTATATCTGTACCAAATGGAGATTCCCCCGGTACAGCTATTGAAGGCTTCACGAACTACGTGGTCAAAATAGATGTTAAATAATGTGGGAGCCAGAGGACATTCCTGTCGCACCCCAAGGTGTACAGGGAATGGCTCTGACTCCCGGCTACGTAGTTTTACCCGGGCCCACTCACCATCATGAAGGTCCTTAATGATCGTGAGCAGAGGTCAGGGACTCCAAAAGCACGAAGAACAACCCAGAGCCCAGGCCTACTGATGGTATCATAGGCCTTGACCAGGTCAATAAAGCAGAGATGTAGGTCTTGTTGGAATTCCCTACACCTCTGCTGTAGCAGACGGAGAGAAAATATGGCATCTGTGCAGGACCGCCCTTTCCTGAAA
Source organism: Petromyzon marinus (assembly GCF_048934315.1). Taxonomy (NCBI): domain Eukaryota; kingdom Metazoa; phylum Chordata; class Hyperoartia; order Petromyzontiformes; family Petromyzontidae; genus Petromyzon; species Petromyzon marinus. The sequence continues at coordinate 26,015,597 of NC_133667.1, read as the reverse complement.
CCGCATTGGGGCTCCGCAAGGATCTCCTCAGCGTGCCTGGCAAGGTGATGTTGAATAAACTTTGCCAGGACCTTTCCCGGCACACTGAGGAGTGAGATGCCCCTGTAGTTGTTGCAGTCTGTGCGGTCCCCTTTCTTAAAGAGGGGGACCACCAGGGCATCCTTCCAATCCTGCGGAACCCGTCCAGTGGTCCAGACTGTTATTATGATGTCATATAGGGCAGTCTGTGCACAAACGCCACCCTCACTCAGCATTTCGCTTGGGAGATCATCTCTGCCCGGTGCCTTTCCTGGTCTCAGACTCTGGATCGCCTTCAGTACTTCCTCAACAGATGGCACCTCAGCCAGCCACTGACAGGGGGTGACTTCTTCCAATATTTGAGGCACCGCAGCCTCAGCATGGTCATCCCCACTTTGTGCCACGATGTTTTCCTGGCTGAGGAGTTTCCCCTCCCCCAGGACCTCACAGAAATGCTCAGCAAATCTGCAAACCTGTTCCTGGGGGTCGGAGATTGGAACACCATTTTTTACCCTAATGATGGTAATAGGTGTGGCGCTGCAGGTTACTTTTTTGATGGAGTTAAATAGAGATTTGTGATCGCGGGCCACTGAGGCAGACTCCATCTCCTCAGCAACCCGCGACCACCACCCATCCTTGCAGCGCCTCATGGCTCTCCGAACCTCCGAGCGAAGACTGCGGTAAGCCTCCTCATTCTCTGACATGGGATTCTGTGGCCGGTAACAGTGGGCCTGTCGCTTTTTCTCAACCATCTTGAACACCTCAGTCAGCCAGGGTCTCTGGGGAGGTCTGGACCGCGTACCCAAAGCAGCCATTGCAGCTGCATGAGTCACAGTCCTAAACCTCGCCCATTTGCCCTCGACATCAGGAGGAGTGGGGGACGATGCCAACCCCAGCCGCAAGCGATGATGAAATTCTCACTTGCAACTTTCATCAGATAACTGAGACCAGGCCACTTTAGGTTGGAATGGGGTCCTGGGTGTACACCCACCACCGGAGTGGAAGAATGGCAGGCGCATCTTACAGATGACTAGTCGATGGTCAGAGGGCATATCAGCTCCACAGTAGGTCCTTGTGTCAAGGACATGGGCTCGCATCCGCTGGTCCATCACTATGTAAAACAATAAAATTCTCACGACGTTTCGGCCACAACACAAGTAACCGTCCTCAGGTGAAGAAACAGGACAGTCCTGTAGCCGTCCTCAGGTGAAGAAACAGGACAGTCCTGTTTCTTCACCTGAGGACGGCTACTTGTGTTGTGGCCGAAACGTCGTGAGAATTTTATTGTTTTATTTTATTATTTTATTCTCATTCTACGTGCCTTTACTGAGAGAACCAAAGAAGATGAATCCTTGCAGTCACGAAAGCTTTAAATCGAAACATCACTATGTAGTCCAGCAGATGTTCTTGCTTGGACTCAGCATGCATCCATGATGTTGTGTGGATGCGCCGATGCCGGAACAGCGTGTTGGTAATTACAAGCCCATGGTCTGCACAAAAATCTAGCAGCCTCCTACCGTTGTTATTGAGCTGATCTGGCCCATGCCCTCCAATCACTCCAGACCAGGTGCCAGCATCATGACCAACTCGGGCATTGAAGCCACCCAACAAGATGACTCTATCCCAAGGGGCCACTTTAGCCAGCACCTGTGACAGGAGGTCGTAGAAGGCACCTGACTCATCGGCTTTGCCTGCATCCCTCCACGGATGTTCGTCTTCGGTGGGGGCATAAGTAACCACGACCACCACTCCTTGCCTCCGGTTGATGGGAAGCGAGCCCAAAGTCGCCTGGGGTTTACAGCTTCCCACACCTCACCGCCACGCTCTCACGACCCCTTCATTCTTTTGTTCAAAAGAAGAGCCACACCCTGTTGTTTGGCAGTCTGCTGCCCCGAGTAGAGGACTGTCCACCCCTCATGGTAGCAGGAGCCAGAACCGGTCAACCGGACCTCCTGAATGCCACAGAGATCCAGGCGGTATCGGTCCAGCTCCCGACAGAGGAGTGGCAGCCTCTCCTCCGCAGTGAGTGTTCGAACATTCCACGTGGCCACAAGAAGCGTTTTTTTGTTGTTTCTGGAGGAGCCCCGAGGGTAGAGATTCAATCTCCTGGCTCCGCCAATTGGGGTTTGGCCAGAAGACGTCATAGATGCCTTTCCCCCCGGGGCCTCCGGCACAAGCTTATTAGTTAGATATTTTAGTCGTGGTTTAGTGGTAATTTTTTTTAGGTGGAGGGGTTACCAGCCCTTCGCACCCGTCCAGAGCCCCCGTTGAGCCACTGTGGTGGTCAAACGCCATGAGGGGAGGGGCCAATCGGAATTGGCCCTCCCCCCAAAGCACTGTCCACGACAGAGTTGCCCGTCCGGCACCGCGAGGAGGTAGGGGGTTGTTTTGCCAGACAGAGGCACAAACACACAAAGAGACACACACACAGAGAGACACCACAGCAAATATTTGATGGAACCCGAAGGTTTGCAGAGTACATTGGTCTTGGAAAAGAGCCCACTACCTTAAAACAGTGATCAGCTACAGCAGAGGTATTGGTTCTGCCGTGTTTCAAATCTTTCTTGTGTTCACGAACACGGTCCGAGACATGTCGTTTCGTTTCCCCAATGTAACTGCTGCCGCAGATACAGCTTAGTCTGTAGACACCAGGTTATTGCATGTCAGGAATGACATCCTTCACAGATGGGATAAAATCACGGTACTCTGCAAACCTTCGGGTTACCATCAAAGATTTGTCCATGAAGCCATCCAGATATATAAACACAGAGACAATTTCAACCAAGAAGATGGGTACAGACTGAGCAATCATTGGAAGGACGTTATTAACCAGGTAAAGTCTTAACTGGCTGTGATGTTTCATTCATACCTGCCGAGTTTTAGGGGCCGTCCATAAATGACGTCACGCACCTGTGGGGGGGGGGGGGGGGGTCAGACATTTGTGACGATTTGTGACGAGGGGGGGGGTTGAGAAATGTGACGTCACATCAATATGCGCAACTTTAAATAAATATAGACACGTTCTACTTAATTATAATTTTTAATAATTTTTTTTATTCTACAACATCAGTGCAGCGCCACATTTAAAATGCACTACAATAACAATAGTTTAAAGCGATTTGAAGCATGTTTTATTTTTTTAAATGGAAATATGGTTTTGGAGGGGGGGGGGAGCAGAGCTTTGTGACGTCATATTTGAGGGGGGGGGTCTGACTTTTTGTGACGCCGTGTGACGAGTGGGGGGGGGGGGGGGGTCAAAAATCGTCCAATAAAGCAAAACGTCATTTATGGACGGCCACTTAGCAGTTATTTCCGACTCTCTGAGTTGCATTGCCAGGTTGGATGTCTTTACATTGATGTGCTAGATGTCTTTGTATTGCCAGGTTGGATGTCTTTACATTGGCGTGCTAGATATCTTTACATTGGCGTGCTAGATGTCTTTACATTGGCGTGCTGGATGTCTTTGTATTGGCGTGCTAGATGTCTTTACATTGGCGTGCTGGATGTCTTTACATTGTGTTGTATATGAGCCTTTTCCAAAGTTGATATTAACAAGAATATTTGCGTTATATATATCATATTTTTTAAACAAACGAAAAAAAATAATCAATTAAACCCGTAAGCCAGGCACACGAAAAAACAGATGTCGATCATAAACAGGCCATTAACAAATAAAGAAATAATAAAACTCTCAAGGCGAGGATGTTAGCAGCTATCTGCGAAGATCTCCAGATGAACAAGAGTTTGATGGGCCCCTTAGGAAAGGTCCCTCTGAGGTCAGAACACCAAGAGAGTAGACACGGAGACGCCAACAGGGTAAATCGTATACATATTTTTTTCCTTATTTGCCAGTAAAACAATGGGTAAAAAAATTAAAAGGCAACAACAAGAATAAGATAAAATTAGCGGTCCTAACGCTCACTCCAATTAAGACCAGGCCACCAGATACATCAGTGAATTATTATCCAATAATTAATTCGCTATCAAATGATTTTCACCTTTAATACTTTTACTGTTAAAACAAAGCTTGGAGACAAAATACAGTCACATCAAATGTTTTCGAGAAGGAATGAGACAACGGGCAAACTTGCGAAAGAGTTTAAACAATATCCCAAGCAACCCCGACCACCTTTGTCTCTCTCGCAGCGCGGAGAAGCAGGAATCACACCTTATCACAAGGGGCCATCTGGAGCTAGCCAGGCGGATTAATGAGAAACACACACAACAGCCAGCGAGCACGTTTTTAAGTTAAAGAAGTGGCTACACATCAGTCACACATAAAATTAAGAATAACGTGTTCACCTTACACGACATTCCATTATAGAACCTTACAGAACCAAGGGATATGGATTCCAACAATCAAGAAACGGACCTCTTAAACTCAGGATGAAAATTATTTTTCTTTTTAGTAATTCCATCATAACAATGCGAACCTCGGTAAACCGAGAGGTGTCGGGAGGACGTAGTTACAAACACGAGTCTTGGCGAACATGGGACCAAATGGTATTTGAGAAATATAAAGTCGAAAGTATAAAGAGATAGGTACTCCCGACCACCTTTGTCTCTCCCGCAGAGCGCGAGAGAGGAATTTCACGCCAGGGCAAACAGATCGTTATCGCAGGAGACATCTGTACACACACAACAACAACAACAACCGCCATTCGCCACTAAGTGGCGGTGACGTCACCACGACGCTTGTGCCAGGCTATGTGCACCGTGAGGCCACGTGAAGTGTCGAACGCCCGCTGGCAGGAGGTCACTGGGCAGACCCAGGTGCCACGGGTCGACTGACTGAGATGACTGGCTGATGCACCACCTGTGCCCCCTACTGTGCCAACCTGCTGTGCTTTAGCCACCCGGCGCTCCGCTCGTTGTTCTGAGCGTCGCTCCTCCGCCCTCCGTTGTTGTTGGAGGGCGACTGCCTCCAACTGCCCAGTAGCATCCTTCACGAGCCTCCTCCACAGAGGCCGATCTTGACACCGCTGGTACCAGTCATCGGCAAGTCCACTCGGCTCCACGTCCTCCTGTACCACATCACTCCATCTCTTCTCTAGCCCGTGCCGCGCCCGCTTAGCCCCCTCAATCCGGCCAAAGAAAAGCTGTTTCGGCATGCGGTGGCTGGGCATGCGGGCTACATGACCTAGCCATCGCAGCCTTGCCTGCCGGAGGAGCTCACCGATGGGACCCTGCCCAGATCTTTCAAGGATTTGTGAGCTCCTCACACAATCCAGTCTGGTTAAACCCAGGATGGATCGTAGGCAGGCCAGCCTAAATGTTTCTAACCGGCGAAGATGTTCCATTAGGGGGGTCCACGTTTCGCAAGCGTAGAGAAAGGAGGGAATGACCGTGGCCGAGAAGACCTGAAGCTTAGTGCGGAGCGACAGACCAGGTAGCTTCCACACAGCGTTATGCAACCGATGAAAAGATATTGCCGCTCGACTGATTCGGAGTGAGACCTCTGCTGTTAAACTGGAGCCAGTCATAAGCACACTGCCCAGGTATGGGAAACTCTCCACTCTCTCCACAACTGCCCCATCACCGATTGGGAGTTGTGGGGGTGGAGTGTCCGATGGTACAAAATACCCAGGCAGGTGCTTAGTTTTGGTGGGGCTGATGGTAAGGCCCCACCTCTTAGTGGCACGCTCCAGTCTCAGCAGCAGCGTCTCCAACTCCTCCTCTGACTGAGCAGCTATTACCAAATCATCAGCATACATAACGTGGTTGAGCAATAGGGAGCCATCCCTTGACCGCACCCGGGCATCGATTAGCCTCCCATTATATCTGTACCATATGGAGATTCCCCCGGTACAGCTATTGAAGGCTTCACGAACTACGTGGTCAAAATAGATGTTAAATAATGTGGGAGCCAGAGGACATCCCTGTCGCACCCCAAGGTGTACAGGGAATGGCTCTGACTCCCGGCCACGTAGTTTTACCCGGGCCCGCTCACCATCATGAAGGTCCTTAATGATCGTGAGCAGAGGGTCAGGTACTCCAAAAGCACGAAGAACGACCCAGAGCCCAGGCCTACTGATGATATCATAGGCCTTGACCAGGTCAATAAAGCAGAGATGTAGGTCTTGTTGGAATTCCCTACACCTCTGTTGTAGCAGACGGACAGAAAATATGGCATCTGTGCAGGACCGCCCTTTCCTGAAACCGCATTGGGGCTCCGCAAGCCTCTCCTCAGCATGCCTGGCAAGGCGATGCTGAATAATCCTTGCCAGGACCTTTCCCGGCACACTGAGGAGTGAGATGCCCCACCAGGGCATCCTTCCAATCCTGCGGAACCCGTCCAGTGGTCCAGACTGTTGTTATGATGTCATATAGGGCAGTCTGTGCACAAACGCCACCCTCCCTCAGCATTTCGCTTGGGAGATCATCTCTGCCCGCTGCCTTTCCTGGTCTCAGACTCCGGATCGCCTTCAATACTTCCTCAGCAGATGGCACCTCAGCCAGCCACTCACAGGGGGTGACTTAATCCAATATTTGAGGCACCGCAGCCTCAGCAGGGTCATCCTCACTTTGTGCCACGATGTTTTCCTGGCTGAGGGATTTTCCCTCCCCCAGGACCTCACAGAAATGCTCAGCAAATCTGCGAACCTGTTCCTGGGGGTCGGAGATTGGATCACCGTTTTTTCCCCTAATGATGGTAATAGGTGTGGCGCTGCAGGTTACTTTTTTGATGGAGTTAAATAGAGATTTGTGATCACGGGCCACTGAGGCAGACTCCATCTCCTCAGCAACCCGCGACCACCACCCATCCTTGCAGCGCCTCACGGCTCTCCGAACCTCCGAGCGAAGGCTGCGGTAAGCCTCCTCATTCTCTGACGTGGGATTCTGTAGCCGATGACAGTGGGCCTGTCGCTTTTTCTCAACCATCCTGAACACCTCCTCTGTCAGCCAGGGTCTCTGGGGAGGTCTGGACCGCGTACCCAAAGCAGCCATTGCAGCTGCATGAGTCACAGTCCTAAACCTCGCCCATTTACCCTCGACATCAGGAGGAGTCGGGGACGATGCCAATCCCAGCCGCAAGCGATGATGAAATTCTCACTTGCAACTTTCATCAGATAACTGAGACCAGGCCACATTATGTTGGAATGGGGTCCTGGGTGTACACCCACCACCGGAGTGGAAGAATGGCAGGCGCATCTTACAGATGACTAGTCGATGGTCAGAGGGCAGATCAGCTCCACGGTAGGTCCTGGTGTCAAGGACATGGGCTCGCATTCGCTGGTCCGTCACTATGTAGTCCAGCAGATGTTCTTGCTTGGACCCGGCATGCATCCATGATGTTGTGTGGATGCGCCGATGCCGACAGCGTGTTGGTAATTACAAGCCCATGGGCTGCACAAAAATCTAGCAGCCTCCTACCGTTGTTATTGAGCTGATCTGGCCCATGCCCTCCAATCACTCCAGACCAGGTGCCAGCATCATGACCAACTCGGGCATTGACGTCACCCAACATGATGACTCTATTCCGAGGGGCCACTTTAGCCAGCACCTGTGACAGGAGGTCATAGAAGGCATCTGACTCATCGGCTTTGCCTGCATCCCTCCACGGATGTTCATCTTCGGTGGGGGCATAAGTAACCACGACCACCATTCCTCACCTCCGGTTGATGGGAAGGCGAGCCCAAAGTAGCCTGGGGCTTACAGCTTCCCACACCTCACCGCCACGCTTCCACGCCCCCTTCATTCTTTTGTTCAAAAGAAGACCCACACCCTGTTGTTTGGCAGTTTGCTGCCCCGAGTAGAGGACTGTCCACCCCTCATGGTGGCAGGAGCCAGAGCCGGTCCACCGGACCTCCTGAATGCCGCATAGATCCAGGCGGTACCGGTCCAGCTCCCGACAGAGGAGTGGCAGCCTCTCCTCTGCAGTGAGCGTTCGAACATTCCACGTGGCCACCCGTAGTGGCTTTTCGTTGTTTCTGGAGTAGCCCCGAGGGTAGGTATTCAATCTCCTGGCTCTGCCAATTGGGGTTTGGCCAGGAGACGTCATAGATGCCTGGCCCCCCGGGGCCTCCGGCACAAGCTTATTAGTTACATATTTCAGTTTAATTCGTGGTTTCGTGGTAATAAATTGAAGGTGGAGGGGTTACCAGCCCCTCGCACCCGTCCAGAGCCCCCGTTTAGCCCCTGTGGTGGACACATATGCCATGAGGGGAGGAGCCAATCAAAATTGGATCTCCCCCCACAGCACTGTCCACGACAGAGTTACCCGTCCGGCACCGCGAGGAGGTAGGGGGTTGAGTTCGTGTGTGTGTGTGTACACACACACGAACTCACACACACACACAGACCACGCCCCCCCTTTTCCACTGCGCGGAGAGAATTGTCTTTGAATATAACGGTCAGCCGCATTTTCAAAAGTTCAGTGAACAGTGAAGCAGCGAGTCAAGACAGATCAGCGAGTCAAGACGTCCACAGGACGAGCAGTCGCATGGAGCGGCTGGCTCCGAGCCTCGCTGAGTAGCGAGGATCGCATGAGTCGCCATGTATCAATGAAAGTGAGTCATACAGCAGTGGAGAGAAACTGCTATCAGCGAATCAGCGCTGAGAGCGCTCGAGCATCTCCACCGAGAAGCACGTGCAACGTAGCTCAACCAGCAGCGGAAAAGCTTGGACAGCCGCCAACAACTTCAGCAAATCAGCGACCAAGCGCGTGCGACTTGAGTCATACAGCAGTGGAGGAAACCTGCTGTCAGAGAGCCGCCAACAACCTCAACAAAGAGAGCGCGTGCGACTCGGCTCACTCAGCAGAAGAAAACTTGACCTGTCGCCCGCGAGCGCAGCGTCAGATACTACAGCAACGGAAAGAGCGCGGCCAGCAACGCCAAGCAAGAGCGTGCAGCAGCTCATCCAGCAGTGGAGAGAAACTGCTGTCAGCGAACCAGCACGGGTGCGTTCGCGCATCTTTAAGGAGAAAGAGCGCAGCCAGCAACGCCAAGCAAGAGCGTGCAGCAGCTCAGCCAGCAGTGGAGAGAAACTGCTGTCGGCGAACCAGCACGGGCGCGTTCGCGCATCTTCAAGGAGAGGGAGCGCGCGCCACCAGCGTGCCATCAGCACCAGCACCAGCGCGTGCCAACAGCGTGCCACCAGCGTGCCACCAGCACCAGCATCAGCACCAGCACGTGCCAACAGCGTGCCACCAGCGTGTGCCATCAGCACCAGCATCAGCACCAGCGCGTGCCAACAGCGTGCCACCAGCGTGCCACAGCGCGCAACTTCGCGTCACCAGGGCTGAGAGGGCAGCGGCTCCGCACTCAACACCCATCGGCGCGACGATGGCGAGCGTCGTGCTGACTCATCCAGCCAGCGGTGGACAGAAACTGGCAGTCGTTCGTATGCCCCCCACACTCTCCCCCCCTCCTCACTCCCCCACCGCTACACAACGAAGAAACATTTTATTTTGACAAGGAAATCAACCGAGGCGTTTGCTCAACGCAAGAAATCAACAACGCTCCCATTAAACATACAAGACTCATGATAACTGTGTCAACTATTAGCTGATAACGAAAAACATCGCCACCCATTGAGTTACGTTGATGAGGCAATCAGAATAATTTCAGTGGAACGCTTTAATTGCATAATCGTTGATGAACCAATGAACGAACATCGCCGTAGTACTGTGCTCACGATTTCAAGCATAATAATTTCGCATATCAGAATGTGTTAAGGATTGTATACGAATCAAAGACCGAGTGCCGTCTTGTGTAATAATTCAAGTATACGAATTCGTATATAATAGAGTTAAGGTTTGATAGAATAGTTATACATGTTTAATCTCTCTCTCAACAACCGATTGATTGCGTTACGCGTCGGGAATTAACCACAGGTGCCGCTATCGAGGTGAAACAACACAATCGTGATGGTATCATGTTAACGCTGTGTTAAAATTCCAAAATCCCGAGATTGAGTTTTCATATTATCCAAAAATTAAAGTTAGCTAGAAAATAAAATTGATTAAAGCAGAAGGTTTGTGTGTGATTCTTCCTGAAATTCTGCATAATATTGTTCTGCGTATGAGATCTGAATCCTGGGGACCTATCATAAGCACACTATCACCACACATAATCCATAACACACATAATTCATAATGTTCAATCGAGAGTAATCGTATCCTTATCGATAATACGGAATTAAAGAGCAGAGTCGAATCGACTCTCTCTCTCATTCACGCTCACAACGCCTGCGTCACTGCATACGATTAATTGCGTTATTCCAATTCATAACACAATCCTCGTCACCGAGGCTCGACCTGATAATCCATAACGACCTGCATTATCATAACCACGCCCACTCGCATAAATTAATACGATTATCTCTAGAATCAGCAAAATTTATGCGCATAATTACACTGATTAACATAATTTCGGATACATTATGCAAATTTCAAATTTCATTTAATTTTTATTATTTTCATCAATTTTCATAACACCTATATATACAACAATTGGCGTGCTAGATGTGTTTACATTGGCATGCTAGATGTCTTTGTATTGGCGTGCTAGATGTTTTTACATTGGAATGCTAGATGTCTTTGTATTGGCGTGCTAGATGTCTTTGTATTGGCGTGCTAGATGTCTTTACATTGCCAGGTTGGATGTCTTTACATTGGCGTGCTAGATGTCTTTGTATTGGCGTGCTGGATGTCTTTGTATTGACGTGCTAGATATCTTTACATTGGCGTGCTAGATGTATTTACATTGGCATGCTAGATGTCTTTGTATTGGCGTGGTGGATGTCTTTACATTGGCGTGCTAGATGTCTTTACATTGGCGTGCTAGATGTCTTTGTATTGGCGTGCTAGATGTATTTACATTGGCGTGCTAGATGTCTTTGTATTGGCGTGCTAGATGTCTTTACATTGGCGTGCTAGATGTCTTTGTATTGGCGTGCTAGATATCTTTACATTGGCGTGCTAGATGTTTTTACATTGGCGTGCTAGATGTCTTTACATTGGCGTGCTAGATGTCTTTGTATTGGCGTGCTAGATGTCTTTGTATTGGCGTGCTAGATGTCTTTGTATTGGCGTGCTAGATGTCTTTACATTGGCGTGCTGGATGTCTTTACATTGGCGTGCTAGATGTCTTTGTATTGGCGTGCTGGATGTCTTTACATTGGCGTGCTAGATGTCTTTGTATTAGCGTGCTATATGTCTTTGCATTGGCATGCTAGATGTCTTTGTATTGTAGTGCTAGATATCTCACCGGCACGGCCGCCGCTGCACCTTTCCCTCCATGTGGCGGAGACGCTCGTGTTGTGGCGGACTGTGACTTGCTGCTGTGTCTCTGTGTGTGTCTGTGTGTCTCTCTGTGTGTGTCTCTCTGTGTGTGTCTCTCTGTGTGTGTCTCTCTGTATGTGTCTCTGTGATATTAGATCCCAAACAATGAAAGGGATAGTTGGACCCGTACATAATCCCCACAGCAGTTTATTTGTAGTGCATTCATATTTTGCAGAGCACGCTGGCAAAGTCCATTGGAAAAATATATATGGACATTTCAGCAGAAACCTGAAATGTTTTTTTCAGATGTTTACATCTCCAAATATCAATACAAGAGGATGTTCCTTCACAACTGTGCTTCATCATCCCCACCTCTCCCCTCAATCTCCACTTGCCTCGCCATCGGACGGTTCTATAAATTCCTGTGACTTGCCACAGGAGACGACATATTGACATCTACCACAGGGTAGGTCCAAAGAAAAGCTAAGGCTGACTCAACATTAAGAGCAGAGGAAGATTAGGTGGCGGCAAGGACGTTTCCGTAAAAGCCACCCGAGAAACATGATGAACATCAAGGTTTCTTTGGGTAATTGCATGAATACTTGAAAAACTCAACTTTTTATTTTACCAGGTAAAGTTATATAGAGTTATACAGCTTTTTCAGAAGCAACCTGTCCACAAATGACCCGGAGATAAATCCACGCGACCACAGGGAGAACATGCAAACTCCAAATATACAGGCGTTCGGGTCAGGATCAAACCCACGACCTCCTGTATACCTGGCGAGGTAGTTAACATCTCACCACTGTGGCACCCATTTACTCGTCTGCCTCCTGCTAAAATTCTAGAAAATAAAAGACACATTAGACATTTTGCATGGGTATATGGAAGATTCAACCTTTGTCTTCTATTTTCATATACACATAGTTGTATTGCTGTGTGAAAGTTGACCATTTTTATTCTGTTGCTCACTGGTGTTATAGGTTTCATTTTTCTGCTGTTGATGTATTTGAATAAAATCAGATGCTCAATAATTGGTCTACAGGTTGTAAAGGTCTCGTGTTATGCAATTCCAATTAAAAACAATTTTTACAACTTGTTGGTACTGGTGAGAAGTCTAAGACCCAACTGGTTTATCTTAAGTTTGCAGATGAACTGGCACAAGCTATTACAGGCCGCTGGCAAAAATAGTTTGGAAAATCAAGCCTGAATTTCGGGATGGCATCTTTTGCTTCTGTAGTGCCCCAAAATACACATTTAATGTGTATGCATTAGCCTGCATATATGTACATCTGGTAAAGCAGGACGGCTACGATTGCTGGAGACCGTTTTTTCCGGGTCAGGGTTAGTCACAGAAAAATCAGTGTGCCGAGCTTGAGTGGTGATAAATCACAATATGTCATGACATCATGCATGCATACAGCGACTATTTGGTAATAATATACAATGTATCACACTGCACGTTGTGACGCTACCGACCAAAAAACACATCATATATGGATACTGCTATTTCTAGCACGTCTTAATGATCATCGAGGCAGACGAGTCATTTGTTTATTTCCACACGCTTGCAAATATTTGACGAAAACCTCTCGGCGTCCCTCGGGATAGACCAACGTAAGGTCGCGGACAACAAAGCATTGAGAGCTGGAACTGCCGAGATCCAGGATTTGAAATCCAAGCTGCCACCGCCTGTGATTATGAAACACAGTTCTCAAGTGTAGCGGAGTTGATAATCACAGCTCAAGTTGCCAAATGACTCCACAAAACAAACAATGCATCGCAATCAATTAGATTGCTGCAATTAATGTTAACTTTCAGCTCTGGGTAATTCAAATATTGATTTGACTGTCATGCAATGAACATTACTCTCGCATGCAGAGCGGGTGGGAAAGTGTGGACCAGAGGTCATTGGAAGGGATCACAGAAGTAGCTATGCGACGCCATTGGAACATGATGTACATTGACTATTTTCATCTGCCATCTGTATGCTTTTTTGTGGGGCGTTACAGTTCATATGAACAAAGACGCAAACCCTTTATTTTGCTACACAAGCACTATTTGATTACATAAAAGTAAACATTTGCCCACAGTCAATTATGTTAAATGGGGTTATAACATAAATGGAAGCCCATCATCTCTCCCTGGACTCATAAAATTAGAAACAATCACCGCTTTGTAGTAAATCACCAGTGGTTATCACTACAGAGACACTGGGCCGCCCCCACAATGGGAGTGAGGAATGTCCACCGTGATAGAGGTCTCCAAAACAGACGCCCACCTTCCTATTGTTAAGTTGTGCAGAGAGGGGCTGACACTTTGTATTTGCCAAAAAAATCCTTTATTCAACCATTAATAACGACATCAGCTTCTCCAGCAGAAGACCAGGTCTCCAATGCCATAGTGAAGATGTGAACATCTCTACACAAGGGTTCAGGTTAAATAACGAATACAGGGCTGAGTCCCTGAGCCTCTCAAAGATGTGATCCATAATACAAATAGCTCTTCTCTTGTAGCTACACAAAGCCACGCATGTCCACCACACGAGTTGCAAGTTGATGAGAACTAATTACTTTAAAGTGACTTTCAGGATCAACCCAAGCGACGTGACCACAGCGCAAATGTCGTTGTGTTTAAGATGTCACACGATCGCGTGATGGCAATGTCTCTAAAAAATATCGCGTTCATCGTCATTGTCAGCCTCCCCCCCCACGTGGGAATCTTCAAAATTGTGACCATCCACCTGGGCCACACGGTCTGTAGCCAGTGTGTAACGAAGATTTTATTAGAATCGATTGTGACATCTATGATACAAGCAATCAAGTATATTTGTTTAAACTCCAGCACTATTTGATGCTTAACTTCACCAAATAGTGCACGAGGATACATTATTTACAATGTTTAAGAATCTATATACGAATGGTTATGTTTAAGGCTGATGATGCCGTGAACAAAACGTGGACAATCGAGCCATAAAAAACCCACCGATTATTATTGAATCGAATCGTGAACCTAAATCATGGCAATTCATCAAATTGCTAACGAAATTTATCTTAACGTGCCTCCAATGTCCGCGCGTAACTACAAGAGAAGAGGTATTTTGGGTTTTGGGTTACATCTTCCTTGAATGGGCTCCTTATCAAAGTCCAGTCAAAAGTATTTGCACATACACACATATATTTGCGCATGTATATACAATCAAACTATATATGAACAGGTACACGCATGAGCACACAACACAAAAATAGAGACCTAAATTGTACATAAATACAGGGAACACATAAAAAACTAAACAATTTCATAAGCTGAACTATTTTTTTTATATTACCAGGTAAGACTCACCGAATATATAGCTCTTTTTCATAAGCGACCTGGCCACAAAGGATATCTCAACAACAAAGTGGCTTATCACGTGGAAATCGAATCAGCCAAATACTCGAAACGCTTGTTTGTAAATGTGGAGGGAATAACCTGAGGACCCGGAGAAGAATCCATGCGACCATGGGGAGAACATGCAAACTCCAAATATACAGCAGCAGGCGTCAGAGTCGGGATCAAACCTATGACCTCCTGTATACCAGGCGAGGTAGTTAACATCTCGCCACCGTGGCGCCCCAAAAACCAAAACAGTGACTCCCCCATTTTAGTCTCATAGACCACTGGGACAAGACACTGCTGTTAACGAGCACATCTCAGTAAACATGAAATGTTGGTCCAATGTTGGCACGTGGTTGAAACCCATGGCTCAATGTTGGCCCAAAGGTCCACGTTTACTAGAATATGAATACACATACAGTATATATACACACATATCTTAACATTTACTCATGTACATAAAACACAATGAACATAGCCGTGAACACATGGACAGGCATATACGTAAACATTACAAAGGGAATTATTTCCTGTACAGCTGTATACAATGTTGCAGCGAGAGTTGTCAGCGAGCACACACACAATAAGACTGGCATGGCAAATTAGGGGGTGGCACGGCCAACACCACGTCCACGAGTGCCTATGTTCACATATGGTACCGGGTATGAACTTAAGGCTGAGTCAACCTACATGAACACACTTGCACACCCACACAAGCAGCTCTAAGCACAAACGCAGACATGCAAGCACACAAATTCACTTATAAACAGGCACACACTAATATACATAAGAGATGTGCAACTCGTAATCAGAGTCCACTATGCTGATATTTATGCATAGTCACCCATGTGCATTTGTGTCATTCATGGAGCAAAGCCACGTGTTGCCATTCATTGCACACATGGAGGGCGCTGCAGTTATCATACAAAACACTCCTTGATATGGTGGTGGGTGTCGTTCAAATGTGATCGACTTTCCAGCACAAAAGGTGGAATTACGGCTACAAAATACGGATGGCAGCTTTCATGCCGTTTACAGCAATACCTGTGCATGTAAAAGCAATGCCAGCAAGTGGGTCCAGCCATCTGTGGTGAAGGAGTGTCTTCGCGATAGCCCTGCACGATAACAATGGTGTGAATACCAAATGTACATTATATTTGGTGATATTATTGTTAAAAAGCCAAAAGGAGTGTCAGAACCGAGAACAGCAGCCATCCAAAGAAATATGGAAATGCCAAACCGGAGTTCTACCATGATGGCATTTTCAGATTGGTTTCACAATGGCACAAGTGCATCAACAATGCTGGGAAGTGCATGGGGAATGTTAACTTCTTGGCATGAATATAATTTGTCATGTGCGACTCGGATAACTTTATCACCTATCGATGAGATGAAACTGATCGAGCATTTGCCGCATAACCAAAAGTCAATGCAAAACATTGGCCCAAAAATAATTTTCACCGATGGAACTGAATGTTATGTTGTGCATGTGCAGAACTCAAACCTTGTCCGTGTCTTTTATTTTAATTCCAATAAAGACACTTTCATACATACTTTCCTTATGTCCCATATAGACTCTCACAACGACAAAAATATTCATGGCACATGATGGTGAGATGTGGCCCCGTTTCCCCAGGGCTGATGTTTTCACACCACACCAGGTGCTCAGTTAAGGCAGAATTGACTTAGGTGAGGTTCAAAACACATTCAGATAGCACTCGCTGATATCCACCGTCAAGAATTGAACCCAGGTCACGGCGCAATGTGCAGACCACCGCACTGCCACTCACTACGCACATAAATCCATATACATGAACACACACAACCTTCAGCCATCTCCACACAAACTATGTATTGATATAAGTCTCACCCCAGGGTGGTGATGACACCCAGTGAAAGCTGAAACAGTCCTTCACATCAGGCAGCAATGCATGACTGGATATGTCACGCTGAAGATTCACTATGGGAATGGTGTCATCAACCTGTACACAATGTAGCAGCGAGTGGCTGACCACAGCATGCTGATGAACTCCAATGAGAACATATTATTTTAGTCAGCAAGTAGCAGGAGGATGGCCAAGTAGTGTTAATGACCCTTGTGGCCGTGAAGATGAAACCCAGAGATGATGGAATGGTACAACCACAGCACAAGGCAGCAGCAGTGAGCGATCATCTTTTCACACAACGCACAAGGCAGCAAATGGCCATGTGGTGCTGATGAACCCCAATAAGTGTAGATGCTCTGTCTGAATCTGTCTGTTGAAAATGTGTCCCTCTATCTGTGACAGTCTGTGTAACTGCCCGTCTTGTATGTTAGTAGACGATTTGGGAATGGGTGAGTAGGTGGGTCAATGAGCGAGCAGCTGAGCGAATGGTCAAACAACCAAGTGTGGAGTGACGAGATCAGCGAGTGGTCCAGTACGCGCAAGTGGTTCAACAAGTGGTTCAGTGAGTTAGTAAGCGAGTGGTCGAGTGAGCAGTCAAATTAAGTCACTGAGCAAAATGACCCGTTTGAACCAATCCATCAAATCGCAAATAAACCCTCTTCCTCACTCAAGCAAATGAGCCTGGTTCACGGCAGACCTCCACCACCGTCACCCCGTCTGCTGCCCTCCAGGTTTTCGTCGTTACGAGCCAGCTCCTCCTCCTTGTTCCCGTCGGCCTTGGGCCCGTTTTTTCGGAGGGACGTGATCTGCACCTCCTCCGAGTTGGTGGCGAGGTAGAGTGGCCGGCGGCAGCGCAGCACCTGCAGGAAGGTACTCTGCATCTCGTGATCGCGCAGGGAGTATATGATGGGGTTGACACCCGAGTTGAACTCTGCGAGCAGGAGGAAGAACTTCTCGTAGACATAGAGGTTGCAGCCCTTCTTGCACACGACGTCGAGTAGCAGCAGGACGAGGGCAGGCGTCCAGCAGATGACGAAGGCTCCTGTTGCGATGACAAAGACAAATTAGCCTTAACAGACTGCTGGGGCAAGTGCTGTTGGCGAGCACCTATGATAACTTTTGCTCACTCCAAGAATGAGATTGAGATCCTGCTGCTGAACCTGAAGTTTGACACAGATGCAGCCAAACCATTAGAACCCTGCTAAAAAAAAACATCTGCCGATATATAGTGTCATCGAACATTCCACTACTCTACAACTCTCAATGAGTACTGAGATTGCTGTGAAGATGGTGAAGGAGCGCCTGTAATTTGAGCAGTGTGCTCATGGTCAGCTCTGGTTTGGTGGTAGAGGCCTCACTGGAAATCCACTTGAGTAGAATTTTTCTTTAAACCAGCTGTGCTCTATGGGAGCGACAATACTATTCAGGTATTCTCAGCCACAAGTATGCATTCTCTTCTCTCTGCCTGCGAAAGGTGAACCCCTCCTTTATCGGAACACATGGGCTGGCAAAAAACACCCAGGCTGTCCTGCCAATGACCATCCTAGGTTTCTTCAGACTGTGTGGAGCAGCTCACAGATCCTTGAGAGATCAAGGTGGGGGGAGGGGGGGTCATCTGCCACCAGTGTGGGTGGCGCATCTGCCAGTTAGCTCAACCAGTTAACCATTAACACCTGGGTGTTCCATAACCTTCTTTTAGCAAGCCTTCACACCACGTCATGTGGCCTTACCTAGCTGTGGTAAAATCACCGCCAATTACTAAAGAATGGTGATTGTTGTGTACTGTATATGTTTTTATCTATGTATATGTAGAGGGAACAGTGGCTTGTGCACTGCACTATGAACCTAGAAACCTGAGTTTGATTATCAGCCATTGCAAGCTAACCTAAGTGGTGAGTGATATCTAAACTGGTCCTGGGCCCTCCTTACCCATCCTGCCTTGACCAGCGAGGTGAGGTCAAACAACCCCCATGGCTACCATGCCATAGTGAGGCATTAATCCGGCAGCGGGTCAACCAAGGGCTCTATGCTATTTAATTAAACATGAGAAAATACTTATGAATGGTATACGTGTACATATGTCCATATACTGTACATGCATGCGTGTCTAACTGTGCATGTGTGCGAGTGAGCGAATGAGTGTGTGTTTGTGCGACTGCGGTCAGATTTTGCTTCGGTACTTAATTCAGAGCAGATGGGTACAAAGACACGACCAACATTGCCGAGTCCCCACACATACTTCCATCCACACGCAGATCGCAGAGTCCATATGCACACACAAAGAGAAAGATCTCCTCGCTTTAGGCTCAATTGACTGTTGGGGCAAGTGCCGTTAGGGAGCACCTATGAAGGTTGGCACAGCATACGAGGCGTTTGGTGGCCACCACGACACCCGGTCGCCGTTGTCTCAAGTGTTGATGTTTACACACTGCACCAGATACACATTTGAGACAGTTTAACACGTAGGCTTTCGCGACCAATATTATTCATAATAAAGGTTTTTGGGTTAGATCGCGTTTATTTCAATAAACGCGATCTAAGCCAAAAACCTTTATTATGGACATTTGAGACAATCGACCAGGACTGGTTCAGATATTTGTCACTGGTGTTGGCCCCGAGCGGGAATTGAACTCGGGTCGCCGGGATCGTAGTGCAGCACGCCAACCTCTAGACTTCTGCTCCCCCCCACCCTCACACAAAACACTCCTCGCACCCTCACACAAACACGTGTGTGACGGTGGGGGAGCGGTAGTGTGTTCAGCCTCGTATTGTAATTGACATGAAATGTAAACATGTACAGTCCATTTTGGCAATCCACTGCAGGATTAGGGCCTGCCAACGCCTTGCGGGCCACGAGGGATATTTTACCATACTTCACCACGCTGGTCAATGTGGGTTGATGAAGGTGGGAGTGGGGAGTGCAGAACAGTGGATTTTTCTTCACTGCCCTCAGCTGCCTACAACGCCTACTGCATCGGTATTTTACAAATGAAGGCCGCTCATCCAAGCACCGTCCAGAGTCAAGTCTGCTTAGCTTCCAAAGTCTTATGCAATTGGGCACTTTCTGGGTGATTCGGTCAGATGTGTTGTGTTCCCATTATATATATACCACCAAACTGAGAATCCACTGGTTCTGTCTTGGTATGCTTCTCCATCGAAATGGCCAATAAAGACGTCACAGTGTAGGGGCCAGAGGACATCTCTGATGCAACTCCAAGGTGAACAGGAAATGGCTGCGATTTATGGCCATGTAGAGTTTAAAGAAGAAAACTTCAACATATTTGCAGCTTCATTTTTAAGGGGTCCGAAATAGATTATTATAGTTATAACTAGCCTTTTGCCCGTCCAAGGACGGGTACATTGCAGTAAATCTGAAACTTGCAAGCGTGTGCAATTTGTAAGGCCGCGGTGACACAGACCTATTTCATTTTAAGGTTATAATCCCTTGTTCATCATGTCGTCCTTTTTACTTTGATGTCTCAACAACAGCGTTACGGAGATCACGTGACGCGAGGGTTCTGCCTTTGTAGTGAGGGTTGTGAGTTGACGCCGAGGGAGGGGAGGAGGCGCCTCGCCCCCACATGTGGAGTGATGTCACCCACTAATTACAGTGTAACAAAAAAATGTTTTGTTCCTGGGTAGTAAGTGTTATTTCCTAATTGTTTATGACTCAAAAGTACAGAAAATGGCTATTATTCCCCACAAACTTTTCTTTTGTGACCAGGACAGTGATATTTTTAAATTTACTTATTTTCAATGAGAAAACGGGCGAATTTGTCTTTTCGTTCACATAAACTCAGAAAAAAACAACATATGAATCAAAATTTACACGTATTTATACTAAAGTAATACAGGTCAGTATCGAACCCACGACCTCCTGGACACCAGGCAAGCTAGTTAACATTTCGCCACCATGGCCCCCAAACAGTCCGTGTAGGCTATAGAGGATCTTTTTCTTTGTACATATGTGTATGTGTGATGGACAATGTTTCAGACAGTGGCTGAAAATGAAGTGCTAGCCTCAGACATTGTGGAGTAATAACTCGGTTAAAAGCCAGACACGTTTCAGCCTGGGTCTGACCAGTGCCAAACCTTCGGACCTTCATCAGCGGTAACCGCTCTCAGAACGATTATTTTCATTATCACAGCAGATTTAAGACTCACAGTCAATTGTGACCGAGCTAGTGACTTGGCGTACGGTCTAAAGATGCTATAGAAGGGCTAAAAAGCCAACGTTTGGGTCAAATATAGTGAAGTCCATGCTGATAACTAGGAAAATACAGAAGTAAATAAACATGCTTTAGAATGTGGGCCCATAAATCTTTACGGGCCAGACGTTGATAGCCTTACTCAAAGAGCAGGGTCAGCCTATGGCTCTAAGCATAAAACTAATTGCTTAACAGTATACAACCCACATCATTAGACCTCCTTTGCCAGTACCAAAATATAATAATAGGATTTTTCCCCTTTTTTCTGGCAACAAAACTGAAACCTTTTTCTAAGGATTCATGTCTGCATTAACCACAATACCTGCAGTCAAAATGCAAACAAAAAACATACTATGATAATATATGCATTGTCCTTGAAACTGATTGGTCCACACCAAGGGACGGCTTTCTTTGGTGTGGACCAATCAGTTTCAAGGACAATGCATATATTATCATAGTATGTTTTTGTTTGCATTTTGACTGCAGGTATTGTGGTTAATGCAGACATGAATCCTTATAAAAAGGTTTCAGTTTTGTTGCCAGAAAAAAGGGGAAAAACCCTATTAGTATACAACCCTCCAAGCATTAGTGAACCAAGTAAGTTGTCTTCTTTGTAAGTGCGATGCAAAATTCTAAATATGGGCAAAGCCTGCTCATGGTTACATATATACTTAGGTGCTTGTTACCAGCACTTGCCCAAACAGCCTGTCCAGGCTACTTGAGGGCATTTTGCCTTTGCTAGTGGACCAGAGCGTGCATGTTGTATATGTATAAATGAGGGTACATGCAAGTATTTGTGAGCATATGTTAAACAAAAAATATGTGCACATGTCTTTGCTCAAGCACGATCTCTCTCCTGAAGCCCTCTCGTGGCTGGCTCGCAGACCTCGATATTGGCATTGAGCTTCTGAACACAGCATATGCAAGCATGTCCATTTGTACAGCGAGGGTAAAAAGTATTTGATCCCCTGCTGATT
Organism: Petromyzon marinus; assembly: GCF_048934315.1. Classification (NCBI taxonomy): domain Eukaryota; kingdom Metazoa; phylum Chordata; class Hyperoartia; order Petromyzontiformes; family Petromyzontidae; genus Petromyzon; species Petromyzon marinus. The sequence goes on along the minus strand of NC_133667.1, from coordinate 25,993,906 downwards.
TTGTACGTTTGCCCACTGACAAAGAAATGATCAGTCTATAATTTTAATGGTAGGTTTATTTGAACAGTGAGAGACAGAATAACAGCATACAAATTCAGAAAAACGCATGTCAAAAATGTTATAAATTGATTTGCATTTTAATGAGGGAAATAAGTATTTGACCCCTCTGCAAAACATGACTTAGTACTTGGTGGCAAAACCCTTGTTGGCAATCACAGAGGTCAGACGTTTCTTGTAGTTGGCCACCAGGTTTGCACACATCTCAGGAGGGATTTTGTCCCACTCCTCTTTGCAGATCTTCTCCAAGTCATTAAGGTTTCGAGGCTGACGTTTGGCAACTCGAACCTTCAGCTCCCTCCACAGATTTTCTATGGGATTAAGATCTGGAGACTGGCTAGGCCACTCCAGGACCTTAATGTGCTTCTTCTTGAGCCACTTCTTTGTTGCCTTGGCCGTGTGTTTTGGGTCATTGTCATGCTGGAATAGCCATCCACGACCCATTTTCAATGCCCTGGCTGAGGGAAGGAGGTTCTCACCCAAGATTTGACGGTACATGGCCCCGTCCATCGTCCCTTTGATGCGGTGAAGTTGTCCTGTCCCCTTAGCAGAAAAACACCCACAAAGCATAATGTTTCCACCTCCATGTTTGACGGTGGGGATGGTGTTCTTGGGGTCATAGGCAGCATTCCTCCTACTCCAAACACGGCGAGTTGAGTTGATGCCAAAGAGCTCCATTTTGGTCTCATCTGATCACAACACTTTCACCCAGTTGTCCTCCGAATCATTCAGATCTTCATTGGCAAACTTCAGACGGGCATGTATATGTGCTTTCTTGAGCAGGGGGACCTTGCGGGCGCTGCAGGATTTCAGTCCTTCACGGCGTAGTATGTTACCAATTGTTTTCTTGGTGACTATGGTCCCAGCTGCCTTGAGATCATTGACAAGATCCTCCCGTGTAGTTCTGGGCTGATTCCTCACCGTTCTTATGATCATTGCAACTCCAGAGGTGAGATCTTGTATGGAGCTCCAGGCCGAGGGAGATTGACAGTTCTTTTGTGTTTCTTCCATTTGCGAATAATCGCACCAACTGTTGTCACCTTCTCACCAAGTTGCTTGGCAATGGTCTTGTAGCCCATTCCATCCTTGTGTAGGTCCACAAGCTTGTCCCTGACATCCTTGGAGAGCTCTTTGGTCTTGGCCATGGTGGAGAGTTTGTAATCTGATTGATTGATTGCTTCTGTTTACAGGTGTCTTTTATACAGGTAACAAGCTGAGATTAGGAGCTCTCCCTTTAAGAGTGTGCTCCTAATCTCAGCTCGTTACCTGTATAAAAGACACCTGGGAGCCAGAAATCTTTCTGATTGAGAGGGGGTCAAATACTTATTTCCCTCATTAAAATGCAAATCAATTTATAACATTTTTGACATGCGTTTTTCTGGATTTTTGTTGTTATTCTGTCTCTCACTGTTCTAATAAACCTACCATTAAAATTATAGACTGATCATATCTTTGTCAGTGGGCAAACGTACAAAATCAGCAGTTGATCAAATACTTTTTTTCCCTCACTGTATGTGTGCATGTAAGCTATTTATGTCTGTGTACATTTGTGTAAAAACATAGTATACAGTGTATACATGCGTATATCCATGTACACATGCACGCACTTACACACCCACACATACATGCACGGTTAATATTGATTCTCTAAGCTCACGGTAGCATACATCAGATCATGTATGACCACCGATGATTTTCAATTCCTGCTGGTCATCTGTCCATAAGAGGTTTTTTGGGTTAGATCGCATAAATATATAAATGTGTAGTTAAAACCCGCCACCACCTGACACAGCCAACTAGTAAGGGTTGTCACGTAAACAGAACTTTCCATTTCGTCACTAGTACAGCACACCGGTGTGTTGGAGAGCCAAGCCACAACATTTACAATCTGAGTATGACGTTTCGCCAGTAATTACAACTAGCTTCATCAGGCAACAGCCAGATTTGTAGAGAAGCCTGTTTCGTTCCTTAAATAGAGGCGGAGATGTGGTGACCACGCTTCTGCGCTCTTGCCCCACGTGGTGGGGGGGGGGAATTACTGAGGCATAATACATGATGCAAGCCCTTTGAACTTGTCCTTCCTGTCTGTTGTGCCTATTAAAATAGCCGTATCAACGGTAATCTGTAATGAGCAGAGGTCACCTGTAATGAGCACACATGACCTCTGCAGCCACTAGAGGGCGCTACAATTACCACAATGTAACAATACATTTTTTTTTTCACAAAGTCATAACCTTGAAACACAAAAATGCAGTGAACGGCCCCGACATTGAATCGTTATACCTCTACTACACATTAATTAGAATCAGAATACTTATTTATACTGGAGGAATCCGATGAGCTACAAAGCTCTTTTCCACAGATGTCCAGTCGGTACATCTTACAAGGTGAAGCCCACTGAGCTGTCAGCTGATGTTTCAGAAGCAAGCTGGCCACAATTGATAGCTAAAGAAAGTGGCTTATGTGGAAATCAACCACCGCCACCACCACTCACCCAGGATGATGGAGACCGTCTTCTGCAGGTTCATCGTCGTCTCCTTGTGCTTGCGCGGCAACGAGCTGTGCCGAGACATCCGCAGCGTCTGCTTTCGCACGTACACGTAGATGTGCACGTACAGCCCCACCATCACCACAAACACCACAAGGTTTGACGTCGCCCAGAAGATCAGGTAGCTGTCGCTGTACAGCGGCGCCATGTTCGAGCACGTTTTGATGTTGCAGATGCAGTTCCAGCCGAAGGAGGGCAGGGCACCCATGAAGACAGAGACCACCCATATCATGACGATCACCACCATCACGCGCCGCTTGCTCATCTTCGTGTGCAGCTGCATGCGGAAGATGGTCACGTGCCTCTCGATGGCAATGGCGAGCAGGTTGGCGACCGACGCCGTTAGGCTGGTGTCGAGCAGCGACTGGCGTAGCATCCAGGTCCGCACGGTGAGGTTGCGCGTGTTGGGCCCCGTGTTCGCAAGCAGGAAAATGTAGGCGATGCCCGCGAACAGGTCGGCCGCCGCCAAGTTACCAAGCAGGTAGTAGATGGGCACGTGGAAGCGCTTGTTGACGTAGACGGCGGCGATGACGAGCCCGTTGGCGAAGAGGACGAGGGCCGAAACGAAGATGCCCAGCACCAGCGTCACCACCTGATGGCCGCAGCCGATCAGAGAGAGAGAAGTTTATAACGACCGAACGCAGTCGGCACTTTGCTAGAGCGAAGACGGTACATGCAAGTGTTTGCCAAACATTTAAAGCTGAACGTCATCAGTGAACGGACCTCAATATAGTGAGATAATTGTTGCTAGATTGGCCTTCCAGAGTCAAGAAGGTAATTCGACGTTTTACTAAGTATTGGACATAGGAAACATATCCCAGATCCTTAATACTGACTTGAAATCATTCTGCACCATGTTCTCATCCCAAAAAGGCACTATATAAGCCCACTTTTTGTTTTGGCAACATTTGGTTGCTAAGGATAACTGAACCAGTCCTAGCCACTCCTCCCTTCACTATAATACCATGCTGACCAACCTGGTGAAGTATGATTTAAAGCTTTCGTGACTGCAAGGATTCATCTTCTTTGGTTCTTTCGGTAAAGTCACGTAGAATGAGAATAAAATAATAAAATAACACAATAAAATTCTCACGACGTTTCGGCCACAACGCAAGCGGCCGTCTTCAGGTGAAAGGTACAGAACTGTCGGGACGACAGAGCTTCAATGAACGATGTTAAGATTCGTAGCGACTTTTAAGCTGGTTGGGAGAAGTGAGGCATTTCAATGCTAAATTACTAGTTGCCTCTGTGGATGTGTAGGTTGACTTTAACATAGCCATTCCTGTGACCAGTCACAAGCTAATCCCTCAGCTATTTGCACAAGCTAATCCCTTAGCTATTTCAATGCTAAATTACCAGTTGCCTCTGTGGATGTGTGGGTTTTGAATTTAACATAGCCATTCCTGTGACCAGTCACAAGCTAATCCCTCAGCTATTTGATATGTAAACCCCTTTGTCAAGGTGCCTCACTTTTCCCAACCAGCTTAAAAGTCGCTACGAATCTTAACATCGTTCATTGAAGCTCTGTCGTCCCGACAGGTCTGTACCTTTCACCTGAAGACGGCCGCTTGCGTTGTGGCCGAAACGCCGTGATAATTTTATTGGGTTATTTTATTATATTATTCTCATTCTACGTGACTTTACCGAAAGAACCAAAGAAGATGGTGAAGTATGGTCAACCAAGCCCATGACCAACATGACATGGGGAGGCCTTCATCCAGCACTGGACTGGCAAAAACGGTTGTACATGTACACAATCACGATCACCCCTCCACGATTGATGAAAATTAAAAAATATATATTTGGGACCACTTTGTGGGAAGTCTATTTGACAGACCCCCCCACCATGGGGGATGTGAAATTCCCACTGCTTGCTCATGGCGCAAACGGAGGTGAAGCGACCTCCCCCCCCCAAAGCAGACTCCCGGACCGCGACACTGCAATGAACCTGACAATGGTTTCCGTTACATACCAATTTAACACGTAGACTTTAGCGACCAATATCATTCATGACAAAAGTGTTTTTTTTTTAGTTAGATCACGTAACCACCACCCGACAAAGATAATTAATTAGTAAAGTTTGTCACGGAAACAAAATGTGCCAATTAGTAATTACTTCAGCACATCGGACGTTGGAGAGTAAACTCCTAACATTTACAATTTGACTACCGTGACGCTTCGCTCGTAATTACAATCGGCTTCATTGGCGCGATTTCACCAGAATTGTGACAAACCTTACAATGTCGGGCGGTGGTGGGTTATCAACACATTTATATTTACGTGATCTAACCCATTAAAAAAAACCCTTTATTATGAACATACCACTCACCTAATCTGGCACTTACATGGAGAGGGCCACTCAGTCATGCAGAAATAATTCTGCCGTGCGAGCAGGGCATCCAGGAAAATGTTTCAGCACCCGGCACACTACATCCACAACATCGAACGCCATGGCTGGGGCTACCAGCAGTCGACTGCTCCAGGTTACCAGCGACCAGTGAGAATTTAAGCCCAGGCTTTTGAGATTCCCAAACCTGCTAAGGCCGTGAAGTTTTCCAGACATGGCAGCATAGCAAGTGGGTTCTTGAAACAAGTCTGTGTGCTATTTTTCGATTTAAAGCTTTCATGACTGCAAGGATTCATCTTATTTGGTTATTTCGGTAAAATCACGTAGAATGAGAATAAAATAATAAAATAACACAATAAAATTCTCACGAAGTCTGTGTGCACCTGGAAGGCTGTCCCCTGGCATGTGTGGGTTTTCTTTAAGTTTTACTTTCCTGTGTGGAAAACACTCATTAAGGATGGAGAATTGCATTTATGTGTTCAGACTTGTTTTTTTATAAATTCACTGCTGGATGAAGGCCTCCCCATGCTGTGTGAATCAAAGGGATTATCGGACAATATTTCACCACACTAGTCAGTGTAGTTGAGAGCATAGTACAGTACAACAATAGATTTTGCTGCATGGCCCTTTGCTGACCACCGTGTTGCCCTGCAGCACCTGACAACAGCTGCTATGCATGCTAGTCCCTGGGGATTGGCAAAAAACATCGTTTTCTAGGTAGCATGCGAGGTTTTGGGTCCGACAGATTATTCTAGTGCTGCTGGTGATGATCAATATGATGATGATGATGTTAGCGACAGAGATTAGTACGATTAATTGAGTCATGCCGATTAATCGGGGCTCACCTGAAGGGTGCCCCACTCGTTCGGGAGCTCCTTGTTGCTGTTGTTGTAGAAGAATTCGATGGAACCATTGTAGTAGCACACGTTTGACATCTTGCTTGCACACTCACCCACTCACCAATCCACTCACTCACCCACGCGCACACTCACACACTAACCCACCTACTCTGCACTCGTTCACGTATTCTCCCTCGAGTCCACTCTTCCACTCATCTATTTGCTCGCCATTTTCCCAACCTACTTGTCGACTTCCCCGATAACCGACCCACTTCTAAACTAGTGTGCCTACTCTTGTACCCACTATCTCACCCAGCCAGTTGTTCACTCACTCACCCTTTCACCCACTAGTTCATGCACCCAACCACTAGCCCACTCACACACGCTATCAGTCAGTCACTCAAACAGTTGCCCAGTCACCCACTCACTTGTACAATGTAGAACCTGCTCACGTCAGACACATGTGCAACATCACATATTTACAAAATTATTATATATTTTACCTTTTCCTCTGAATTAAATTCGAAATGCACCACCAGCATTACAAATTGTCAGGAGACACAGCTGTGTTTGAGATCTCGCATAGTAAGAAGCATAACATTATATTATATCAGAGCATGACCTGGTCCTCTGATTGCATTACTATTCAACAGTGGCCAAATTCCAGCTTGGAGAATGTAAAATATCAGTTCGACTCTTATGCAATGAACATTAATTTGGGCAAGCTGGGCAGGTGAGAAAGTGCTGCCTGCCACTGTGCAAAGGGATCTCAGAAGTAGCTATGCGATATTCACTTATGTGGGCCATTCTCTAATGTGAAGGCTTACACTGCCATGTGATAGCACAATTGAGTTTAAATTGGAGGAAAATTAAAATAAAACATCCTATCTTTTGACCACATGGTTCAAGAAACAATCCATGCATCTATTAGTGTCATGTACATCTGATACAGATATAATGGGAGTCAATGGATGTCATGGCACTCTGTTATGCACGCCGATGACCTGGTGATTAGGAGACAGGAGAGACCATACCGCTGAACCTGGATAGTCGCAATGAGCTAAACTTACCAACAACCCCACCAAAACAAAATATTTGCCTAGATACTGCTTATGACAAGCTCTGGTTTGCAGCAATGTCTTGCTCCGAATCAGTAGAACGCCATATTTTTATTGGCTGCATAATACTGTAATTGTCACTCCACATGAAGCTTCAAGTGTCTTTAGCCAAGAAAATATCCCCTCTATTCGCAAAACACATACTCCCCCTTACTTGAACACCTGGCTTGAAGCATTCAGGCTGGTCTGCCAACAACCCACCCTGGGTCTACTCAGGCTATATATATCAGAAGATAAACTAAAAGATACTTGAAAGATTAAGACACATTGCCAATAGTGGGCTCCTTGCCAAGGCAAAAAATATGTTGGTTTGGTCATGTAGCCCACATGCCCAGCCAATGCATGCCCACACAGATTGTTTGGCCAAATGGAGGTGGTTAAATGGGTGTGCGTCACAGGCTAGAATAGGGAAGGGCCGAATGTCGACTTGGAGAGGAGTTGTCTTGTACCAGCAGTGTCAAGATCGGCCTCTATGGAGGAGACTCATGATAAATGCTTGGGCAGGGGAAAAAAGAGCAACACTCACAAGAACAAGCAGAGCGCCAGGAAAATAAAAACATAGCAAGCTGGCACAGTGGGGATCACAGATGGCACATCTGCCAAGTCATCTTAATAATTTAACAGTAACACATGGGCATGTCCTATGATCTCCTACCATTGGTCCTCTGGCACTTTGTGCGACTTCAAATCATATCTAGCCTGGCACAAATGCAGTGGCGATTTCACTGCCAGCTAGTAGTAAATGTCGGATGTTGCTGTGTTGTCGTCATATGTTGTGTGTGTGCTCTATGTATTCGTTGGGAGAAGGGTAGTGTAGTGGTTAACGTATTGCGCCATGAACCCAGTTACCCAAGTTTGATTCCTGCCCACTCCCAACATCAGTGATGCATATCTAAACTGGTCCTCGGGTCCTCTAGGTAACCTCAGCCTAAAGTGAGTACTTAGTGTGGTGTATAAACATCGGTAATGAGGGAGACAAATATGGACAGTGTGGTGCTTACCACACCGCCCCCTCATGTGCCGTTCTGGCCTTTATAGGTGCTCGCAAACAGCACTTGCCCCGACAGCCTGTGCAGGCTCTGAGTGTATATGCTTGAAAATATTTGCATGTATACATCTTTATGTCTGTACGTACGTGCACGTGTTTATGTACATATGTTGGGGTAAAGTAGTGGTGCAGCAGTTCGCTCACTGCACTCTGAACCCGGTAACCAGAGTTCGATTCTCGGCTTTGGCTAACATCAGCGGTTCTGGGCACACTCTTTCCTAAACCACACTGACCAGCATGGTGAAGTAAGGTTAAACAACCCCCATTAATGAAACAATGGGGAGACCTTCACTCAGAAGTGAATTTATAGGTCTGTAAAACATGTTTTTATGATTTACATGGATATGTGTGTATATGCGTGTGTGTGTGTAAGAGGGCAGAGTGGGGCGGAGGGAATTCAGGAATGCGGTCGGACAAGACAAGGCAACACACCTGAAGCACGCCTGAAAACACATGTCGAACACATTTCGAACACACATACAAATAAAATACATATAGCCTTAATAGACGGTTGGGGCAAGTGCTGCTAGCAAGCTTCTATGAAGGCCGGCACAGCACACGAGAGGTGGGTGGCCAGCACCACGTCCGGCCACCTTTGTGTCTCTACTAGCAATGTTGACTCACAGCACTAGATACTCATTTGAGGCTGAAGTCGACCTAGGGGAGGCTCAGGGCAGATTCAGATAAATCGTCACTGGTGTTGGCCGTGAGCCAACACCAGTGACGATTACACATCACACCCAGACACACACAAGTCACGCATACGAAAACACTCAAATACACAGCACAGACGCATAACCAAACCCACGACTGGCACATAAATGCACCCCCTTAACGCATACAAACACCCACCATTAACCCACTGACACACACCAAACACGCATCTCGCAAAGAGCGAACACAAAACACACTAACGTACACACACTCGCCACAAACGCGTATGCACCTGGTGCACAAATAACACAAACCCACCTAAAAATACTAAACACACCCAGACAACACACAAGCGGGATACAATGATATACTGTATACATGCACACACAACACACACACATATAACCAAACCTGCAAAGCTAAAGCATAGAGGCACACAGACACATAGATCCTCACATACCCTTATGTACACGGGGCAAACGGAAGTTAGGGAGCACCTATCAGAATCGGGATATTTATTTATAGTGGAGGAATCCAATGAGGTATAAAGCTATTTTTCACAGATGTTCAGTAGGGGCGGGTAAGAACGTTACAACAACAAACAGTACAACAACACGAGAGGAGTACAAAGTACAAGAATAGTAAACAGATCACCCAAACACATACACATAAAACTAAACCACATCCCCATCCTACCAGGTAAACCCCAGGAGGTATTAACTTATTTTTCCAAAGCGACCTGGCCACAAATGATAACTCAACAAAGTAGCTTATCATTTGGACATTAATAAGCACCAAAATAATCTAAACAGTGTAAACGCATATTTCTAAATGCAGAGGGAAAAAAATCGGAGGAACCGGAGAAAAAATCCACACGACCACAGGGACAATGTGCAAACACCAAATATACAGCAAGCGTCTGGGTCGGGATCGAATCCCCGACCTCCTGCATACCAGGCGAGGAAGATAACATCACACCACTGTGGCGCCCCTTAAATAAATAACTTATATAAGTTCGTATTCTTGGTTCTTTCGGTAAAGTCATGTAGATAGGAAAAAAATAAACCAAGAATATGAATTCCTGCAGTCACGAAAGTTAAGTAAAAAAATATGTTTGAATTGCATCATCAATTCCCAAGCTTCGGAAAGGCAGTAAAACAACAGCAAAAATAGTCCCAGACCACACCAAGACAACACACAGTCCCTGAATACAAATTGTATATTCAATTTGAACTCTCAATACATTTGTTCAGGATTCAATTTACAAATGCCATTGGCAATGTGACACTAATTTTCTGCTGCAATGCCAAAGCGTGTCAACTCTTCCAATTCGTGTTCTTTGGATAGTTAAAAGGTCGGCACCGCACACGATCTGGTTGGGGGTGGTGTGGCCACCACCACAGCCGGCAAAATTTCACTCCCATTTGGAGATGTTGCCATACCACCACCACCACACGGAGTACTAATTTAAGGCAGAATAAACAGATTTAAAGGCTTTGGACCAGATATGATGCTACGTGGAAATGATGTTACCCATGGCCCCTGAATAACACCTAGGTTGCAGAGTTTGAAGCACAGTGCAACAATAAATGCACAACCACTCCAACATACATACATACATAACTCCTCTTTATCCACAGCCCTATTACCCGCCACTCCAGTTATCCTCGGAAGCTGTTAAAATCCGCTTAAAACTCCTTTTGCCCGTAACCCAATTTCTTCCTTTTATCCGTGATATTTAACCCCGCAGATAGGAGTGAAATTGGAAGTAACAGAACCGGCGATATTAGTCCCTCAGATCAAATGGGATAAGAAAGAGTTCTATATAAAGACACAATAGACAAATATCCCATGTACAGGTTATCCTTCTATATTCTTGGTTCTTTCGGTAAAGTCACGTAGAAGAGAAACAATAAAATAATAAAAATATAAAACAATAAAATTCTCACGACGTCGAAAGAACCAAGAATATGAATCCCTGCAGTCAAGAAAGCTTTAAATAAAAATTTAGGTTATCCTTCTATTTACGAACGTTCGGTTTCACAAAAATTTCGTGTTAACGCGATTGACCAATCATGGACACTTTTCCATAGACGAAATTTAATTTCTGCGTGAAAGAAATTTCACTACAGCCACACGAGCCACGAGGTCAAATAAAGTTCCACCCCGGGAGGGTGCGTCACCCATCCGCGACAGAGTCATGGTGTCCCTGCGGTGCAACAGCAACGCCTCCATAGTGGCGTAGTAAAGACATTATAAGCTCAGGGGTACGGCAATCGGTCAGGTGCGGCCCCAATATCCGATTCGTCTCGCACGGTCCCACCTAGGCTATTGTATATCACGGCTCCTCTCGCCAAATCACATCATTACGCTCACGATCTCCAAGATTTAGCGTTGTGGGGGCACTCCGTTTTAAATAGGTTGGTGTTCTTTTACACTGTTGATGAAAATATATCTCATGGTGGTTGTCAAGGGGAGACCCAACTCGTAGCTTTGGCCACCTGGGGGCAAGGGGTCAAGGCAACCCCTGCCAATGGCGGAGCCAGGATTTTCAGGTAGGGGGGGAAACCCCTCCAGCAATGAAAAAGGATCGGAGTTGTTAGTAAGTAAGGACTTGTCCCTTGCTTTTTATTCCACGCGTGTGCGGCGATGGCTCAGCCATCGATGGAGGGTCAAATTCGAACCACGTGTGATCGGCATCGCGCTCGCTTAAGGTGAATGCTTTTAGGGAAGTCGTGGACTGTATACGCAACTGCGCACAATTCTGAGTCACTTATAACTGCTTTGCCGTTACTTATTGCCAATTATGGACCCAGACTATTGTCCTATCATCTCATAAGAGTCCTTAGCACGTAATAATATTTTACACAGTGGCAGTGGGGGTCGAAAAATGCCGATTTATTACTAATAAACCCCAATGATCCGATCGAAATTAGGGATTTCGATCAGATCATTGGGGGGGCACGTGCCACCCCACTCCCCCCCACTGGCTCCGCCAGTGACCCCTGCCCTCACGCTAGTTACGCTTACTGCCTCCAGATCACCTTTCCATTCAATATTATTTCTTTTCAATAGATTATTATTCAATAGTTTTTAATATTTACGTTATTATTATTATTTTGGATTGTGAAAAGTGACATAGGTGAATATTTTTAGATTAGGAGTAGAGTTGGAACGATTGTCCGAAATTCATCCCAATTTTTTTTTTATTCATAAGAAAAGCCATTTCAATTTACGACATTTCGTTTTACACGTGTTTTTTGAAAAACGCATCATTTTTGTAAATGGAGGGATACCTGTACTGTTAATGACTTTCACAGCCTTTTGGGGCGAGTTCTGTGAGTGAACAGATGGTGTGATCAGAAAACACTCCAAGACACTTTTGTATCCCCAGTGCGGATATTTACACATCATAACTGGGACTTATTTAAGGCTCATCTCGGGCAATTCACCTCGGGGAGGCTCAGGACCATTTCAAATATTCATACAAAGACAAAGATCCCCCCCTGCCCCCGATAGCCTGAACAGACTTTTGGAGTGAGTGCTGTGAGCGAGGACCTATGAAGACCACCATGGCACACGAGGGGGGGGGGGGGTGCGTGGGCAGCACCATGTCCCGCCGCCTTTGTCTCCCTAAGTGGCGATGGTTTACGCACCGCAACAGGTACTCGTATGAGGTTGAGTCAACCTAGAGGCAGCCCCTGACCGGTTCCGATTATAATCGATGATCGCCACTAGAGTTGGTCGTGAGCGGGTCGTCGGGTTTGTAGAACAGTGCGCTAACAATCGCAGACATTTACACAATATAGCCACGGTGCACCCCATGCACTGGTACCGCCCACCCCGCAGGGCACTACATCCACTAAACAACCCCCACTGAGCGGTGTGCTGCTCATTGCACAAGGTGGGCAACTCCATACATGTCACGTGTATGCGCAGTGCAACCACAAACGCCAAACCTCAGCTATAATCCCAACACTAACTCCACAAGACTAGCCCTACCCTAAACACATACCCTGCGCAAACACCAACTCCCCTCTGAACCATAATCTTATCTTGAGCCGGGCTATCAGATGATTTAAGTAATCACTTGCTTTACCATTGTTTGGGCTAAATTGCTCGACAAATCAGATAGTGCGAAAACAGATAAGAAAAAAGTTTCACCCGATCTCCCAAGTTTTGCCGTTGGACGGGAGGTGACGGGCGGGGCTAGGCGAGGTCATTGACAATTGCCGTGCCTAACTGGGCATGGTTTGTAGGGGGCTCGAGCAATCGACCACACAACAACGTAATTAGATTTGTAATCTCCAGTTGATCAATCGACTTATGCGACTAATTGTCACAGCAGTAACCCAAACAACACCAACGTGACCCAAACCCGAGCTACAATAACTATTCTAACCTCGGCTGTTACATTCTTACACGAGTATGGGTCCTAACCCTACCTCCATTCGCCAACCTTAACTCCCCAAACACAAATTCTGGCCCCAATATCAACACTGAGCATAACCCATTAATAAGTCCTCACTCACAACTCTAACCCTTTCACTAACCATAACACCAGTCATAGTTCCGATCTTCGCCCGAACACAAATGATAGCCCTATCCACATCTACCAACCAAACCTTATTACCTTAACTCTAACTAAAACTCTATCCCCAACATCGTTGAAAGTACTAGTACTAGTCCTAACTAGCATTAAATCCTAGTTCCATTGTAGTGGGTTCCAGGGAGACCGGAGACGGAGCGTTTGAGGCACACGTTTATTCAATACTAGCTGTACTACCCGGCTTCGCCCGGGACTTGGATCCACCACGCGCGGCCGCTTTTGTCTCCCCAGTGGGGGAGACACACCACAGCAGTTACTCGTTTGAGGCCGAGTCGACCTAGGGGAGGCACAGGAGCGGTTGAAATAATCGTCACCGGTGGTGGCTGTGAGTGGGAATCGAACTCGGATCACTGGGTTCGTAGTGCAGCGCGCTAACCACTACACAACAATGCGTTACGCTTCCACATGCGCGGGTCGCATGACAGATTTGACGTCACAGCTCACTTGCCGTGCAAAAAATATATGCATTATTGAGCTCCCCCCCCCAAAAAAAAAACAAATGTGTATTTTTATAATTTTTGCATGGTGTACAGTCTGGAAAGTACCCACATAGCAAATTTCAAGTTTGTTGCATGTCGGGAAGTATGCTAAAGATTTTGAACAGACAGACATTCACAACTTTGCCTTTCATATATATGGAGATAACTGCGGAATACACGGGTCCCAAAAACAGAGAGGTAGCAGCCTCTCTACCCGATACCCAAGGAGGTATAGCCTCCGGGCTAGCGTGTCCTCATCACTCGGACTACACTCACATTCCTCCGGCTAAGGGGACCTAAGGGGGAGGCCATCTGACCCGACCCAGCCAAGGTCCTCGGGTCCCGACCACTGGCCCACTCGGTCCCGGTCCTTAGCAAGACGTCGCGTCCCCGGGGGTTTCCAGGGTCGACCACTGGCCCACTACAGCCCCGGCCCTTAGAAGGACGGCGGGTCTGGGGGTTACCAGGGTCCTAGCCTAGCTGGTCTTCTTTCTTCAGCTTGACGAAGACTGCCAGACTCGTCCAGAGGTTCGGCTTTTATACCCGTGGCCGGGTCTCTCCGCCCCTGGCCACGCCCCCCTTCTGGAACTCTCTAGGGGGCTCTGGAATACCATCCCCAACCCTGAGAGCCTAGTGTCCCAATGGCCCAGCTCATCCTGCCTATCCCGGGTTACCACCCCCTATGGACACGTGTGCTACTACAGGTAAGTGTGCACAACAATGCTATATGCAATGCCCGACACCGACGCTACACCATCACTAGCGTGGCAGCGTGCTCATGATAGGGCCACCTGACGGCATCTCATGGAGACTGCTATTCTCCAGCCAGAGGGCAAGTGACCGATATGACTAGTCCTAATGCTGGCTGAACACTAACCACTTGGAATCAGAATCTTTATTTATCCTAGAGAAATTGGATGAGCTACAAAGCTCTGTCACAAATGTCCAAATGTTTTTACACTCAACCCTTACTGGAGCTCTAAAGTTAACCACAACCCTGTCTTCAAAATCCTACACTGTACTAGTCTCAAGTCCTATACCCAATGTCGCCATTAACCATAACTCTTGCACTAACACGAGCCCTTACACGAGCTAAAAAAACTAACCCATGATGCTAGCCCTAATATACACCATAATAATAACTGTAACCTAACTAATTATACCCTGGACCATGGCAGTGTTAAGTCCAGATAACATCTAATCACCTCCTCCATGCAGGAGCCCCATCGCTGTTGGGATAGTAACCCACCACGTACCGTTCAACCAATCTCATTTCCTCTCCACTGCACCAGTAACAACTTAACACTTGACATTTGACCGTTTAATCTGAGCCACCAGAGTTAACCGGCCCACCCCCACGTAACCACAGTGCAGACTGTGCCAAAAAACACGCTTCTGTACAGGTAGAGTTTTGGTTTGTCAGGCGTACGTCTTATCTTTGACGTCATTGCAAAAGACACTCGGCATAATAGTTCACGCGTAACCTGTCTCTAGGTCCATTCAGAACCAAGTTTCCCCGTCTCTTGGTCCGCTCAGTATGTGCCAGGTTTCCATGTCTCTCAGTCCAAGCTCCAGGTTTCCTTTTGTCAATCGACTTCCATGTCAGTTAATGGTGTTATTGGCCACACTTTGCCACACTAAATAAATGAGCAGAAACTATATCTCTCCATATAGCAAATCAAAGTACTTACACTTCCCGTAAAACACAATTCCTCCTGGCAAGCATAGCTTCAGAGCAGCATTGGTTCAACACAAGCAAACTCTGGACCGGTTATGACAGTGTCTCATCAGCAGCCAGGCTTGCTTAAACAAATGCTGGTGAACGGCCAGATATTACTGTCGACAAGGCCCGCCTCTTCATGATATGGAACTAAGACGTATATAGAAGCTAATTTAGAGAAGAGAACTGCAAGCGAGAGAATACACGCGTCTTGAAGTGGGGTTTAAGCACTGCCGTTGTCTCCGAATTGTGAACATTGGGAAAGGCATTCCACAAACAGGAGGAGCAGAACAGAAGGCACGGCCACCAATTGTGCATAGGAGCCACATCCGGTAAAATGCGCAGGGCTCATGCCATAAAAAAACTAAGCCTTTGGGATGGCGACTCATATGGGGTTAATAAATCAGGGAGATCAGAATCAGAACATTTATTTTTACTGGAAGAATCCGATGAGCTATAAAGCTCTTTTCCATAGATGTCCAGTAAGGACAGGTTAAAATGTCCAATAGGGGCACGTCAGATAACTTGGTCGTCCACATTTGAGAGCGTTATATGTCAGGAGGATAATTTTTAACTCCACTCTGAACTTTACAGGAAGCCAATGAAGAGGGGCAAATACCAGACTATTATGTTCACAAGCTGGAACTCTTGAAAATATTCTGGCGGCCAAGTTGTGAACATATTGCAGTTTATCCAGGACTTGGGCAGAGGCACCAAACAGAACGGCATTGCAATAATTGTTGTTGTAACATAATGAGCCTCCCCTACTGGACAGCTGTGAAAGAGAGCTTTATAGCTCATAAGATTCCACCAGTATAAATTAATATTCTTATTCTGAATATTTAATCCTTGAAAACAGAGGCATGGATCAGTCTTTCCATATCAGAAGCAGATAAATAAGGTCTCAGACGTGAGATGTTCCGAAGTTGAAAAAAGATGCTTACGTAATGTGTGCAACCCCATTAATGACACCTGAATGGATCCTTCTTTGGGATTTTTATTGTATGGCTTAAAAAGCTTGCTACCTCATTCCTTAAATATGTTCACGTCGTTACTATTAACTCAGCTGTTAACACAGCCTACCCTGTCATAATGTGAAAAAGTAAATCACTTCTGCAGTTGGCACGATATTCCAACAACATACACTGGTAGCAATGGCGTCTGGATGTATTCTGAGAAAAAAAACACACATTGGTGATCATTACACAACAGTTTCCATAGGTTCTGCAAAAAATATATAAACTGTCCAATCATGAATAATCCTCAGCAAATCCTTCAAAAAAATGTCATTGAAAATGAATCACTGCTGACATTGGTAACACAAATTGAGCATGTCTTGGTGTCTGCATGGTCATCTTAATTAATGTAACGGACAGAAATACACGTGATTGTATCAGGCAAGGGAACTCGCTGAAAAAAAATGTGTGAAGACCACCAAGATTCCATATAGCTTAGAAATCTTTAAAGATTTACAAATATATGTAAATGTCCAATCAAATTACTTGAGAAAGGAAACCGACAGTCAAAATAGCACCCATGAAAGTATTGGCTGGTGATCCCATTCATTCAAAAGAAACGCACTTTTCTTTCAGTCAGTCTTACGGTTAACGGCAATGATGCAGTGGGTGAGAAGAACAGCTCACGGGCGTTCAGTTGATAGTATCTTGAAGTGGAGAATTCCGCCATTGCCTGGAGAGGTCTTGCCTCATCATCCTTTCCTCTGTCCAAACATTAACTCAAGGTGTACGATATTTAACACGGTGCTGAGATGTTAACTACCTCGCCTGATATACAGGAGTTGTGAGTTCGATCCCGACTCCGACGCCTATATATTTAAGAGTGTGCATGTTCTCCCCGTGGTGGTGTGAATTTATATGTCTGGGTCCTCCAGTTTTCCCTCCACATTTAGAAATATGCGTTTAGAGTATTTGGCTGCTGCCATAAATTCCCACATTATAAGCCACTTCATTGAGCTATCATTCGTAGCCTGATTGCTTCTGAAAATAGCTACATATATCAATAGGTCTTACCTGGTAAATAAAAAGGCTTTTTTTACATTTCCTTTTAGTTAAAATCTTGTCAGTCTTCAGGAAGTGAAGACATTTTCTTCGAGTAACAATTCAAGCCGGAACAGACCACGAGGGTTGTCGTGTGACCAGAATCACGGCTAACCCCCTTTCGTCTCCCCAGTGCTGATGTTACACTACACCAGGTACTCATTTAAAGCTGAGTCGACCGAGGCGAGGAACCAGGACCGGTTCTGACAGCACTTGCCACCGATGTTGGCCATAGCAGGGAATTCGATCTAAGGTCAGCGTATTTTCAGAACCACCGCCACTGCCCGTGTACTTGCATACACATGCACTCGTATGCAGACAAACATGCAGTCATGTATATATTAACAGATATAGATATACACGCAGACATATATACTTCGTATACACATGCCTATACTGTACTCGTATAACTATATCCACGACACATACAAATAAAACGTCCAAGTGATATCTGTTTCCAGCGGTGGAAATTCTACATTGCTACGGTGGAGTGTGACTCTATATATGAAAACCACCTCCCCACAAATTGGTACACACTTTATACTGACATACAGTAATGGGCCGAGTCAACTAGGAAATAAAATTGCAACCATTTAGACTGCAATCAACTCGCTCTATGGTGAGTTACCAGACCGATTATGCAAGTACGTTTGTGCTACCGAGTCCATGATTCGTTTTCGGAAGAGTCATACAACCACGTTTTATTGTCCGAGGGGCGATGATTGCTATGCAAATACAAATTTGCGTCAATTGTGGGGGTTAATTGTATTACATTTCGCCAATTTTGACACGGATGCCGGCACAGTGGCCTACACGTGGAGATTCCCCTTGCGATAGGTCACACGTCACCAAAGACAAAGATCTCCCGTGTAGCCTGTAACGGACTGTTGGGGCAAGTGCTGTTAGCGAGTAGCAGAACCTGGCACTGTGGCACACGAGGGGGTGGGTGGCCAGCACCACGCCCGGCCGCCTTTGTCTCCCCAGTGGCGATGTTTACTACACACCGCACCAGGTACTCACTTGAGGCCGATTCGTAAAACACCAGATACATAGCGTCTCACACAGAACGTAATAAAGCACATGTACACAAGCATGTGTATTTAACTTACATATCCTGTACTCAGACAAGCAACACAGAAAAACTAACACGTACAATACAAAGACACTCCGACACATAACACACACATAACACACACATACATACTAACACACACAGTACTAGCATAGACAAACATATACATATACGGAACTCGCATACACTTTTGGTCTAAACATGAACAAAAGCACAAATACAGACGCGGCACACATTAGGAGCTGGTTACATAATAAAAGATATACAATTTTACGATGGACATGCCCATTAACCTTACGCTACCATCGCATAAATCCACTATCACAGACTGCGTCTCACACACACCTTACTCACATCACACACACCCCCATCACATCCCATGTAACTCACACATACCATTACACAATCAAACACAATCTCTCAGCAGAAACATGCCAGAACATACACACAAAGACAAAGCTCCTCCGTATAGCCTTAACAAACTGTTTGGGGCAAGTGCTGTTAGCGAGCAGCACCTATGAAGACCGTCACGGCACACGAGGGGGGTGGTGGTGGGTTCCCAGCACCACGCCCGGCCGTCTTTGTCTCCCCAGTGGCGATGTTTACTACTTGAGGCCGAGTCGACATAGGGGGGGGGGGGGGCCCGATTGTGATCGTCACCGGTGGTGTTGGTGGCCGTGAGCGGGACTCGAACTCGGCTCACCGGGTTCGTAGCGCAGCAGCGTAGCGCCAACCGCTCCACCACCGCTCCCCACACATCAGCATCACACGCACAGCAGCATCACACGCACAGCATCACACGCATCAGCATCACACGTACAGCATCACACGTACAGCATCACACGCATCAGCATCACACGCACAGCAGCATCACACGCATCAGCATCACACGCATCAGCATCACACGCACAGCAGCATCACACGCACAGCAACATCACACGCACAGCAGCATCACACGCATCAGCATCACACGCATCAGCATCACACGCACAGCAGCATCACACGCACAGCAGCATCACACGCACAGCAGCATCACACGCATCAGCATCACACGCATCAGCATCACACGCACAGCAGCATCACACGCATCAGCAGCATCACACGCACAGCAGCATCACACACATCAGCATCACACGCACAGCATCACACGCATCAGCATCACACGCATCAGCATCACACGCACAGCAGCATCACACGCATCAGCATCACACGCATCAGCATCACACGCACAGCAGCATCACACGCATCAGCATCACACGCACAGCATCACACGCCATGAACGCACTAACTACTGGACAAAGGAAACACATAATAAAACTCCACGTATAAGCCTCAACAGACTGTTGTGGCAAGCGCTGTTGTTGGCGAGCAGCAGCAGCACCTATGAAGAAGGTCGGCACGGCACATGAGGCGGTGGGGGAGGGCATCACCGCGCTCGGCCGCCTTTGTCTCCCCTATCGCGGCGACGTTGACTACACACCGGCACCAAGGTAGAGTCGACCCTAGGTTGGAGGGTCCACGACCGGGTTCGGGATAATGGTCACTGTGGTGTCGGCCGTGAGCTGGGATCGAACGGAACCCGACACTGATGGAACTCGGGTGGCCGGGTTCGTCAGCCCGAGCGCGATAACAGCCTGAATTGTTGTTGTTGTGGGGGGCACGGTCAGAGTTGGTGGTGGTGGTGGGGCAAAGCGCGGGTAACCGCAACGCCAGTGACTCGCACAACAAAACCCTCGCACGAACCTCCCCACCCCGGCCCCAGCGAGCACTAACAACACAGACACGGCTCAACTCGAGCCGCGGGAGTTGGTAGCGCAGTGCACTTCGCAGTGTGGAAAGGAAAGGCTGGGGGGGGGGGGCACGTTGTTTCTAGCGCGGGATCCAGGGCGGTGTGGCGCCTCTGCGTCACCCGCCAAGTACGGGGGAACGGGGGGGGGGGGGGCGCGGTGCGCTCCCTCTCACCTGTACAGGGCGGCAGCCTTCCTCCTCCTCCTCGTGCTCCTCCTCGT
This sequence comes from Petromyzon marinus, assembly GCF_048934315.1. NCBI lineage: Eukaryota > Metazoa > Chordata > Hyperoartia > Petromyzontiformes > Petromyzontidae > Petromyzon > Petromyzon marinus. The sequence goes on along the minus strand of NC_133667.1, from coordinate 25,973,349 downwards.
GCTCCGACGATGGCCTCCGTGTGTCGCTATGTGGAGGCGAACACAAACTCCGCGGTCATTTCTCGGCGAGTTGTAGGGTTTGGTTATTCTTGTTCTGTGCTTGTGTTATCTTCTGTCTTGAGAGAGAGAGGGAGACAGAGCGAGCGAGCGCGTGCGAAGCCGTCGGCATCCGCTCGCTTTGAGTCGCGCCTCGCTTGACGCGCCACTCCCCCCGGCGCCTCTCGGTTATCCGTTCCCTCGGCCCCCCCCCCCCCAACTGAGCCCCCCCCCCTCCATACCCCCTCCCCTCGCTCCTGTCGAAGAACACCACCCCCTCCACACCTTTGCCCTGCCCCCCTACCTTTGCCCCGCCCCCAACATATTTGCCCCGCCCCCAACATATTTGCCACGCCCCCACACCGTCGCCACGCCCCATATATTACCTGCCCCCACACCTTTCCCCTGATCTTTACACCTTTGCCCCGCCTCAACATCTTTGCCCCCCCCCCCACTTGCCCCGCCCCCAACATATTTACTCCGCCTCCAACATATTTTCCCCTGCCCCCCAATACCTTTGCCCCAGCCCCCGCACATTTGTCCCGCCCCAACACACATTGGCCGCGTCCCCACACATTTGCTCCACCCCCCCCCACACCTTTGGCCCATCCCCCGCACCTTTGCCCCGCCCCCAACATATTTGACCCTCCCACTTCCCCCGCCCCCGCAACTTTGTGGACCTTTGCCCCCCCCATACATTTGCCCCGCCCCCCACATTTGACCCCGCCCCCAACATATTTGCCCCACCCCCACACACATTTGGCCCTCCCACACACATTTGCTCCGCCCCCAACACCTTTGCCCAGCCCCCCCGCATCTTTGCCCCGCCCTCGCACCTTTGTCCCGCCCCCAATATCTCTGCCCCATCCCTGCACCTTTGTAACGCCCCCCACACCTTTTCCACGCCCACCACCTTTGCCCCCCCCCCGCACACCTTTGTCCCGCCCCTATCTTGCCCCCCCCCCATTGCACCACCCCACGCCTTTTTCGACCCCCCTCCATTGCCCCACCGCCCCACCCCCCTTTGCCGCCACCCATTGCCCCCCCCCCCCCCGCCTTTGCCCCGCCCCCACACCTTTGCCCCGCCCCCAACATCTTTGCCCCGCCCCACACACATTGAGTGCATGCATTGCAGTGTTTTTTTTTAGTGTTTTAATTGAAAAGATCTTGGCACCACAGACAGGAGTTTCACTTGAGAGCTATGTAACAATGAGAACCCTGGAGGAAGGCCTTGAGGTTGGCTCAAAATGCGCCAGAGACACCCTCCTACTCCAGGTGCTCATGATAGTAATCAAACTGCTCCGCAACCAGAGTCGAACACAAGGCCACACATACATTTCTTTGTTCTCCGAAAAAGGAGGATACATTGTGATGGCCAAGCTGTGGAGGTCCAATTAAATTGGCAAGGTCTAGAGTGCCTGATAAAAGAGGGAAGCGAGAGACAACTTATTTTTCTCATGGGAATGATCAGATAACAAATGAAATAAATATTTGGTATACATTACTCAATTCAGTTAAATTCAGAACTGCTTTTTGTTTAGTTTGTTGTCCTTCCCCCGCACCTCCGATTAGCACGGTTGGCTACGTACGGTGCGATAAAAAGTTAAACATACATACACATGAGTATATCCACGCATGCCACCACTAAACTGTGGGCAGATTAGCACTGGCGAGCGCACTGCGTGGTTCACGTCGACCGAGTGGAATAGCTCGTGGCCGTTGGAAAACCGCCTCATCATCTGCGACAAAGAGCTTCACAGCTCATCGTTTTTCTCCAGGATAAATAAATAATTATGATATGCGTGAATCAGGTCACTCTTGCAAATGAGACTATATCCCGGTTCTCTTGAGTTCTCATCCGGAAAACAAAATCAACGTTGACCTTGGCTTTGTCAAACGCATCGATGGCAAATTGATGAGGGGCTCACATTTTTAATGTTGTGGATTTGCTCTCTAACGCACCGGTGTGCTGTACTTGTAACGAATTTGCACATTCTGTTTACGTGACAAACCTTACTAAATTTCGATTTAAAGCTTTCGTGACTGCAAGGATTCATCTTCTTTGGTTCTTTCGGTAAAGTCACGTAGAATGAGAATAAATTAATAAAATAACACAATAAAATTCTCACGACGTTTCGGTCACAATACAAGTGGCCTTCATCAGGTGAAGGGACGAGACTGTCTGGAGGACAGCGCTGTGCTTGGCTGTGTTCGCTCCAGCGAACATAGCCAAGCTGTGTCGAGTGGTGGCGGGTGGTGGCGGGTTTAACGACACATTTGAAACTGAACTAATCTAACCCCAAAAACACCTCGATTATGGATTATGAGAGACTCCCATCGCGAGCCACGTGAGGCCCTCCCTACGACGGCCAGCCCCATTGCCATACCTGAGCCCCCCCCCCCCCCCCCCCTCGGGCACCCACGAGTTGCGATTTTGGCTGTGTCGGGTGGTGGCGGATTTAACGACACATTTATACATTTACACGATATAAACCCAAAAAAACACCTCGATTATGGATTATGAGAGACTCCCATCCTAGAGCCACGTGGGGTCCTCAGTGCCAGAAGCCCCGCCCCATTGCCACACCTGAGCACCCCCACCCACCCCTCGGACACCCGCCAGTTGCGATTCGATTCCCGTGCCACTTCTCCAGAGTCAATCGATTCCCCATTCCTTTTGGTGTGGTTACGAATTGGAATGTTCACAAGCGATTCCCGAATGGAATCGCCTCGATGAGGATGGGGTTTCATGGGTGTGGTTGAGCGGCGACGTTGTGACGATTTTGCTTTCGTCGATTTACGAACTCCTGTCGCGATTCCGATTATTTTCAGTTTAATTTATTAGGTACTAGCTTTACTACCCGGCTTCGCCCGGGACTTAGATTCAACCACGCCCGAACGCCTTTGTCCCCCCAGTGGCGATGTTCACACACCACAGCAGTTACTCGTTTGAGGCTGAGTCGGCCTAGGGGAGGCCCAGGACCGGTTAAAATAATCGTCACCGGTGGTGGCCGTGAGCGTGCTAACCACTACACTACAATGCGTTACGCTTCCACACACACAGACACACACAGACACACACACAGACACACACAGACACATACACAGCGTGCTAACCACTACACTACAATGCGTTACACTTCCACACACAGACAGACACACATACAGACACACACACAGACACACATACATACAGACACACATACAGACACACACACAGACACACACAGACACACACACAGACACACATACAGACACACACACAGACACACACAGACAGACACACACAGACACACACAGACACATACACAGCGCGCTAACCACTACATTACAATGCGTTACGCTTCCACATGCGAGGGTCACGTGACAGATTTGACGTCACAGCTCACTTGCTGTGCAAAAAGTAAATGCATTATTGAGCTCCCCCCCCCCCCAAAAAAAAAATATAAGTGTATTTTTATAATTTTTGCATGGTGTACAGTCTGGAAAGTACCCACATGGCAAATGTCAAATTTGTTGCATGTCGGGAAGTACGCTAAACATTTTGAACAGACACACATAATCACAACTTTGCCTTTTATATATATGGAGAGGTATAACCCTGTGAGCCATGCGGCTCTTGACTCAGTGCAACCGCAACAAAACAAAAACATGAACAAGAAACATCTTGAAGTGACTACACGCAACAGAACAATCCAGGAAAAAACAGAGTCTTCCAGAAAAACACCGTACTTCGACGCTGTGTGCAAAAATCCCAGTGGGATTCAAGTCTAACAATAACAACCATAAGACAATTTCGATTAAAGTTATCAGGCTAACTCTGTATTACAACAAGCAAACATGGCTAAACCAAAAGTTTTCAAAATCACCAAAATAAAGCTATAAAAACAATGTAACAGTAATCATAGGAATTGATTCAAATTTAACAATAAACGATATACATAACATGTACGACCAAACTTAGCAGCCATAGCTGGCTGCATGAGTCACTCCATAACAGCAGGAGTATCAACATTTTTCAATAGACCTTTAAAGATCAGCACACTATAATCAAAACTCAAGACCATACTTTTTCAGCGGTCATCCGGAACGATACATTTTATTTCAGGCCATTCTGAATAGCAGTGGCAGCTAGGGGTGTACAACTCCTCTAGAGAAGTTTTGAGTGAAGATCTCATAGGTAGTGATCCAAGTTGCAGTTTATTGGCAATAGCATTCCAGACCCTGGGGGCATCAATAGCAAAGGCCCTTCCTCCGGTTTTTGTACGGCAATAGGGAATGTGAAGCTGGTAAATGAGCGAAGACCTTAGGTCACATTTGTTCTTCGAAATAGTGAGGAGATCCAGCAGGTAGTCTGCTGATTTTTATGTAAGTACATCGTGAATAAATAAGATCTGGTGGACAAGCCGTCGATCATTAAGAGATGTTAAGTTTGACCCAATGTAGAGATCACAGTGGTGAGTCCTTCAATGGGCAGTTCAATGCAAATCTTAAGGCCGAGTGATAAATTGAGTCAAGCTTCTTCAGTAAAGTACTGGGGGCTGATTTATACACGATGTCACAGTAGTCAAGTAGAGGCAGTATGGTAGCTTTTATCAATTCCAAGCGGAACATTGGGGGGAAGCAGTGCTTGTGTCGATACAGAAAACCAATTTTTACTTTTGTATTTTTACTAATATAATCAATGTGATCTTGAAAATTCAGTTTTGAATCAAAGAACCGATCAAAAGATGCCGATGGTGCAGAGTAATGGTGGTGGGGGCGGGGCTGGGTGTGGAATTCACGTTCAGATTCTCCAAAGTAACTCTGAGATCTTCTCATCAATTTACCCAGTCAATAATTACGATTCTCAATTTGTATCGCGATTACCTTCACGTCGATTCCGACTCTAGGTGAGGTCGCCACGGCAACCGTGTCCAGGCAGCGGCGCCCCACGCGCCAGGCGAGGCGACTCGGCAAGAGGCAAAAAAAGTTTAAATTGTTCCTCAGGTTCCGGTTTATTTGTTGTAAAGTGTGAACGAAACGACGACACCGAGTTATTGTTTAGGTTGTTGTTGTTGAGCGCGCGTCGACTGCCGTGCAGTGTTCAGGTACTGCATTTGCACAGTCGGAATCGTCCACTGGTGGAGCGGTGGCGCAGCGGTTAGCGCACTGCTACGCGCTGTCAACCCGGAGAACAGCCCAGTTCGGCCAACATCAGTGGCGAGTGGTATCCTGCCCTCCGTCGCCCCTTCACCAATCCGCACTGACCAGCGTGGTGAAGTATGGTCCAGCAAACTCCCCCACCCTCCTGCCCCCATGACTCCCACTGCGTAGGGAAGCCTTCACGAGTAAAGGGCTCTGCATACATTTCTATTGGTAAATCAATATCGATACTCTTTTGTTCAGCGATCATCCTTGGGATGGACTCCCCCCCTGTCATGGCAATGAGGGATTTCCACAAGGTTCTGCTTCAGAGCTGTAATTAAGAGATGAGTACCGGTACTCCGCACACGTGGTGGGAAACTAATTCACTTTAAACGTCGAATAACTGTTCCTGCATGATTGTTATACTATAGATGGGGTCAGCGTTTTGTGTGTAGAGTGCATGAGTTTCCTCGGGCGATCACGTGTGCGCATTCATTCATTTGAATGAACGAATCCACACCGACTCATTCATCCATTCACTCAATCACCCACGCACTTCCCTACGAACTATATATACTAGCTCAGTCACTGTCCCACCCATCTACTCATTAATTTATGCACTCACCCACCCACTCCTACATTCATTCACTCACCTACCAATGCACAAACCCCACCCACAAACTCATCATTTACCCACATAATCATTCACCCACTCGTTCACTCTCACTCACATATTCATTTGTTCACCCACATCACATGGCTCATCCAGGTATTCACCCACTCATTCACTCCCTAACCCACTGATTAATTCATTCTCTCACACAGGCACTCACTCATCCAATCATTCGCTGACCCACTCATCCACCCAGTAATTAATGAATTCACTCATCCAGCCATGCATAAACCCATACACTCACTTCCTCACCAACTCTCAAAAATATAATGAGTGTCATAATATTTTGCCTCTGCTAGCGATGATGGGAGATCAAGTGACCGTCTCTTCAAACAGGCTTCCTCGGGCTCCAGGATGCCAGGCATACGCAAGGAGAAGCCGGACGGCGTGGTAAAAAAAGGGTCCGCCAGGAAAGAACCCAAACGTCCTCGCAGCAAAGACAGCTCCACATCCGCGCGTTCCACGGGCCGTGGCACGCAGCGATCTACAGCCTCCACCGGTGAGCGGGCCCACGGCAGTGTCACAGCTATCGGGTGTGCAGGTGGTGCGCAACTGCGCTGGGGGTTTATGGGCCACAGGAGCCTCAGACGCTGGTCTGCAAAGAGGGGGACATTTGGACAGGGGCTCTCATTCCATCGCTTGCATCAGGGGTTTCCTCTGGGTATTTTGGCTTTCCCCCAACATGCCACTCGTTAGTATTATTCGCCAAACATTCCAATACAGGACCCTCCTGAAATAAGAGTTTTAAGACTCAGTAAGGTTTTCCTGGATAGGCAGTGTTATTCGAGGCATTGTTATGATCATCAGCTGCACCAGCATTCTCAACCTGTTGCTGCTGATGAGTGTTGCAATTATGCTGCTGCTGTTGCTGCATTTGTTTGATCATTGATTGATCGGTGATGATGTCGATGATTGGTGGTGATGATGATTGGTAATGATGCAGATGTTTCGTGTTTCAGACCTCAAGGATCAGCATGGCCAGGAGGATATGATTGTGGAATCGGGTGGGTGACAGCAACCATCACGGGTGCTCCACCCATCAAATTACATTCTTCCTGGATGCACGGCCACCACTGACAAACCCATCGACACCACCACCATCTTGAAAATCATAACCTCCATTAAAATCACCACCACCTCTGTAATCATAACCCCGCCTTCTTCAACTCACACTCATCGGTTTGGTAAAGTTTGGTTAAACAACCCCCGATGGGAAGGCATTTTTGTCCAACAGTGTATTGACATAAGGGCTGTGTATATGTATGATCAGTGCCAGGTGGCACTGTGGTCTGAGTGCTCAAGCCTCAACCAGAGGGTCACAAGTTCAAATCCTGTTTGGGGGTTGATTCATCATACAACATCAGTAATAATCGTCGAAGTATCATCTTCATTCTTTCAAAAGTGATCACAGGGGTAGCACACAATTTGTTGTAGGCCAACAGTAACTGTTTCATAGAGGCTGTGGTAATGTGGAATTTCCACCCTGGCTCCGGAATGCCAATTTGTACAGGCTTTGTGTGTAATATGTGCAATGTGTATATATGAGGGAATGGAATGATACGTTGATGATACCCATTCTTAAGCTCACGATACAAGATTAAGATCACTTGCGTTGTGTAATGTGTTCACGTGACTCCTTAAGCCACTAGAGGCACTATCAGTACCAGCAGGTTAAATAAAATAATGAATTTCTGCATCCGTAGCAATTGAACGAATCACCCGTTGTGGTTGTGGTAGTGTAGGGGCTGTAAATAACCGTACAACTGATACATATGTGCGTGTATGTGTTTACTACGTGTATGTGTGTACCGTGCTATGTGTGTGGTATGTATAATTATTCCGGTGCTATGTGCGTGCAGCCCCTGCGGGAGTGTTGCCCCTGTTCCTGTCCACACAATCTCAGGAGCTGCTGGGGCTGCGTGCAGACGAGGACGTGACGGCGGCGGCGCCTGTGCGCCTCATTCCCAAAGAGACGCTGCTCGCAGACGTGCGGCAGCGTGGAGCCACATCAGACATCCACCCCTTCAGACAGACCCTGCTGGTACTGGCATGGACACGGGGGAGCCAGCCGGTCTACTCTTTAGCTTACTCATTTACTAGCTCACTCAATGATGGCTCGCTCACACAATCACCCACCCACCCTCTCATTCACTCAAGAACTCACCCACGAACTCACTCAAACTCTCACCCTTCGAAAAACCTAAACACTCACTTCAACCAATCACCCAATATTTTGCTCATAAAAATGTTGGGTGATCACTCCATTACTCAGTCATGTATTCACTTAATCACTCCCACATTCACAAATGCATGCACTCTCTAACTCATGCACGCACTTACTAATTCACCCACTGTTGTGCCCCAGGACTCTGAGTGTGAGGAGCTGCTGATCGGATACGACCCTGATTTTCGCTATGGACAGAAGTTTTACCTTGTCGTGACCAAGGAAGCCCAGGAGAACATCTTAAATGTAAGTACGTCAGACATGGTAGCATGGGGACATAAGGACATGGGAGCATGTGTACATGGAGACATGGGCTTATTGGGGTATGGGGACATGAAGACAACGGGGATACAGGGGCAATAAATGATCCACAGTAGTGCAATTTAAAATAACAAAAAAAATCACGACGTTTCGGCCACAACACAAGCGGCCTTCATCAGGTGAAGGGACGAGACTGTCTGGAGGACAGCGCTGGAGTGGAAGAAGCCACGCTTAGATCACGACCTTTAAGCTATGTGAGAAGAAAAAGACCACGCGCCTTGACAAAGGAATTAGCATATAATTTAGCATTGAAATGGCTAATTGAAATAGCTAAGTTAAAAGTATACACATCCGCAGAGGTACCCCTTGACAAAGGAATTAGCGCTGCTGGACAAAGGAATTAGCATATAATTTAGCATTGAAATGGCTCATTGAAATAGCTAAGTTAAAGTATACACATCTGCAGAGGTACCCCTTGACAAAGGAATTCGCATCGAATTTAGCATTGAAATAGCTGAGTGATTGGCTTGTAACTGGTCACAGAAATAGCTATGTTAAAGTTAGAGCATATACATTTTTTTTGTGTATGGATCCTAGCAGTAACGAAAGCTTTAAATCTAGAAGTGTAATTTAACATGGTGATGCTTGTGATGATGATGCTGTTGATGTTGATATTCGGCCTTCTACTACTGGTGATGATGTTGATAGTGTCGATCATGGTAATCTTCACAATGATAATAATAACCATGTTGACAATGTTTATTATGGTGAGTGACGTTAATGCTGCTGGTTATTAAGATGATGATGTTGGTGTTCCTGCTGCTGATCTTCAAGATAGTACTGATATAACATTCATTATCGTGCTGCTGCTGCTGCTATAGTTGGTGATGCAATCAGCGACGATGCTAATGATTGTTAATGTGATCACAGCCACCTCAGGCCCTCGATGAGCCCTCCTCCTCCCCGTCGGTCCCAGCGGGTAAGCTGGACTACCGCCCGCCATCGTCGCGTCCGTGGGTCTCCCTGGGCAGCGACGCTGACATCGACGAAGCCTCCAGTCTCCCAACCCGGCCCCAGGTGGAGCCTCCCTAGCCAGTGTGCCCTTGACTTCTACCCTCACAGCAGTGCACTCACCTCCCAGCCACTGGTTTCCCATTAACATCCACCCTCATGGCACTCACTACCCAGCCAGCAGCGTACCGTTCCTGCCCTCATGGCCTGTGTGCTCGCTGCTGACCTAGCAGTATGCATGGGCTGCAAGTCTCAAGTTTGAATGCTCATAATGGTCAGCTGTAATATGGAACAGCAACAACAGTGTAGCTTTTTAGTATTTCCCCCCAGCCTTATTTCACTTGTGTTGTCGGCTATGTTTTGGGCAGCACAGGGGAGTGCTGAAAAAATCCATTGATATACTGCGACATCTATGCTGCCCGCCTTGACCAATTCGCAAAGACCAGCATGTTTCTCTGTGTCCTCATGTTTCAGTGTTTCACGTGTCCCTGTGTCTGTGTGTCCCCGTCTCCCAGCTGCGGTTCAGTCTGAGCCGTCCGAGGCGTGAGTTCGGGTCACCCCTCAAACTCTCGGATGCGGAGCCCGGGCGGATGCGTGGGGTCGACTGTGCCTCATGTCAAGACCCCACATTCTCCCTGCGCCGGATGGAGGTGGATGCAGACACACAGGCCGTGCCGCTCACTCGTGAGCAGGGCAGCCAGACTACTTGGTGAGAGATACCTCGCCCAAACACTCACCCATCCACTTACTTACTCAACCATACACAAACCCACCCTCTCATCCAACTACTCACTCAATCATACACTCAGCCAAAGCACGCACACACTCACGTATTCATCCATCTGCCATTCACTCATCCACCTGCCATCTCTCCCGTTTCTCACAGGCGGTACCCACGCAACGCCTGCACGCAAAGCGAGCCACGCACAATGTCTGAGGAGCAGCAATCCACCCTCCTCTCCTCCAGCAGCGTGCAGACCTTCCTATCCGCTGCACTGCCTCGGTACTATATTCAGGGAGAAAGGAGAGGGGAGGCAGAGAAGTGAGACAGGGGCAGAAGGGAGATACAGGGAGAAGGGAGACATAGGTAGAAGGAAGACATTCCATAGACAGTGCTATGATCCTGGCAACCTGCATTTATACCTAGCCATGGACAACATTAGTACCGAGTGGATTCTTAACCTATCCTGGGCCTCCTTTAGGTCGAATCGACCTTAACTGAGTACTTGAAAGAGTGTGCATTGGCACTGGCAAGACAGTGATGATACTGAAGCTGTTGCCAAGGATGATGATGCTGCTGGTTATGATGCTGCTGCTGCTGCTGATAATAATGCTGCTAGTACTGCTGCTGTTGATAATGATGCTGCTGATATTTATGATTATGAAAGCAGTGATGAAGCTGCTGTTGGTACCACTGATGATGATGCTGCTGCTATTGATAATGATGGTGGTGGTATTGCTGCTGATACGAGTGTTGCTGTTGTGGCTACTAATGGTGTTGATGATGATCACGATGAGGCCATTGTTGTCACTGATGATGCTTCAGTTCTCGATGATGATAATGCTGCTAATGCTAATGATGACAATGGTGACGGCGACAACGGTGATGGTGATGATGTGTGTAGAATGGAGATGGTCCTGCAGCAGGGCGTCATCGCGAACGTATTTGTGGACGAGTGGGCGGCGCTGGTGGATGAGGAAGGCTCAGGGTTCGGGGGTCATGCCCTCACTCAGTTCCGCGAGCACCAGAGTTTCAGTGACCTAAGGCGCGGCAAGGGGCGTGCGGTGTCCTGCGTGGACTGGCACCCCAGCCTGCCCGGTAAGACCACTGGAAAACACAGGGCACTCATGTAGGACTAAGTGCACCTAGGAGAGGCCCAGGATCGTTTGACACGTCACTCGCCAATGATGCAAGTCAGTGGTCAGGTTCATAGCAGGGTGTGCTAACCACTGCCACTCGCTTTGCCAGACTTACACACACTATACTCCCACGCACACAAACTCATGTAATTATACATAAGTAAAAAAAAAGATTCCCATATAACCATCAATAGGCTGTCGGGGCAAGTGCTGTTAGCAAGTACCTATTAAGGTCGGAAATGACATACAGGAGGGTAAATCTTGACTTAAAGCTTTCGTAACTGCAGGAATTCATATTCTATGGGTCTTTTGGTAAAGTCACGTAGATAGGTTCAAAGAAAATAAGCAAAAACTACGACGTTTCGATTGCAACACAAGCGGTCGTCATCACCGCTTGTGTTGCAATCGAAACGTAGTTTTTTGTTATTTTCTTGGAACCTATGAACCTATCTACGTCACTTTACCGAAAGACCCAAAGAATACAGGAGGGTAGTTGGCCAGTGCTCCACTACTGCTTCCCCCAACATAAGTATACATACACACGCATTAACCCATACACACATTCAAAACACAAAGATCCTCCATTTAGTCTACATAAAATGGTGGCGAAATTGCCGTAAACAGGCACCTATTGTGGCCAACATGGCCATAGTTATGGCCGGAATGGCACACAAAGAGGTGTGGCCTGGACTGATTTTTACATAGTGCATGAGGTTCTCATTTAAGGCTTAGTTGATCTAGCAAAGGCCCAGGCCAGAGTCATTCATTCACATATGTTCATGCACAAACATGTTAATTATGATGCTGCTATTCTGTTTATGGTGCTGATGATGGTGATGCTGGTGGGTCCAGGAGTGGTGTGTGTGTCAATGGTGGAGCGAGCGTCATTTGACGAGAGGATTGACCGCTCCTCACACCTCATCGTGAGCCCCTCCTTGCTTCTCATCTGGAGCTTCACAGACCCCATTCACCCCCAGGTGAGCATAGCTCTGACATGAACCCTCACGCTAACAGTAGCCCTGACTTCCACTGCGCTGACCTTAACACTAGCACAATAGTCCTGCTCCAAACACTAACCCAAACACTCAATGCAACATTATCCGAATTTGGATTCCCGATATTAACCGAGCCATGAGCCTAACACTAATTCTAGTATAAACAGTGCCAATAACATTCACCCTAACATATACATTAGCACTCAATTTTACCCAAAAACTATTAATAGCCCAAACACTGATTCTAACACCAAATATAAAAATACCCTATCCATAACACTAATCCTAGTAATATATTACCTCTTACACTAGTGCGAATACTCACACTAATCTCAATGTGCGATAGTGTGTGTCGGTGTGTGATGGTATGGTCTGGCATGTGTTGATGTGCACTGGTGTGTGATGGTGTGCATGAGTGTGTGATGAGTGGGTTGGTGTGTGATAATACGTGCTGGGGTGAGTTGTTATTTTCTCGTTTGTTTTTGGATGTGTGTGTGTGTATGTTGCTAAGTGATGGGGTTTATGATGGTATGTATTAATGTGTGACCATGTGTGATGTTGTGGTTTTGTATGATTATGAGTGTTGGTGTGTGATGGTGTCTGTTGGTGGGTGATGGTGCTTGTTATTGTGATGATTATATATGGTGATGTGGGATGGTGTGCGATGGTGGGTGATGGTTTTTACCTCCGAGTGTAGCTACTTCTGGAAGCACCAGAGGACATCCTCAGTTTCCAGTTCTCTCCCACTGACCCCAACATCATCGCTGGGGGCTGCTTCAACGGACAGGTGACCCGGCTCTCGCCACACTGCTCCGTCCACACCACCTGTCCACATCCTCGTAGCCGTTGTGGCCACCCCATTCAGACTATCTCACTATGGCTATACCACTGTGAACACACCACCTCCACCACCCCGCTTCAAGAATATTACTCTGACCAATCCAATCACACAACCACACCTCCTTGACCACACCACCGTAGCCCCCCTACTGACCACACACACACCACTTCCACCAAACCACGCCACCCAAATCACTCTGTGTTTTTTTTGCAAGGCGCTGGCTGACGCTCCCCATTGTGGCAGGTGGTGCTGTGGGATATCTCGGAGCACGTGGAAAAACTACAGCTTGGCCGGACGGGCGGACACCAGAACGGGCTCACCAGAGGAGCACGGGTGAGAGGGCTCCTACCACTCTGGGCCACACCAACCAATCCTCGCCACACGGCTCAACACAACATACTGGGTTCCATTACACCACACCACGCTACTTTCACCGCACAACGCCGCCAGATATCCGAGAATGACACCAAAACCCACCAGGTCCCACCACATTGTAGCACACTTCACCACAATAACCCCGATCACACCACACCTCATCACATCTCATCTAATGACAGTCTCTGTCACCTTTGTGACCCTGTGTCTCCATGTCTGCGTGTCTCTATCCTCCCATAACCCAATGTGTCACCATGTATCTGAATCCTCGTGGTTATATATTGTATATCCATGTATCCTTGTCCCCATATCTTGTTGTCTCCATGTCATCATGTGCTTATGTCTCCATGGCTCTATAGCCTCATGTATGTGTCTTTGTCTCCAAATTGTCATGGCTCTATCCCATTCTATGCCTTAATTCTAGATTTGAAGCTTTCGTGACTGCAAGGATTCATACTCTTTGGTTTTTTTCGGTAAAGTCACGTAGGTAAAAAATAAATAAATACGGTTCCATTTATTTTACTTATTTATTTTTTACCTACGTGCCTTTACCGAAAAAAACAAAGAGCATTCTATGCCTGTTTCACTCAGTCTCTGTGTACCTATGTATGTTGAATGTCTTTTGCACTGTATGTAGCCAACTGTGCTAATCGGAGGTGCGGGGGAAGGACAAAGAAACTAAACACAAAAAGCAGTTCCCTCCCATCTCTGCGTCTCTATGTCCTTAAGTTCCCTTGTGTTCACATCCCCGTGTCCCGGTGTCCCCGTGTCCTCAGCGCTCGTTTGAGGAGGACGAGGGGTCTGTGGAGGACGTCCGCCTGCGCTGGTGCGCCGTCTCCGCCATTGAGCACGGACACAGAGCGCCCGTCTCGCACGTGCAGTGGCTCCCGGCGCACTTTGAGGTCGCGGCACTTACCGCTGCAGCGCTAGTGCTGACCCAACGTATCGGAAATCACTAGCATGAGCACAAGCATTTTATAACTGGAATTCACACTAACATCCGAGCAGGTGCCTCCGTGGTAGAGTGAGCAGCTTGCAATTGGAAGGTTGCGAGTTCAGATTGTCATTGAGGGTTTACTCAGTCCCTCGTCCCTCTGGGATCATTAAAATGCGTATCAGTCCATCGTGGGGAAGTCAGCAATGGTTGCCCTTCATTTAGATTCACCCCTGCCATAGGAATTTCGTATTGAATTTCCACCACTGGTTCAGGTTGTAATTAGGAGCTGTGCACAGCCTTAATGCTCATTTGAGCAATAAATTATTGTATCTATTAACAGTACCACTTGTATTCACACTATAGCACGGGTAGTAGTTTCGTACTAACAATATAGCAATCGCAGTAATACTGACACCCAGTTCTCTCTTGCTAGAGGATTCTCTTTGGGCTTAAACTCAGAGGTACCCGAATGTACAGAGAGCACCAGGCCCATGAGACCTTGCCTGGCATCAGGAGCAGCAAGCGGAGGGGAGGATCTCGTGGCATGCAGATGCTGATGCTGCACGTGTTATGGATTCCCCCGTGGGTAGGTGACGCGGGCGGGTGCTGCTGTGGAGAACGAGAGCCGGATGTGCCTACAGCTGCTCACGAGTGCCACAGACTGGTACAGAAATCCCTCCGCGCCATCTCCAACAGTAACAGCTGGCAGCTCAATGCTGCTACTGCTCATGCTGCTCTTTTCTGTTGTTGTTGCTGCCGTTGTTTCTCCGAATATTGCTGCTACTGCTGCTGTTGTCACTGCTGCCTCTGTTGCTGATGTTAATCAGAATCAGAATCAGAAAGGGTTTTATTCGCCATGTAAGTTCACACCGACACGGAATTTACTTTGGCAGGATGGTGCATACATTCAACATATAGGAATCTAAAATCTTAAATAAGTTTTAAACAAGTCTTACTATAATAAGGGTTAAAAGTCTAACACCAAGGGGCTGAAGTATATAAAATTAAATACATATCGAATATAAAATAGCTTTAAGATATAATTTAAAAAATAAAAAATACAAATAGGGTAACATAGTTAATATCGGCAAGGTGTCGTTATGTAGATCAAATGTTAAAAACAGTGTTAGCCCTTGGCCTTGTTTAACAGGCCAGCAGCAGATGGGAAGAAACTGTTTTTATGGCGTGAGGTTTTGGTCCTGATGGACCGAAGCCTTCTGCCGGAGGGGAGTAGCTGAAACAGAGAGTGTCCAGGGTGGGAGAAATCGGCCATAATCTTCCTCGCTCGCCTCATGGACCTTGTCGTGTGCAGGTCCTCGAGGGTTGGTAGATTGCAGGCAATCACCTTCTCAGCAGTGTGGATGATACGCTGCAGTCTGCTCTTGTCCTTGGCAGTGGCAGCAGCGTACCAGACGGTTATGGAGGAGGTGAGGATGGATTCAATGATCGCTGTATAGAATTGCACCATCATTGTCTTTGGCAGGTTGAATTTCTTCAGCTGCCGTAGAAAGTACATCCTCTGTTGAGCTTTCTTGGTGAGGGAGCTGATGTTCAATTCCCACTTGAGGTCCCGGGAGAGAATAGTGCCCAGGAAGCGGAAGGACTCTACAATTTTTACTGGGGAGTCTAACAGGGTGATGGGGGTGAGTGGTGCTGTATTCTTCCTGAAGTCCACAACCATCTCAACTGTCTTTAGAGCATTTAGCTCTAAGTTGTTCTGGCTACACCAGGTCACCAGATTGTCAGCTTCCCACCTATAGTCAGACTCATCCCCACCAGAGATCAGCCCAATGAGGGTGGTGTCATCCGCAAACTTCAATAGTTTGACGGACAGATGATTGGAGGTGCAGCTGTTGGTATACAGGGAGAAGAGCAGAGGGGAAAGGACGCAGCCCTGAGGAGTTCCGGTGCTGATGGACCTGGAGTCAGAGACTTGTGTTCCCAGCTTAACGCACTGCTTCCTGTCAGACAGGAAGTCTGTGATCCATTTACAGGTGGTGTATGGCACGTTCAGCTGGAAGAGCTTGTCCTGAAGCAGGGCAGGGATGATGGTGTTGAAGGCAGAGCTGAAGTCCACAAACAGGATCCTGGCGTAGGATGCTGGGGCGTCCAGATGCTGTAGGGTGAAGTGGAGGGCCATGTTAACTGCATCGTCCACAGACCTGTTGGCTCTGTAGGCAAACTGAAGGGGGTCCAGGAGAGGGTCTGTGATGGCTTTGAGGTGTGCCAGGACCAGGCGCTCAAAAGACTTCATTACCACAGATGTAAGGGCGACCGGTCTGTAATCATTTAGTCCTGTTGGCCTTAGCTTTTTGGGCACAGGGATGATGGTGGAGGACTTGAGACAGGCTGGTACATGGCATGTCTCCAGGGAGGTGTTAAAGATGTTGGTGAACACCGGAGACAGCTGGTCAGCACAGTGCCTGAGGGTGGCTGGAGAGACAGAGTCCGGCCCGGCTGCTTTGCGTGGATTCTGCCTCTTGAAAAGTCTATTAACTTCTCCCTCCTGAAAGGAGATAGTCGTCTCTGTAGTATTGGTGGGGGATGGGGCCTCTTGGGTTGGAAGGGGTGGTTCAGGACAGTCCAATTGTCTTTCAAATCTACAGTAGAACTCGTTCAGGTCGTTGGCTAGGCGGGAGTCGTTAGTGGTGTGGTGGGCTCTGGGTTTGTAGTTGGTGATCTGCCTGAGCCCTCTCCAGACAGAAGCAGCGTCGTTTGTAGAGAACTGGTGTTTTAGTCTCTCTGAGTACAGTCGTTTAGCCTCTCTCACCGCTTTGCTAAACCTGTTCTTCGACTCCTTGAATCTGTCTCTATCTCCACTCCTAAACGCTTCCTCCTTCTCCAACCTCAACCTTCTGAGCTTTGCTGAGAACCAGGGCTTATTGTTGTTAAAGTTCACCCTGGTACGTGTTGGGATACAGCAGTCCTCACAGAAGCTGATGTAGGACGTCACAGCCTCTGTGAGTTCATCCAGACTATTGGTAGCAGTCGTGAACATATCCCAGTCAGTACAGTCTAAGCACGCCCGCAAATCTTCCACAGCCTCACTGGTCCACTGTTTAGATGTCCTCACAGCAGGTTTACAGAGTTTTAGTTTCTGCCTGTATGCAGGAATCAGGTGGACCATGGCATGGTCAGAGTGTCCTAGTGCTGCTCGGGGGACGGCGTGGTAGGCTCTACTGACTGTAGTGTAACAGTGATCCAGAGTGTTCCCTTCTCTGGTTGGGCATTTAATGAATTGTATGTATTTGGGGAGTTCGTGGCTGAGATTACCTTTGTTAAAGTCGCCAAGTACGATAACCAACGAATCTGGATTTGCTCGCTCCACACTCAGAATCTGATCGGCGAGCATGCGTTGGGCCTCTTTAACCTGAGGACAAGGCGGCAAATAAACTCCGACCAAAATGAGCGACGCGAACTCGCGAGGCGAGTAAAACGGTTTACAGGTTATAAAAATTGATTCAAGGAGTGGAGAACAATGTTGCAGAATCACTGTGACATCTACACACCAGCCACTGTTAATGTAAAAACAAATACCACCGCCTTTCGTCTTGCCGGAGAGTGCTATGTCACGATCCGATCTTACAAGATGGAATCCTGCTAGTTGTAGCGAAGTGTCCGGAATCAAATCACACAGCCATGTTTCCGTGAAGCACAATGCAGAAGCTGAAAGAAAGTCTTTGTTTTTTACCATCAGTAGCTGAAGTTCATCCATTTTGTTGCACAGTGAACGTACGTTGGAGAGGAAAAAGCTCGGAAGCACTGTTCGGATCCCGCGTCTGCGTAGCCGTACTAGAGCCCCCGACCGTTTACCCCTTGGGCGGCGTTTCGTCGCTTGAGCAAAGCCTAGCGCGGCATTGACTAGAATGCCTACTAATTCTGCCGCTGGAAGCAGAAAAGTAGGAATTAAATCCACAGGAGTTGTTTCCCTGATATTTAAAAGTTCGTCTCTTGTTAGAGAACTCCGAAAATCTTGGCAAAACACTGAATTGACAGACAAAACAAGACAAAACAGGGCGCACCGACCGGCTGAGGCTACCATCATCAGCGCCATCTTCGCACCAGCACGGGTGTGCTGAACAGCAGGCCTCTCTCACCAGCACTGGTGTGATGAACAGCAGGACTCTCTCACCAGCACTGGTGTGTTGAACAGTAGGCCCCTCTCACCAGCATGGGAGTGGTGAACAGCAGGCCCCTCTCACCAACACAGGTGTGATGAACAGTAGGCCTCTCTCACCAGCATGGGAGTGAACAGCAGGCCCCTCTCACCAACACGGGGGTGATGAACAGCACGCCCCTCACACCAGCACGGGTGTGATGAATAGTAGGCCTCTCTCACCAGCACGGGTGTGATGAACAGCAGGCCCCTCTCACCAGCACGGGTGTGTTGAACAGCAGGCCCCTCTCACCAGCACGGGTGTGTTGAACAGCAGGCCCCTCTCACCAGCACGGGTGTGTTGAACAGCAGGCCCCTCTCACCAGCACGGGTGTGCTGAACAGTAGGCCCCTCTCACCAGCACGGGTCTGTTGAACAGCAGGCCCCTCTCACCAGCACGGGTGTGCTGAACAGTAGGCCCCTCAACACGGGTGTGCTGAACAGCAGGCCTCTCTCACCAACACGGGTGTGCTGAACAGTAGGCCCCTCAACAGCAGGCCCCTCTCACCAGCACGGGTGTGCTGAACAGCAGGCCCCTCAACACGGGTGTGCTGAACAGCAGGCCTCTCTCACCAGCACCGGTGTGCTGAACAGCAGGCCCCTCTCACCAACACGGATGTGATGAACAGCAGGCCCCTCTCACCAGCACGGGTGTGCTGAACAGCAGGCCCCTCAACACGTGTGAGCTGAACAGCAGGCCTCTCTCACCAGCACGGGTGTGCTGAACAGCAGGCCCCTCTCACCAGCACGGGTGTGCTGAAAAGCAGGCCCCTCTCACCAGCACGGGTGTGTTGAACAGCAGGCCTCTCTCACCAGCACGGGTGTGCTGAAAAGCAGGCCCCTCTCACCAGCACGGGTGTGTTGAACAGCAGGCCTCTCTCACCAGCAAGGGTGTGCTGAAAAGCAGGCCCCTCTCACCAGCACGGGTGTGTTGAACAGCAGGCCTCTCTCACCAGCAAGGGTGTGCTGAAAAGCAGGCCCCTCTCACCAGCACGGGTGTGTTGAACAGCAGGCCTCTCTCACCAGCAAGGGTGTGCTGAACAGCAGGCCCCTCAACACGGGTGTACTGAACAGCAGGCCTCTCTCACCAGCACGGGTGTGATGAACAGCAGGCCCCAAAACAGCAGGCCTCTCTCACCAGCACGGGTGTGATGAAAAGCAGGCCTCTCTCACCAGCACGAGTGTGTTGAACAGCAAGCCCCTCTCAAGACAAAACAAGACAAAACTGGACAAAACAGGGCGCACCAACCGGCCGAGGCTGCCATCATCGGCGCCATCTTGTATCGTAATGGTGATGCTGCTGCTCAATGCTGCGTCTACAATTAATATTCTTGCTGATGTTAATGTTTTTGATGTTACTACTGCTCCCACTTACAGCTGATGCCATGCAGGCCTCTTGGTAGGCTGTCACCAACACTTGCTTCAATAGTCTTTGAAAGCCGACATGGGTTTTCTTTGACTTGGGTGTGATGATATGTTTGCGTGAGGTGCGGTAATGTGGTGGTTAGAGCACCATATAACGAACATGGTGAGCCAAGTTCGATTCCCATTCATGGCCAACGTCAGTGGCAAATATCTGAACCAGTTCTGGGCCTCCCCTAGGTTGACTCGGCCATAAATTAGTATCTGGAGTATTGTGTTAAACATCACCACTGTGGGGAGACAAAGGCGGCCGGGCGTGGTGCTAGGCTCAGCAGCCGTGTGTGTGTATGTGCCCTGTTAGCCTTCATATGTACTCGCTAATAGCACTTGCCCCAATAGTTTGGTGAGGCTATAGGTTAGTCTTTGTTTTGTGTGTGTGTGCTGGCACTCAGCTCCATCCTCATGTGGGACGTGCGTCCGGGCAGAGCAGCTCCAGCCGGGCCCGGCGACAAGAAACGCTCAGAGCATCGACAGATCGACGATCCCAGCGGGGTCCCCACCACCTTCAAACACCTGAACCTCACCTGGAGACCTCTCCTTAAGGTCACCCAACTCCCAAAGGGGTGCCTCGGGAGGTCCCTGGGAGAGGGCCTTACCCTAACACTCATGCATGTGCGGAATGTGTGTGTGTTCGTCCCAACTGTGCAAACTTCGCATGATGGACAGCACAGGTGGTGCATCTGCCAGTCATCTTAGTTCACTTTTAACACATGATTATGTCCCGTGAACTCCTTCCAGTAAGCCTTCGATACTTCACATTACATCAAAGTGCACCTATTCTGGCACAAATGCAGTGTTGATGTCACCACCACTTAGTCGCACATGCTGGTTCTTGTTGATTGCACAGTATTACTGGACAATTTCTGCAAGAATTGTATTTGTGTTCCATAATTCCACCGTCGGCAATTCTTTCCAGAAATCGTGACTCTTCTGAGAGTGATTCCCATATTAACATCTCCATTAGCTGTTATGATATTCTGACGGGGTTACTGTGCCGTCTAATGGCAGTTAAAGGAATCGCTGCTAGAACCCAGGACCCATCCAGGAATTGTCTCATGAATACAGGGTACTCGGATCCAGTTGACAGGAGCTTTCTAAAAAACAAGTCTTGAGACTCGGTGAGGATTTCCTGGGTAAACAAGCGCAATCCTATTCATTTGAATGGGGATTCCTGCATCTCTATCGTCCGAAGAATTCCAATTTATTTCAATACAGATTATTGGATTACCATTAAAATAAATGTAATTCCATTGCATGACCATTTTACAGCCAAGGGATTGTCCATGGATCCCCATTGATTTAAATGTGTGTGTGTTATGTATGTATGCTCTGTGAATTGTGTGTTGTCTATAAACGTGTGTGTATGGTATGTCTACATCAAGGGTGGCCAACTTGTAAGAGACCAAGAGCCAAAAAGTACCTATGAGTTCTGCAAAGAACCAAGTGTATATATAAGTATGTATATATTACTCTTTGGTTCTTTCGGTAAAGTCACGTAGGTATAAAATAAAAGAAATCACGACGTTTCGGGCTCAACACAAGCGTCCATCATCAGGTGGGAAAGCATGGTTCTTTGCAGAAAGCTTTCCCACCTGATGATGGACGCTTGTGTTGCGCCCGAAACGTCGTGATTTCTTTTATTTTATACCTACGTGACTTTCCCGAAAGAACCAAAGAGTATGGATTCCTGCAGTCACGAAAGCTTCAAATCAAGATTATGTATATTTTGACAGTTTTCGGCATAGCACAGGAGACATTCATTATGCTTTGCTACCGTGATCATACGTTCTATGTTATGCCCCTTCGATAGAGCCACATGTGGTGGATTAAATAGCCGCATGCAGCTTGGGAGACGCCAGTTGGCCATCGCTGGTCAACATGCTACGTACTGTGTATGTGCTGTGTATGTGATGCGTGTGCTGTGCATTACGCGCTGTGTGAGCTGTACACTGTGACATGCTGCTGTGTATGCTGCTGTGTATGCTGATGTGTATGCTGCTTGTGTTGTGCTGTACTATTCTGCCTACAGGTGACCCTGCCGAGGCTGGAGTTGGGTGGGGAGTACAACCCCGTGTGCTGCAGCCTGCAGGAACGCAGCCTCCCAGAGCCCTCCCACGGTCAGTCCTATTACTAGCCCTTACCCTATAACTCTGACCCTATAACTAGCCCTTACCCTATAACTAGCCCTGACCCTATAACTAGCTCTGACCCTATCACTATCCCTCACCCTATCTCTATCCCTGACCCTATCACTATCCCTGACCCTATCACTAGCCCTTACCCTATAACTAGCCGTGACCCTATAACTAGCTCTTACCCTATCACTAGCCCTTACCCTATAACTAGCCCTGATACTAACACTAGCCCTTACCCTATAACTAGCTCTGACCCTATCACTATCCCTCACCCTATCTCTATCCCTGACCCTATCACTAGCCCTTACCCTATAACTAGCCGTGACCCTATAACTAGCCCTTACCCTATAACTAGCTCTTACCCTATAACTAGCGCTTACCCTATCACTAGCCCTTACCTTATAACTAGCCCTGATACCAACACTAGCCCTTACCCTATAACTATCCCTCACCCTATCTCTATCCCTGACCCTATCACTATCCCTGACCCTATCACTATCCCTTACCCTATAACTAGCTCTGACCCTATCACTATCCCTGACCCTATCTCTATCCCTGACCCTATCACTATCCCTGACCCTATCACTAGCCCTTACCCTATCACTAGCCCTTACCCTATCACTATCTCTGACCCTATCACTTTCCCTGACCCTATCTCTATCCCTTACCCTATCACTATCTCTGACCCTATCACTCTCCCTGACCCTATCACTAGCCCTTACCCTATCACTATCCCTGACCCTATCACTATCCCTGACCATATCTCTGACCCTATCACTCTCCCTGACCCTATCACTATCCCTGACCCTATCACTATCCCTGACCATATCTCTGACCCTATCACTCTCCCTGACCCTATCACTATACCTGACCCTATCACTAGCCCTGATACTAACACTAGCCCTGACCCTTTTATGTCTGACCCAAACACTAGCCCTGACCTTATCACTAATCCCTGACACTATATCCCTGACCCTATCACAATCCCTGATGATATCACTAGTCTTGTTACTATATAGCATTGTGACGTACTGTATGTTAAAACAATGTCATGACTGAAAGTTGTAGACAGGTCTTCATCTATCAGTGCATTTATAAAGGGATCTACATTACATTAAAATCATATGTATTATCTATCATTCTCATTATATTAGCTTTTATTCGTTTTAAATGACATCACCTAGGTTACACCTCTGTTTTAATTTAAACCGATATATTCTTACGTTGGTCATTCATGTATATACTTCGTTTTTGTAAAGTGCTCTAAAATGCCAGAATTGTTTGTTGATGCAAATTACGCTAGATAAATGAAGCCTGATTGATTGATAACCACAAGCCCTTAACCCCCTTACCCCGACCCAGAGCGGGGAGGTGTGGGGACCCAGCGAGGGGACGTCCCTGGGTATGGGGCGATCCACAGAGTGGCCTCCGCCAAGCAACCACAAGCCCTGGACGCAGTCAGCACGCGTCTGATAGTGGGCACGCAGGCACGCTGCCTATATGCAACATACATACGCTGCCTACACGGCACAATCACACGCTGCCTACACGCCACATTCACACGCTGCCTACAAGCCACATTCACACGCTGCCAACACGCCACATTCACACGCTGCTTACACGCCACATTCACACGCTGCCTACAAGCCACATTCACACGCTGCTTACACGCCACATTCACACGCTGCCTACACGCCACATTCACACGCTGCCTACACGCCACATTCACACGCTGCTTACACGCCACATTCACACGCTGCTTACACGCCACATTCACACGCTGCTTACAAGCCACATTCACACGCTGCCTACACGCCACATTCACACGCTGCTTACAAGCCACATTCACACGCTGCTTACATGCCACATTCACACGCTGCCTACACGCCACATTCACACGCTGCCTACACGCCACATTCACACGCTGCTTACACGCCACATTCACACGCTGCCTACACGCCACATTCACACGCTGCTTACACGCCACATTCACACGCTGCCTACACGCCACATTCACACGCTGCTTACATGCCACATTCACACGCTGCTTACATGCCACATTCACACGCTGCTTACACGCCACATTCACACGCTGCCTACACGCCACAATCACACGCTGCCTACACGCCACAATCACACGCTGCTTACACGCCACATTCACACGCTGCCTACACGCCACATTCACACGCTGCTTACACGCCACATTCACACGCTGCTTACATGCCACATTCACACGCTGCTTACACGCCACATTCACACGCTGCTTACAAGCCACATTCACACGCTGCCTACACGCCACATTCACACGCTGCTTACAAGCCACATTCACACGCTGCTTACATGCCACATTCACACGCTGCTTACACGCCACATTCACACGCTGCTTACAAGCCACATTCACACGCTGCTTACATGCCACATTCACACGCTGCTTACACGCCACATTCACACGCTGCTTACACGCCACATTCACACGCTGCTTACACGCCACATTCACACGCTGCTTACACGCCACATTCACACGCTGCTTACACGCCACATTCACACGCTGCCTACAAGCCACATTCACACGCTGCTTACATGCCACATTCACACGCTGCTTACACGCCACATTCACACGCTGCCTACACGCCACATTCACACGCTGCTTACATGCCACATTCACACGCTGCCTACACGCCACATTCACACGCTGCTTACACGCCACATTCACACGCTGCCTACACGCCACATTCACACGCTGCTTACACGCCACATTCACACGCTGCCTACACACCACATTCACACGCTGCCTACACGCCACATTCACACGCTGCTTACATGCCACATTCACACGCTGCTTACATGCCACATTCACACGCTGCCTACACGCCACATTCACACGCTGCTTACACGCCACATTCACACGCTGCCTACACGCCACATTCACACGCTGCTTACACGCCACATTCACACGCTGCCTACACACCACATTCACACGCTGCCTACACGCCACATTCACACGCTGCTTACACGCCACATTCACACGCTGCCTACACGCCACATTCACACGCTGCTTACACGCCACATTCACACGCTGCCTACACGCCACATTCACACGCTGCTTACACGCCACATTCACACGCTGCCTACACGCCACATTCACACGCTGCTTACACGCCACATTCACACGCTGCCTACACGCCACATTCACACGCTGCCTACACGCCACATTCACACGCTGCTTACATGCCACATTCACACGCTGCACACACAAGCATGTGTGTGCAGCAAGCAGTGTTGCAGTGGTTAATGTACTGAGCTACAAATCCAGCGCCCCAAGTTGGATTCCCAGCCGCAGATAACATCGGGGGTGAGGGATATCTGAAACCTGTTTGTGGCCTCCGCGGGGTCGACTCAGCCTTAAATGAGTGCCCCGTGCAGTGTATAAACATTGGCACTGGGGGAGACGAACGGCAGCTGTGTATGAAGCTGGCCACACCAGTCCCTTGTGTGCCATGCCGGCCTCAATAGATGTTCACAAAAAAGTACTTGCCCCAACAGTCTATATATAGGTTACATGGTGCGATATTTTTCTTTGTTCCCGTGTGTCTATGCTCCTAGGATGGGGAGCTGGTCTGCACTGACTGGCGCCCAGAGAAGGACAATGACTCTGGCAAGCTCTCCAGTAAGTGCTGCTGGTACTGGTTGTGGTGCTGATAACAATGGCGGTAAGCAGTGGTAGTAATGGTGGCTGAGATGGTGGTGATCATGGTGGTAGTGCTGGTAGCATTGGTGGTATAAGTCGTGGTGGGAATGGTGATTATAGCGGTGGCGTCCTTTCCCAAAGTGCCCATATCCCCATGGCTCCAACCTTGGCATTGTGACTTTGACCTGGACTCTTTGCTCTCTGACCTTGACCCCGGGCCACAGGCACGAAGCCCCTGGCCGTGAGTGTGGTGCACGCGGGGCCAGTGCACACAGTGCAAGCGTCACCACTGCTGCCGAGCGTGCTGCTCACAGCCGATGACGACTCCTTCGCTTTGTGGAAGGAGGGCGGCACGGTGAGCGGAGGATGTGATGGCGGAGATGGTGATGATGTTGGTGGCAGTCGTGCTCGTGATAATGGTGATGATGATGTTGGTGATGGCACCTCCGATTAGCATGGTTGGCAATATACTGTGCGAAAGAAGTTCAACATGCATACATGCTGGTGGTTGTGGTGATGAAAGTGTTGGATGTGGTGCTGCTATTGCAGATGCTGTTTGATAGTACCAATGCTGCTAATACTGTTTGTATTTTGTTTCTGCTATTGCTTATGGTGTTTGTAGTGGTGCTACTGCTGCTGCTCTTAGTGCTGCATCAGCTTGCACTTCAGATTTTTCCCTCTGGCCGTGAGTGCAGGGAGAACCCCCTCTACTGCTACTGCTGCACGCTGGCGGTGGAATTACTGCCGCCACCGCCAACACCGCTGCTGGAGCCGCCAATGCTGGCCCTGGGGGCGGGGCACGCCGGGGCTACACGGCCGGGTGCTGGTCCCCGTCCCGCGCCGCCCTCGTGTTCCTAGCACGAGCCGACGGTGCACTGGAGACGTGGGACCTCCTGGACCGCACACATGCGCCGCTCCACACGCAGGCAGTGTCACCGGCCAGCCTCACGTTCATCACCCCGCGGGCACTCGCACGTACGCACGGGGCGGACACAGAAGACGACACTCACACATACACAACGGGGAGACAGGAGGAGACACATGCACCGCTGCACTCGCAGGTGGTGCCACCGATCAGCACCACGTCCATCGCCCCGCAAACACTCACATACGGGGAGTCAGTTGAATATGGAGACAGGTGGAGACAAAGGGGGATTTGGGGCCACGTATGCATGTATGTTGAGCTTCTTTCGCACCGCATGTAGCCAACCGTACTAATAGAAGGTGCCACATGCAACCCCTGCACGCGCAGGCAGTGCTGTGGTGATGTGTTTTTAGTCGTTGATGTGAGCAATTATTGTCTGTGACAATTGTGTTTCAGTTGTATGTTTCAATTGTTGTTGATGTTAGCAGTTGTTAGTAATCGATATTTTCGTAGTTGTTGATGTTGTTGCCTTTGTGCCATAGAGCGTCAGCAGCTGCTGGCCGTGGGCGACGAGCTGGGCACCCTGCACATACTGGAGGTGCCACGTGCCCTACGGCACGGTGCCGCCTCTGAGGTGACAGCAGCGCCATCAGCAGCAGTACCACCAGCATTAACACCAACAGCTGTACTAACACTAGCACTCATATTAAAATTAACACGAGCATCAACGCCATGACAAGCACAGGCATTAATGTCAACACAAGCTGTAGCCCCGACATTAACCCTATGACCAACGTGAATGCTTAGCACCTTCAAAATCACCAGCACCATTGCCAGCAGCACTATTAAAGCACAATGCAAACATCGGTGTAAGCAACACCATTAACCAGTGATAACGTTAACCAGAGCAGCAGCACGAATACCAATTTCTAACAATAGCACGAGCACCATCCCCGAGCACGAACGCAGCACCAGCTCTCTCCCCTGCCAGGTCTCCGCCATGCTTGCCTACCTGGATCGCGAGCGGGAGCGGTTGGAGTTCACTCTGCAGCGCCAACAGCAGCGGGAACGCGAGAAGCAGCAGCAAAAAGCGGAGCAGCAGCAGCAGGGACAACGGAGACAACAGAAGGGACAGGGCGAAAACAAGCAGCAGGTGAGAGAGACAGGGCGAGGGTGAGGGAGATGGTTGGAGGGCCCATCTTTGTGTAGCTTTGTGTCTATATGTGTCATCCAAGTGAGATTTGGCACGGTACATAAAATACAGGACTAATTACTGGGAATAAAGATATATTACCCATCTGTTGGTCAGACAGGACAAATGGTCAGCATGAGGGTAAAAGAACGCCAAAATATTAAAACACTTACAAACAACTGTTGGCAGTTGCAGAACCCACGTGCCAAAAAGGGCACTCAATGTTGATGATGTTGAGGCTTTGTGCAAAACTAGTTACTACTGGCCAAGACTAATTAGAAAGTGTTGAAATTGAGAGAAATGAAAATTATTTTAACCGTTCTTATAGCTGCCGACTTATTGCTGCTTGGAAGCGTATTATCAAGTAACACATTCCTGCGGAGGGAGATGGTAGGAGCGTTGGGTTGCTCCATCAGTGGATAGGGTCAACGGCACGTGGTGTATTCCGCAAACATGTCCGACTGTGAGGGCGGGCACAAACCGGCGTGAAGGGTGGGGACCGAGTGGGGACCTGGGATGGTGGAGAGAAAAAAAAAGCTGTTCCTAAAAAAAAGAGTACAATACCTACGAATTGGCGGCTTATAATGTAGAGATTGAGAGCAGCCGCATACTCCAAACGCATGTTGTTGATTCTCCACGTGGAGGGAAAAATGTCGTGAAGATGGCCGGACGTGGTTGGTAGCCACCCACCCTCTCGTGTGTGCCGTGGCCGCCTTCCCCACCCAGCCCCACCCCTTTCCACCCAGCCCCACCCCTCCTATTTTTGGTTGCACGACGGACGGACACAATAATCCCCTGTGGGCTGGTGGAACCAGGAGGTTCCTACCAGTAATATACTGTTTAATTGCATACCTATACAGGTCACCATACGTCAATGGTGATTAACTGTGAGCAGCCACTAACAGGTATTGTGATTTTTGGGCCCAAAAACGTCAGAATGTATATACATATGTACATTATGCATGTTGATTAACTGTGAATAACCCAACCAATAATAGATTTACATTTTAATTTATATAAATCCCACCCCACCCTCTCTGGTCTTCGCACCTGTTTGGCTCACAACTAACAACATCACTTTTATCCCTCTATTCATGACCGAAACAGGATTTCTCCACAATTCTGGCTGTCGGCTTATGAGTCTGGTTGTAATTCCTGGCGAAAGGTCATACTCAAATTGTAAATGTTGTGGGTTTACTCTCCAACACACCGGTGTGCTGAACTAGTAACTATGTGCCATGTTTTATTTAGGTGAAAACCCTGACGAATTGGCTGTTGGGTAGTGGCAGGTTTAACGACACATTTATATTTACACGATCTAACCCTAAAAACCTCTGTTATGGACCCATGTGTCTATATGGGTGTATCGTTACGTGAAGAAGGGCTGTATGTACCTGTGTCTATTATAGGGCATGTGTCTGTGTATGTTAACGATAGTAGGTGTTGGTGTATATCCGGTGCAAATGCGCGGGTAGTGCTCGTTATTAATAAAGACTAACATGTACCGCACCTCCGCTTAGCACACGGTTGGCTACATAGGGTGTGAAAGAAGTTAAACATACATAACTAGCCTTTTGCCCGTCCAAAGACGGGCGTATTGCAGTAAATCTTAAACTTGCAAGCGAAAATCAGACCGTGACGTGATATTCATTGCATCAATTCGTGTGCAATTTGTAAGGGCGTGGTAACACAGACCTGTTTCATTTTAAGGTTATAATCCCTTGTTCATCATGACGTCCTTTTTACTTCTATGTCTCAACAACAGCGTCACGGAGATGGCGTGACGTGAGGGTTCTGCCTTTGTAGTGAGGGTTGTCAGTTGACGCCGAGGGGGGGAGGCGGCGCCTCGCCCCCCCCATGTGGAGTGACGTCAGCCGCTAATTATTATGAATGGGGAGGGGAGGGGGGTGTCCATTTGTAGGACGTCACCTTATAATGATTATTAATGAGGGGGGCTGGTCGACGTGGAGTGACGTCACTTTTTCATGATTATTAGTGGGGGGGAGTACTCCATATTAAATGACGTCACCCGCTCATGATTATGAGGGGTGGAGGTGTGTCCATTTGGAGGACGTCACCTGCTCATGAATATTAATTAGGGGGCTGGTCGATGTGGAGTGACGTCACGAGCGTACAGGACAGTCATTCCTGGGCGATTATAGTAGGTACTAGCTTTTTTGCCCGTCTAAGGACAGGTGTATATTGCAGTAAATCTGAAATATGCAATAGAAAAATTGTTCAGCTCATGATTATTAATGAGGGGGGGGGTTGCCCCATGTGGAGTGACGTCACACGCTAATGGTTATTGGGGAGGGGTGTGGTATGTGAAGTGACGCCACCCGCTCATGATTATTAATGAGGGGTGCGGCATGTGGAGTGCGCGACCTTCTTGTGCGTCAGTGTAAATTTCCAGGCGGGCATATTAATGAAGGGGGGGGGGTTCCTCTTTTACAGTGACGTTACACACGGATCTCGCACTGTGCTGCGTAGATCTATTTTTTACCGTCACTTTCTGTAAAGAAACGTCATATTTGAAGCGATTTCGCTTCAAATGTGTAAAAATCCACCCACTTATGAATATTAATGAGGGGGTGGGCCTCATGTGGAGTGACGTGACACAGGACAGATTTTTCTGGGTGATTATAGTAGGTAATGCGTTTATGAATGTTACGTATTTTTATTTGATTAAAATTACTCAAATGTTAATTGTTCTTTTCATTAAATGTTTAAAAGTCTTACAATGTAAGTTTTAATGATCAGATAATGCCATGAATATCCAAAATTAGGCCTAAAACATATATAAATTCTGAATAAAAATATATTCTAATTCCATCTCTTTGATGCATGTATTGTGTACGTGTTTATGTCTGTATCTGTATGGATATATATATGTGAGGTGCAGGTGGGGCATGGTGATGTAGTGGTTAGTGCACTACCTTACAAACACGAGCGATCCGAGTTCATTTTCCACTGGTGACCAACATCAGTGGCGAATATCTGAACAGGTCCTAATCCCTCCCTGTATTATTCACCCAGTGTGGTGTGTAAACATCATCACTGGGGAGGCAAAGGTGGCCAAACGTGTAATTTAACACAACACCCCCATGTTGGCTTTCAACGGTGATCGCTAACAGCAGGTGCCCCAAGAAACTACTACGTAGGCTACACAGGCGAACTTTGTATTTGTGATGTGCAGGTGGCTACGGAGGCGAGCGAGCTGGAGCAACAGCAGCAGGATGAACTGGAGCGACGCGAGTACGATGAGTTCCTGGAGCTGGAGAAACTCCTCCTCTCACAGCTCAACCTCGAGTCAAGGCTTCAGGAGGCATAAAGACAACACCATCACCATCAGAATAAACAACATCGCAATCAACGCTATTACTACCATCCCCCCACCCAACACAGTTCCAGACAGCATTGAGAAGAGGCTTGCATCACCACGATCATATTATCTATATTATTATTATACAAACACATACACAGACGCACCCCTGCATAAAATACACACTGGTAGCTACTAAGAAAACAAATAAAGATCCCCCCCCCCCCCCCCCCCCCAAATAGTCTGAACAGATGTTTGATTCAAGTGCTGTAAGCGAGCACCTTGAAGACTAGCACGGCACATGAGGGGATGGGTGGCCAGCACCACTCCCTAGTGACGATGTTTACACTCTGCACCAGGTACTCATTTGAGGCCGAGTCGACCTCGGGGAGGCCCAGGACAGGTTCAAATAATCGTCACTGGTGTTAGCTGAGCGGGAATGGCACTCGGGTCACCGGGTTCGTAGGACAGCGCAATAACCACGATACTACCGCTCCCCACTTAGACACACATACTAAGACACATCATAGGAATGCACTACATACATCAATGTACACAAAAGTGTTTCCGTAAATAAATGTACGTTCAGTATTTGGTCAGGTGCCCCACACTTTCACAATACGCGGTAAACCTCATTGGTGATCATCCCTCTTTAATGAACACAATCGCAGGCCATGATGTGAGTGAGTGGGAGACAATAAACCCAACCAGATACAGGTGAGCAGTTAAGGTGGTTCAGGACGGAGGTCACAGCGGATTCGGGTGAGAGATCATGGACGGGAGGGAGGGGGGGCAGGTCATGTGAGGTCACAGTTGGTCATGGTAAGAGGCCATGGTGGATTTGCAAGTCATGACCTCAATCCAGTCATTCCCACTCAGTACCAGTCACCAGCACTCATCCCCGCTTAGCTCCATGTATCCTGCAAAAATCAATCTCCCTATTCCCACATCTTTTCTCTCCAGCCAACCCCTCTCCTCTCCCCACACCTCCCTTCTCCTACCCATTCACCTTCTCTTCCCATTCATCCCCTTTACATTTTATCCGAGCTCACTCATCACCCTACCCCAAGGGATTTCAAACTTCAGTCATTACAACCAACCAGTTCATCTTTGTACAATGTTGTCTGTTCAAACAAACCAAGTCTTTACATGCCGTTGGATGCTGTGCCTAATTTCAATCGGCACTCTACCCGATGGAGAATTTTGGTAAATGTGGAAAGGGAGATCGGCCCTCTATGTTTATCAATATTTACCGCTCAAATGCAAATCATTACACACTACACACACCTCATGATTGGTGAAAGCTCAACACGTCGTAAAGAGTGCTTAAGTTTCATCAACACTCCACGTAATTTTGCAGCAGATTGGTAAATGTGAAAAGGCGAATTGTTGTTCAGTTGCAAAAATTAAACTTTGGAAAAGAAAAACGCCATACTCCCCCCACTGCTTTCGAGGCACCGCCCATCTCCACTCACCTGCTATCATGGGCGTCAATAAGCATCGAGGGGCCTATTGTGTGCTCCACACGACGCAGAGAGCACTTTGAATCAGTGCTCTCTACATCACGGAGAAGTTTGGTACATGTGGAAACGCAGACTGGGGTTGGATAAAAAGTACTGAACTTTGGGAAACCCAACCCACACTGCCCTCCCCCAATCCTCCCCGCCTGCGCATCAGCGAGTATCAAGGGCCCTGTCGCGCGCCACCACGGCATCGTCAAATCGGATCATGAGGGTCGTGCCCTTGTGCCAGTGGGCGGTGACGCGCGCGGGGAACCCGGCATGAGCCAGCGCCGCCTCCACCACGCCGGCCGTGAACGACGCACAGTTCAGCGAGCTGTTGTCACGCGGCACCGAGATGAAGGTGTTGATGAGCGGCTCGCGCTCGATGATGTAGTACGTCTTCACATCGTCGTTTGCCTGCTCCAGCTTGTCGGCTTCCTTGCCGAAGAGAGCCTTCCACAGGTTCACCTGCGGGGGCAGTCGAGGGAAAAGAGGTCATAAGTAGGGTCATGGGGAGACATTTGTAAGCAAGGTCGGGGATGCGCAGGACGTGTTACTGTGCAACGATTTGGATGCGCGTTATTACTTGCAAGTTCAAATTCTGCTAGGGGGTTCACTCAGCCCATTATCATCAATAGCAGTGTCACTGGTGGAAATGTTAATAGTGGCAGTGTCAAAAGTTGAAGTGTCAATGGCAGTCATGCTGGTGGCAGTATCAATGGTGCTGGTGTCCACCTTAATGAAGAGCAGGGCCCCCAGGAGCCTCGTGTCCCTGCGTCCTGGCCGCTCCCTCAGCACCAGTGTGTCCAGCGATCGCGCACCCACGTGACGGCCCAGCTCACTCAGCCTCGCCTGCACCGCAATCAGGTGGCACGTGACAATGCAGTCATCGTAATCATGTGACAAGGTTATGTGATAGTGAAGCACACAGGCATGGAACAATCACATAACACTGCCGTGTGATATAGTCAAGAGCCATGTTATACAATCATATGGGTTTCTCAAATATGTGCCAGTCCATAGCATCACCTGTACCACACAATCATGTGACGTGGTTATCGTCATGTAGAGGTCACAGTCATGTGACATTCCATTGGACCACATGACACAAGAGATCCCAGTTTTGTGCATTCATCTCTTTCTTGTAACCTCAGCCCAACTGGGTTCAGGCCAGGATTAGAGGTTAAAGTTAATATTTAAGGGTTAAAGTCAAGGAGAGGGTTAAAATCATGGCTATGGTCAGGGTTCGGTTAAGAGTAAAAATTTGGGTCAGGGATCAGGTTATCGTTGGATTAGAATTTATAATGGTTAGAGTTATTGTTATGTCTTTGGGGTTAGGGTAACGTTGATGTTTGGAGTGATGGTTACAGAGTAATGAGTAAAGAGCAAAGGTGAGGGTTGCTGAGGGTATCAGTTGTCAGGTCACATCTGTTAAAGTTAGGACGAAGGTTAGGTAGCCATAGGGATGATTCATGCTACTCTGTTTTCTAAAGGAAACTAACGTCTGTACAGGCATGTGATGATGTGACAATACTGACTGGTGTGTCAGCAAATGTATGTATATATATATGCATGTGTACAAGTGTGTGGATGTTGGAAGGTGTCAGTATGGTAATGTATATAGGCATGTGTACAGGTGTGTATATATTTGCGGGATATGATAGTTCTGTTTGGTGTATTAGTGCAGTGAGGTGCATAGAGATATGTGTATTTGTGGGATGGTGCTGGTTGGTGAGTTTATATATTGAGGGTGTGGAGAGTGAGTGTAGAGTTGACTTAGTGCTGGTTGGTGAGTAGTCCAGCATGGTGAGTGTACGGGTGAGCTGGTGTTGGCTGGTGAGTAGTCCAGCAAGGTGAGTGTATGGGTGAGTTGGTGCTGGCTGGTGAGTAGTCCAGCAAGGTGAGTGTACGGGTGAGCTGGTGTTGGCTGGTGAGTTAGTGCAGCAAGGTGAGTGTAAGTGTGAGAGTTGGTGTTGGCTGGTGAGTTAGTGCAGCAAGGTGAGTATAGGGGTGAGAGTTGGTGCTGGCTGGTGAGTGTAAGAGTGAGAGTTGGTGCAGCAAGGTGAGTGTAAGAGTGAGAGTTGGTGCAGCAAGGTGAGTGTGAGAGTGAGAGTTGGTGCAGCAAGGTGAGTGTAAGAGTGAGAGTTGGTGCAGCAAGGTGAGTGTGAGAGTGAGAGTTGGTGCAGCAAGGTGAGTGTGAGAGTTGGTGCAGCAAGGTGAGTGTAAGAGTGAGAGTTAGTGCAGCAAGGTGAGTGTGAGAGTGAGAGTGCAGCAAGGTGAGTGTAAGAGTTGGTGCAGCAAGGTGAGTGTAAGAGTGAGAGTGCAGCAAGGTGAGTGTGAGAGTGAGAGTTTGTGCAGCAAGGTGAGTGTAAGAGTGAGAGTTGGTGCAGCAAGGTGAGTGTGAGAGTGAGAGTTGGTGCAGCAAGGTGAGTGTAAGAGTGAGAGTTGGTGCAGCAAAGTGAGTGTGAGAGTGAGAGTTGGTGCAGCAAGGTGAGTGTGAGAGTTTGTGCAGCAAGGTGAGTGTAAGAGTGAGAGTGCAGCAAGGTGAGTGTAAGAGTGAGAGTTGTGCAGCAAGGTGAGTGTAAGAGTGAGAGTTGGTGCAGCAAGGTGAGTGTGAGAGTGAGAGTGCAGCAAGGTGAGTGTGAGAGTGAGAGTTGGTGCAGCAAGGTGAGTGTAAGTGCAGCAAGGTGAGTGTGAGAGTGAGAGTTAGTGCAGCAAGGTGAGTGTGAGAGTGAGAGTTAGTGCAGCAAGGTGAGTGTGAGAGTGAGAGTTAGTGCAGCAAGGTGAGTGTAAGAGTGAGAGTGCAGCAAGGTGAGTGTAAGTGCAGCAAGGTGAGTGTGAGAGTTTTTGCAGCAAGGTGAGTGTAAGAGTTCGTGCAGCAAGGTGAGTGTAAGAGTGAGAGTGCAGGAAGGTGAGTGTAAGAGTGAGAGTGCAGCAAGGTGAGTATAGGGGTGAGAGTTGGTGCTGGCTGGTGAGTGTAAGAGTGTGAGAGTGAGAGTTGGTGCAGCAAGGTGAGTGTAAGAGTGAGAGTTTGTGCAGCAAGGTGAGTGTGAGAGTGAGAGTTGGTGCAGCAAGGTGAGTGTGAGAGTTGGTGCAGCAAGGTGAGTGTAAGAGTGAGAGTTAGTGCAGCAAGGTGAGTGTGAGAGTGAGAGTGCAGCAAGGTGAGTGTAATAGTTGGTGCAGCAAGGTGAGTGTAAGAGTGAGAGTGCAGCAAGGTGAGTGTGAGAGTGAGAGTTTGTGCAGCAAGGTGAGTGTAAGAGTGAGAGTTGGTGCAGCAAGGTGAGTGTGAGAGTTGGTGCAGCAAGGTGAGTGTAAGAGTGAGAGTTGGTGCAGCAAGGTGAGAGTGAGAGTTGGTGCAGCAAGGTGAGTGTGAGAGTTTGTGCAACAAGGTGAGTGTAAGAGTGAGAGTGCAGCAAGGTGAGTGTAAGAGTGAGAGTTGTGCAGCAAGGTGAGTGTAAGAGTGAGAGTTTGTGCAGCAAGGTGAGTGTGAGAGTGAGAGTGCAGCAAGGTGAGTGTAAGTGCAGCAAGGTGAGTGTAAGTGCAGCAAGGTGAGTGTAAGTGCAGCAAGGCGAGTGTAAGAGTGAGAGTTGTGCAGCAAGGTGAGTGTGAGAGTGAGAATGCAGCAAGGTGAGTGTGAGAGTGAGAGTTGGTGCAGCAAGGTGAGTGTAAGTGCAGCAAGGTGAGTGTAAGAGTGAGAGTTTGTGCAGCAAGGCGAGTGTAAGAGTGAGAGTTGGTGCAGCAAGGTGAGTGTGAGAGTGAGAGTTGGTGCAGCAAGGTGAGTGTAAGAGTGTGAGTTTGTGCAGCAAGGTGAGTGTGAGAGTGAGAGTTGGTGCAGCAAGGTGAGTGTAAGAGTGAGAGTTGTGCAGCAAGGTGAGAGTGAGAGTTAGTGCAGCAAGGTGAGAGTGAGCGTTTGTGCAGCAGGGTGAGAGTGAGAGTTAGTGCAGCAAGGTGAGTGTGAGAGTGAGAGTTTGTGCAGCAAGGTGAGAGTGATAGTTAGTGCAGCAAGGTGAGTGTAAGAGTGAGAGTTGGTGCAGCAAGGTGAGTGTAAGAGTGAGAGTTGGTGCAGCAAGGTGAGTGTAAGAGTGAGAGTTGGTGCAGCAAGGTGAGTGTAAGAGTGAGAGTGCAGCAAGGTGAGTGTAAGAGTGAGAGTTAGTGCAGCAAGGTGAGTGTAAGAGTGAGAGTTAGTGCAGCAAGGCGAGTGTAAGAGTGAGAGTTGTGCAGCAAGGTGAGTGTAAGAGTGAGAGTTATTGCAGCAAGGTGAGTGTAAGAGTGAGAGTTAGTGCAGCAAGGTGAGTGTGAGAGTTGTGCAGCAAGGTGAGTGTGAGAGTTGGTGCAGCAAGGTGAGTGTAAGAGTGAGAGTTAGTGCAGCAAGGCGAGTGTAAGAGTGAGAGTTAGTGCAGCAAGGTGAGTGTAAGAGTGAGAGTGCAGCAAGGTGAGTGTAAGAGTGAGAGTTGTGCAGCAAGGTGAGTGTGAGAGTTGGTGCAGCAAGGTGAGTGTAAGAGTGAGAGTTAGTGCAGCAAGGCGAGTGTAAGAGTGAGAGTTAGTGCAGCAAGGTGAGTGTAAGAGTGAGAGTGCAGCAAGGTGAGTGTAAGAGTGAGAGTTGTGCAGCAAGGTGAGTGTAAGAGTGAGAGTTGGTGCAGCAAGGTGAGTGTGAGTGTTAGTGCAGCAAGGTGAGTGTGAGGGTGAGAGTGCAGCAAGGTGAGTGTAAGAGTGAGAGTTAGTGCAGCAAGGTGAGTGTAAGAGTGAGAGTTAGTGCAGCAAGGCGAGTGTAAGAGTGAGAGTTGTGCAGCAAGGTGAGTGTAAGAGTGAGAGTTAGTGCAGCAAGGTGAGTGTAAGAGTGAGAGTTAGTGCAGCAAGGTGAGTGTGAGAGTTGTGCAGCAAGGTGAGTGTGAGAGTTGGTGCAGCAAGGTGAGTGTAAGAGTGAGTGTTAGTGCAGCAAGGCGAGTGTAAGAGTGAGAGTTAGTGCAGCAGGGTGAGTGTAAGAGTGAGAGTGCAGCAAGGTGAGTGTAAGAGTGAGAGTTGTGCAGCAAGGTGAGTGTGAGAGTTTGTGCAGCAAGGTGAGTGTAAGAGTGAGAGTTAGTGCAGCAAGGCGAGTGTAAGAGTGAGAGTTAGTGCAGCAAGGTGAGTGTAAGAGTGAGAGTGCAGCAAGGTGAGTGTAAGAGTGAGAGTTGTGCAGCAAGGTGAGTGTAAGAGTGAGAGTTTGTGCAGCAAGGTGAGTGTGAGTGTTAGTGCAGCAAGGTGAGTGTAAGAGTGAGAGTGCAGCTAGGTGAGTGTGAGAGTTTGTGCAGCAAGGTGAGTGTGAGAGTGAGAGTGTGTGCAGCAAGGTGAGTGTGAGAGTTAGTGCAGCAAGGTGAGTGTGAGAGTTAGTGCAGCAAGGTGAGTGTGAGAGTGAGAGTTAGTGCAGCAAGGTGAGTGTGAGAGTGAGAGTTAGTGCAGCAAGGTGAGTGTAAGAGTGAGAGTGCAGCAAGGTGAGTGTAAGTGCAGCAAGGTGAGTGTGAGAGTTTTTGCAGCAAGGTGAGTGTAAGAGTTCGTGCAGCAAGGTGAGTGTAAGAGTGAGAGTGCAGGAAGGTGAGTGTAAGAGTGAGAGTTAGTGCAGCAAGGTGAGTGTGAGAGTTAGTGCAGCAAGGTGAGTGTGAGAGTTAGTGCAGCAAGGTGAGTGTGAGAGTTGGTGCTGGCTGCTGAGCGAGTCCACGTGTCGCACATCACCTGCAGTTCACTGACGGAATAGACCCGCGCCTGGCTGTACTGCACCATCTCTGAGAAGAGGAGAGCGAAGGCGCTGAGGGCTACCTCGGAGCGACCGCGACCCAAACTCCGCTCCAGCAGACTCGACTTGCCCTTCGTGAAGCGGCTCTCCATGGTCATTGTGCTTCAACAAACAACAACAACAACAGCTCAAACGGCACCAACCATAGCTGAAACAAATAATAAAATGGCAGTAAGTATAGTAGCGACAACTACAGCTAACGAGCACAGATAGGGGGCCGCTGCAGGACTTACTGCAGCAGCAAAGGCAAATACACGAAGCTACATCGGCTGTAGCTACAACAGTTACCAACAATGGCTCGGGCGACAACAGCTATCATAATCATAGAAGTAACCACAGCAATTTTAGCAGCAACTCTAGAAGAAATATCTGCAGCAACAACTACAATAGCTTAAGCTACCAACAGCTCGAGCAGCAACCATAGCAACAAAACTATAGCAGCGACGACTGCAGCAACAGCAACAACTGCAGCCGCTGCTGTAACTCCGATAGCGACAATAGCAGCAGGGGGAGCAGCAGCAGCTCCACCTCACCTCGTGTGAGCTGCTGCTGCTGCTGCTGCCTCTTGCCGGCGTCCTTACAGCTGCCTTGGCTGCTGCTTCTTGTTTCCTTGGCGTCTCTCGTGGTGCTCTTCCTGCTGCTTGTTCAGCTGTTCCTTCCTGCTGCTTGTTCAGCTGTTGCTTCCTGTTGCTTCCTGCTGCTGCTGCTGTTGATGATGATGATGTTGATCCTTCTATCGCTTCAGATGCCGGTTATCCTCTTGCTGATGCCGATTCCGGTTCTGGTGCTGTTGCAGATGTCTTCCCTCCCTACCGCTCTGTCTGCTACTCCCCCTGCTTCTCTCCCTGCTTCTCTCCCACTGCTGCTTCTCTCTCTCTGCTTCTCTCCCTGCCGCTCTCTCTCCCCACTGCTTCTCTCTCACTGCTTCTCTCTCACTGCTTCTCTCTCACTGCTTCTCTCCCTCTGCTTCTCTCCCACTGCTTCTCCCTCTCTGCTTCTCTCTCTGCTTCTCCCCCACTGCTTCTCTCTCTCTCTGCTTCTCTCCCTCTCTGCTTCTCTCTCTCTCACTGCTTCTCTCTCCCTGCTTCTCTCTCACTGCTTCTCTCTCACTGCTTCTCTCTCACTGCTTCTCTCTCACTGCTTCTCTCTCCCCACTGCTTCTCTCCCACTGCTTCTCTCTCCCCACTGCTTCTCTCTCTCTGCTTCTCTCTCTCACTGCTTCTCTCCCACTGCTTCTCTCTCACTGCTTCTCTCTCACTGCTTCTCTCCCACTGCTTCTCTCTCACTGCTTCTCTCCCACTGCTTCTCTCTCTCCCACTGCTTCTCTCTCTCCCACTGCTTCTCTCTCACTGCTTCTCTCTCTCTGCTTCTCTCTCCCCACTGCTTCTCTCTCTCCCACTGCTTCTCTCTCACTGCTTCTCTCTCTCCCACTGCTTCTCTCTCACTGCTTCTCTCTCTCTCTCTCTCTCACTGCTTCTCTCTCCCCACTGCTTCTCTCCCCCACTGCTTCTCTCTCTGCTTCTCTCTCTCACTGCTTCTCTCTCCCCACTGCTTCTCTCTCCCACTGCTTCTCTCTCTCCCACTGCTTCTCTCTCACTGCTTCTCTCTCCCACTGCTTCTGTCTCACTGCTTCTCTCTCTGCTTCTCTCTCACTGCTTCTCTCTGCTTCTCTCTCCCACTGCTTCTCTCTCACTGCTTCTCTCCCACTGCTTCTCTCTCTCTGCTTCTCTCTGCTTCTCTCTCACTGCTTCTCTCTCTCTCTGCTTCTCTCCCACTGCTTCTCTCTCCCCACTGCGTCTCTCTGCTTCTCTCTCCCCACTGCTTCTCTCTCTCTGCTTCTCTCCCTCTGCTTCTCTCTCCCCACTGCTTCTGTCACGCAGATCACGGAAGTGCCCCGGAACGGGATGGCGATGACCCCGGAAGTTGATATTATTTGTTATTATTTAAAATGTTAATTATTTGGTCACTTGTGTTGATTGTCATTGAATCATTATTTAGGGATGTATATATGTTGATACTGTTGTATTCACTGGTAAATGTAAAATAATAACGACAATGATGATGATCCTGCTGTCGCATGTAACTTGCCACCTTATGACGTGCGAGGGGGGGGGCTTCCGTGACGTCACACACCCTGCCGTGACGCAAACGGTGAGCTCGGGATCATTTACGTTTCGGGCAACGGCCCTTAATAAATGTATACGCTACGCAGAAGGGCTAGTCCCTGAAACGTCGCCTATTATATATTTGTTTTTCGTGTAAGGGGCTGTCCATAAATTACGTCACGCACCTGGGGGGGGGGGGGCAGACATTTGTAACGATGTGTGACGAGTGGGGGGAGGTTTGAGAAATGTGACGTTATATCAAAATGCGCAACTTTAAATATAGACAACACGTTCTACTTAATTAAATAGACTTGTTAACAAATGTTTTCTCCTACATCAGAGTGCAGCGCCACATTAAATACGTACTGCAATGACAATAGTTTAAAGCGATTTGAAGCAAGTTTTATTTTCAAAATGGA
The DNA here is from genome assembly GCF_048934315.1 of Petromyzon marinus. Classification (NCBI taxonomy): domain Eukaryota; kingdom Metazoa; phylum Chordata; class Hyperoartia; order Petromyzontiformes; family Petromyzontidae; genus Petromyzon; species Petromyzon marinus. The sequence continues at coordinate 25,932,436 of NC_133667.1, read as the reverse complement.
AATATGGTTTTGTGGGGGGGGGGCAGGGCTTTGTGACGTCATATTTGAGGGGGGTCTGACTTTCTGTGACGCCGTGTGACGAGGGGGGGGGGTCAAAAATCCTCCAAAATCGCGTGACGTCATTTATGGACGGCCCCTAAGGCCGCACGCGGTGTTATTGACGAGTATGAAGTGTTGTTGTTCGTTTGTGCTTGTACACTGCCACCGTCAACGCAGCAGTATCACCACGTAATGTGGACATGTATTCTAGGCCGTCATGGGCAGGGTAATGAATTAATGAATGCTTGAGCCTGGGCTTGAGCAGGGGCAGGGCGGGGGGGGGAGTCCCAGACAGTGGGGGCAGCAGAGGAGAATGAGCGACCACCCCATCCACGACAGAAAGCCTTGGTTGCTGGGGCAGAGAGTGCGTGGAGGGGGAGTGGAGTGAGATGAGAGGTAGGAGAGTGCGTGGAGGGGGAGTGGAGTGAGATGAGAGGGGGAGTGGAGTGAGATGAGAGGGGAGAGGCAGGAGAATGAGAAACTCACGATGCGTTCACCAATAACTGCCACGGCACTAAATTTTGATTTAAAGCTTTCGTGACTGCAGTAATTCATATTCTTAGCTCTTTCGGTAAAGTCACGTTGAAGGGAAATAATAAAATAATAAAATATATAAAACAATAAAAATTGTCACGACGTTTCGACCATAACACAAACGGTCGTTTTTATTGTTTCCCTTCAACGTAACTTTACCAAAAGAGCTAAGAATATGCCACGGCACTGTTGACCAGGCCGGTTGCACATGACGTCACGCACCCCCGAGGTGAAACTGAGTGTCCCCGCGAGACATGACGTCACGCGCGTGGGGGTCCTCTCGGTTCGAACTTTGACCCCGAGCGCCTGGAGCTGGATCTGTTGAGTTCAACTCGCGCTCGCTCATACAAACACTCTAATTCGACTCTAATTCGTCTTAATTCATACTCTCTAATGCAAACACTCTGATTAGTTTCATACATACACTCTTATTAGTCCAATGCAAACACTCTGATTAGTCCGATACACTCGAATTAGCCTTAATACGTACACTCATGCGTACACCCTAATACACTACACTTACGGTGACATCAGGGTGGCGGCGAAGTCACCACGGCGTTTGTGCCAGGCTAGGTGCCCCTGTGAGGCTATACGGGGATATTTGTCTGTGTTATGTTTCAGGTGTACGTGAGTGTGTGTGTGTATAGAGATGTTAACGTGTGTGCAGTTGTGCACAGTTCAACTGTCCCCAAGTTTTAATTTGTTCAGCGAGGTGAGAGCTCAAGAGACCAGGACGTGCGCGTTCGTCTCATTCGCAAGATGACCCTGGGTCACCAAATTGACAGAAGCAATAAGATAAAAACACTACAGCAATGAGGCAGTATTGTGTTGTACAAGTGTGGCTGGCCGTGTGTGTGTGTGTGTCTGTACAGGTTCGATCCCCGCTCACGGCCAACACCGCCAGTGACGATTATCTGAACCAGTCCTGGGCCTCCACTAGGTGGACTCAGCCTCAAATAAGTACCTGGTGCGGTGTGTAAACATGGCAACTGGGGAGACAAAGGTGGTCGGGCGTGGTGCTGGCCATCCACCCCCTCGAGTGCCGTGCCGACCAAAGGTGCTCGCTAAACAGCACTTGCCCCAACAGTCTGTGAAGGTTATAGGGGGATCTTTGTCTTTGTGCATGTGTGTACAGGTGTGTACAGGTGTATGCGACAATGGCGATGGAGGGCGAGCCTGGTTTTGTGGTGAAATTCTTGTACCTCCTGACCCTCTCCACTGCGTGGGGCATGGGGATCTGGGTGACATTCATTTCAGGTATGAATGCTTTATCATCACCATCATGAGCTTTATCCAAATTTTTCCCAACCAGGTGGCTCCTCCTTGTTTCTTCCAGTGTTAGTATGTCTCTTCCCCAGCGTTTCCTCATCTCTTCCCATATTATCCCCTAACATTTTCACCATATCTCCATGTGTCTGCGCCTACATCTCCACCGTATCTCTCAGTTTCCTTGTGGCTTCAGCCATCGCTTCCATATCTGGTCTCTTTCCGTGTTTCCGTGTCTCCCCAAGTCTACTCTTTCAACAACACATTCCAACCCCCATGTTCTCTCACCTGTTCAGGTTTCATGATACATGGATGCCGCGGTGGCTAGATGTTAACTACCTCGCCTAGTATACAGGACGTCGTTGGTTCTATCCCAACCCTGAATTCTGTATATTTGGAGTTTGCGGTGTCTCTCTTCCCGTGGTCGTGTGGGTTTTTCTCCAGGTCTTCCGTTTTTTCCCCCTCCACATTTAGAAACATGCCTTTTAGAGTATTAAGCTGCTATTCATTCCCAAAAAGATAAGCCATGTCGTTGAGATATCATATGTGGCCAGGTCGCGTCTGAAAAAGACCTATATAGCTCCGTTGGCCTTACCTGGTAACATAAAAAGTTTTAGTTTAGTTTTAGTTTACTTCGCCACTCCATTCCTACCCCCATGCACCGCCCCCCCCCTCTCCCCGTGTTCTCTCTCCGCAGGTCTCATCATGCGTCAGCACCTGCCGCGGAAGTGGCTGCGCAGCGTTCAGGGCCTCCTCTTCCCCATCTACTTCATGCTCGGCTCGTGCTGCTCCATCCTCAACCTCACGCTCTTCGCTCTCTACCACCCGCGCGAGACGCTCGAGACGCAGGAGGTGGTGCAGGTCAGAGGTCGTGGCTCGCTTCTAACGCGGAGATCGCGGACGGCGTTCGCCTCTCACTTCCTCGCAAGTCGCACACAGTGTTCGGTTCTTGCTTCCCACCAATCGCGGATGGCATTGCGTTTCGCATCTTATGAGCTCATGCTGATAACACAATTGCAAACTTGATTTGAAGCTTTCGTGAGTGCAGGAATTACTCTTTGGTTCTTTCGGTAAAGTCAAGTAGAAGGAAAATAAATTAAATAATAGAATACGACGTTTCGATTGCAATACAAGTAATCGTCATCAGGTAGAAAACAAACCTATTGAACTTAGAAATACAATTAAATACAACTCAAAGAGTCGGCTAACACAACAGTCAGCACCTTACCTGGTTGATTACGTTCTTCCAAAGATTGCTAAATTTGAGAGAGAGACAAAACACAGACACGGAGACACACAGACAGACACACAAGCAGAGAGAGACAACACAGAGACACACAGATAGACACACAACAAACACACTCTGTGTCTATGTTGTGTGTCTCTCTGTCTGTCTCCGTGTCTGTGTTTTGTCTCTCTTTCTCAAATTTAGCAATCTTTGGAAGAACGTAATCAACCAGGTGAGGTGCTGACTGTTGTGTTAGCCGACTCTTTGTGTTGTATTTAATTGTATTTCTAAGATCAATAGGTTTGTTTTCTACCTGATGACGATTGCTTGTATTGCAATCGAAACGTATTCTATTATTTAATTTATTTTCTTTCTACGTGGCTTTACCGAAATAACCAAAGAGTAACACAATTGCAATTAATTAGAATAAATAAACCATTCATTTTTGTGAATTGATAAATCTTCATATTCCAACCACCCACAGGTATGTTTGTGGCTCCCCCCACTCACGATGCACGCCCCCCCAACCTCACATCTGTGTAGATGTGGCTGTGGCTCGTGTCCGTGGTGAGCTGGGCTCTCAACGCACGCTGGTTCAGCGACACAACCATCACGAGCCTTGAGAAGATGACCGCCATAGAAATAGAACACGGCATTCTGGGACAAGAGGTCGTCCAACCGATCAATAAGGAAGGGCCACCTTTCGACCAATCACAGGTGGGTGTGACGGAAATTTTAAATTAATTTTTGCATTCTTTAATTAGACCGGTAGGATCCATACTCTTTGGTTCTATTCGGTAAAGTCACGTAGGTAAAAAATACAACAACAAAAATCACGACGTTTCGGCCACAACACAAGTGGTATAGACCGGTAGGGTTTGTGTCACTGTGGTCACAGCACTAACATTGTTTTAAAATGCACGTGTTTACATCCCAGTAGGGGGTAAGATCAGCTCATTCATCATTTATGATCCACATATAACATCATCGTCGTCACCCCCTTGGTGGGTTAACAGTGATTGTATTACGCATAGCCTGACCCTCACCAAAGTAATGTGGAATATTTACCACCGGCTACAAAGAGAGCACTGCCCCACGGCTATTGAGAGTAGGGATATGTTAGCTTTCTGATCTGCTCTTTGAGCAAGGGTAACCTGGTTTCCTACAGAGATGTAGGGGTTAGTCGATCCAATTCAAATGGTTCAAGTATAAAATACACAGTACAGCAGTGGGACAATGACCCATGACGAGAGATTGATTTCAGCTGGGACTATCCGGGTCGGTGACCTGGAAAATATTTCCACACCTGGGACACCACATCTAGTATACATTTTGCAATTACTGTGGCTGCTCTTCACATGCCACTTCCAGTTCAGCGGCAACCCAGAAAATATTCGGTGAGAAACTAAGACCTGCCTATGAACACTGACGCCCAAGAGTCGTGTTTTTTCGCCACGCTGAACGCGCAGGACATGAAGGACATGAAGGAGAAGTGTGCCCAGCTGGAGCAGCGCGATCAGAAGTACAGTCGCGCTGTCGGGCGATTCCGTCGATACCACAAGGCCTCCCTCTTCGCAAACTTCGTCAGTCTGGGCTGCACGGGGATCAGCCTGGCACTGGTGGCACAGCACCTCGGAGCTCTCTGAAGAGGGGCCTGAGTTGTCGAGTGGCCAGGAGAGTCGGTGGATAGGTATAAGGGTGGATCCATGAGTAGAAGGGTGGGCTGGTGAGTGGGTAGGCAGGTGATTGGGTGGGCAGGTGAGTGGGTGAGCAGGTGGGGGAACGGGTGGATGTAAGGGTGAGCAGGTGAGTGAACTGTTTTTAAGCGCTTAGTTTGTTGCTCTTACCCGCACCTCCGATTAGCGCGGTTGGCTATGTACGGTGCGAACGAAGTTCAACTAACATACATTTGGTGAAGGTGTTTGTAAATGGGTGAGTGAGTGAGTGGGGAGATGGAAAACATTAGTGAGCACTGAAAGAGCTGTGAGGAGGAGGATGAAAGCACTGGGTCTCGTTGTTTTTGAAGCACGTCTTGGTGCATATCTTTCTGTGTAACATTCCGTCCAATTTTTTACGTCCAATTTAAGTCACTTTAACACTACTCCTAATCGCGCCCTCCCCAAATCCCCAATTGTGAAAATTAAAACACTGAATCAGAGTCGTTGTCGTCCTTGATATATTTGCATACATTTTTTATTTTTTTAACAAAAACCAGATGCGCGTGATCAATCGCTCCAAGGCACGGGATTTTTAGTTCAAGTTTAGTTTGGAGTTGTAGGTAGAGAATAGTGGTAAGTTAGGGTTGGTGTTTAACTATACAAAAGAGTCCGAAGTGTCCACCACAACTCCTACAGCCAGAAACAAATACCCTGTTTAGAACGATAGAGCACCCATTGAGGTCTGCATGGCTCACAAAGAGTTGATGAGGCCAGTACCAAGCCCAGCCACCGTCTTATCCCCAGTGCTTAGGTTTAGATTCCACACTCATTCATGGCCCAGCCAACTTACGAGAGGCCCAATACAGGGTTAAGATACTACGTATCGCTGATGTTATACACTGCAACTCGGAATCGAACCCAGGTCACTGGGATTGTAGTGCAGTGCGCAAACTATTACACCATTCCCTCACCCCACAAACACAAAGGTTGCCCATATAGCCTCAACACATTGTTGGGTTAAGTGCTATTACCAAGCACCTATCAAGGACAGCACGGGACAAGGGGTTTGGTGGCCACCACCATGCCTGCTGGCCCCCTTTGCCTCCCCAGTGCTGATGTGTTTCGACACTGCACCAGTTACTCATTTAAGGCTGAGTCGACCTACCACACACACACGCACACATTGTTCCCTTCCAGTGTTCAAAGCAAGATAAACATTTTGTATAAGAAAATAAAACTTAAAAATATATTTTAAAACCCAGTAAACTTGTTACCCCAGTAGTGTTCAGATTAAATGTACAACCTAAAGGTAAAGCACACGTATACATATATTTAGATATTTACATACAGATACAAAGACATACACATGCAACACAGTCGAGATGTTTTTAGAATGTTTTGAGAATATAACTGTTAAAATTAAGCATAATGAACACTCACTCTTACTCGAATACCAACCTTATCCCCTAACGTGAATGTATACTAACCATAAAAGTATCCTGAAAACCAACATCAGCCCTAAACCTAACTCAATTGTTAATCCTAACTTTAGCCCTACCTCAAATACTAACCTGAATACTATAACTGCGAAACCTAACTCAAAGCCCAACCCATTTGCGCTAAACCCAACACCAACCGTAATGCTCACCTTGAACCCCTAATAATGCAACCATCCCTACATTTTTTTTTAATATGAAGATATTTTTCTTTGGTTTAACACGTAGGAATATTTATCTTTCTCTGCTCCGGGTGCCTGGAGGAAGCCACAGTGACTGAGGTCACTTATCTCATTGTTCCGTTCGCCGCTCGGAAAATGTGTTTTTCTGTTAAACTCTAAGATTAATCAATCTTCTGTCAGGAGTGTAAATTCAATATTGGCCAAACAGCACCATCTCAATTGCAGGCTCAGACTTTTGCAGTAAATGTTGTTTGCGAGCACCTATTAAGACCGGAATGGTGCACGAAGGGGTGGCGTGGTAATTGCGATCCGCAGCTAACTGCATTTGTTTCCCAAGTACTAATATTTACACCCCCATGTCAGGTATTCATTTAAGGCTGAGTCGACCTAACCGAGGTACACGACAGGTTCAGATTCCTGGTAAAAGATGTTATTCATGGCCAGATATCGAACCCAGTTAAATTGTGTCGCCTGTCCATGCATTCACACATACATGTGACCTACACACAGATACATGTACATATACACACGCACTTGTACACAGATGTACATAAATAGACATTTACTGGAAATACACCCCACAAAGACAAATACCTGTACACATGCATGTACAGCACACATGCACACGCACAACCGGTACCTAGGTCAGTATTAGCGTTAAGCTCACATCAGATGTTAGGCTGAGAGCCAAGGCGAGCCACTTGCCCAGACCCAAATTTAGTCCAAATTTAGTACAGTGTACAACTCAGCCCACAGCCTAAATTTAAAAAAAAAACAGCCCCACTAACGTCTCATGTCCCGGGCCAGTAGGAACAGTGGCAGCTCGGAGCCAAACTGTGCCCCTTCCATGGATACTGATCAGTGAAAGTAACCGCCATTCACTTTTATCAAGATATCTCTCTGCACGTGAGCCAATGTCACGTGACTTCCGACTACATTTGAGTGGATTTGGGTTTTTTTGATTATGGTGATGGAAGGGAGTCGATGCACCCACCTGCATGGTCGTTTCCATCATCTTTACCATCACCATCTTATAATAATGATCATGAGCTTTCATCATGGTCATTCACTGTTAACGGCATCATCTTAAATTTCATCATCCTTATCACCAGAATTCATTACATCATCGTCGTCGTCGTCCCCATCATCCACACCATCCACAGTCTCGCGTGTACATTCACAGTCTCTTTTGTGTTAGTTCTTGCATGGGCACTGGATGGGTCCTTGAGTCGGTCCTGCTTGGTTTCTTGGGGGGGTCAGTCAGAGGTGGTGGTGGGGGGCAGTCCCCACTTAACCCCTCTGGGAAGCGGCAGCCGTGTAGGAGACGACCGTCCCGTTTCGCTCCGACTTGCGTTGCTGGCGGCAGCGGTGGCAGAGCCACACGATGAGGACGATGAGGGCGACGCCGATGATGAGGGCGGTGATGCCAGCCGCCACCAGGAATATCCACGCGTAGTCTAACAGGGAGGAAAGAAGGAGAATGAGAATAGGCACGGGAAGAATAATGAGGTTGTGGAGGTTGTAAGGATGTGAATGAAGGGGAGATTGAGAAAGAGGAGGACGGAGGACATGGAGGTAAAGGTGTGGTATTACGGAGACAGGAAAGTAGTGAAGATTGGAGACATAAGTGGTGATGTAATCAATGACGGATATGGAGAAGGTGGCACAAGCAGTGAAAGAAGAGGTGGTGTGTGTGTGTGTGCAAGCGCCGTTGTGTATCTCACTATATACGTGTACAAGTGTGGTAGATGCACGCACGTGTGTTGTATAGGCATATACGTGCGTGTGTGAAATCAGCCTCAAATGAGAACCTGGAGCGATGTGTAAACATCGTCAAAGGGGAGGCAAAGGAGGTCCGGTTCTGGTGCTGGCCACTCAACCACCTCGCGTGCCATGCCGGCCTTCATTAGGTGCTCGCTAACAGCACTTGCCCCAACAGTCTGTTTAGGCTATATGGGAGAACTTTGTCTATGCTGTATATGTGTGTACGTGTGCACGTGCGCACTACCGGGCTTTGCGATCCCCGAGCGCACACACTTCACGTCGCTCTCCTCCCCGCGGCGCTCAGTGTTGTCAGCGTCCACCAGCAGCTGCACGTGGAAGCAGTACAGCTGGCCCTCGTCGAGGCCCGTCAGCGTGAATGCGGCCTGCCGCGACTGGTAGTCCTTCTACACACAGACACAAGATCAACAACTGCCGTTGTGTTACTATGGTGCTTGGCCCAGGCTAGGTGCACCTTGAGGCCACGTGTCGAAGGCTTACTGGCAGGTTATGGGACACACCCAGGTATGATAGGTTTACTGACTTGAGTTGACTGCCAGATGCACTGCGTGTGCTGCAAACTGTACAAACTTGCTGTGTTTTAGCCGCTCGCTCCTTCAGGAGCCTCCTCCACAGAGGCCGATCTTGATCTTACTGGAATCAGTCATTGGTAAGTTCACTCAACTCCCACAGCCTTCTGTACTGCATCAGCCCATCTCTTCTCCAGCCTTGCCATGCCCGTTTATCCCCCTGTTTGGCCAAACACAAGCTGCTTGGGCATGCGTTGGCTGTGAACGTGGGCTACAACACCCAGCCTCGCCTGCCGGAGCTCGCCGATGGCACTGTGTCCAGATCTGTCAAGGTTCCGGAAGCTCCTCGCACAATCCAGCCAGATTATGAACCCAGGATGGATCTTAGGCAGGTCCGGCTGAATGTTTCGAGGTGGCTCAGGTGTTCACTTGCAGTGTCCACGTTTTGCAAGCATTTGAAAAGAGGCAGCATGAGTGTGGTGAAGACTCGGGACTTTGTGTGGAATGATGGGCGAGGCAGCTGCCACAGAGTATGCCACACAGCATGACACAGTCGATTAAAAGACAAAGCAGAGTTGCCCCCATGAGCACATCGCGTACATACGGGACGTCCTCCACCCTCCTTCCCCACAACTATCCAAAACAAAAAACCTGCCCCGGTACTTTGTCTCACTCCCACACAAACATGAACACATGCACACATCTACACAAAGATCCCCCAATATAGCCCACATCGCATGTTCGGGCAAGTCCTGTTGAAGCAAGAGCTGTAATTTTCTTAAACTTATTTATTCATGAGAGCCACGGTGAGCCATACGACTGCTTTTCAGGAGGGTCCTGCATTGGGTTTTATGTTTAGATGTTTTCAGCCAATTAATGATGAGCGTTTATTATACATCCGTGAGAAAACTGGAGCACCCGTGCAAGGGGGCAACGCTCTATCTCCATACAGATGTAAAGAGATGGAGATTCATCCACTTGCTGTACCGCCTTCTCATCCTTTTTTAAATGTATATAGCGCCGTGATGAAGGCGCCGAACAAATAATCAACTATTTGTATAGCAGAGATGAGATGAGTTGAAGAGATGGGTGGCAGTACATGAATGTGATGATCTGCGAAATAAACGATGATAAAAGTGACAATGAGTGGTTAATTACGAGTGAATGTGATGAATGGATAGGGAAGTTGGGAAAAGTGGATGGAGTTGGTGATGGGGAAGGGAAGGAGAAGGGGAATTTGCGTAAGCAAGGGAAAATAAGTTAATATAAATTTAAAGCTTTCGTGACTGCAGGAATTCATACTCTTTGGGTCTTTCGGTAAAGTCACGTAATAAGTGAGTGTGTTTTATGGGAAGAACGAAAAATAGACGGTGAGGCTGACTGCTTGGTGTGTAGGGGACAGCTTGTTCCAGTGTACGGGGGCCAGAGGCGAGAAAGAATGGAATCGCGATTGGGCACAAGAGAAGAGGGGGAACGGACAGAGACAGCTGGGATTGTGAATGGAGAGGGCGAGCCAGGGTACGGCACCTCGACACCCACGGGAAGGGAGTTTCACCACTCTCGCTGCCTCCACAGGGCTGGATTACAGGCCTGGATTACAGGCCCCGTGCATAGCCACCACCGCCCGGCTGGATACGAGGGGGGGTGTGGCCAGCGCCATACCCGGCAGGCAGCCTTTATTTCCCCAGTGCTGATATTTATGCCTGTGTCAGACACTCATTTAGGGCTGAAATTACATAGGGGAGGCCCAGTACCAGTTCAGATATCAATAAGTTGTCACTAATATTAGCAGTGGCTAATAAACTCAGGTCCCTGGCTTCATAGTGCAGAGTGCTACCACTCTTCATATACAAAGACAAAGACGCCACGTATAGTCTTTAATAGACTGTTCGGGCAAGTGCTGTTGGCGAGCACCAATGACTGACGGCACAGCATATGAGGGAGTGAGCCAACACCGTGCCTGACTGCACTTGTCTCCTCAGTGCTGATATTTACACCATACCACATACAAATTTAAGGCCGAATTGACCTAGAGGAGGACCAAGACTGGCTCATATATTTGCCACTATAATTGGTCACGAACAGGAATAGAACTCGGGTAGCCAGGGTCCGCAGCACGATGTGCTTACCACCGCACTGCTGCTCCATAAGAGACACAGACACCTTCTCTATATGACAAATGCATGCAGAACAGCGATAGGGAAACCGGTTAGTAAAGCAGCCAGATTACAGAGTGACTAGATTACTCTGTAACCAGATGACTAACCAAGAAGCTGACTAATCAGACACCCATATGAAAATTATCTTCTCTCTTACGCACGTGTGGCTAAAGCAGACGATCAGACAGGCAAGGAAAGTGATAACAAGATGAGACAACAACCAGCAACAACCTCCTCGCATGCACAGGTGTTGTGAAACAACAGCTACCCAGTAACCAGATGGACTCACACACATGCAGGGATAATGGGCTCGATAAGCAGATGAAGACAACCCAATCACAATCGCAACCAAATAACAAGGGCACTCAGATGACCATAGCAACCAGATAGAGCGAGAATAACCTGGTGAGCATAGCAACCAGATAGAGCGAGGATAACCTGGTGAGCATAGCAACCAGATAGAGCGAGAATAACCTGGTGAGCATAGCAACCAGATAGAGCGAAGAGAACCTGGTGAGCATAGCAACCAGATAGAGCGAGGATAACCTGGTGAGCATAGCAACCAGATATAGTGAAGATAACCTGGTGAGCATAGCAACCAGATAGAGCGAAGAGAACTTGGTGAGCATAGCAACCAGATAGAGCGAGGATAACCTGGTGAGCATAGCAACCAGATAGAGCGAGGATAACCTGGTGAGCATAGCAAGCAGATAGAGCGAGAATAACCTGGTGACCATAGCAACCAGATAGAGCGAAGAGAACCTGGTGAGCATAGCAACTAGCTAGAGCGAGGATAACCTAGTGAACATAGCAACCAGATAGAGCGAAGATAACCTGGTGAGCATAGCAACCAGATAGAGCGAGGATAACCTGGTGAGCATAGCAACCAGATAGAGCGAAGAGAACCTGGTGAGCATAGCAACTAGCTAGAGCGAGGATAATCTGGTGAGCATAGCAACCAGATATAGCGAAGATAACCTGGTGAGCATAGCAACCAGATAGAGCGAATAGAACCTGGTGAGCATAGCAACTAGCTAGAGCAGGGATAACCTGGTGAGCATAGCAACTAGCTAGAGCAGGGATAACCTGGTGAGCATAGCAACCAGATAGAGCGAATAGAACCTGGTGAGCATAGCAACTAGCTAGAGCAGGGATAACCTGGTGAGCATAGCAACTAGCTAGAGCAGGGATAACCTGGTGAGCATAGCAACCAGATAGAGCGAGGATAACCTGGTGAGCATAGCAACCAGATAGAGCGAGGATAACCTGGTGAGCATAGCAACCAGATATAGTGAAGAAAACCTGGTGAGCAAAGCAACCAGATAGAGTGAGGATAACCTGGTGAGCATAGCAACCAGATATAGCGAAGAGAACCTGGTGAGCATAGCAACCAGATTAGTGAAGATAACCTGGTGAGCATAGCAACCAGATAGAGCGAGGATAACCTGGTGAGCATAGCAACCAGATAGAGTGAAGAGAACCTGGTGAGCATAGCAACCAGATAGAGCGAATATAACTTGGTGAGCATAGCAACCAGATAGAGTGAGGATAACCTGGTGAGCATAGCAACCAGATACACAGAACGTGGTGAGCATAGCAACTAGCTAGAGCGAGGATAACCTGGTGAGCATAGCAACCAGATAAAGCGAATAGAACCTGGTGAGCATAGCAACCAGATATAGTGAAGAGAACCTGGTGAGCATAGCAACCAGATATCGTGAAGAGAACCTGGTGAGCATAGCAACCAGATAGAGCAAAGAGAACCTGGTGAGCATAGCAACCAGATAGAGCAAAGAGAACCTGGTGAACATAGCAACCAGATAGAGCAAAGAGAACCTGGTGAGCATAGCAACCAGATATCGTGAAGAGAACCTGGTGAGCAAAGCAACCAGATACAGCGTGGGCAGCCGGATGACGGGTGAAGACGTCGATCCCTGAGTGGCTTTGTTTTGGAGGCAATTTTCCTTTGAGTGTAATGATGGTGAATGATGATGATGTTTTTACTCCAGCCGATGATGACTGTTCACCTGCAGCAGGTGTTGCTGAGGGTGACGATGTTGATGATGATGCTGCTACTGCTGATGTCAAGAATCATTCTGCAAGGATGATGGTAGCGACTTTCCTGCTGATGATGGCACAATGGTGATGGGGAATGCTGCTGTTGATGATGCTGAACAATGATGCTGCTGCCGACAGCATCACTGTCGAGGCCAGAGGAAGATTAAGTGGTTTTGCATCCTGAAGCGCGACCTCAAAGGAAACTTCGTGATGAGGAGGCCAAGGGCGTCGCTTCCCAGAAGAGGGAGTGGCGGTCCCGCCACCTCAACGGAGGTGAGTCGCGATAAACTCACACAACAGATAACACAACACCGGCACAACAGGAGGACCACAGGAATGCAGTGACTCCAGTTTTGTAGTCAATAGATCGACCACATTGGGAAAATCCTGGGTTAGGCTCTGCCCACACTCGCCCCACATGCAGGCGGACACGCTTGCCAACTCGTCCGATTGCATGCAGGCCCAGCTCGCCCTCACACTCGCTTGCTCGCTCACTCATTAATTTACCCACTCGCTTGCTCGCTCATTCACTTGCTCACTCGCTCGCCCATTCACACGCGCAACAACTTACCTACTCGCTCGTCCATCCACTCACTTATTCACCCACGCACTTACCTGTTCTATCACCAACCCGCTCATCCACCAATGCAATCTTTCATTCTCCCATTAACTCACACCAATTTGGTGTAATGGCATGACAGGAGTGCTCCAGTATTGCCAGAGCATTTGAGTAATACAAATCAACACCTAGACATCGAAACACCGAATGGTATACTCTTTGGTTCTGTCGGTAAAGTCACATAGGTATAAAATAAAATAAATCACGACGTTTCGGGCGCAACACGAGTGTCCGTCATCAGGTGGGAAGCCATGGTCTGCTGCTGCTGAGGCAGACCAAGCTTTCCCACCTGATGGACGCTTGTGTTGCGCCCGAAACGTCGTGATTTATTTTATTTTATACCTACGTGACTTTACCGAAAGAACCAAAGAGTATGGATTCCTGCAGTCACGAAAGCTTCAAATCAAGATTGAACCGAATGGTATGTTTGGCTAACACCAACCACAGAGGATGTTTTTAGCTATAGAACGAAACTGTAGAAGCCAGAGGCAACCTCATGCAGAGGGAGACCATACAAACTTAACGCAGAAAGGCACGCATGTCAAGAAATGAACCAAGGCTCTTCTTGATGTGAAGCAAGAAGTGTTATCGATGCAAAACCCTGCTGCCCAGGAGTCCATGTTTCCCGAGAACTGATGGTATTGCGTTGAACTACACAATAGCTTACTGGACAGTTTTTATTACTTGAGCATTTTGGCACAACACAGAGGCAACTGGAAATGAATGACGAAATTTGCAGTGGCTACCTGCCCATGCATCGTGATGGGGATGAGGACAGTTGTGATAGACCCTGGGCTAAGAAACGTATTTAGGTTTTCTCTGTGCAAAAGATGGCGACGCCATGAGGTGCCAACGTCTCCGGCCACTTCGCTCGGGCTATGACGGGAGACCCGTGTGGGCCCAATAATTCTACCTTTTTGCTCTCCCTCTTCGACCGTTCGTTCTGACCCCATGCCCATACTGGATATCTGTGAAAAAGAGCTTTATAGCTCATTGTATTCCTCCAGTATTAATACATATTCTGATTATGACCAGTTTTTTAAGAGTGACTCACAAATTGACAAATTGTGGGAAAAAAATAATCCCTTCCTTTACTGTAGATCTGTATGTTTCGACCTCTCCCGGTTTACAGTTACAACCGTGCAGGCCATTCTCTCTGGCGGGCTCAGGAATTTGTGTGTCTGGCCTGTGTCACTGGTGGACATGTTTGTGAGCGTGCGTAGAGTGTAAACGTTTCAAGACACCAAATAAAGGACAACACAGTGGTTTGTATGCATTACGAGAAGGAGCCCAAAAACAGGATGTGGTACTTGGCAATGTTGCACACAATAAAAGTTGAATTAAACAGGTGTAGATGAAAAACAGAAATCCAGGCAGATAGATGCAGCCATAAAGTGTGAGAAGGAAAGGATTGAGAAAGAGCGAAGCAGTGACTGGCTACGGAAAGAGACCTCTGGCAGAAATTTGTTCAGCGGAACCTGACATAAATAAAGGAAGCTGATTATGAGGGTATAAATATGGCGGTGTAATGGTTACCGTATTGTGCTACGAACCTGTTCACCTGGACATGGCTAACATTATGAAAAATATATCCTAATCGAATCTGGGCCTCCCATAGTTTCACTCAGCCTTAAATGAGTATCTGGTGCGGCATGTAAACATCAGCACTGGGCAGAAATAGGTGGACGGGGGTGATTTTGGCCAATACATCCCCCTCGTGCGCTGTTCCAG
The DNA here is from genome assembly GCF_048934315.1 of Petromyzon marinus. Classification (NCBI taxonomy): domain Eukaryota; kingdom Metazoa; phylum Chordata; class Hyperoartia; order Petromyzontiformes; family Petromyzontidae; genus Petromyzon; species Petromyzon marinus. The sequence goes on along the minus strand of NC_133667.1, from coordinate 25,917,175 downwards.
CCTTCATTAGGTGTTCGCTAAAACACCACTTGTGACAAAATAATGCATGCACAGCTGTTAAAAACGATGCGCGTCTGCTCGCCGCAACTTTCTCTGGACAACTTCATAATAATTCACAGCCGTCAGGGTACACAGAGCATCTCTATCTTTTTGTAGGGTGTAAAATATGCTTGGAGGTGTGGCAAGTTTGGTGTTTGACTGTTACGCATTACACTATACGCGTGTGGTAAGCACGGACAGTTTTCAGGCACTGATGAAACTTGCAGGATTTGTTCCCCAGATTACTACGACTCGGTAATTCTTTGGGTAAAATGTGTTTACACATTTATTGGTGGCGGGTTTTAAGTCATGGATTTCAGATCTGAGAGAAACACCTACCTCTCAGTATTAGCTTAAAGCGGGGCAGGGAACCTATCGCTTGTGACTTCATTTCGCGCGGCCCGCAGGCAGATGAGGCCTACCACTTCAAAACGACCCGCAAACCACAATTACCTGTAACTGCGTGCATCATAGCCACACCAGTCGGGTAATGGAGGAGAACACGTTCAGCTTGATGAACAGCACTGTGATAATAATTATTAAAATGTACATTCGCGCTCAGCCACTTGATATGAAGAAGTCACCGAGCTGTGTGTTTGTGTGGCCACCAAAAGGTATTTGAAAGTCCTCTTTCAAAGCAGGCCCAGGCTACCTCTCAAGAAGGACTAGCCTGGGCCTGCTGTGTCCGTCCTCGAGTTGCTGATTGCTGTGATTGGGCCCTGGATTTGGTGTTACATTTTTCATAATGTGATTTGAGAGTTCAGTGCTTATTTCTTGCAGTCTTTAGTCACCTGTCTTAGTCACTCACCCACCCATTCACTTTCTTGCTCACGCACACTCACTCACTCCCTCTTCCCACTTCCTCACCCACCCATCCATTCACTTCATTGTCCACTCACACAACTCGCCCATCAACCCACTCTATAATTTACTCATTCACCATCACCGCTCATCCACTTACTTACCCACACACTTTCTTACCCACCCTTTCACTGTTTTACTCACTCACCCACTCCCTTACCCACTCACCCATACATTCCCTCGTGCACCCACCCACCCGTCCGCTGCTGCCGTCTTTCCAGTAGGTGAGGTGGTAGTGGAGGTCTCCCTTGTAGATATCGCCCATGGTCTTGTGGCTGCCGTCAATGTTGAAGTAGGGCGTGAGCAGGTCTGCAACCTTCATCTGGATGCTCCCATTCCGCCCGACTGCCTCGAACTGTGGCTTCCCAAGCTCAGCTGCTCGTGGAGAGATGTAGACATGGGGACACGAAAACACAGGATCAAGGGGATACAGGGACATGGGAACAGCAAGACATGTTTGCACAGTCACACAGTCACTTTAAGATGTTTTCTTGTTCATGTTTTTGTTTTTTGTTTGTTGCGGTTGCACCCGATTCAGGAGCCGAATGGCTCACAGGGCTATACCAAATAAATGGAAAATGGAAATGGAACAAAGGGACATGGGACATGGGGACATGGAGACGCAGGATCCAGGGGACACAGGGACATGGGAATAGCAAGACAAGGAATCAAAGGGGCACAGGGGCATCGAAAGAGGAAGACTCAGGATCAAGAGGACATGGGGACACGAGGACACGGAGACACGAGTTCCAGTGCACAAACACATTTGTAGATGATGCCATCAGTGCAGAGATATGGAGACGTGTGGGTAAGGCAGTGTTCTGTGTCCCGTTTGTTAGTTTTGCCAAGTGCGGTAAGCCTACCGCCCCATGACCAGCACAGTCGTGCTGTTAGACCCAGCACGACGGCACCGCTGTGACTGGTGTGCGTGTGGGAACATGATTGACATGCCTCTATGTATGTATGTAGAACTTTATGGAGTCGGAGCCATTCCCTGTTCACCTTGAGGTGCGACAGAGATGTCCTCTGGCTCCCACATTATTCTACATCATCTTTGACCACGTAGTTCGAGAAGCTTTCCATGGCTGTACCGGGGGAATTTCCATCTGGTACAGATACAATGGGAGGCTGATCGATGCATGGGTGCGGTTGAGGGATGGCTGCCTATTCGTCAACCATGTTATGTATGCTGATTATCTGGTGATTGCTGCTCACTCAGAGGAGGAGTTGGAGGTGCTGCTGGTGCCAATAAGAGGTGGGGTCTTACCATCAGCTCCACCAAAACTAAGCAACTGCCTGGGTATTTTGTGCCACCAAACACTCCACCCCCTCAGCTCTCCATTGGTGATGGAGCAGTAGTGCAGAGAGTGGAGAGTTCCCATACCTGGGCATTGTGCTTATGACCAGCTCTGGTTTGACAGCAGAGGTCTCACTCCGAATTAGTCAGGCGGCATTATCTTTTCATCGGCTGCGTAATGCTGTGTGGAAGCTATCTGGTCTGTTGCTCCGCACGAAGCTTTGCGTCTTCTCAGCCACAGTCATGCCCTGCCTTCTCTATGCTTGTGAAACGTGGACCCCTCTAATGGCACATCTTTTCCAGTTAGAAACATTCAGGCTGGCCTGCCTATAATCCATCCTGGGTTTAACCCGGCTGGATTGTGTGAGGAACTCACAAATCCTTGAAAGATCTGGACATATTCCCATCAGTGAGCTCCTCCGGTAGGCAAGGCTGCGTTGGCTGGGCCATGTAGCCGCATGCTCAGCCACCGCATGCCCAAGCAGCTTCAATTTGGCCGCATAGAGGGGGCTAAACGGGCATGACATGGGCTAGAGAAGAGATGGAGTGATGCGGTACAGGAGTATGTGGAGCTGAGTGGACTTGCCGACGACTGGCACCAGCGGTGTCAAGATCGGCCTCTATGGAGGAGGCTCGTGAAGGACGCTGCTACTGGGCAGTTGGAGGCAGTCGCCCTCCAGCAACAACGGAGGGCAGAGGAGCGACGCTCACAACAACGAGCGGAGTGCCGGGCAGCTAAAATACAGCAAGTTGGCACAGTAGGGGGTATAGCTGGTGCATCTACCAGTCAGCCAACCCATGGCACCTGGGTCTGTCCCGAGACCTGTCAGTGAGCCTTCGACACTTCACGTGGCCTCAAAGTGCGCCTGGCCTGGCACAGGCGGCATCGTGACGTCACCGTCACTTAGAGTCGAATGGTGGGTATTGGTATTGGTATGTAGATCTTCTTTAGCACTGTATGTAGGCAACCATGCTAATCGAAGGAGCCCGTGATCTCATTGTACACCTGCGAAAACCTGTGGTACAGGCGTGAAATTGTCAAATGCACCTGCTATCATAAAACTGCGATATCTTTGTACAGTCATCCTATGTCCATGGTATGCTATGGAATGCCGTGGTATCACCGTACTGTTGTCGTAGGGCACGAAGGAGGGCGACATGACCCAGGGTACGGTGTGCACTGCGCTGGAACCACCCGGGATGGCACGCACACGAGCGCGGTATGACAAGCGCGGGTCGGCCATGATGCTCGTGAGGTCACAGGTCGTTTCTATCGAGTCGGTGCACTCTGCCTTCTGCTCCCAGGTAGTCCACGTTGCACTGACGTGCAGACACACACACACACAGGCATTAGATGTGTGCACACGCACGAAAACTCACAAAAGATACAAAGACGCCTCCCCACCCCCCCGCCACTGTCAAGGCTTTCAGGTCAAGTGCTGTTAGTGAGCACAGGTGTATGAAGGCCGCCCCCTGCCCACAAGAGGGTTGGTGTGGCTATCACCAACGCCCAACCACCTTTGTCTCCCCAGCAGTGATGTTCACACAAATGCACCATATACGTATTTAAGGCTGAGTCGACCAAGTGAAGGTCAATGACTGGTTTAGAAATTCGTCACTGATGTTGGCCGTGAGTGGGAATCGAACTCGAGTCGCCGGGCTCTTATCGCGGGGCACTAACCACTACACTACCGCTCCCCACTGCACAGAGGAGAGCGTCACCTCCTCACCCCAATAGCTCCACGTCGTACGTGACCGGGATGCCCGTGTCCTCCACTTGCCACTCCAGCAGCGTCTTGAAGTTGACGGAGACAAAGGAGAGGTTTGTGGGGACCGGGGGAGACCCAGAACCTGCAGTGTGAAGGTTAGAGTCTAGGTCAGGGGTATGGCTAAAAACTACAGGTCAGCATTAGGGATATGGGTTAAGGGTTAAGGCTGTTGGTCATGGTTAGGGTTGTAGGTTAGTAGTCAGTGCTGTAGGTTAGGGGAATAGGTTACGGTTGTATTACAGCAGTGGTTCTCAACCTTTTTAGTACCAAGACCACTGATCCCCACTCCCCCTTCCCCAGCCACCCCCTTCCTGGTAACTAAGACCACAATATACATCACATGTCGGTGCTGAAATTTGTTTAGGAGCTATGGATATCCAGTTATTGTTAGCCAGTGTCTATTAAGAACCCCCCCCCCCCCATACAGTGCAAGGTAGACTGCTGTGCCGCGGTCTTGTTAGCAAGCGCCTATTAAGGCAGCACGCCGCGTGAGAGTGCTCGCAACCGCACCTGAGCCAGGAGGGGTGCACGCCATGAGCAGCAACCACGTGACAGCGACGCACGTCGTCACAGACTCCATCCCCCTCCTCCCGCTCACCTGGGGCAGACGGCAACATCACTCAGCGCCGCGTGGGTAACGAGAGTTTCTATTAAGGCGTGACGGGAGACGTCCATTCAGATCTTCACGAATGATCCATTCGCAATCAAATTAAAACGGTAACGATCCTCCCATTCGCATCCATTCTTAGGAGGTGGTTTGCGTGGCTCGGAGGTGAGCGCACTGTGCTGATACTGCTGAGATCCTGGGTTCGAATACATTTGTTACAATAATCACAACTATGTTGATTTAAAGCTTTCGTGACTGCAGTGATTCAAATTCTTGGTTATTTCGGTAAAGTCACGTTGAAGGGAAACAATAAAATAATAAAATATAAAACATATTTTATTGTTTCCCTTCAACGTGACTTTACGGAAAGAACCAAGAATATGAATCACAACTATTTTGTGGAAAATGAAGGCTGTAGAGGAGACCAACATTAGACACGAGACAAAATAACGAGGCAGACAGTGCCCATGAGTCAAAAGATACAAACGAGACTTATACAAACATTCCAGACAGCACAGAGGAGACTACAAATGAGAACGACCCTGCAATCAAGACAGGTACAAACACATACAAACAAATTAGATAGAACAGATGAGACAGGCAGTACAGACTATACAGAATAATAGAGACAATACAAAATAGACAAATCAAACGAGTTGCGTAATAACACAAGATAGATGTAGCATACAGTACAAAGACGAACAAGAAAGGCAGATGATGCACATGAGATACTGTATCGTAAGGTAGAGATCCAAATCGTGATGGTTAATACATTCGTTGAGGGACGTTGGGAGTGAATTGGTGTATTATACTCAAGTACCTGGACAATTATGAACCTGCTGAGAGACCGAGATATTCACAGGACTAGGGGTTACACCACAGGAACTCAGCAAGATTCTGGCTTTGCGAAAAGGCCACAATGAAAGTCCTGACATGACCATCATGAAGCCCACGAGAGTCACTAGAAACGCACGGCTGAAAATCCAGAAATTCAGCAGCGCCAGCTCAGTGACACTGACACAGCCATTATGAACATCCTGAGAGACACCCAGCCCCAGGGCTTGAACCCCTCATTAAACTAATCTCGACTTATATTCTTGGTTCTTTCGGTAAAGTCACGTAGAAGGGAAACAATAAATAAATAAAAACATATAAAACAATAAAATTTTCACGACGTTTCGACTGCAACACAAGCAATCACCGTCATCAGGTGATTGCTTGTGTTGCAGTCGAAACGTCGTGAGAATTTTATTGTTTTGTATTTTTTATTATTTTATCATTTCCCTTCTACGTGGTGACTTTACCGAAAGAACCAAGAATATGAATCCCTGCAGTCACGAAAGCTTTAAATCAAAATTTAATCTCAACTTTTTATTTATTTTACCAGGTAAGGCTCATTGAGCTGTATAGCTCTTTTTCAGAAGTGGCCTGGCCACAAATGATAGCTCAGTGAAGTGGCTTATCATGTGTAAACTCATAGCAGTAGGCAAATGCCCTCAACGCACGTTTCTAATGGGTGGCATTGAGTTACTGACATTCCATATTTCTATGACAGGACCTAGGTAGTCCTGTGTTCAACAGTGAGGGTGAAGTTAAAATATCTCCCTGCCCAAACAAGTTTTGGGTGGCACTTAATTCTGTTGGAAGACTTGGGTCAGTAGTGGACATTCCACATTCCAATGATGGGGATCAGTGTTTCATCTTCACATCACATTTTCGAAAACAACAATTCATTTTTAAATAACCTCCTTGTCGAGAGATATTCGTAAGCTATATTCGGGGAAAATAAACATGGACAAAGCCCAACAGCGCTTACAGGAATTGCATATCCAAATGATTGATTGCAAGAATTTAACAAGTTATAGCATTCCTGGTGGAGCTTGGTCCATAAATAACCTGAGTTGGGATAAGCACAGAGCATCGACGGTGATTCATAAAAAAATATAACCATAAGACAGTATTTTCCCATATCTATGAGCCATTGACACAGAACCTCAAGGGAGCCCAAGTCTGTCTCTATGAGCTACTGATATTATACAACTACAATTACAAATTAACCTAAAATAGCTTTATGAGCCAAGGAATCCTAAGAATCTCATGGCTGTACGAGGTTACCTAACAAGAACTCCCAATGGGACTTTGAACCCCACTCCCTGTCCGGCCTAATGGTGATGACTAGCAAGGTCACACACAGACTCAAAGATCTCAATTGTTTTCTTAAAGACTGAAGTGCTGTTAGTGAGCACCTATTAAAATGTGCCAGAAGCACTTATTAAGGTTGTCATGGCACACAAATTGTTGGCGTGGCCAACATCACACTTAGCCGTCTTTGTCTCCCCAGTGTTGATGTTTTACACACCACAGTAGTTACTGATTTCAGGCTGAGTCGACCTAAGGGATGATCTAGACATATTCAGCTCTTACTTGCCACTGATTTTGTCTGTGGCTGGGAATCGAACCTAGGTCACCGGGGAAAACCGTGCAGTGTGCAAACCACTGCTTTCCATACACACACATTTACGTCAGCAAGTACATGCCATGCAAATATACACAAAGACAAAGATCCTCCATATAGCCTTAACCGACTTTTGGGGCAAGTGCTGATAGCAAGCACTTATGAAGGCTGGGACAGCACACAAGGGGGGTGAGAGGTCAGCACCACGCTCGACCGCATTTGTCTCCCCAGTTGCGATGTTTACACATCGCATACGGGAATCAGACATACATACATATACGCACGTGCAGTGTACACATCCAAGAACACGAATTGGAGTAGGTGACAAAGCCTTTGTGGCTGCAGCACCAACGTTTTGGAACAAACCTCGTTTCCTCCCTTAACATCGTGAATCTTCCTTCCAAAAAATATACATAGGCAAAAGATTATTGCTGGATACAACCCCATTAGCAAATGTGAATTGTAACTTTTCTCCTTACCCGTGTAACAAAAGTTGTTTTTTACATCCAATTGTATCGAGGGATTTCAATTTGTATTTACAAACTTTGTTTAATTTCGTGGCTCTCTTACCTTTCCTACACTTTTTACTCCTATCGGTTAGTGAAGCAGACAACTTGAGTGAGCTCTGCATATTTCTCTCCCTCCCCTCGCCTCCTTGTGTTTCCATGGTTTTGGCAATGCCAGTTGGCTGCCAATCCTGGCAGGAGCCTCAATTTTCTCGGGCGATTTCGCTCCTCGGACTTGGCCTGAATTCTACACCAGAATTGAGGCCTAAGGGAAACATAACATCCCGGCACAGACCTATCCCCACTCCCAAGTGGGAAATCGAGAAATTCAGGAAATCATGAAAGTGTTACTATCGTTAAACAACTGGAGTTGTTCATAATTTGAGAATAAGCCACTTCAGATCAACTCGAGATCTGACCTCAAGTGGGCTGTCCATGGAAACGAAGTTTGTTTGTGCTTGTACAAAGACAAAGATACCCTGTGTTGCTTTAACAGACGTTTAAGGCAAGTGCTGTTAGCGAGCACGTATAAAAACTGGCACAGCACACGAGGGGTAGGTGGCCAACGTCATGCCCGGCCGCCTTTGTCTCTCTAGTGGCCATGTGTACACACCGCACCAGGTACTCATTTGAGGCTGAATCTACCTAGGAGAGCCCCAGGACTGATTCAGATAATCGTCACTGGTGTTGGCGATGAGCGGGAATCGAATTCGGGTTGCCGAGATCGTAGCACAGCAGGCAAACCGCTACACACACTTATCAAATGTTTTTATACTTATACGTACTATCATACATACAAGCACTGTCAATCAACAGACTAATGCGTATAAACTATTATTATAACTCGCTTTGTGGACAATGAAAGGGCATTGCACTCACTGGAATGGATTAGTCATCCTAGGTCTCACAAACCAAGGTGTAAAAAACCCCAACATTTCGATAACATTTAGATGTTTCAAAATCCAAGAGCAGGTACACCGAAATTGCATGAAGAGAGTAACACAATCCTTACCAGAAGGGGAGTCCGGTAAGGGGACACGCTCTTGCCAAAGTTACTCATGGCGACAATCAAAGATATTTTACAAACATCGGAGTTGAGAAATAAAAGGCATTTAACAAAAATGAAATAATTATCAACCTTGTTATATTCGCTGACAACAACCTAATGGAAATGACCTCCAAGAAAATGACCGGAGGACTTAAGAAAGAAGGCTGCTTAGTTGGACTCAAGATAAATATGCGCAGAACCCGGATGAATTGTTGAATCACGAAAATGCGAGGGACGGGCAATGACTTTGTAAGGCCTCATCTGACAGTGAATAGATCATGGCTGACAATGCTGATCATCATACAGAGCGGTAGTGTAGGGGTTAGCGCTACGCTGCGCTACAAACCCAGCGGCCCGAGTTCGATTCCTGCTCACACCCACCAACACCAGTGACGATTACCTGAACCAGTCATGGGGCTCCCATAGGTCGACTCAGCCTCAAATGAGTACCTCGTGTGGTGTGTACACATCACCATGATGGAGACAAAGGCGGTCAGGCGTGGTGCTTGCCACCCACCCCCTCATGTGCCGTGCCGGCCTTCATAGGTGCTCGCTAACAGCATTTGCCCCAAACGTCTGTGAAAGATATACGGGGGATCTTTGATGCTCATACACACATATATAGCCATACACAGTACAAGTGCGATCATGAAGGAGTTCATGGATCCAGGGTAGAGAGAGGACGTGATAGGTGCTAGGGATGTAACGATGCATCAGTCATTTAATATTGATTGTTAAGCTCATTGCATATTAAACGCATCGCGATGTGAGAATCAACATGTTGTGTTTCGGATGCTTAGTACATGATGAGCTACATCCATGAATCGTGCGACTGAATCGCGAGAAATGATCAAGTCACCAGTGGACTGGATCGTTAGAGCAGTGTTTGGGGGAAACTGTGTATTGTATGGAATGCTTGCATTTTTTAGTTTACCCAAAACGAGAAAGTATGCATCAACATATATAGTCGTACGCAACCAATGCAAAAACAACTACAGGAAATGACTGAAAACTTTAATTGGCAGTGAGCAATGCTGGACTTAAAATAAACACGAGCAGCAAAACTAAAGACACGTGTTTCGTGTTTGATAAGAGGCAATCATTATTGGAAGGGACAGAACTGGAAAATACATCAGAACATTATTACCTCGGGCAGGTACCGAAGGTGGACCAGGATCGCAACGATGACTAAAATATGTGAGCGAGAGAACTTTTGGAGTACTTTTGAAAAAGTGAAATCTCATCATGAAAAGCAGCGCACCCAGTCCACCTGGAGAGGAGAAATTTCAATCAGTGCCTGTTGTCCTGATATGGATCAGAATTTAGGGTACTTAAAAAGAAAAGATTAAAAAAACTAAGCTGAAAAAGAGTTGAAAGAAGCATGGAGATACGCGTGCTTGGAAATACGGGAAACAGACGTCAAAGGCGTTGATCAATGGGCGACAGGGGTGTTATGGGAGACTGGTGTTTAGATGTCAAAGGCGTTGATCAATGGATGACTGGGGTGTTATGGGAGACTGGTGTTTTGATGTCAAAGGCGTTGATCAATGGATGACTGGGGTGTTATGGGAGACTGGTGTTTAGATGTAAAGGCGTTGATCAATGGATGACTGGGGTGTTATGGGAGACTGGTGTTTAGATGTCAAACGCGTTGATCAATGGATGACTGGGGTGTTATGGGAGACTGGTGTTTAGATGTCAAACGCGTTGATCAATGGACGACTGGGGTGTTATGGGAGACTGGTATTTAGATGTCAAAGGCGTTGATCAATGGACTGGGGTGTTATGGGAGACTGGTGTTTAGATGTCAAACACGTTGATCAATGGACGACTGTGGTGTAATGGGAGACTGGTGTTTAGATGTCAAAGGTGTTGATCAATGGACGACAGGGGTGTTATGGGAGACTGGTGTTTAGATGTCAAAGGAGTTGATCAATGGATGACGGGTGTTATGGGAGACTGGTGTTTAGATGTCAAACGCGTTGATCAATGTATGACTGGGGTGTTATGGGAGACTGGTGTTTAGATATCAAACGCGTTGATCAATGTATGACTGGGGTGTTATGGGAGACTGGTGTTTAGATATCAAAGGCGTTGATCAATGGACGACTGGGGTGTTATGGGAGACTGGTGTTAGATGTCAAAGGCGTTGATCAATGGACGACTGGGGTGTTATGGGAGACTGGTGTTTAGATGTGAAACGCGTTGATCAATGGACGACTGGGGTGTTATGGGAGACTGGTGTTTTGATGTCAAAGGCGTTGATCAATGGACTGGGGTGTTATGGGAGACTGGTGTTTAGATGTCAAACACGTTGATCAATGGACGACTATGGTGTTATGGGAGACTGGTGTTTAGATGTCAAAGGTGTTGATCAATGGACGACAGGGGTGTTATGGGAGACTGGTGTTTAGATGTGAAACGCGTTGATCAATGGACGACTTGGGTGTTATGGGAGACTGGTGTTTAGATGTCAAACGCGTTGATCAATGGACGACTGAGGTGTTATGGGAGACTGGTGTTTAGATGTCAAAGGCGTTGATCAATGGACTGGGGTGTTATGGGAGACTGGTGTTTAGATGTCAAACACGTTGATCAATGGACGACTGTGGTGTAATGGGAGACTGGTGTTTAGATGTCAAAGGTGTTGATCAATGGACAGGGGTGTTATGGGAGACTGGTGTTTAGATGTGAAACGCGTTGATCAATGGACGACTTGGGTGTTATGGGAGACTGGTGTCTAGATGCCAAACGCGTTGATCAATGGACGACTTGGGTGTTATGGGAGACTGGTGTCTAGATGTCAAAGGCGTTGATCAATGGACGACTGGGGTGTTATGGGAGACTGGTGTTTAGATGTCAAAGGCGTTGATCAATGGATGACGGGTGTTATGGGAGACTGGTGTTTAGATGTCAAACGCGTTGATCAATGTACGACTGGGGTGTTATGGGAGACTGGTGTTTAGATATCAAAGGCGTTGATCAATGGACGACTGGGGTGTTATGGGAGACTGGTGTTAGATGTCAAAGGCGTTGATCAATGGACGACTGGGGTGTTATGGGAGACTGGTGTTTAGATGTGAAACGCGTTGATCAATGGACGACTGGGGTGTTATGGGAGACTGGTGTTTAGATATCAAAGGCGTTGATCAATGGACGACTGGGGTGTTATGGGAGACTGGTGTTAGATGTCAAAGGCGTTGATCAATGGACGACTGGGGTGTTATGGGAGACTGGTGTTTAGATGTGAAACGCGTTGATCAATGGACGACTGGGGTGTTATGGGAGACTGGTGTTTTGATGTCAAAGGCGTTGATCAATGGACTGGGGTGTTATGGGAGACTGGTGTTTAGATGTCAAACACGTTGATCAATGGACGACTATGGTGTTATGGGAGACTGGTGTTTAGATGTCAAAGGTGTTGATCAATGGACGACAGGGGTGTTATGGGAGACTGGTGTTTAGATGTGAAACGCGTTGATCAATGGACGACTTGGGTGTTATGGGAGACTGGTGTTTAGATGTCAAACGCGTTGATCAATGGACGACTGAGGTGTTATGGGAGACTGGTGTTTAGATGTCAAAGGCGTTGATCAATGGACTGGGGTGTTATGGGAGACTGGTGTTTAGATGTCAAACACGTTGATCAATGGACGACTGTGGTGTAATGGGAGACTGGTGTTTAGATGTCAAAGGTGTTGATCAATGGACAGGGGTGTTATGGGAGACTGGTGTTTAGATGTGAAACGCGTTGATCAATGGACGACTTGGGTGTTATGGGAGACTGGTGTCTAGATGCCAAACGCGTTGATCAATGGACGACTTGGGTGTTATGGGAGACTGGTGTCTAGATGTCAAAGGCGTTGATCAATGGACGACTGGGGTGTTATGGGAGACTGGTGTTTAGATGTCAAAGGCGTTGATCAATGGATGACGGGTGTTATGGGAGACTGGTGTTTAGATGTCAAACGCGTTGATCAATGTACGACTGGAGTGTTATGGGAGACTGGTGTTTAGATATCAAAGGCGTTGATCAATGGACGACTGGGGTGTTATGGGAGACTGGTGTTAGATGTCAAAGGCGTTGATCAATGGACGACTGGGGTGTTATGGGAGACTGGTGTTTAGATGTGAAACGCGTTGATCAATGGACGACTGGGGTGTTATGGGAGACTGGTGTTTAGATGTCAAAGGCGTTGATCAATGGACTGGGGTGTTATGGGAGACTGGTGTTTAGATGTCAAACACGTTGATCAATGGACGACTATGGTGTTATGGGAGACTGGTGTTTAGATGTCAAAGGTGTTGATCAATGGACGACAGGGGTGTTATGGGAGACTGGTGTTTAGATGTGAAACGCGTTGATCAATGGACGACTTGGGTGTTATGGGAGACTGGTGTTTAGATGTCAAACGCGTTGATCAATGGACGACTGGGGTGTTATGGGAGACTGGTATTTAGATGTCAAAGGCGTTGATCAATGGACTGGGGTGTTATGGGAGACTGGTGTTTAGATGTCAAACACGTTGATCAATGGACGACTGTGGTGTAATGGGAGACTGGTGTTTAGATGTCAAAGGTGTTGATCAATGGACGACAGGGGTGTTATGGGAGACTGGTGTTTAGATGTGAAACGCGTTGATCAATGGACGACTTGGGTGTTATGGGAGACTGGTGTCTAGATGTCAAACGCGTTGATCAATGGACGACTTGGGTGTTATGGGAGACTGGTGTCTAGATGTCAAAGGCGTTGATCAATGGACGACTGGGGTGTTATGGGAGACTGGTGTTTAGATGTCAGCACGTGCCTTGGGCTTTGTAAACATTACATGAGACAATGCACACGCGGCATCCGCGAACCGTTGGGGTACCTTGATGCAATGATACTTCACAGGCTGTGCTTCGGAACAACAGTTTTGGTTCACGAGTGTCCATCACAGGTGCCTTCAGGGGCCGTACTGACAGTCGTGTCTTCAGACCCGATGCAGGGGTCAGGAGACGCAATGGTTAATATTTTGGCCGCCTACATATCACCGTTTGCGTGTAGTAGTATTATTAGTATTATTACTCTTGTTTGTTTCCAACATGCACTGTAAATTAACAAATACAAGCCCTCGGGTAAATGCAGTTTTCACATTTTGTTCAGTCTGTGTCATTGTGAGTCTATGGTGACCGTTAAAGACTGTTTTCAATGAATGGTCCACATTGATTCATAATAGTATGTATTTAAAAACTAACATCGATGTACATCCCTTTGTCAATCCACTGCTGAGTGAAGGCCGAGTCGTTTGCACGCCAAGTCATTTTGTGACCATACTTCACCACGGAGGCCAGTGCAGCTCGATGGGTGGAGGGGGGGGGGGCTTCAAGACTGGTTCAGATTGGATGATTCACCACTGATGTTAGCCATGGCCTGGAACGTAAATCAGGCTGCCGGGATCATAACACTGTGGGCAAACCACTGAGCCAAGCCAACACTTCACTCGTTGCTGCTGCTGGTAATGTTGGTATAGCTACTTTTGCTGCTGCTGATGATGATGATGTTATTGCTACCGTCACTGCTGTTGCTGCTTATGTCGATGGTAGTCATTGCACCGCGCTCTAAACTCCGCGACCTGGGCTCGATTCCGGCCCATGGCTAACATCAGTGGCGAGTGATATCTGAACCGGTCGTGGGCCCTCACCTCCTCATGAGTGAAGTACTGCTGGTGCACTGGTTTAAATGTCAACACCAGGGAGACAAATGTGGTTGGCCGTGAAACCATCGAGTCAAGCAAATACTCCCTAACAACCATGGTGTTAGTAGCGAGACATACTGTACTGTTTTAATAACTCTTACAACAACAACAACAAAACATAGCAGCCACTCACTCTGCTCTCGAGGTGGCAGCGACCCAGGTCTCTGATATATTGTATGGTTGCTACAACCCGTTTTTATCTTGCTCTTTAGACTAATTGAGCTTCATGGTCTATGGCCTTTCAAAATATTGTGCATAAAAAAGCACTGCCATTTGATTGCCTACAAAACTACGTACGGTTCACCACCGCAACCTCTCTCCCCTAATGCTGCCTTTCCAACCTTTTTTCAAACCGCTCCTCCTGCGTTTCCACGCCAAGGGCCGTCGTCCGTCTTTCCGCTCAGAAAGCCACCGGGGGCTACGACGTCCCAACCAAGGCTCCATTCATCCGCAGCTCCCCTTGCTCTTCTCAACACGCCTCCTTCCACTTGGCAGAATCATTCATACCCAGCTACACGGCTAGTTTTCCGTCATCGGGCAGTGTTAATGATTGATGTAAATCTTTTCACGTCACGGCCAAAACAGTTAATTATTGTTTTTTTGGGAAGATTGCCTGGATAATTGTACTTTACAGTGCAATGCGTCGAAAATTACGCAGTTGAACGACAACAATCTGATACTTAATGTCATAATTGCCTCATAAATAAGCCTGTCTCTGAACTGAAAACAATCAAAGAAAATCATTGTCATCAATATCAGCTTATTGGCCTTCTGGAGATGTGTGTTGTGTTGAAAGATCATGACAAATAATAGTTTTACTCCGGTCGCTGGGTTCATAGCACATTGCGCTTACCACTGCCCCCGCCGCTCCACCCTCAACACAGAAACATTATTTCCCTTGTTCATTATCCAACGGGTACGATGCACAGTAAATGCTGTTCAAGTTCGCTGAAGGTCTATCGTGCATATGGAGTTCATTAAGGCCTCCTGCCCCTACCCTACGAGCATTTTACAACACGTTTAAGACACCGACGCCACAAGGGGAATGCTTTCATCCCACAGTGGATTGTTGATGGCTGCTGCCGAATGCCTCACTGGTGACATTTGTGAATATAATAATCCAGCCACGATTCAAGATTCAATCGTTTAACAACGGGCTGCATTATACAATTTTTGGTCGTTGAAAACATTTCCACAACGCTGCCACGGAACGCGCGAATTGCCACCAGCGGCAGACAAATGTTGGCATACAAAACCAAGCAACTCGACGTCATTTTACATGCCACAACCTGCCGGTGAAACTCAAGAGAAGTTGAGACCGGTCCAGGGTTTTCTGCTGATATACATCCTTTTTGATGGCCCATAAGTTGATGATTCATTTTGTTATTTAATTTTACTTGTTGCCAAAAAAAATTCCACCTTTATCCACGTGTTGTTAATAGACCTCGATGACTGTTAAAAAAAGTATGTTGGGTTTAGAAAGAACACATCACTAGAGGTGATGATGATGGTGGTCGGTGCTCGTGACTGGTCACAGCATGGCACCACCAAAAGAGGGGAACACACTCAACAGTGGATGGCCAACGCAGAGATGGGAGTAATACGATTATAGTAATAAACTAAACTATAAAGCAAACTATTATTTTATTTTGTCAGGCATATGCCGTGGAAATTATATAGCTTCCTGTGTAGTCACTTTTTCTGATAAATCCGAAAATCGGGGGTGACATGACCAAGCAGTAACGCGATTGGCTGTTTGATGCAGAGGCTCACGGCTCGATTTCAGCACCTGCCCTGTTTATTACTGCGGGTGTATTTTACTTTATACATTTTTTTATTTTACCAGGTAAGGCCCACGGAGCTATTTCGCTTTTTTTTTTAGAAGCGACCTGGTCACAAATGACAGCCCAATGAAGTGGCTTATCATGTGGAAATGTATAGCAGCCAAATAATCTAAACACATGTTTTTAAATGTGGAGGGAACATCCGCAGAAACCCGGAGAAAAATCCACGCGACCGTGGAGAAAGAGACATGCAAACTCCAAATATACAGCAGGCGTCAGGGATCAAACCCACGACCTTCTGTATACCAGGCGGGGTAGTTAACATCTCGCCACCGCGGCACCCGAATAAAGCGCCAGAGCGAGATGGACTGGGGCATCACATGACCGTGCCGGACGACGACGATGCGGACAACAGATGCCTTAATCCAGTAGTGGATAGATCATTTCAAACGATTTGACAACACACAGAGGGGCAGTGGTTGGCAAGTGTACACGAAACTCAAGAGGCCAGCGGGCGGTGGGCACATCGCTGTTGACGTAGCGGATGAGTTTTATTTAGCCGACCTGCATTTAACCACAGTGCATTGTTACACGAGCAGCGACGTGGCCAGCGTTATATTCACGTGTGATATGCCGACGCAAGCCCCCGCAACATGCATTGCTTGCTGGGTGTTATAGAGGGAGTGCCTATGAGTTTGGGTATGTGACGGTGGGGATGACAGCGTGCCAAACACGCAAAGACCGCTCTTGTTTCCATTCCCAAGTGTTGATATCTGTGACCTCTAAAAGCCCCAAAATCATAATTGTATCTATTACAACAATCGCTTTCGGCACCATCAGTATCATCATTATAGTAGCACCGTCACAATCGTCAACACCACCACCATTATCACCACAATCTTCATCACCGTGATAAACACCATCACCGCCATCACTGCTATCACCACCACATTATCACTGCTATCACCACCATCACTGCCATCTCCACCACCAAAGAGGCGCATGCACACTACAAAATGCTCGTTTTAGGGCCGAGTCAACCTAGAGGTGGCTCCAGGCCAAACATATGCGGACTGACTTGTCATGCTATGCTATCACTCACGCATACATACATACATACAAAGATCCCCCATGTAGCCTGTTGGGGCAAGTGCTGTTCGCGAGCAGATATAAAGACCGGCAAGGCACACCAGGGGGTGGGTGGCCCACGCCCGGCCGCCCGAACAGGCACCGCACCAGGTAATCATTTGAGGCTGAGTCGACCGTGGTGAGACCCAGGACCTGTTCAGATAATCGTCACTGGTGATGTTGGCCGTGAGCGGGAATCGAACTCTGATCGCCAGGTTCGTAGCGCTAACCGCGACACCACCACTCCAGATGTCACTAACTCACGCACACAAGACAAAGATCACCCATGTAGCCTGTAACAGACTGTAGGGGGCAAGTGCTGTTAGCGAGCACCTATGAAGGCCGGCAAGGCACACGAAGGGGTGGGTAGCCAACACAACGCCCTGCCGCCTTTGTCTCTCCAAGTGGCGATGTTTACACACCACACCAGGTACTCACACGCACGCACACACCTGTACGGCATAACACACAACACATACACACAGTAGCGTCTAAACGATAAAACAGCATTCGCCTCTAATTTGGCGGTGACGGCCTCACCACCCCCCAACCGCGTCGCTTTGTGCCAGGCTAGGTGCACGCACCTCGTGGCAACGACGAAGCGACGCGTCCGTCGGTGGCGGCTCTCTGGCAGGATGTGTGGAGGAGCACGCAGGTGTGACAGATGAACCGTGATGGATGAATGGGACTCGGACCGCACCCCCACACATACAGCTCGGAGTGGCAGCGTCCTTAACATTGGAGGCGGCCGCTTCTGATGCTGCCGCTGCCGCTGGGCCACGTGGACCGCTGCTCCCTATGTTGGACTTCTTTCGCGCCGTACGTAGCCATACCGTACCAATCGGAGGCGTTTGCCGGTCCTGTCTATGGAGTTGTAATGCCCCCGACTGACATTTGAGACGTACCTACGCGCATCGTCAACGTTGACCAGCGCGGTGAAGTATGGTCAAAAAACCCCGACGACCTGCACGGCGTGGTTGGGGGGGGGGGGCGGCGGAAGTCCTCGACTAGCAGCTGGTATAAGAAAACTGTTGTAGGTGAACATTAATCATAGAGACACATAGAGAGACTGTATACCGTACACAAGAGACAATGATCCCCCACCACGACTAACTAGAGCCCTAAGAACTTGTTGGGGGAAGCAAGTTGCTGTCAGCGAGCACCTATGAAGGCCGGCAACCACGCCCGGCCGCCTTTGTATCCCTCACATGGCGAACTCGGGTCGCCTGGTTCGTCGCGCAGCGGCGCTAACCACTACGCCCACCGCTCCCCTATTCACACCCCACAAAATAGACAAAGATCCCCCGTATAGCCTGTAATAGACTGTAACAGACTGCTGGGGCAAGTGCTGTTAGCGAGCACCTATCAAGGCCACTGGCACTGCGGCAACGCGAGGTGATGGGTGACCAGCACGCACGCCCGGCCGCCTTTGTCTCCCCAGTGGCGATGTTTTACACACACACACCGCACCAGGTACTCATTTGAGGCTGAGTCGACTTAGGCGAGCCCCCGGACCTGTTCAGATAATCGTCACCGATGGTGTTGGTGGCCGTGAGTGAGGATTCGATCTCAGGGTGGCCGGGTTCGTAGCGCAGCGCGCTAACCACTACGCCCACCGCTCCCTCTTCACGCCACACACACAGCAAACATATCGATAACCTTGACGGAGCGAATCGTGTACATTCCAATGATGTTCGATAAAAGAGCAAGAGTTCAACCTACTCTGTGACTTTATGTATATGAAGACAATCTAAAACTCTTAAAGGGCAAAACATTACCAACGTGTCTATTGTTTTTTGGGGTTCTCAAAATGCCGCGTGGCCTGGGGGAGCTCCCTGTTCATAGTCAAGGTTTGTTGTTGTTGGGGGGTAGTGGTGGTGGTTAGACACGCGAAAGTATAAATGCGATCTACCCCCCCCCCCCACTCTTTATTACGAATGATATTGGTCGCGAAAGGCGTCGGAGCTCCTGGTTTGTGGTTGGTTCCAACAACGCACACGGAGCAACACTGCGGGCTGCCCAGAGGGGGTAGGCGGGTGGGTGGCTCGTCGTGGTGGTCGCTGCGTACATCTCCCCGGTCCCAATGCTGCCCAAAGCCACCACCGCAATCATCGTCGCCCCTAACCGAGCAATTCGCCTGCCGTGGGGTTGTGACCAATACATCCGAAAGAAACAAGCGAAAGGAACAGCTCTCCATCAAAGTCACTTTCGTTCACGTGCACGCCAATCCGCGTGCGCAAACTCACAGGCACGCAAAGACAAAGAACCCCCGTGTAGCCTCTAACAGACTGTTGGGGCAAGTGCTGTTAGCCAGCGCCTGTGAAGGCCGGCACGGCACACGATGTGGGTGGGTGGCCAACACCACACCCGGCACCCTTTGTCTCCCCAGTGACGATGTTTTACTCCACACACACCGCACCAGGTACTAATTTGAGGCCGAGTCTACCTAGAGATGGTCCAGGACCGGTTAAGATGCTCGGTGGTGTTGGTGGCCGTGAGCGGGGGAATCGAACTCGGGTCGCAGGGTTCGTAGCGCAGCGTAGCGCTAAACCACTACACTACCGCTCCCCACACAGACAGACAGACACACAGACAGACACACACACAGACAACAACAACAACCGCCATTCGCCACTAAGTGGCGGTGACGTCACCACGACGCTTGTGCCAGGCTATGTGCACCCTGAGGCCACGTGAAGTGTCGAACGCCCGCTGGCAGGAGGTCATGGGGCAGACCCAGGTGTCACGGGTCGACTGACTGAGATGACTGGCTGATGCACCACCTGTGCCCTCTACTGTGCCAACCTGCTGTGCTTTAGCCACCCGGCGCTCCGCTCGTTGTTGTGAGCGTCGCTCCTCCGCCCTCCGTTGTTGTTGGAGGGCGACTACCTCCAACTGCCCAGGAGCGTCCTTCACGAGCCTCCTCCACAGAGGCCGATCTTGACACCGCTGGTACCAGTCATCGGCAAGTCCACTCAACTCCACGTGCCTCCTGTACCACATCACTCCATCTCTTCTCTAGCCCGTGCCGCGCCCGCTTAGCCCCCTCAATCCGGCCGAACAAAAGCTGTTTCGGCATGCGTTGGCTGGGCATGCGGGCTACATTACCCAGCCACACAGACACACACAGACAGACACACACACAGACACACACAGACAGACACACAGACAGACACACATACAGGCACACACACAGACACACACACAGACAGACACACACAGACACACACACACAGATACACACAGACAGACACACACACAGACACACATACAGGCACACACAGATACACACACAGACAGACACACACACAGACAGACACACACACACATACACACAGACAGACACACACACACAGACACACAGACAGGCACACACACAGACACACACAGACAGGCACACACACACAGATACACACACAGACAAAGATGACAAAGATCCCCCATATAGCCTTAACAGACACATACACAGACAGACACACACACAGACAAACACACACAGACACACACACAGATACACACAGACAGACACACATACAGGCACACATACAGATACACATACAGACAGACATACAGACACACAGACAGACACAGACACACAGACAGACAGACACACACACATAGGCAGACACACACAGACACACACACAGACAGACACACACAGACACACACACAGACAGACACACAGACAGACACACACAGACACACACACAGACAGACACACAGACAGGCACACACACAGACACACAGACAGACACACAGACAGACACAGACAGGCACACACACAGACAGACACAGTCACACAGACAGACACACACAGACACACACACACAGACAGACACACACACAGCCACACACACACACAGACACACACACAGACACACACAGACACACACACAGACACACATACATACAGACACACACACAGACACACACAGACAGATACACACACACACACACACAGACACACACAGACAGACACACACACAGACAGACACATACAGACAGACACATAGACAGACACACAGACACACACGAAGACAACGACAGTGAGACATACAGGTAGGAAACACACAGACAGGCAGAGAGAGGGACACGCACGCACGCGTGCAAAGACCGTGGCTTGAGACACCGGCAGGGAGACACGGAGGGCCAGGGAGAGACACGGGGCCAGGGAGAGACACGGAGCCAGGGAGAGACACGGGGCCAGGGAGAGACACGGGGACACGGGGTAGGAGAGAGCTCACCTCAACTCGCCTCCGCCGACATGCACTCGAGAAGGAGCCCAGGGTATGCGGAAATAAGGAGATGCCTCACTGTAACTCGTTATATGCGCTCACACTCCCCTCACTCTCCACACCCTCCCTCCCTCTCTCCTCACTCTCCACCCCTTCACTCTCCACTCACTCCCCACTCACTCTCTCCTCACTCCCCTCACTCTCTCCTCACTCTCCACACTCACTCTCTCTCCCTACTTACTCTCCACCCCTTCACTCTCCACACTTTCCCCTCACTCCCCACTCACTCTCTCTCTCCCTACTCACTCTCTCCTTACTCTCCACCCCTTCACTCTCCACACTTTCCCCTCACTCCCCACTCACTCTCTCTCTCCCTACTCACTCTCTCCTTACTCTCCACCCCTTCACTCTCCACACTCCACACCCCCTCACTTTCCCCTCACTCCCCACACTCACTTTCTCCTCACTCACTCCTCACTCCCCACACTCACTCCCCACACTCTCTCCCCTCACTCTCTCTCTCCCCTCACTCTCTCCTCACTCCCCACACTCTCTCCCTACTCACTCTCTCCCCTCACTCTCTCTCTCCCCTCACTCTCTCCTCACTCCTCACTCTCTCTCCTCACTCTCTCCTCACTCCCCACACTCTCTCCCCTCACTCCCCACTCTCTCTCCTCACTCCCCACACTCACTCCCCACACTCTCCCCTCACTCCCCACTCTCTCTCTCCTCACTCCCCACACTCACTCCCCACACTCTCTCCCCTCACTCCCCACACTCTCTCCCCTCAATCTCCCCTCACTCCCCACACTCTCTCCCCTCACTCTCTCCTCACTCCCCACACTCTCTCCCTACTCACTCTCCCCTCACTCTCTCCTCACTCCCCACACTCTCTCCCTACTCACTCTCTCCTTACTCTCCACACTCTCTCTCCTCACTCTCTCCTCACTCCCCACACTCTCTCCCTACTCACTATCTCCTTACTCTCCACACTCTCTCTCCTCACTCTCTCCTCACTCCCCACTCCCTCTCTCCTCACTCCCCTCACTCTCCCCACTCCCTCTCTCCTCACTCCCCACACTCTCTCCTCACTCTCTCCCCACACTCTCTCCCCACGTCCTCTCCCCTCACTCCCCTCACCCTCTCCCCACACGCTCTCCCCTCATTCCCCACGATTCCCCTCTTCCTCTATAATTGCTGTCCAGGCCACTTGCACGGTCCCTTAATTGGACTCCGGCATCGGGGCGAAGGGACGGGGGGGGGCTCGCAGCTGATTGGCCCGCGCGAGCTGCAATGATCTCTGCTGTCGCTTTATTTTGCCATCGATCCAAGAGGGACACGCTGAGTGATTTTCATCGTTTTTCTCGAGGGGTTCTGCCGCATCGATTGTTTATTTTAAGTACTCGAATTTTTTTTTATTTTGTGGGTTTATTCTCCAACAACGAATGGGCATATTTTGTTTATGTGGCAAACCTTACTATTTGGCTGTGTCGGGTGGTGGCAGGTTTAACGACACATTTACATTTACGTGATCGAATCCAAAACACCTCTATTATGGATTATTTGAAGATGTTTTCAGCCAATTAACAATGAGTGTGTATTGTGCAAGTGGGATCAAAGCGGAGCACCTGGAAAAACCCACACGTGCGAGGGTGCAACGCTCTATCCCCAGGACAAGTGCTACTCGCCAGCATCTTTAAAGATGGCGATTAGTAACCACTTGCTGTACTCCCTTCTCATTGCGACCCACGGTATGGCACCTCCGATTAGCACGGTTGGTTACGTACGGTGCGAAAAAAGTTCAATATTTCATGGCACCTCCTCAACGCCCATGGGAAGGGACTTTCACAACACTTCTACAATCCCTCGCTGCCTCCACATAGGGCTGGATTTACAGGCCACGTGCATAACCCGCCTTGTGGTGTTACAGGCGCAACATAGTCCACTATATTCTTTGGGTCTTTCGGTAAAGCCACGTAGACAGAAATAATAACAAAAATATCGACGTTTCGATCGCAACACAAGCGGTCGTCTGAAGACCCAAAGAATATGAAATATGAATTCGTGCAGTCACGAAAGCTTTAAGTCAAGATATAGTCCACTATATCGCTCTTTTTTCAGAAGCGACCTGGCTATCACAAATGAAAGCCCATGAAGTGGCTTATCACGTGGAAATTTGTAGCAGCCAAATACTTTCTAAACGCATGTAAATCAGGTGAGAACTAAATCAGGTGAGAAATTAGGTGAGAACTAAATCACGCGAGAACTAAATAAAGTGAGAACTAAATCAGGTGTGAACTAATCAAGTGAGAACTAAATAAAGTGAGAACTAAATCGCATGAGAACTAAATCACGTGAGAACTAAATCAGGTGAGAAATCAGGTGCGAACTACAATCAAGTGAGAACTAATCAAGTGAGAACTAATCAAGTGAGAACTGAATCAGGTGAGAACTAAATCAGATGAGAAATCAGGTGCGAACTAAATCAGATCAGAAGGAATCAGGTGAGAACTAAATCAGGTGTGAACTAAATCAAATGAGAACTAAATCACGTGAGAACTAAATCAGGTGAGAACTAATCAAGTGAGAACTACATCAAGTGTGAACTAAATCACGTGATAACTAATCAGGTGAGAACTAAATCACGTGAGAACTCAAGAGACCAGGACATAGAAGGTTTAACACGTAGTCTTTTGCAACCAATATCATCCATAATAGAGGTTTTTTTTTGGGTCACCACATCTACGCCTCTATATACTGTATAAGGAACGAAACAGTTAGACTTCTCTACAAATCTGTCTGTCGCCTGATGAAGCTAGTTGTAATTACTGGCGAAACGTCGTACTCAGATTGTTAATGTTGTGGCTTGGCTCTCCAACACACCGATGTGCTGTACTAGTGACGAATTGGCCACGTTCTGTTTACGTGACAACCCTTACTAGTTGGCCGTGTCGGGTGGTGGCGGGTTTTAACGACACATTTATATATTTACGCGATCTAACCCAAAAAAACCCCTCTATTATGGAGGGCATAGTCTCATTGGCAAGAGGACCCTGGGTCACCAAAATGACAAGGTCATTGTACAATAAAGTACGGTAATGAAGCGAATAGAAATCTGTGTCGAGTGGTATCTGAACCCATTCTGACCTGCCCCCTCTTCACTAACCTGCACTGACCAACGTGGTGAAGTATGGCTTAACAACCCCCACCCCATGATCGCAGTTGTGAGGCGTTCTTACAGCAGTGGAATAATTATGATTTGCTATAATATAATATAACAACTTCACTGAGTCTTAAGACCGGTCCTATTAATTATTACGTTTATTTAGCCAGGAAAGCTTTATGGAGTCTCAACTCCTCACTAAAGATGGTCCTGCCATGTTGTCGCGGTAGGGGGAGCTGTTGCTACCTATGATGCAAATATTGTAGAGGAATTTTCAGGTACAATGGCACCCCGATTTACGTCGCCCGTTGACTTCGTTTCGCAAATACGTCGTCAACTTTATTAACACCACTACCCCATGTGAATTGTCGCCTCTCACCCTTCGCCTCCACCTACCCTGTGAATTGCTTTGATGCACGTCGTTTTTTCTTGGACATATAGGAGGAGGAAACCGGAGGAAACCCATATAGAACAGGGGGGGGGGGGACATACAAACTTCATATAGAAAGGACTTTGAATCGGGTATCGAACTCAGGGCATTGTTGTTGAGGTACGGATGTTACCAATACGTCACCACAACGCTACATCTAATGTTTGTGAAATGTGATTCTGCTGCTGCTGTTATTGTTGTTGCTGCTGCTGATGATATTATCACTTCTTGCTGCTAATGTTGTTATAGCTACTTTTGCTGCCGCTGTTGTTGATGATGACTAATGCCGCTCGTAATTGTTGCACTGCGCTATGAACTCCGCGACCCGAACTCGATTCCGACCCGTGGCTCACATCAGTGGCGAGTGACATCTGAACCGGTCTTGGAGCAGCACTCTGGGACACCACCCTCTATGTCGACTCAGCCTTAAATGAGTACACCTGGCGCAGTGCATCTGGGGAGACAAATGCGACTGGGCGTGGTACTGGTCGCAATCAGCCTCGCGTGGGCAATGGGGGCTTTCAAAGGTGCTCGCTAGCAGCACTTAAACCAACACAGGTGTATGCAGGCTACAGCACAAGGGGCATCTTTATCTTTGTGAGAGATTCCTTGCTGAGCATTCCTGAGCGCCGCTCCCATTCCTGCGCTGAACGCGGGTGCCCAGATAACGTCAAAGACAAAGATCTCCCGTGTAGCCTTAACAGACTGTTGGGGCAAGTGATCTTAAAGGTGCATTGGGAAAATTTGATACTCCGACTGATGTTCCTGTTGTTGTGGAGTGACTCATGCAGCAGGCTATGGCCCTAGGGTTTGTTGTTACATGTTGTTTATGTAGTTTATTGTTAAAAATTCGGTCACAGCCCCTATGATCACTGTTACATTGCATTTATGGCTTTATTTTGGTGATTTCGAAAACGTTTTTTGGTTTGGCCATGTTTGTTTGTTGTAGTACGGAGTTAGACTGATGGCCTTAATCTAAGTTGTCTTGTGGTTGGTGTTGTTGTTTGACTTGCATCCCACTGGGATTTTTGCACACAGCGTTGGTGTACGGTGCTTTTTCAGGAAGATTTTGCTGTTTTTTCCTGGATTTTATGTTTGCCCAGTCACACAGTAACTTTAAGATGTTTTCTTGTTCATGTTTTTGTTTTTTGTTTGTTGCGGTTGCACCCGATTCAAGAGCCGAATGGCTCACAGGGCTATACCAAATAAATGAAAAAATAAATGAAAATGTTAGCGAGCACCTATGAAGGCCGGCACGGCACACGAGGGGGTGGGTGGCCTACACCACGCCCGGCCGCCTTTGTCTCCCCTGTGACGATGTTTACACACCACGTACTCATTTAAGGCTGAGTCGACCGAGGGGAGGCCCAGGACCGGTTCAGATAATCGTCGCTGGTGTTGGTCGCGAGCGGGAATCAAACCCGGGTGGCCGGATTCATAGCACAGCGCGCTAGCCGCTACACTACATCTCCCCACACCCAGATAACATCGTCACCAACAGCACAACCATCACCTCCAGCAGGAGCAGCAGCATCATCTTTTGACAATTTCAAAGCATGATGAAAGCATGATGCTGCTGATGCAGCAGCATCATCATGCATAATCTACTTAATCACAATTGTAGCAGCAGTAGCAATATCATTGTCACCATCAGCAAATACAGAAAAGTGTCCTCCAGTACTAATATGAATTATATTCTATTTTTTATTTGAAGCTTTCGTGACTGCAGGAATCCATACTCTTTGGTTCTTTCGGTAAAGTCACGTGGGTAGAAAAATAAAATTAAAAAGAATAAATCACGACGTTTCGATCGCAACACAAGCAGTCGTCCTCAGGCGGAAAAAAATAATCCAGCAGTAGAACTGCTGAACCAACGAGAGAGCTGTTACAATAAGAGGTTATTTACGTGGCAATGGGCAAGCAAGCGGGGTCTGAGCTGGGAAGGAATTCCATCCCTGGACGCAAGCACGTCAGTTGTGTTAATGGGGGAGATTAGGGAAAGAGAGATTAGGGAGATTAGCATTAAATGAGCTTCCGTCGCCGCATAAGAGTATCATCCCCGCATATGCGCACCATAGCAGTGTTAATGGGAGATTATCACGATGTTGATGGGAGAGATTAAGCAGGGAGATTAGGGGGATTAGTAAGTTAATGTCATGTCTATGTGTAACACAAGCTGCGGCGCTGCCACCTGCGCTGTGAGAGGCAAGCGCGTCCACGCAAGAGAACCACCACAACGGTGGTCGCACCAGTGAGACACACAGCTCATCACACAGCCAGAACCATCGATACATCGAGGCTAAGGGAGCAGAAGTGGCCATGTTAGTGAGACCCCAGCCCGTTAATGCAGAGGCACCTAACAGGGCAATGTAACTGAGAGAGTCGGAGATAACAGCCAAACGGTAGGGAAGAATGGAAACATCACAGCAAGTTACGACTTTGCTTGGTTAATAACGTCCTTCCAGTGATCGCTCAGCTTATACCAATCTTCTCGGTTGAAATTGTCTCTGTGGATGGCTTCATGGATAAATCTTTGATGGTAGCCCGAAGGTTTGCAGAGTACCTTGGTCTCGGAAAAAACAATATCGTGTGAGCCCACTGCGTTATAACAATGGCCAGCTACGGCAGAGGTATTGGTTCTACCGTGGTTCAAATCTGCCTTGTGTTTGCGAACACGATCCGAAACATGTCGTTTCGTTTCCCCAATGTAACTGCTGCCGCAGACACAACTTAGTTTGTAGACACCAGGGTATTGCATGTCAGGAATGACATCCTTCACAGATGGGATCAAATCACGGATTTTGTGTACTGTATTGAATCGGACCTGGATCTTGTGTTTGTTTAAGATTTTGGAAATATTTTTGGTAACACCTGCTATGTATGGCAAAGTGATGGTTTTGATTGGGTCCTCAGATGGTTCTCTCCCCATGGTTGGGGTTACAGCTTTGCGGATTGTGTGGTCTGAGTATCCATTCATCTTGAGGGCTTGGTGTACGTGCTCCAGTTTACTGGCTAGGTGGCGCTGGTCGGAGATGCAGCGGGCCCTATGGTGTAGTGTTTTAATGAGGGATTTTTTTGGGGGCGGATGGTGGTGGGAGTCAGGCTTTAGATAGGAATCCGTGTGGGTGGCTTTCCTGTAGACGGAATGTCCCAATGAGCCATCAGGCCTCTTCTCGATCGAAACATCCAGGAATGATAGCTGGCCATCATTTTCCACTTCCATGGTGAATTTGATGGATGGGTGTGTAGAATTTATGTGGTTGAAAAAATGGTTCATTGCTGGCTGGCCATGTGGCAAGATGACGAAAGTGTCATTTACGTATCTCTTCCACAGGGAAGGACGTAGGGTGGATGTGAGGATGACATCTGTTTCAAATTTCTCCATGATAACATTCACTACCACTGGTGATAAGGGAGAACCCATAGGGGTACCTTCATTTTGTTTGTAGAATATACCATTCCAGATTAAGTAAGTGTTGGTAAGGCAGTGCCTCACCTAAGTTGGTATATCAGGATTCAGTCCCTGTTGGACCAAGTCTTCAATGATTGCTATGGTGTCGGGTACAGGTACCTTGGTGAACAACGAGACTACATCGAAGCTGACAAGCAAATCATCTGGAGACAGTGAAATGTCCTTGATTAGAGAAACCAAGTGAGCTGAATTAAGTACTGCTGAGGTGGTCTTGCCCGTGAATGGAAGCAGGGTCTCAGACAGAAATAGGGCCAGTTTGTAGGTAGGTGAGTTGATCGTGGACCACTGTTGTGGTGGTTCTCTTGCGTGGACGCGCTTGCCTCACAGCTCAGTTGGCAGCGCCGCAACTTGTGTTACACATAGACATGACATTCACTTACTAACCCCCCTAATCTACCTGCCTAATCTCTCCCATCAACATAGTGCTAATCTCCCATTAACACTGCTGTTGGTTGCATATGCGGGGATGACACTCTTATGCGGTGACGGAAGCTCATTTCATGCTTATCTCTCTCCCTAATCTCCCCCATGAACACAACTGACGTGCTTGCATCCGGGGGCCTCGAGCTCCCCGCATAAAAGGAACCGTCCTTTTATGCTACCAGCAACTGCCTGGCTCCGCCTTGACCGCGCCTCCCTTCTCAAACCCGCTAGCAGATTCCAGGGGCCTCCAGATTGGGTCCTCCATGACCCTTACCCCAGTTCCTCTACTCTGCCAACACCCCGCGTGCGCACGCCTTCACCGGCGTGTGTATGCTCCGTCCACCACAGTTGCATAAAGGTGTACATATACAGGTAAGCATGTTATCTTATCCGGAATTATCTCGTCAGATCTCGGAAGCTAAGCAGGATTTGAATATTGGCAGTGCTTGGATGGGCGAACACCATGCATAAGATACACGTGTGTGTGTCGGTCGAGAACAATCCATTGTTATACTGGACAATACTCCCACGTATAAGCCCCTACTCACCCTTCAACCCGCACTGACCTGCGTAAGGAAGTATGGTCAAAAGAAACCCCTACGATTGACACGGCGTGGGAAGGCCTCTCATCCTGCAGTGTGTTGACAAGGAGCGTAAATGTACATGAATGTATGTTCACACGGGTGTACCCACACAGGTGTGTCTGTACGTGTGTAGGGAGCGGTGGCGCAGTGGTTAGCGCGCTGCATGACCAACCCGGCGAACCAGCCTTGATTCCCGCTCACGGCCAACACCAGTGACGATTATTTGAATCGGTCCCTGGCCGCCCCTAGGACGACTCGGCCTGAAATGGTGCGGTGGAAAGACAAAGGCGGCCGGACGTGGTACTGGCCACCCACCCCGTCGTGTGCTGTGCCGGTTATCATCGGTGCACGCTTATAGCACTTGCCCTTTTAAGGCTATATGGGGGATCTTTGTCTTTGTACACGTGTGTCAGTACAGGTACACCCACACCAGGCAAACCAGCCACCCCCATTCCGTACATTCCTTACCAGATTAAACATTGTAATCACAAGCGCGTTACACAACCACAAAGGCATACACTTCAACACATTGTGTGCACACACGCACAAACTTTGTGCAAATCTTCGGATATAAATACTAATCCCATGTACACACAGACAACGTATAATTATAATGTCACGGCCCTTTAATCAGTCTGTTGCGTGTACAAAGGAGCCACCGGGCAGTGTATAACAGTGTTTGATTTTGTTGGGAACTCGGGTGGCACGGGTTCGTAGCGCAGTTCCCACCAGCCCGGCGCGTACACACAATGCAAAACAAAAACAAAGATCCCCCGTATAGTTTTAACAGACTGCTGGGGCAAGTGCTGTTAGCGAGTAGCGCCTATGAAGGCCGGCGCGGCACGCGAGGGGGTGGGTGGCCAGCACCACGCCCGGCCGCCTTTGTCTCCCCAGTGGCGATGTTTACTACACACCGCTACACCAGCTACTCATTTGAGGCTGAGTCCACCTAGGAGAGGCGCAGGACCGGTTCAGACGCAAGGTTCGTAGCGCAGCCCGCAAACTACGAATCCACCGCTCCCCATATAATGCGTACGGCACTTAACCACAATACAGTCTATTGCCTGTACACGCACACGTTCTAACTATTCAGTACAGCACAAAGAACCGCCGTGCAGACTTTAACAGTGCTGTCCGTGAACACCGATGGATGAGAATCATTTCAACGTTTAACGCGCTGAACAGCATTCGTTCAGTCTCGATGTGAGAGAGGGAGAGCGAGCGAACATGCACAGAGAAGGCAAGGCATATCATGCGGTGAGTCGGTAACAACAATATTGCCCAAGCTCAGCTAGTCCTCTATATATATTAAGGTATTATCGACCAATTCATTAATATTCTTGGTTCTTTCGGTAAAGTCACGTAGAAGGGAAACAATAAAATAATAAATATATAAAACAATAAAATATTTAAAATATAAAAAAATAAAAAATATATTGGTTTATATTTCTATTATTGTATTGTTTCCCTGCTACGTGACTTTACCGAAAGAACCAAGAATACTAATCCCTGCAGTCACGAAAGCTTTAAATCAAAATTCAATTAATTAATGTTTACATGTGGGAGTAAACCAGAACACCGGGACAAAACTTCACGAATGCGAGGGGGAAACACCCTATCTCATACAATCTCATGTGTAACCGGTTAAATGAAGGCGATCACTCGAGATCATGAATTTCAACGCGATCTCACCTGGTCAAATAAAAGACAAGCAGATAGAATGAATCACCATGCACTCTCACGTGGTTAATCAG
This sequence comes from Petromyzon marinus, assembly GCF_048934315.1. Classification (NCBI taxonomy): domain Eukaryota; kingdom Metazoa; phylum Chordata; class Hyperoartia; order Petromyzontiformes; family Petromyzontidae; genus Petromyzon; species Petromyzon marinus. Next base: position 25,885,882 of record NC_133667.1, on the reverse strand, counting down.
ATAATGTATCTAAATATAAAATCCCCATTGGTTCAAAAATGCGTCCATTGCAAGCGATAACATCATGAATCTCAATGGTTTCTTACCGAGTTAAACATCGGACAGCTGTTCAGAATGAGTCTCAATGGTTTTCTCGCGTGGTTAAATATACTGCACTAGCTGTACTACCCGGCTTCGCCCGGGACTTGGATTCACCACACCCGACCGCCTTTGTCTCCCCAGTGGCGATGTTCACACCACAACAGTTACACGTTTAAGGCTGAGTCGACCTAGGGGAGGCCCAGGACCAGTTCAAATAATTGTCACCGGTGGTGGCCGTGAGCGGGAATCGAACTCGGGTCGGCGGGTTCGTGGCGCAGCGTGGTAACCACTACACTACAATGCGTCACGCTTCCACATGCGAGGGTCACGTAACAGAATTGACGTCACAGCTCACTTGCCGTACAAAAAATAAATGCATTATTGAGCTCCCCCCCACCATAAAAAATAATAAGTGTATTTTTATAATGTTTGCATGGTGTACAGTCTGGAAAGTTCCCACATGGCAAATTTCAAGTTTATTGCATGTCGGGAAGTACGCTAAACATTTTGAACAGACACATATTCGCAACTTTGCCTTATATATATGGAGATAAGGCATCTATAATTATATCTCGCAATAGACATACTCACAATCATACGTACGTTTGTGTTCCTGAGTTGCAACACTCAACTTATCTTGCACGAATTAACCAGTGTGTAATCACGAACACATTTGATGCCTTTACTTGGTAAGCCAGTCATAAATGTTCCTTTAAAAGTTTACAACGCAAGGCGGGATTGCACACGCCCCACGTTTGTGAGTGAGCTCATAATCCATCACACGTGGCTTGTGCAATCACGGATTTATGACGGGCGCGCGGTGGCCTATACTGTTTTTTAAAATCCTACCCAAGTAAGGCCCACTGAACTATATACCTTTTTTCAGAAGCGACCTGACCACAAATGATAGCTCAACGAAGTGGCTTATCGTGTGGAAATGCATAGCAGCCAAATACTCTAAACGCGTGATGTTGATTCTAAATGTGGAGGGGAAAGCCTGTGGACCAGGAGAAAAATCCACGCGACCACGGGGAGAGAGACACCACAAAGTCCCAAATATACAGGCGTCGGGATCGAGATCGAACCCATGACCTACATACCAGCCGAGGGAGATAACATCTGGCCACCGAATTGTGGAACCTTACGCCAGCGTGTTTCATTCGGAATTGGTGGATCACACACAGATTATTGTCATCATCAGCCTCAGCACATTCCTTAGACCAGTATCATCAGTAACCATGCCACTATTATTAATACCACTAACACTATCGTCATCAGCAGTCTCATTCATTACGTCAGTATCATCAGCAGCAACAGCATATTTATTCATTGACCACACCGACATCGTTATGAAACATCAACAGCCTTCTCCATCAGCAGCCTGTATTATTCACAAACTATTCACTTTTCTTACTCTTTGGTTTTTTCGGTAAAGTCACGCAGAAATAAGAAAGAATAAAATTACATAATAGCATGCTATATAGCATGTAATTTTATTCTTTCTTATTTCAACGTGACTTTACCAAAAAAAAAATTCAAAGAGTAATTCCTGCAGTGACGAAAGCGCCAAATCAAGTTATTCACTTTTCCATTATTGTCTCTTGGTCACAGGACCGTGAAAGGCCCAGCCCTGGCGACAGAGTCGCCAATGGAGCCGAGCGTCGCCCCCGCTCTCGCGTGAGCGTAGGCACACTTTGACTACGATTACTTTGATATGAATTCACGACAAACGGGCTCTTCTATAGCCTGAACGGGATGTCTCGGCAAAATAGCGGACTGGTGAGAAGAGTAGCCGCACGCTTTGAAGGTCAATGTTCTGTTTTCATTCCAGAGACAAAGACTTCAGTAGCTGCATAACGGCGGTTAATAATGGCCAAGTCCCGAGTCTCTGGGTGTGTCGCACTTGGGGTGGCGCTCTTCGCCCTGAGCGGCCTTTTGAGCGAGAGACGAAAATTCCATATTCCTATGACAGGAGTCAGGGCAACCAGCACCGTTGGCCTCCCTTGTATGGGTAGACCTGTGCGGTACACCTGGCCCGCCGCAGCTGTGCAACACATCTGTACATCATCATTTCATTACACTGGATTATTAAATCACATTATTATCCTGGATTCATAATCTGCATTACTCATTTATTTAAGTAACCTCTAATATTTATGTACTCGATGACTAGTTGCATTATTTGAATTGCATCATTGGCAGATTACGCACTTTAATGTTCTGATAAATCTATTTTCCCCGGATGAATAAGGAACGCTAATTTTTATTTCCCCAAACCAAGTTTTTGCCCGGGTCACGGCCAGACACCGCGCGCAATTTTGGAAAGTTCCCACCGAGTGAATCACGGCGTGGATGTCTCCCCTACCGCTCCTCTGTTTCGTTCCGCGAAATCGCAAGGGGCTTTCCCGGAACGGCACGCTCATCATGACCCCCCTCCCCCCGTGCACGGCGGGGTTGGTTTGTGACTCGCAAGAAATTGCGTGGGACAATAAAAAAAATTCACGAATCCACGCGGTCTCACCTACCAGATATCCCCATTCACCACTTGATGTTAGCCGTGAACGGAAATCGAGCTCAGAGGGTGACAAAGTTTCAGAGCGCGCATGCGGAGACGCGTCACGCATTCTCGTAACGTTGGTTGTTGGTGGGGTTCCTAATTTAGTTTTGAGGGAGAGTGGTTAATTCTTTCAACCTTCAATCCAGAGGGGATGTGAGGGTAAGGGGCCGCTTTGGGGAGGGGGGGGCATGTTGACTATGCGGAAACCCGCGACCCACGAATATCTGACTCGACCCACGACTCTATAGACCCCACTCAAACCCGCAGCAATACCACCGTCTTGCCCGCCGTAATCAGACCCACAATATTATTTTTGAAACCAATAATTTACGTCTATGTTTGTTCTCACAGCGTTAAAGCGCTATCCTACGTTAAATCAAAAAAAGGTCTCTGCTCCTAAATACGAATTCCTTAAATGAAAGCGTTTAACCACACATGGAACACATTACTGCATAGTGGCTTTCATGTAATAATTCGTGTAAAAGTTGTATGTTTTTCAATGACAAACGAAGTGAAAATGTACCACCTGTCTCAGTTGGAAGTTCACATTTTAGCCATTTTAGCCAGACAGTAGCGAGATGTAATGTTGGAATTTTGGAAAGCTTCCAAAGCATGTGTGGCGTCTTTGAGACATTCGAAGGATGAAACCAGTTATCCACGGCACTCCTCGATACGCAGTCTAAACTGTACTTGAATCGGGGCTCATCGGCCCTGTCTGGCACTATTATGTAGATGTGTTCATGTTAGCAGGAAATTGATTCCAACAACATAGCGTGTCCTGCAACGCGTTTCAACAGACGCCTGCAATGTCTTATTCTAATGCCGACTTTGTAAGTCGGTAGTGCCCTAAAAGTGTCACCTACGCCCTTGCAAGCGTCAATGATGCTCGACTGTTTGTTAGACGCGAGCGTCCTCTTAATCTCCATTTTCACTATACAGTTTTGTGCAATGCTGAATTAAGCAGGTGTGTGCCCAGCAGTGTAGAGAGACACGGTACAGCTCTAAGGGTGCCATGGTGGCGAGATGTTAACTACCTGGCCTGGTAGACAGGAGGTCGTGGGTTCCCGACGCCTGTATATCTAAAGTGTGCATGTACTCTTCCCGTGGTCGTGTGGATTTCTCCGGGTCCTCAGGGTTTTCCCTCCACATTTATAAACATGCCTTTAGAGTATATGGCTGCTATAAATTTCCACGTGATAAACCATTGCGTTGGGTTAAAATTTGTGGCGAGGTCGCTACTGAAAAAGAGCTATGTAGCTCAGTGTGCCTTAGCTGGTGAAATAAAAAATAACAATAGTCAAATAGGAGTAAGTGCTGCTACAATATTAGCACCACGATTTGATACGTAGACATTGCTCCAACTCGAACTTCTTCGATGCGTGTATGTTAGCTGGTTCAATGTTCTCTGCATTGCACAGCGGTTTATGTAAATGCACCTTCTTACAAAGATAGCATCATCTCATAAATCATCAGCCCGCGTCGTCCAATAATAGCTCCGTTCACCTCACTCACTCCATTATCATTCGTGAATGATAATGGAGTGAGTGAGTTCCTCTGGCGTGCGTGTTGGTGTTTCGAGAAACCTACTTCGTAGGATCTGGAGAAGAAAAAGTCTATCAGGCGCTGTGCTAATCTTCACAAAACCTATCTGCAGAAAGTTATTCGAAAGATGTTAACATCCTTACCAACAAACTCTACTGCCAATGTTATTGTTGATTCTTCGTCATAAGTGCAGGGCATCTTTAACTCACATTATTGACGAGAGTGCTGCTCAGTTACTGTCGTTCCACGAGTTGAAAAAGAGGCACGCGTGTGTGCTACTGCAGAGATTGTTTGTGGCTATTGTACACAAAACACCGGATGGCAAGTTTCACAATCAACGAACCCAGCCACAGCAAAGATCATCGTTATCTTTCGCAATGACCCCAGATTTATAATCTCACACTTTAGATGTGTCTTTCAGCACCTGTCCTCCACACAATATGAACCTAGCTCTTATCCTTTGTTTGACCTCACTAGGAGGCATTTTAAATATATACACATGTATCTATGGGACCTTTTGGCTAGTATGAAAATGAGGAAACGTGACACTTTTCTTTGCTGATTGGCCGTGTCGGGTGGTGGAGGGTTACGACACATTTATAAATAACGCGATCTAACCCAAAAACCTTTATTATAAACTATGTTGTTTATAACAATATATTGGGAGGGGGACATTTTGAACATATTTGAATATTGTCCCCCCCCAATATATATTATATATTATAATAACGGCCTTGTTTAGAACTCTCACTCGAGCGCGTGTACCAAACGCCTTGCGCGAGCCGCACTGCGTCAGCCAACTTGTCAGCACGAATGTGGCCGGCAACCTGCGGCTCTTCGGCTGCCCCCTTGCGGGCAGCCGCTTGAAGGCAGCACAAAAAAAACAGAAATCTTAAAACAGAATTTAACGTAAAGATCATTGCTTAAATATGGTAGGGAATGGGTCACGATGGAATGTTTTGGGGACAACAAAATGTACGGTTAAACTGTATTGTTAAAGAATAACTAAGGGGGGGGACTAAATAGACAGTTTATTCCATCACCTATTTTGTTTATTTCACTCAGATTGTGTCGTCCGCTGTATACCCGCTGTTGTGTCTGTGTACAAACACTGCGTTTGATGCGGCTCTCCAACTATTTTTTTGGTCAAAGGCAAAATCAAAATAAATAAAGAAATTAAAAATACCTTCCTCTTTGAAAGGCCGCCGCCGACCCCTGGGTCTGGAAGTCCCGCATCGCATTTGCTCACAACGATGAACACGACAAACGACCCCGACCACCCACTCAGCAGGGGGTCACCCACGGAGAGCCGACCCCACCGTGAGACGTTCACGAAATGTGCGGGGCGACGTGCTTCGGGAGTTCACAATTCGGTGGGACCTGTGAGACGCTAAGTGACGGCGTTTGCCACCCGGGGAGACGATAGACGCCGACCCGCCTCGGGTTTTAGGGCGATCCGTGGTCAGTGTTGTGGGTGTCCAGTAGCGGGTGACGCCCCCAGTAGTCTGGGTGTTAGGGTACACGGTACAAGCTACGTGTGGGCCAAACAGCGCAACCGGTACGCACAATGTGAATATGCGAATAGGCACCGCTATAACGTTTATGTGTAAGATACTTTTATTTTTCAAGTGCACTCCGTAGCATAGAGGCATGTTGTTCACGTTATGTAAATACTCGCAACGCGCACGCCAATTTGGATGTGACCGTTCGTCGTTCCCTCCCTCCAGGAAGCCAGTCAGCAAAACTTTAAACTTAATAGCGATATAAAAAAAAACCTTTTACGATAAAACAACTTTTTAACACTGGCCGCCAGGGGGCGCGCACGCGACACTCGTGCAGAATTAAACAGTCCGATCAATTTACAGAAACCCCACTAAAATAATAGGGCAAAACGGATCGAAAACAGTACAGTATTACAAAACTTCTACATGTCAGCATACCTGTCAACCCATACGTCTACCCGTATTCTTGTACAGGGAAATTTAGTTTTCAGGTCCATTCGCCGTACAGCCGTTTCAATACGGCAATACATTTTTTTGTGCATTTGTTTGTGTTTATCCCTTGTGATGGGACTTTGTAGGATGAACGTTGAGATTTATAAGGGCACGGGGTGAGCAATAAGGTCTGAATTGGTCGGTAATAAGGTAGGCACTGATAAGGGGTTGACAGGTATGTGTCACCCATATACACGTATTAAAGCCATCACTTTTACACTATTTAATACCCTGCAGAAGATGGGGATTCAATACTGTGAAAGGGATGGCTCCATATCTCACACAGCAGTGTAAAAAATATATATCTAATGCTGTACGTGTAGTTTCACAAACCGCACTGACATGTTGGTAAAGCATTGCGAGTAGGGGGGCCTTCGTTCATCAGTGGACTGATAAAACGGCTGTACATTGTGTCATGATTATAACTTGACGAGTCAGATGTTCACTTTAAAAGATAATAACGACGTAAAATGCGGGAATTTTACTTGACCCACAGTGCACCGTCACACGGTGAGCACTGTGATGGGTATAACAGTCAGGTAAGAGTGCGCGTGATCACCAATTATAGTACTTAACGTGTATAAAAATACAATGCAAATAATATGCTAATGGACACATTAATGGCGGCGAAGAAACCACCGACATACATTATGCAGAAAGAAAAGGAAAACAATCCAAACGAGATGGGGCCAATGAACGAGGCATTCGAGGATGGCTCTCCACGCTGATTGGTGCGGTTGGTGATTAGCACGGTCGGCTAAGAGGAGATTATGTCCAAACACGTTCTCAATTTGAGCTCCTATCATGTCTTCGAGTTGAGGCTTACAAACAATGAAAACAGACCTCGTGAATATACAGTATATAAAGCCTATATGTAAATCCTACACATGCCTGTGTATTATCACAAGAAAGGCAACTGCCCTAACAGTCTAAAAGCCTAAACAAAAGATCTGTGTGTGTTGTACAATAATAATGCTCCGTTACACGTGCGTCTGCTATCACTGTCATGGCCGCCATGCTAGGGGCGCCATTTTAGTCTTGAAGCAGGCGCATCATAGTGGCCATGGAAAATAGCCCGAGGCCTTGCAGGAGGCAAGCCGACATGCCAGGTGCGCTGTTGCCATCTCCTTTGCCAGGCGCGCCATTGCCGCTTGCTTTGTTGGTAGTTGGACTCTTGCTAGGTTGACTATTGCCGCTCGCTTGGTTGTCAGATGCGCCGTTGCCGCTTGTCTTATTGCCAGGTTCGATGTTGCAGCGGTCCTTCTGGCAGCAGGTGACATTGACACCTTCTGGACATTCTTTTCTGCAGCCTCTGGACACGCGATCTAAAGGGAGCAAGCGGTGAACCCGTGTCAGTACTTCGTCACATTGATAATGACCTGCAATGTCAATGCCGATGACAAACGTGAACATACAGTAAAAAAAAGAGCCACATGAGGCAATGAACAGAAGGGGTGCTTTTTAGTGAGTGGAACAACTAGTCAGTCAAACACTGGCCCGAACAGTAATGCCATTCGCCAAACACTTGTCCTACATCTAACCCTCGCCCTAATAACATTGTCCAATCAAACCATAGAACTCTGCTTTTAACTCCATCTCTGGCATGTCATTTTCACCTTTTGCTCACCTTTCAGTGTCAGAGCAAGTTTGTTTGCATGTTCACCGCAAGTACTGTGTGTGCTTAATGCGAACTTGATTCCTTGCAAAAGGTTTATATTTGGTGTTTGGACGTCTTAACGCCTCCTGTTGTATTGCCAGAAAGGGTAAAAGCTACTCTTATATTTTACATACTCTATCCTTCCATACAGTGCCTATCAAACATTGACACGCACACATACGGACTGAAACGGTCAGGGAACAAAAACGTACCCCCGTCGACTTGGCTCGAATAGCAATAATGGCCACCTTTGCTGCACAATTTTGTCGTCATTTTAGTGCAGGCGAGGTCGGTGCAATTGAAGCACTCGAGCAAAGTGGAGCGCTTGTTGCATTCTTCTCTGCTGCAGCAGAAGACTCCCTCGGGGCAGAACGTTTCACAGCCTTTGGAGATTGCTACACCTGCAGAGCAGCGAGGGGAAACAGCCTGAATTATGAGGAGCAATTCAGTTCAGAACTCATCATTTTTCGGCTCTCGACTGATGATGCTAGTTGTAGTTACTGGTGAAACGTCGTACTCAAATTGTAAATGTTGTGGATTTAATCTCCCAACGCACGGGTGTGCAGTACTAGTAGCGAATTGGCGTGTTCTGTTTACGTGACAAACCTTACGAATTGGTTTGTGTTGGGTGGTGGCGGGTTTAACGACACATTTATATATTTACGCGATCTAACCCACAAAAAAAACCTATATTATGGATAATATTGGTTGCAAAAGCCTACTTGTTAACAGGTCAGATTTTTTTGTTGTTTTCTCTTAAATTTATAGCAATTGGCTTCCGATATCATGTCAAATATACAATTGACCGACGTGGAACTGTTCTCGCAGAGCAGTGCAATCGCCGGTGCTAGACAACAGCTCATGGAAGCGGATGTCACAAAACTACTCTTAAATTCCGTTCAAGTGACCCGTGGTCCGCACAGTATGGAGAAAGTGATATGCTGACGGTGTGAACAAAACTGTACAAAGGAGACATGACATTAAAAAAGATAAACAATACAATCAAAATTATAACAAAAATATTGGACCAAAAACGATTTATTTTTTAATCTGTGGCCAAAAATCTTAATTAATATAATATTAATAGCAACACCCCCCCACACACACATCCCATACAATAGTTAGTCTATTGGGGAATCTACAGGTCTGGAACAAAGTCAAAGACCCCCCCCCCCCCCCCCCATATAGCCTTAACAGACTCTTGGAGCAAGTGCTACAAAGGCCAAAACGGTACATGACGGAGTGGGTCGCCACCCAAACGCCCAGCCACCTTTGTCTCCCTTCATGATCGCACTTGTACTGTGTATGGCTATATATGTGTGTATGAGCATCAAAGATCCCCCGTATATCTTTAACAGACGTTTGGGGCAAATGCTGTTAGCGAGCACCTATGAAGGCCGGCACGGCACATGAGGGGGTGGGTGGCGAGCACCACGCCTGGCCGCCTTTGTCTCAATCATGGTGATGTTTACACACCACACCAGGTACTCATTTGAGACTGAGTCGACCTACGGGAGGCCCAGTTAAAAAAATCATCATTGGTGTTGGCCATGAGCAGAATTAAAACTTGTAGTGTAGCTGACCGCTAAACTATCACTCCCCACACTCGCATACATACAGACACACATATGTGTGTACCCAAGGGCTGAATAAGAGATGCATAACTATGGAGCAGAAAGAACGTGAAAACCTGAGTCGACTTGTCAGTGGCTGTGGATCGATCTCTGGAGGAGATTCATAACAGCTGCTACCGGGCAGTTTGACACAACCGTCCTTCTGCAACAATGATACATGGAGTAGAGATGCTCACAGTAATAGGCAGAGCACTGGGTCGCAAACGCACACCAAGGCGGAACAGTGACGACTGCAGGTGGTGCATCGGCCTTTCAAAGTCAGTCTGTTCTCCTATCAGGCGTGTTTTCACAACGCTAATCGGATATAACTTGATTAATGTATTTGGGAACACTTTTATAATGCGCATGCGAATTAAATGTAACGCGATTGAGTGAAAAGAACTACGTCGCATGAGTAGGAATAAGCGTATTCTTTGGGTCTTTTGGTAAAGTCGTGTCGATAAGTTCAAAGAAAATAACAAAAAACTACAAATAACAAAAAACGACAGTAGTTTTTTTTGTTATTTTCTTTGAACCTATCTACGTGACTTTACCGAAAGAGCCAAAGAATATGAATTCCTACAGTCACGAAAGTTTTAAGTCAAGATTTAGGAATAAGCGGTCGTACGGCTGCATCGGCGTAGCTTCACACAAGGCGGGATGCTGCTGGATGCTCCTAGATGCTACTCTGGCGCCTCAGTCTTTGTTGGGCCTGCACACGGCATCTCTCATGTTATCGTGGACTGTGCTTTTCCCACTATATTATTTATTATTTGTTATAACGCGATTTTTCCATAACGTGGTGTTTTTCAGCAATGCAACTATCGCGTGATAGAAGAAGAAGACACTGTGCAGGGATTGGGCAGATTCAGCCATGGCGCAGTGCACCACACACAAGCCGCCTAAACCACCGCAACCCCTCACCAACCCCTCACTGTGTTTGACACTTACCACAGCTGGGTCTGTCCGATTGCCTCCTATCAACGAACTTCATTTGGCCCAAAATTGCTCATAGAATGCCACAAGTGCCTTGATTACATTACTATCACCAAGCTGATCTCGTTGGCAGTGATGATCTGGTGATCGTGTGGTGGTAATAGCAGTAGTGATGATGATGCTGCAGCTAGTGGTGATGTTGTTGGTGGTGGTAGTCATGGCATTATCAAAGGCAGTGAGACAAGGGTGGCTAGGCATGCTGGCGCCAACACTTTTTGTGGCCCATGAGGAGGTCAGCCAGGAAGAGGGACCCCGAGCTCGCTACGCTACTCACTGGTTCCGTTGAAATCCGTGATGCAGTGGATGGCCTTGTCAGCTGGACACTCCATTGGTTTCGAATTCTTGCATTGATCGACGCCATTACACTCATGACATTTCAAAGCATGGCCTGAGAACAGACAGTACAGAAGCGATGCCATTTTACACAGCGTCTACTTGTAACGACATCTCAAGACATTTCACCGCAGTGGAGTGACCCTCGTTGTGTAAACATCGTGTATGGCGCGAGACACAGGGGAGGTTCTTGTGCAGTAGGAACGGTCATTAAGACATTGAGTTAGGAGGCAGTCAGACATAGAGAACAAGAGGGAGGTCTTAAGCCTGGGCTTGAACAGAAAGACAGAATGAGCAGTGAAGAAGACCAGGAGGCAAGAGTTGCAGACAGTAAGGCCAGCACAAGAGAGGCAGCGACCACCCATCGAGTGGAGATCTCCTGGGGAATTCGATAAAAAGCAAAACCTTTTGGTTTCTGAAGCGAAGAGCGCATGAAGCGAGATGAGAAGGGAGAGGTAGGTAGGGGTGAGTCCGTGGAGAATCTTGAAGATGGTGTGATCTTAAAATTGATTTGAGATGGCATTGGGAGCTAGCAGAGGGATTATATTGTTAGGATGATGTGGTGTTGTGTATGAATTAGTGGTAGGAATTCTACATTGCCATGGCAGAGACGAGTCTCTCTGCCAGACGGCTACAGTACACTCTAACCCCAGGGGTCGGCAATTTTTGTTCGAATTCGGTAAACAAAAAAAACCCTCTCTATTTCAAGCGCCGCAATGGAAGTGGTAAACATGAGAAGGTGGTCCTTAGCCGCATGCGGCTCCGGAGACGCAGGTTGTTGATCCCTGCCCTACACTATTCTAATTGATATATTTGGGGTGTAACACCCCCCACCCTCAACATGTAATCGTCGCAATACCGATTCAGGAATCGTATTCTGAGATTGTGGTGGGTATTTTGACCTCTAGTGGCTGCAGGGGTCACGTGTATTCATAACAGACGTATACAATACGTAATATTAAAAAAATAAATTTAAACACGCTTTTATTAAATGTACTAGTAATGGCAGAACTCCACGAGTCCATGAAGTGGCCCCGAAGCTTGCCACAACGTAAGGGGACCGTGACAAATTACAGCCGTCATTTTACCGTGGACAGTTAGACCCAAACCGAAACATGACATATAAAAAATAACGTTTAAAAATATGTATTTTTAATGATAGAATATAGTATTGTCATCAGTATGACATAAGTATACCAAGTTTGCAGTCGATACCACATTGGGAAGTGGGTTAAAATTGAGTTACAAGATTTGAGGATACAATGACAACGACAACAGACAGAGCGAGTTAAAATGAAAGCGTGTAATAATACACATTGATTCGTCCATGTGGTTGCATCGAGAGCGGAATATTTCCTATTAATCGATAATAAAAATCGTTGCACCACCCCCGGGATGTAGACTCCACGTGTATTTGTACTCCCAACGGCGTGCTCTCGTCATCCAGCAGTGGATTGACGCGAGGGCTGTGCACGTGCGTGGACTGCACACACGGGCGGAGTCGCGGTCGGCTTCTCATCGTGGAGACCACTGGTAAAAGTTCCACAAAGTGGTACTTATTTTCTCGACCCCCCATCTACACGCGTTTTATCAGAAGTAACATGAACATGTGTATATATTTTTACAGCCATATATAAAGTCACTACTGGATGAAGGTATCCCTACGTTGTGTTCATCGTTCGGCGGATGGTTTAGCATACTTCACCACGCTGGTCATTGCCGTTTCGTGAAGTGTTTTTGAAGGACAACCAGAAATCGTTCAGATATCACTCACCACAAACGTTGCCACTTGTCCTTATTTAACTTGGACAGATTTCGGCACAAGCCAATTCCAGCTGTCTTGGTTTTGCAAGCGGCCGTCTGTGTTCGAGTTGCAGGAATTGATTTCTACCGACACATGGTGGAATCGTGTTGAACCTTTTGCACAATATAACTGCACAAATTGGATCGAGCTCAGCTGACTGATAAATGTGGCCGGATTTGGTCTGTGGAATAAAACTCGGCGTGTGATGTTCATAGGCCAGTGTGCTAAGCAGAACACCACCGCTCCTCCCAATCCTGTACTAGATTTTGTACAGGGTATTAACAAGCCCCGCCATCAGCTTATTACGTAAGAGGTAACGCATTCTTTAACAGCGCGACACCACGAGTGATCTTGGGTGACACTTAAAGGAGCATTGGGCAAGTGTTGGAAATTCCACATTGCGCTTACTATACTCCCAAAATGTCCTAACGTTGCATAGCAGGTGTTATAGGTTGCCACGTTGCGTCATTTTCTTAAGAGGGCAGTCCAACAAATATTGTTGTACCGGTCTCTGCTCAAATGTCTACGCTCCCCGCCTTCACCAATCACCCAGCTCGGTGAAGCGCGGTCAAATAAACCCCCAAGACTCTAATTGGTCAGGGAGGCCGTTATCCTGCAGCGGATTGACGAAGTCCTCAATTGACCACTCACCTGGGGTGAGCAAGAGGGCGAACAGGCAGGTGAGGAGAATGAGCAGGCGAGGAGTGACCTCCATCACGGCGACCTGGAGAGACGATTATGAGGAGTACGGAAGAGACGTGGGGAGTGTCGGCCCACCAAAGAGGAGATGGAGCGAGTGGAGAATGGAGTGCGGAGCCTCACTGTCTATATATAGGAAGGAAAACCTGGCTGCGGTGGGAGTGCATTGAAATGCGCTCCTGTTAATCACCAATTCGGCCACAAGAGCAATGTGCGCTCAGAGATTAGCTGATTATGCCGTGTAGGTTTATTATTTGTGTGTGTTTTGCGAGATCGTTTTGCGAGATAACTCCGTAGCAACATCACCACAGCAATCATTGCCATTCGGCACAGCAGCAGTGGCTACCATCGTCATTCTCATCGTCGATAGTCATTGCGATATCAGTGTAGGAAGATGATGATTTCACCGCCTTAACACAAACACTCATCCCCAGACTCATGGGCCTTGTTGTTTCGTACAAAACTCAACACATTCATCAATTGTTTGGTAGTTGGAAGGGACCAGGTCCTTCAGAGGATGAGGCCAAAGGATACTTACATGAATCAGCCCCATCACTGGCTGAGGGCGTAGTGTTGAGATACAGAAGGTGTCAATGTGGCTCTTGTGGGCACGTTTTGAAGATTGCGGGAGGTTGATACCTAAGCGGTTCGAGTGGTTGCAGCCAAGATTTAGAAAAATCCTGGTTGTCTGGTATGTAGAGTCTTGAGTCAAGCAGCATTGCTGATTTTCTAGGTATCTGATTTTGGTTGATTTGACGTTATTGTTTCATAACCCTGGCTCGTTTGACATGAGTGTTTCTTCCGGCGGTGGGAACTACTGAGTTGTTTGTTTTGTAGGAGTGATGCACCCAGCCCAACCCGGCTCATGGCACTTAATACATCTCCATTGGTGGGCGATACTTGCTCCAGTCTATTTGCTCAACCTGTGGTGGACATTCTCTCAGGCGTGTTACCCTCCTCCACGTCACGTTGCTATTTATGGAGGACGGCTTGCTTCCAACTGCCCAGTAGCGTCTTTCATTAACTACTCCTTCACAGATGTCAACTGGATACCACTGATACCAGTCATCGGTGAGTCGACTTAACGTCAGATTCTCCTGCACTCAACAGAAGCTGCTTTTCCATGTGGCATATGGGCTACAAAAACCCAGCCAATAAATCCTCGCCGACTGGAGGACCTCACTGATGGGAAGGTGTCCAGAGTTTTCAAGGATGTTTGGGCTTCTCACACAATCCCGGATGGATTGTAGGTAGGCCAGCCTGAATGTTTCAAGGCAGCGAGTTCTAATATTAGGCATCTGCATTTCACACACAAAGAGAAGACAGCAAGATCGTGACTGAGATGTCACGAAGGGTCACGTGGAGTGATAGGCTAGGACATCTTTCACAGCATTATAGGAGCCAATTAACAGGTACTTTCACTCGACTGATTTAGATTCAGAATCTTTGTTCAGACTCGCGGAGTTCGATGTGCTATGGATACAAAAGACGAGAAAGAGCTAAATAGTTGCTATAAATAAATATAAATAAAGTATAGAAGGACATATTGCACAACTACATCACTTCCTGCCGATTTGGCAACACCAAATGTAAGCTTGGGCAAGGCAGCAAAACAACAGTCCCAGACCACACCAATACAACAGTCCCTCAATTACATTGCACATTAAAATTGAACTATTGATACACGGGTAAGGTTCAAAGTTAAGACCTCTGCCATGAACATACTCCACAGATAAATTCCTCCCACCTCTATAATCTTCACATTCATTGTGGAGAGGGGAATGATTGGAGAGTTAAAAAAAC
The DNA here is from genome assembly GCF_048934315.1 of Petromyzon marinus. NCBI lineage: Eukaryota > Metazoa > Chordata > Hyperoartia > Petromyzontiformes > Petromyzontidae > Petromyzon > Petromyzon marinus. The sequence continues at coordinate 25,870,803 of NC_133667.1, read as the reverse complement.
ACAATACCCCAGGCAGGTGTTATTACGTTTGGGTGTGGCCAGTGCCGGATTAAGATAGTGCGGGGCCTGTAGCATATGTTGTGAAGAGGCCCTAAAATAAAACAAATATTATAACAAAATTTTAACTTGCATAATAAAGAAATTGTATATTTTTTCATTTGATATACAGCCAGATAATACAACAAATCGCTAACCTTAAACACCCAGTCAATAAAAGTTGAAGGCAGTATAGTACTATAGTAATAGAACAAGTGCAGAATCACTGAAACGGAATTGATAGCTGGAAAGCATTTAGCGCGGGGCCCTTGAAAGTGCGGGTCCCGTAGCTACATCTGTAGCTGCTTTTGCTGATAGGATAATTCGGCACTGGGTCTGGCAGATGATAAGGCGTTATAATAATCTAGCCAGCGGCTTGAAGGCCTCCCCACACGGCGTTAGTCATGGTGGCTTTTTGGTTTAACCATATAGTACTTGCTGATCAATGTGGGTTGGTGAATGGGGGGGGGTGATTGTGACTTGACTTGTATAATACCGTAAAATACCGTAAAATGTAATTACAGCATAGTATTACTATAGGAGCACGTAGTTAAGTATACTGTAAAGAGTTTGAGTTTGTTTGATTTGTGAGCACGGATGGTTCCGTTTAGGCAGTTTAACGACTATTTTACAACGCAGACCCGTGGTGCATGAGCACCGCAGCAAACACAAAAAACATCAATATCGCAGACAATACAGACTGTCCTTAAGGAATATTGCACAACTAACAAATGACATGAAGATGACGAAGGGCAAGTCTGCTCATAGCTAGGGCTATGAGTTTATTCCAGTAAATGTGTAACATTCACGGGCAAGGTGTAGGTACGAAATTATCATTCACGGAAAAGTTACGGAGCAAGATAAGTTACGGGGTGTGGTCGCCTAATCTAAACGTTTTTGCCACAGCCATTTCCTATATCATGAATTCAGAATTTACGTAATCGCCATGGCAACAACATTGTAGCCCTGTACACATTGCGAGCACTTATTTGTTTAAAATATTAGTTACACTCTATTCATTTACATCAATGGGACGCCATTACTTAGCCATTTTTTCCTCTCAACCATTAACATTCCACTGCTTGGCAAAGGTTAACAGAGATATTGAGCTATCATCGAAAAACATATTAAACCCAAAAACACAAAAGAACTAGCTGATTTTCGTATTTTTATTACGGACAAATTTGTTTCAGATTATTTTCTTTTAAACAAAATAATTATGATTTTCTCATGAGTTTTATTCAGGAGGCCTTGCTAAGTTTTGACAGGAGGCGCCTACTCTTGCGAATGATGTCACGGGATATATAACTTTCACTGAAGCAGACCACGCATATTGTGTTGGTGAATATTGAATGCTCTCCCCATGGTCGCGTGGATTTTTCTCCGGGCATGTTAAGAGTATTTGGCCGCTATAAATTTCCACGTGATAAGCCACTTCATCATTTGTGGCCAGGTCACTTTTTAAAAATATCTATCTCGCTCAGTGGGCCTTACCTGGTAAAATTAAATAATTCAGTAAATAGAATACACCCGCAGTAATCAGCAGGGCGGCCGCTGAAATCGAGCCGTGAACCTCTGCAACAAACAGCCAATCGCGTTAATGCTTGGCCATGTCACCCCCGATTTAATGATTGATCAGACAAAGTGCTTCCACAGGAAACTATAATTTCCACGGCATCACTTCAGTCCTTTTCTTGCCAAAAAATCCTTTCCCGTTATGTAATTTTGTTGATACGTAACATTACTTTCAATACTATTAGAGGATTAAAATATCAAAATATAAATGATTTTTTTGCTAATGGAATTTCACGTAAAAATACGTGTTCAATTACTATTAGTTAAATGATTCAAATGATAAAATGTAGTACGTAAACAGTGACAACTTCTAAAATGTAAGTAATTTTAATCTGAAAACACATTAAAAAAGATATATAATTTCTACTTTAGTAACATTCTTTACATAAAAAACTCAACACATTCGTCAATAACACTGTGTGATCTTTAAAGCGACGTTATGTAATAGGAAACGCTTCGAGCAATGCCCATTCTTCATAGCACGTACAAGTTGTATGTGCCCTGGCAATTCTTCATAGCACATTTTTTTTAAGGTCAGTGTCATTGATGTTTTTTTGTTTCTTTTACAGCACCGCCAATGCATCAGCACCAAATAATGCATTTACTTTAAAGACAATCGGCTGGAGCAAGTTTCGTACGTAACTGTACCATGGTTGTCTTTTTGCAAGTTAGAAAATGTAAAGTTCACAGACCTATCGTGAATTCATCCACCACAAACCAAGTTGGTCCCAAAGCGGCAGTCAAGTTCCAGTAGATCATATTTACGTTTATCCCATAAAAGTATCGTGGAATCTCAGCACACCTTTCTAGGAGGGCCTTGAAATTCGCATACGTTTGGGCAAATTTCATCATGATTTTAGCTGTTTTCTGCGTGAAGAATGGAGTACGTACCTTGATAATTACATGTCGGGCCAAAACTTTCTTTTATTTGATTTCAAACTACGTGACTTTACCGAAATAACCAAAGAGTATGGATTCCTGCAGCCACGAAAGCTTCAAATCAAGATTAAAACTCAACAACTTAAGGGCAGAAGCAGCCTGCTTAGCGGTTTGCATCAAGTACAACGACTGGGGGCAAAGACGAAATCCGACTTTGTATTCCCGTGTCTGTCTGTCTTTGCGTCTCATGTTGTGTTTCTCGGTGTCACTTTCTCTCTCTCTCGTGACCCAGAGTCTCCGTCTCGCTGTTGTCGCTCCGTGTCCTTCCACGGGTCTCCTCTGTCCGTGGCTCGCGGGATCCTTCCCCATCAACATGTCTGTGTGTCCCTCCTTGTCCCTTTGTACAATATGTGTTTATATATGTACTGTACTTCTCTGCGTTGCTTTAGATCCGTGGCTGTCATTCTCGTTGTCTGTTTGTCTCTGTCTCTCCGTATCTCCTCGTCGGATCTGTCTCAGAGGCCGTGTCTGTTACTCGCTATACAACTTTCTGTATCTCTGCGTGTCTCTGTGTCTATCGCTTTACGTCTGTCTCACGTCTTTACCCTCGGGAAAGCGTCTCGTTCTGTCTGTCCCTCTTTGTGTGAAAGTTTTTTTTTTCCCACATCCCTCAACATTAACGTCCCAGGCACACCAACTCCTACTTGTTACACTGCAATTCATAACTTCGCTTTGGCGACGCCCCCCGCCCCACCGGCCCCGCCCCACCGGCCACCCCCCGGCCCCCCCCCACTCCCCCCGGCCCCTCCCCACTACACCCCCCTCCAGCCCCTCCCCACTCCCCCCGGCCCCTCCCCCCCCGGCCCCTCCCCACTACACCCCCCTCCAGCCCCTCCCCCCGGCCCATCCCCCCCCGGCCCCTCCCCACTACACCCCCCTCCAGCCCCCCCCCGGCCCCTCCCCACTCCCCTCGGCCCCTCCCCACTACACCCCCCTCCAGCCCCCCCCCGGCCCCTCCCCACTATCCCCCCGGCCCCTCCCCACCATCCCCCCGGCCCCTCCCCACCATCCCCCCGACCCCTCCCCACCATCCGCCCGGCCCCTCCCCACCATCCCCCCGGCCCCTCCCCACCATCCCCCCGGCCCCTCCCCACCAATGGTGATGTCGAAAAGTGTTTTGGTTTGGCCATGTATGTTTGTTGTAGTACGGAGTTAGACTGATGGCTTTAATCTAAGTTGTCTTGTGGTGGTTGTTGTTGTTTCACTTGCATCCCACTGGGATTTTTGCACACAGCGTTGGTGTACGGTGCTTTTTCAGGAATATTTTGCTGTTTTTTCCTGGATTTTCTGTTTGCACAGTCACATAGTCACTTTAAGATGTTTTCATGTTTTTTGTTTGTTGCTGTTGCACCCGATTCAAGAGCCGAATGTCTCACAGGGCTATACCAATTAAATGCAACTGAAAACTGAAGCCCCGGTCCCCACCGTCAAGCCACGCCCCCAACCACCACCAAGCCCCGCCCCTCATTAACCCATACGCGGCCCTCCCCGCTGTTAACCCGCGGCGCGTGCTCGTATGATCGGTGACGTCACGCTCGCGAGAGCGCCGCGATTGGCCCTCCTCCACCCCACGCGTCACGGCGCCCACGTCACCTGCGGCCACCTTGCTAAGGGGTTGGTGATCGACGAGGCAGCAGCAGCAGCAGCGGCAACAACAACAAACATTAAGCCGTAAACAGTCTGGTGGGGAGGCACGTGCTGTAAGCGAGTAGCAATCACCTATGAAGGCCGGCACTGTGGCACACGAGGTTGGGGGGGGGGGGGGGCAACACCACGCCCGGCCGCCTTTGTCTTACCCTAGTGTTTATGTGTTGCACACCGTACCAGGTACTCATTTGAGGCTGAGTCGATCTCGGGGAGGACCAGGACCGGTTCAGATAATGGTCACCGGTGGTTTCTGGCCGTGAGCGGGAATCGCCGGGTTCGTAGCGCAGCGTAGCGCTAACTGCGACACTCAACGCTCCCCGCAGCAGCAGCAACAACAGCCGTCACTCGCCACTCAGTGGCGGTGACATCACCAACGCTGCTTGTGTGCCAGGCCACGTGCACTTCGAGGCTACCACGTCAAGTGTCGAGAAGGCTCGCTGCTGGCAGGAAGGTCACGGGACAGGCCCAGGTGCCGTGTGTTGATTGATATGACTGGCAGATGAACCACCTATGCCCACTACCGTGCTAACGCAAAAGCCCCATTCGTCAGCAACATCGCCTTATCGCATGAAAACAATATACTGTATGTCTTCTTTGGTTCTTTCGGTAAAGTCACGTAGAATGAGAAAATAATAAATTGATAAAATAAAATAATATTCTCACGAATATTATGTGTGTTTGAGCGAAGTGTTTGAGCGAAGAAGCATAATTGCCCGACACGTCGCCTATTATATATTTTAAGACAGTGTTACCTATGGGACCTTTTTTCCAGGATCAAAATCATGAAAAAAAGAATGGACTATTTAAAGATAATGCATATATTATCGGAGCATAATTGTTTGCATGCTTTTCCACAAAGCATGTGTGAGTTACGTAGACGTAATGCCTTCCAATAGGTGTATTTTTGGTGTTTGAACATCTTAACACCACTATTATTGCCAGAAAGGGTAACGACTAATTTTTTTCATCATTAAGGCAGTGTTGTTGAAGTTTTTGTTAATTGTGCTTGGGCACCGATGCCAACTTAGCAACATCAAATGATTTGTTTATGAAAGGACACCGCTCTTCACCACTGCAGGCTTGTGTGTATTGAGAAAATACAATCACCACCACAGACATGCATGGCTTGGATGGCCTTCATCAAGCAGTTGGATTGACACTGGGTTAAATTATAAACGTATAAATATATAATTTCGTAGAAAAATCAGCAAATTCGTCAATGGCACTACGTTAACACACGAGCTATGAAGAATTGAGGGCTATTAAACTGAAACGTCGTCTGCGAATGTTTATATATTTTATATTTTGGCTTGTGCACCACTGCCAACACAGTATCCCCAAACAATAGTTTAATCACGAAGCATTCGGTAAGCTCTTGCAAGAAGGTATTAGGAGACCCATACCAAGTTGGCCACCTTTTTAACATATCTGTTGCTCCATTAAAAAAATGAAGCATTTTTACATATCTTGTCAGCCACACTGAATTCCTTCTGGGTGTGCATACTTTAAAATAGTACTATACTTCAGAAATTTAAATGACCACTCGACGAATTGACTTTGCTCGGCAATATGAATGTGGAATTTCCAGCACTGAGCAGGGGCTGCCACGAGCGATAAGCGTTGCTATACAACACTCCTTTGAGCAAAGCAGACGTCAACTTTTTATCTTAGTTTCATGATAGCGATTAAAGCATCATCATCAGCTATGGTCAATCCACTGCTGGGCGAAGGCCTCCCCTTCACTGCAATTTCTACCGTTCCTGCGGATGTAATAAACTTACTTTATTAACGCTAAATTACCAAAAAAGTTCTATTTTTTTCGTGAATGCGTCAGATTATTTTTCACGTCCCGTCATTTCAAATTTTGTTATAATATATTTAACAACGTGGCAATTGAAAATCAATTACGGTGAATCTATTTGTGTTTGGCAAGAATGTGTTCAGGAGCTAAATGCCAAATGTCGAGGTCTCCTAGCCACGACGAGAGGGCTTCAGGGTAGTTTTGGTATTCCTCCATTGAAGGGGCCCAGACTACAGGGGTTTACTATATGGTCCAAAGTTTTGGTTGCATAACGACAATCGCACGACCGTGCCTTGTCTTTATGTATCTCTATGTGTATCTATGATTCAATATATGGTACATACTCTTTGGTTCTTTCGGTAAAGTCACGTAGGTAGAAACAATAACAACAGATCACGACGTTTCGATCGCAACACAAGCAGTTTAGTTTTTTTCAGTTTATTTATTTTGGTATAGCCCTGTGAGCCATTTGGCTCTTGAATCGGATGCAACCACAACAAACAAACAACACAAACACGAAAAAACATCTTAAAGTGACTATGTGACTGTGCAAACAGAAAATCCATGAAAAAAACAGCAAAATATTCCTGAAAAAAGCACCGTACACCAACGCTGTGTGTAAAAAATCCCAGTGGGATGCAAGTCAAACAACAACAACCACAAGAAAACTTAGATTAAGGCCATAAGTCTAACTCCGTACTACAACAAAACAAACATGTCCATGATAACAAAATAACCGTGTTGCGATGGAAACGTCGTGATATATTATTTTTCTACCTACGTGACTTTACCGAAAGAACCAAAGAGTATGGATTCCTGCATTCACGAATGCTTCAAATCAATATGGTACATAGTTTGGATTTGCATGGCCACAAACGACCTGTGGCTTTTATTTCACTTATCTCTCAGAGTCAATATGGGTTTACTACATGGTCCATACTTTTGGTTGGCATGACCAGCCATCCCACTACTGTGGCTTGTCTTTAATCAATGTATGTGTTTCTATGGGTTCACTATATGGTCCACAGTTTGGGTTTGCAAGGCTACAGTCGCACTTATGTGGCTTTTCGTTAACTTATCTCTCAGGGTCTCTATGTGTCTATGGGTTCACTACATTGTCAACAATTTTGGGTTGGCATGGCCACAATCGCACGGCTGTGTCTTGTCTTAAAATTCCCACGAATGAAGGAGGATGTTGCACGTCGGCCGAGTTGACCTTGTAACATTTTCGGCACGAGCTGCCGTTTAATGTACCACGAAAAACGCGCGAACGGGGTGGTTGTAGTCAGGGTGTCTCCCACCACCCCACATCGCGACGGCAACAACGTTGGGAGCAACAACAACAACAACAACCGTTGGGAGCAACAACAACAACCGTTGGGAGCAGCAACAACAACAACCGTTATGAGCAACAACAACCGTTGTGAACAACAACAACCGTTGGGAGCAACAACAACCGTTGGGAGCAACAACAACAACAGTTGGGAGCAACAACAACAACAGTTGGGAGCAACAACAACAACCGTTGTGAACAACAACAACCGTTGTGAACAACAGCAACCGTTGTGAGCAACAACAACTTCCACTCCAGAGGCGTCCTCCCTCTCTTCTTCGCCCTTACCCAACATGGACGGTGGAGGCGGCTTCACCGACGTCACCGCCGCCTTTCGGGCTGCGCCCCCCTCTCATCGTCGGGGTTACAATGAGGCATCGGCCAAACCCACACGGCGATCACGCTGACTGCTGAGACTGCTGCTGCTGCTGTAGTCAGTCAGCAGCCGGCCACGGTGTGAGACCCGAGTCGTCGTTCGCCGCCGCCGCCCGACACAGCACGGACAAGAGAGAGAGAGGTGAGTTGTGGCCAAGACTTCATACACAGGGGCGATAGAGAAGGAACTAAACGGGCGGTGTGAATGCAACAAGTGGCCCGGGCTCTCTCTCTCTCTCTGTGTCCGTGTGTTGTGTGTGTCCGTGTGTTGTGTGTGTGTCCGTGTGTTGTGTGGTGCATCAGCCCGTCATCTCAGTCATCTCAGTCAGTCGACCCGTGGCACCTGCTGGGTCTGCCCCGTGACCTCCTGCCAGCGGGCGTTCGACACTTCACGTGGCCTCAAGGTGCACATGGCCTGGCACAAGCGTCGTGGTGACGTCACCGCCAATTAGTTGTGAATGGTGGTTGTTGTGTGTCTGTGTGTTGCGTGTGTCCGTGTGTTTTGTGTGTCCGTGTGTTGTGTGTGTCCGTGTGGTTTGTTAGGCCGGCCAAGCCGCAGTAAACTTTGAGACGGTGGTTCTGGCACCGGCAACAGGCGGCGTCGTCTTCTTCTTCGTCTTCTGTGTTTCATTCTTCATCCTCTTGCTTCCTTTGGGCCCCTTACGTAATGATGATGATGGTGGTGGTGCAGCAGCAGCAGCGTTATCTAACCGCGCGAGGTGTCTCCCCGGTAGTAGGCGCCGCGTGTGCGCCGTAGAATTCGGTCAAGAACACCATGACGTTCATGACGATGACGGCGATATACACCGTACGTTGGATTTAATAATTACGTTTTGTTGAAACAAGTGTGCGAGCAACGCCATTGATAACCATCGCTTGTGACGACGACGACTATATCGTCTATATCGTCGTCGTCGTTAGCTCTCTAGGGGGGCAGTGAGCGGTCACCATTTGTCACAGAAGCGAATGGTCGGCGTCGTGGTGTCGGATGGAGCTGCTGCTGGGGGGGGGGGCCCTGTCCCGTCGACTTCCACACACACGGGGGAAGCGTGGAGTCTCAACCCCTGGCCGAAGCCCCCCCCCCCCCCCATAGTAAAATAAACAAGCTCGGCGTTCTCGTTCGAGCCAGGGGGCTGGCTGGCTCGGGGGGGGGGGAACGTCAGACTTTCACTTCTTAAAACTTGCAAACTCGTCGTTTGAACTAAAAAAAAGAAATCCGACCCCTAGAACGGGACGGGTTTTGACTCAAGGACGTCGCTACATGTCGCTCGAGTCTTGGGGGACTTTTTGAGGGTCGCTAAATGAGTTGGGGGGTGGGGGGGCACCCACGACGCAGTCCCGGGGAGCCTCTACACGCTTGGTGGGGGGTGGGTGGTGGGGGGCACCACGAGCCGGCCATTCGGTGATCCCCCGGTCTGTCGGTCTCACGTCTTGCCAATCGACACGCCGAGGCTTTTGGTGGTCAAACAACGCGATTCGTCGTTGTACACCGCAAACCACGTTGCCTCTGACCCATGCCGCTGCTACGTGAGCTGGCCACCGCGGCGGCGGCGTTGTGGTTCGGGATCGTGCACGGAACGTAACACGGCCGCTGTGTCGCGTACAAAGTTTCAGTTTGTTATTGTGAACGTGGGGAAGACGGGTACTGTAGGTTAACATGAACCGTGCCGCCTAGCAAGGGGGTGTTGTGTAATGTCGCCTGCTTGCTTATGTATGTTGTTTCACTGAAAGTCTCCACAATGACGCTCGTCATTGTTTTGTGTTTGCGTATTAGGGGCCCGTCCATAAATGACGTCACGCGATTTTGGACGATTTTTGACCCCCCCCCTCTCGTCACAGGACGTCACAAAAAGTCAGACCCCCCCCTCAAATATGACGTCACAAAGCTCAGCCCCCCCCCAAAAATATATAAAACATGCTTCAAATCGCTTTAAACTATTGTCACTGTAGTGCGTATTTAATGTGGCACTGCACTCTGATGTCGGAAAAAACATAAAAAAGCCTATTTGATTAAGTAGAACGTGTTGTCTATATTTATTTAAAGTTGCGCATTTTTATGTGACGTCACATTTCTAACCCCCCCCCCCCCCATCGTCACACATCGTCACAAATGTCTGACCCCCCCCCCCAGGTGCGTGACATCATTTATGGACGGCCCCTAAGATAATATTGCGTCGAAGCAGGACCCTGTGTATGAAAGAGTGGGGTCCCTTGCCTATAACGTCTGACTCCTGGTGAGACACTGAATGTCGAACCCGGTCCAGTCTTTGCTTGTATTGGGTGTTGTATGAAGGGGACGCAGTGCATTGCTCACCTCTTGTGCATAAACAAGTGTTTTAGACTGCTACGGGGCACTACCTTCTGCGTGTCAGAAGGCAGGGAGGAAAGATCATTTGTGCTCACGTTTATACCTCCATGTCTACGCACCTTCACCAGCCAACCCTGACCAGTGCGGTGAAGTATGGACAAATCATCCCCCACAGTCTCGGGAGTGGCCTTCAGCAGTTTAATAACAAAAGGGTGTGCAAGACCAAATGACGCACCATCATCGTCGTCATTATCAGTGAGTCTCGGGGTGAGGCACTTGTAGATTTCTCAGTGTTCGTGATTGCATTATCTTAACCGCTCACATTTGGAGAATTAAATCCGTCAGGACATCTGCGACGGTATACTTTATTTTTTTATAGAGACTAAAACAGAACATTGCCTCCTAATTCATCACGGAATACTCCAGAGGTCACCGGTTTGCTCGCCTGTCACGGAACTCGAGACAATGGGCAGATTTATTGGAATCCTCCTGGCTCTTGTGCACCCAGCAATATAAATTGGTGCACCACAGTCGACCCGGCAGGCAGATTGTGTGTCGTGGGGTCAAGTGACGGTAATTCCTACCTCTTCCAACATGTCAGAGTAACTCTCCAGAGCTAGCTCCAGCGGAGGTCTTGTCACGGAGTGTAGTGGTGTAAAATTGCAGGGCTGCACCTTTACCTCGTACAAACCCAATTACAGGCAAACCTGATCTCATCATAAATATCAAGAGGTCCTTTTGCGAACAGTGCAGAGACGACCCGCACCGACACTCCGATCACTCGGAATGCACCCCAGTCTCGTCAGATGTTGGAATTTAAGCAAGATTAAGCGAGGTCAGGGCAGCAAAATCCATTGTTGCACTGTCATTCTATGCTGCCACGTGTATGCTAGCTACCCTTTCCTTCACCAGCCCGCACTGCCCAGTGTGGTGAAAATGTAAAAAAAATGACATGCATGGCTCGCATGCCGTGGGGAGTCCATCATTCAGCGGTGGATTGAAAAGGGCTGTAGATGTACAACACCAAATCCACACATCTTCATCATAGCCATGATGAGCCCACTGCGGGGATGAAGGCCTCCCAAAAATGTCTATAACCGGTGAACTGGTAACTATTTTCATAATCGCTAGTCACGAACCGATAACGATTCCACTGGAATGTTTTAAATGAAAGCACGTGCCGATAGTTCAAGCACCTAGAACTGTGGCAGCCCCAAGTGTAAATAGTGTCTTGGTAAATAAAAGGTCAAGGTGCAGGCCTGCTACTGCAGGAAGGGCTTCCACCAGAGGGAGATCTTGAGGGTGTTTGGTCTCCTCTGTCACACTAACCAGGCATGTTGGTTAGTTGCGTATGCATTTGTACTGTTGGGTGGACAGAAGCAGGGGGGGTGGGAGGTGAGATTTAAGAAACTCTGCCCCATTGTTTCCACTGCCACGCCAGGAGATGCAGTTGAACCGGCGAGTCCAGTGCGCTAACCATTACACAAGGTTAGCTGCCTGCATTTCTCAGTTCAAAAAGTAAACCTGTTATATATATCGGCACACTGGATACTGCTTTTAAGTTTTTATGCCGTTCACGGTTTAAAAAAAAACCTGGGGAATAATCAACCTAGAACATGCGTAAAAGTCAGCTAAGGTCACTCCTGCAAATGCTCTACTGGTCTCTTGAAGTCTTGCTCACTTGTTTAAACAAATTAAACTTGAAATGTGCACATGAGCTGATTTCATCACTGTCCCCGCAGTGGACGTGTTGGTGGACACATCCCATCCGTTGGCGTAATTACTCGTGACCACATACTACAGTGGTAAAATGTCGTGGATACACTACTGTGTATGGTTTTGCAATTGTGCTGTATAGCCCTCGGAGGTGCGTTTTCAGGTTGTACTGTGGGTTATTCGGCCAACATGCCAAACAACACGTGGTATAATCTGAAAATCCGAGAGCAACGGTGTGTGAATAGTTGGATTTGTGAATGGCTGGCACACGTGTAGAGGAGTAGTTTGGGGACGTGACGTCATATGCGCTGTGCGGTGCGATGGCGTCATGTCACCTCGGGGTACTTAAGGGGGGCCCCGTGACGAAAGCGGGGTCGTTGTGGGAGCCCGGGATGGAGAGCGGTTGAAGAAACAGTCAGGGGTAGAGCTCAGGAGCGAGAAGCAGGCGGTAGTTGTGGAAGGTGCTGCTCTCCTCGGTCGGTCGGTGTTGGCTGAACCCCCGATCCGACTCGAGAGAGAGCCCAAGAGATAGCCGAGCTCGGGACAGACAGAGCCAAGGGTCCACGTGAAGGACCCGGTGTAGGGCACCTCCCTCTGGTGATAGTTATCACCAACCCTTGTTATTAAACCGGCGCAAGCTCTTACATGAAGACCTACCTCCGCGTCGTCATTAAGCACACAACTGGTGCCAGAAGTGGTTCCGACCGTCACCGCTAAGCACACAACACACGGATAGAAGATGTTTGTCCGTGATATAAAGAAATCGACTCTTAACAATCGGCGATGATATCGAGATCCCATCACTGGCAACACATGGATTGGTTATGAGCAGAACTCGCAAGTTTTATAGATTGGGATTGGTGATACGTGAGATTAGCCAAGCTGGTGGCGTGAGCTTAATCAGTGACTGGAGGAGCGAGTTGGTCGAAGGGTGGAGGAGGATGGGATCGCAGGTTGAGTGCAGATTCTCACAAATTACGGAAGAATTGGCAGAGCCACCGTGAGAGCGTGAGATGCACTCTGATCGTGTGAGACTTGAGACGTCTGTAAAATCCGTGGTTTTCTCTTTATGCGCATGTGAATTTTTTAAGGGAATTTCAGGCAACCAGCCAGCTTAGAGCACGCTGAGAGCAGGCTGAGAGCAGTCTCCCAACTTCAGCCCTCGTCACCTAACCGCGGTCTCTGCCTTTTTCGTGATTACCAAAATTGTATGTGCATATGCAAATCAAGTGACTGTGCATGGCATGCACCCGATGGTTCATCGTCATGGAATATTTATACCATGCCTCCAATATGGTACACCTCGTGGCATCAGAGCAGAGGGCTATTTGAGATGGTCACTCAGTAAGGAACTGATTGCAGACCATATGTAATGTTCAAAAACAAATATGGTAAAGACAGTATGTGCTCGAGTCTACCCTCGTTTGTCCACTTAATTTGATTTCAAAAGTTGTTTGAAAATAAAGTCTTCAAATTAACCCTAAATTGTTGGTAATCACAGAAAACCTGAACCTTGTGGGTTGAGAAAACTGGCTTAAAGGAATAAAGAAAGCAAGAAACATTTATTCTGTAGTAGCTATACACCTATGTGTACCATGTCCCCAGGCTGTCCTCACCACAACTTTGAATATTTGTAGAAAATTACTTTTAAAGCTAGTATATTGTGTGCCAAAATATCACTTTAGTGACAACAATGCATTGACATTGGGATGAATGAGAGTGATTTGGTGTTGTCACCGGGGTAATGTAATGAAGCTCCAAAATAATTGTTTTACTCGCATGGGACAGAAGCCTAGGTGAATAGCTGCCAAAGACATTGCTTTTAGGGTTGTTTTTCTTGAACTGCAAAGATATGCTCACACTGAACCATTACTCCTCTACAAACCTTTAAGAGTTAATTGAATACATTCACCAGTTAAATCGGCCAATACAGCCATTGTATTAGCATAGTTCAAAAACTAATACCACCTTTGTCATTTCCTTACAAAAGAGGCACACCCTATGTATAGCAGCACGTGTTTACCCATGGGCACACGTGTGTCCTGGCACAGAGAGACGCCCAGCGCAAGGACTCGGAATCAGGTTCTCATCTGTGCAGGCTCAGGTCTGAAATTACCATTATTCAAGTTTAATTTATTAGGTATAGCCCTGTGAGCCATGCAGCTCTTAAGTCGGGTGCAACCGCAACAAACAAAATTTGAACACAGAACATCTTAAAGCGACAACGCATAACAGAAACATCCTGGAATAAACCAGCAAATATTCCACACAAAAAAACAAACGTATTAAAACGCTGTGTGCAAAAATCAATGTGGTGCAAGCCAACAACAACAACCATAAGACAATTTAGATTGACCATATGTTTTCGAATCACCAAAATAAAGCTATAAAAAACAATGTAACAACAGTAATCATAGGAACTGTGATTTTAAATTTAACAATAAACGATATACATAACACGTATGACAAAAACCTGCAGCCATAGCTGGCAGCGCTACACTCCAAGTGTATGATGTGTGAGTGAGTTAGCAGCAGCGTGAGTGAGTCTATGATGTGTGAGTCAGCGCACGATGTGTTAGCGTATGATGAGTGAGTCAGTGTATGATGTGTGAGCGAGTGTATGATGTGTGAGCGAGTCAGCAGCAGCGTGAGTGAGTGTATGATGTGTGTCGGCACACGATGTGTTAGTCAGCGCATGATGAGTGAGTGAGTGTATGATGTGCGAGTGAGCCAGCACACGATGAGTGAACCTGTGTATGATGAGTGAATGGGTCAGTGGTTGTGCGAGTGTATGATGCGTGAGTAAGCGCATGATGAGCGAGTCAGTGCATGATGTGTGAGTGAGTCAGTGCATGATGTGTGAGTGAGTCAGTGTATGATGTGTGAGTGAGTCAGTGCATGATGTGTGAGTGAGTCAGTGTATGATGTGTGAGAAAGTCAGTGTTGGCTCCCTCTGCTCGCGCCGTCACCCCCCCCCCCCCCCGGCTCCGTCACCCCCCCCGGCTCCGTCGCCCCCCCCGGCTCCGTCGGCCCCCCCTGTCTCCGTCGGCCCCCCCTCCGGCTCCGTCGGCCCCCCCCTGGTTCCGTCGCGCCCCCCCAGCTTCGTCGGCCCCCCCCACTCCGTCGGCCCCCACTGGCTCCGTTGCTCCCCCCGGCTCCGTCGCCCCCCCCCTCAGCTCCGTCGGCTCCCCCCCCCGGCTCCGTCGCCCCCCCCCCCCCGGGCTCCGTCGCCCCCCCCCGGCCCCGTCGGCCCCCCCCAGCCCGGGAGCGCCCCGGGAGCGTGCACGCCTCAGGCGGCCATCTTGCTGATTAGAGAAAAAATGCACCCAGGGCTCGAACTCCCAATTTCATTGGTGCTGGCTAGAACATGTCAATTCTGATGAGCTAAAATAACCCATTTACAGGGCTGCAACCCAGGATTTTGCTGGTGGTGCTGTCTCGGTGCCTCTATCGGGCAGCTGTTATGAACCCACTGAGAAAAACACACCCAGACTGAGGACTTGAACCCAGGATGTCGGCGGTGCTGTCTCGGTGCCTGCCTCTGACCCAACTATTTAGACTGAGAAAGACGACCAGTCCCAGGACTGGAACGCACGATCTCGGCAGTGCTAGCTCTGTGCCTCTGACCTGTCCCCCTGAGAAGAGACACGCAGACCCATGACTTGAATGCAGGATCTGAGTAGTTCTGTGTGTATGTTTAACTTTTTTCACACCGTACGTAGCCAACTGTGCCAGTCGGAGGTTCTGGCTCGGTGTGAATGATGCGGCGATCGGAATCAACCTCCATTGTGGCCGCCTCATTCCTTTTTAAAGCTAAGGATCGCGGTGTCCCAGGCTTACTGTGTCCGGCGCGGCCGAGATTGAGTTTCACGTCAATAAACTTTAGCCTGGAGGCCTGGCGCAGAGTCAGGCGGTGTAATGTGACCATGACCGGTGGCGAGGGCGTCCCCTGCCTTGGGAGAGCTATTCTCAGCCCCTTTTGTGACGCCCCTTGCCGACCTTGGGAACCACGAAAGCAAACATAAAAATACCAATACAAACACTAAATTAAGAAAGGTCAAAGTACAGTTATTCCTCGATCTACAAAAACTCAATTTACGGAATTTCA
This sequence comes from Petromyzon marinus, assembly GCF_048934315.1. Taxonomy (NCBI): domain Eukaryota; kingdom Metazoa; phylum Chordata; class Hyperoartia; order Petromyzontiformes; family Petromyzontidae; genus Petromyzon; species Petromyzon marinus. Next base: position 25,854,965 of record NC_133667.1, on the reverse strand, counting down.
ATGTAATGTAAAGTAGATATTAGGGAATGAAGTGTACATAGGTTACGCTAAATTGGCGTTTACGGAATTTAGAATCTCTAACTCAATACACTTATTTTGAGTATTATTGTTATTAATCATAAAATTGTAGTGATTTCAAGCTTTCGTGACTGCAGTAATTCATACTCTTTGTTTTTTTCGGTAAAGTCACTTATATTGAAAAATAACTAATACATCACGACGTTTCGATCGCAACACAAGCAATCGTCTTCAGGTGAAACAATACAGCAGGCAGACTGCTGAGGTAGGAATAAATGTAGCGAGAGAGCTACTGCAGCTAAAGGTTATATACGTTTGTGGTGGGAACAACCCAAGGGTAAGTGGGCATGGCTAGGCAATGGCAGAGCCAGGATTTTCAGGTAGGGGGGCAACCCCTCCAGCAATGAAAAATGATAGGAGTTGTTAGTAAGCGAGGACTTGTCCCTTGCTTTTTATTCTACGCGTGTGCGGCGATGGCGCAGTCATCGATCGAGGGTCAAATTCGAACCGCGTTGTGTGACCGGCATGGCGCTCGCTGAGGGTGTTTGCCTTCAGGGAAGTCGTGGACTGTATACGCAACTGCGCACAATTCTGAGTCACTTATAGCTGCTTTGCCGTTACTTATTGCCATTTATGGACTCGGACTCTTGTCCTATCATCTGGCACGTAATAATATGCTACACAGTGGCAGTGGGGGTCGCAAAATGCCGATTTATTACTAATAAACCCCAATGATCTGATCAAAATGAGGGATTTCGATCGGATCATTGGGGAGGCACAAGCAAACTTAGAAATGTGATGCAACTCAGAGAGTCGGCCAACACAACAGCCAACACTTTACCTGGTTGAGCAACGTCCTTCCAAAGATTGCTAAATTTTGCACCCACCTTCTCGGTTGAAGTAATGTCCGAGTTACGTAACTTCGCCGAAAGAACCAAGGAGTGTGAATTCCTGCAGTCACGAAAGCTCCAAATCAAGATTGAACCACTTCTACGGGGAGGATTTCCACACAACTCAGACTTGACATCAACCGAGAAGATGGATGAAAAATGTAGTTGTGTTGGCCGACTCTCTGAGTTGCATTACATTTGTAAGTTTGCTAAGTTTATTTTTCTTTTTTTCTATCACCTTGTTCCCTCTGTAAATTTCACCCCCACCTTCTCGCCCGTTATGGCAGCTCCCCACCCCCTCCCCTCCCTCCCCCCCTCCCTCGGATTAGCCGAGGTATTCCTAGCTCTGCGATCTTACATTTACTTGCAAATGACATCCCTAGCCATGCCCACTTACCTTTGGGTTGTACCCACCACAAACGTATATAACCTTTGGTTGCAGTAGCTCTCTCGCTACATTTCTTCCTGCTTCAGCAGTCCACCTGCTGTATTGTTTCACCTGAAGACGATTGCTTGTGTTGCGATCAAAACGCCGTGATGTATTAGTTATTTTTCTATCTACGTGACTTTACCGAAAGAGCCAAAGAGTATAAAATTGTAGATTTATCATTAAATATGCGTTAAAAAAGGTTGTCTGTATTCTTAAGTGTGACCTTATATCTTGGGGCTGAATTTGTTTTCTCCATAGGAACGCATCTCCAGTTACATAATGAAAGTCAATGGGGGAAATGGGGTTTTATATACGGAATTGCGCATTACGGACAGGACGGCTGCGAGTGAATATTTTAAGAAATGGGCAAATAGCAATCTGCCGATGAAAATTAATTATTATGCTCGTGATGCTGTTGTTCAATAGTGTATGTAAGAATCGATCATCTGATAATGGTACATTGTAGCTGATGGCACAAACAAAACAAACAAATAAACACCAATCGGGAAAACATTCCAAGAAAAAAATAGGCAAGAATGTAATCTTGAACCAAAGCTATTCTTACATTCCATATATGGCAATCTTTTTAATCTATTGTCATATCGCGACCATAATTCCATTCAGATATCAACTCTGCCTATCATCACTGTTGGTACTTGCTGGTCTATAAAATGAGCACCGCTAAAATGTGGGAGTCAAACAATGGTTGCCCATTGGATCTTACTGTTCCTGCCACTGGTTCAGGCCTGGCCGTGCAGACGAGTGCTGCCCATGCTTGCTTGAAATGGGAGAAACTTGCAATGTTTGTTTTAAAATCTGCTTAACCAGGCACAGAGGAGGGTTCTGCTTGGGTCGTTTGGACAATCTTTTGCTGATATTTCACCATACGGTGGGAATGGGGGGGGGGGGGGGGGACCCGAGATAACCCAGCAATGTAAGGCATGGTCACACATCCCCAATCCAGAGCTCTTGAGGCAGGGCTCGGTGGGTCAGATAGATTTGTGAATCCCCCAGCCCGCTGGACTGGAGATGGCATCAATGTGAATGAGCTCGTAGACCCGTTTGTGCACACCATTGCACAATGCAGTGCCCTCGTGTACATGGGGTTTCTTTGGGCACTCCAGTTTCCTCCCACGCACAAACTACTCGTGAAAAAGGAATTGGCCAAACATCCGAATGCAGAATCTTTCTAAAAAACCTTTGTAAGGTTTTCCTGGATAAATATTTCACAGTGGTTAGCACACTGCTCTGATATATGAGTGGAGGGTTATATTTGGAGCAGTTCTGACCACCCTGCTTCATCAACCATAACGGAGACAGCAATTGGAGGCCTTCAACCAATAGTGAATTTACAAAGGCCTGTAAATTATTATTAGTATTATAATGTATTGTTTGACAGATCTCCACATTTTCTTCTGCTTTGTTGTCTCATGTTGCAGGGAACCGGACGTCAGCATTGTAAGGAGAGTGTGGGGGAGAGCGTCGGAGTGAGAGCATCACAGCGAACAAGAGAGAGGGGAAGAGGGAAAATGTCCGGCATTGTGAGCCGCGTGTCCGAGGGCCAGACGGCCGTGAGCTGCTTCATCGCAGCTGCGAGCTTCGTGCTCTTCCAGGTGCTCTTCCACTGGGGCAGCGCCCTGCTGAGTCGCCCCTTCTGCGTCGACGTCGCCAAGATGTCGAGGCAGGCGCAGATCGAGTGGCACTCGAGGTGAGAGGGCTCCCCCGTCTCGTCTGTGGATCCGTATTGCCTGGCGCCAGGGCCGCGGCAGAGCCGAAGAGCGACTCTCCTCACTTTCATCACCACTGTCTCAATTATCCGTGGGCAGACTATCCTGGTTGTGGAATAACCATGCTTGCGAATAAAAGGAAAATAGAAATCGAAAATGTTACAGTATTCCACGCTCATTCACACCTTTTACGCCCATGCTGCTTCTATTATTAGCTGCTCTTCACTATTGACTCATGACCGATTACTTTAGGAACAATACAACCAGGTGGCGCACATTCCACAACTTCACCCGCGGTGTACATGGGTAAAATATTAAATACGTTGCACAGTCTTTTCCATGATTTCCATTAACGATGCTTTTTTTTTATCCAGGTGACCCTTCCCCATGATCTCGGATATTTTAAAATTTACTTTACATACACACGTTGCCTCTTATTGGTGTTTAGCGTAACAATTACATTGTTTGGAAGTGCCCAGAGAAAACCCACCCTGTGCACAGGGAGAGAATGACTCGAACCTCCGCTAGGCAAACAAGGGCTCTCCAGAAGCAGCTTGCCTCATGCAGGCCATACTCTTTGCCCTTGAGGCGGTCGGGCGAGGGCTTGAGTGACCTCGCTGCTGTGGCCAATTCACTTAACGGTCTGCCCGGTTAAACATTTATGACGTCTGTTGGATGCGGTGCGGTGTGGAGCACAAACCGGGGTTTGGTCACTGGCCCCGTGCGCTTCCTTTATTTATAACCAGAAGGACGATGAGTTGTCGGGAGATCGCCAAGGTCCATTACCTCTTGTTGTTGTCATTTTAATAGCAACAATGGTAATAGGTTATGACGGAAAGCCTGAGCAAGTGCTTGAGACTCTTTGTTGGGAGGATCTTGCTTAAATTGGTATGTTTGGCCAATTCTTTTTTTTAAGGAGTAAACTGATTCAAATTAGTTTTTTATCTCGGGTTAGATTGTGTGGTTAATACCTGATAATGCTGGATGTAATCCAGCTAAACGTCGTGTATAATTGTCAAAATTGTATTGCGCTTTCAGCAAACCTGTTCTCTGAAAAACAATCAATTGGCACGTTTGTCCGGGTGACAACTTGATTTGTTCGGCTGTGGTGGGTGGTGGCAGTTGCAAAGCTCTAATTGACATACCCAGACGAAAATTTTAATTATTAATCATAACATTGGTCGCGAAAGCCTATGTGTGAAATTAAAGGGCGGTTTTTTTTGCGTGGGTGGAAACCAAAGAACACAGGCTCAGTCGTGCGTACAACTGAATGTCTGCTTACTGCCATCTCCTGGCCATCTCACACCCCAGTGATTTGGAACGTTCACTGATATGCGTGATCTAGCAACCCTTGCCTCCCGAAGCAGTGCTATATTTGCCTTCACTGCAATTTGTTCCCTCCATTATCTTGATAACTAGCGGCTCTGGTAGCCACTTTCAGAGTGGGCTTTCTCCAGTCGCTTCCACACTATGTCCATCACTTCTGCTGGACACAACACGTCCCACCAGTGCACTATTTCACATCATCTAACCACGCCTTTCGTTCGCGGCGTCCACCCCGTTTACCTGCAGCCACACGGACGGCCATAGATGACCCATCTTCGCACCGGATGGTCTTCGACTTTCTCTCTCCACATAGTTGTGCTGGATTGGAGGCATGAAATGACACTTGCCTTGACCGCTTGTCGTTGTTCTTGTGGTTGAGAGTTGTTTCCACGTGCCTGTGCTGTTGCAGGGTGGTGTCCACTGCCCACGCCTGCATCGTGGGACCCATCTGCCTGTACCTGCTGTGGTTTGACGACGGCGTCAACGCCGACCCCATCTGGTGGGTGTCCCTGACTGATCCAATGTAGCCCAGCGCAGCATAAGTTGGGTCCTGCCAAGCTACCCACCAAAACAAATCCCTGCCTTTTCTAGCCCAGTGTATCCAAGGATAGCTTCAGTGAAGCTCATTCTCAACAGTTAAATCCAGCCAGCCTAGTCCAACCGGCCTTAAGCCCATCCCAGCTTTGCGTAGTCAAGCTTAAGTCGAACCATTTTAGCCTGACTAGTATAGCCCAGCGAAACTTAGCCTAGCCTATTGAAATTAATGCTAGCTTTTCTCACCCTACACTAGCCTCGCTTACCTTTGCCTAGTCTAACCCAGCATAGACTCTCCACAAAGTCGTGCTACTCATTTTATCGACCCTTGAGAGATGATGATGATTGTAATGGGGTCGAGTTAACTCCCGGTTGCTTTTTGAATTTAAGACATCACAATGATATTTTATTTTTCCAGGTAGAGCCCACTGAACTGTATAGCTCTTTTTCAGAAGCTGCTTGACCGCAAATGATAGCTCAACGAAGTGGCTCATCATGTGGATATTTATAGCCTCTAAATACTCTAAAACGCATATTTCTAAATGAGGACGGAAAAACTGGAGGACCTGGGGAAAATCCACGTGACCATGGGGAGAACATGCAAACTCCTGTATACCAGACAAGGTAGTTAACATCTCGCCACCATGGCGCCCCAATTGTGAGGTGACTCCTCTGACCACAGGAACAGGCAGCCATGTGGGGACAACCGTGAGCCAAAATTAACACTGCCCAAGTCACGTTACAGTGGTAATTCAATTACTTCTGTCGACAGCGTGCCTGGTGAAGGGCTATAAAAAAAACCCATCTGGACAGGCGATCTAACAATATCCATTTTTCTGTGAAAGCCCCACTGAGTCTCATGACTTTAGGACGTTCCTGCGTTGGAATGTTTATCCATTTTCTTTTCTAAACCCTTTCCAACTAAGGTCTAAAGTGTTTTGTGCATAAGCTCGGTCAACCATCTCGAATGGTGGAGCATGATGACACCCTTCAAGGTGATCCAATACGAAGCTTAAGTGTAAAGGTGTGTTGCGATTAGGAACTTACCCTATTGAAGACCCGCTAAATTGATCACGGGGTTTTCCAAAAATAGAAGACAACACAGTAACAAGCACTGTTAGCAAATGTGCCATCTCATTGTGTGCTTAGAGATACCTGTTAGAAATATACAAATGCAATTTGCACCGAAGGTTACCCATTGGCTTTCATACTGCCACTTACAGACTCCTGAAGACAAACTCATGTTTGTGAGTGTGCCTCCATGCTACAAAATGCAGATCAGCCAGTTTGCCTACATTTGATTTATTTATTAGCTTTATTTTAATGAGCACAGAGTGGTAGTGCAGTGCGCACTGTGCTCTGAACCCAATAGCCATCAGCCGATGGAAAGAAGCAATGATGAGGTTCAGTGGCTTCAAGAGCATTGGCCACGTTGACCTCTTGACCTTGGTGAGAGCCAGTCTCCACGTAATACAATAACCACTTTATGAGACCTCCTTTGCCAGTAGCAAGATATAATAATAGGTTTTTACCATTTTATCTGGCAACAAAACTGATACCTTTTTTACAAGGGATCCTGCTTGCATTAACCAGAACACTTGTGGTCAAAATGCAAACAAAAAGACAATACTGATAATGTATGCACTGTCCTTGAAATTGATTGGTCCACACCCGAGACAGCTTTTCTTAGAGCCCAGTCTCACAGTGGTCATCTGGTCCAATAACCACTGTTTACTTCTCATGAGTGGTGATTCTTCTGTGTTTTATTCCTGGAACAAACTCTCACTGCGCATAAAACAATAATCTTCACTGACCTGCTTACATTCCTCCCTTGAGACCCATCTCTTCTCCCTTTCCTATCTTACTGCTACTCCCTGCTCCGGCCCCCCAGCTACGACCAGGCCTACCCCAAACCCCTGTCACTACCTGTACCCCAACCCCTACTTAACCGCACCCAACTGTCCTTACTGTCACCATAACTACACCGCGACTTTTAATAACCCCATTCTTTATTTTAACCACTTGTCTAATGTACAATTGTATCATTATTGTAAAGGCACTATATAACTCTACATATAAGATGATAAATAAAACCAATATAAGATGAGATTATCGTGATAGTAATGATGATGATGGCTATAGTTGACTTCAACTTGACCTTTGAGTTGTTATTGAATGCTCTGACCAAAGCAACACCTGGCCGGATGTGTCTGCAAATGTGTCTGTATACACAGTATTTATATACATATGTGATTGTGTGTGTGTATATATGGGGAGCGGTGGCAGAGTGGATAGCGCCCTGCACCATAAACCCAGCATCCTGAGTTCAATTACCAATCACAGCCAACACCAGTGACAATGATCTGAATCGGTCCTGGGCCTCCCGTAGGTTGACTCAGTCTTAAATAAGTACCTGGTGGGGTGTATAAACATCAGTACTGGGGAGACAAAGGTGGTCGGGCATGGTGCCGGTCACCCACCCCCTCGTGTGCCAGCCTTGATAGGTGCTCGCTAACAGCTCTTGCCCAAACAGTCTGTGAAGGCTATACGGAGGGGTCTTTGTATTTGTGTTCACGTTAACATTAATTTGAGTTCTGTCCCACACAGGGGTGACCCCTCCAAAGTCCAGATCAGCATTGCCATCACCGCAGGATACTTGTTCTCAGGTGAGGCTCCACACACACGCACCGAAGCCACACAGACCACACACAAATCACACATACACTATCCCTCACATGTACACTAACCCTACCACGATTACTCTGATGCCAACTCTAAATTTAGCCATGACTCTAACGCCGATCGTAAACTTTGATCATAACGCTATTCTTCAGACTAAAGCTAACCGTGGCCCTAAGACTAACACGAATCATAGCCTAACCATAATGCCTACTCTTAAATCTACACCTCACCAAAATACTAACACTAACCATTTCCATAACCCCAATGCCATTTCTAGCCCTAAACCTCCCACTACCATAAACCTCAAGATAACTCTAATACTAATCCTCACCCTTACCAAAATCTGTACTCTAACTATAATACTCCAGGCCGTTTCTGGTGCCCGTTTGTCCCTGTGTTCATGTCCCCATGTGCCCCTGTGCACTTCCTCAGATCTGCTGGTGATCTTCGCCTACTGGCGCCTAGTGGGGGACAAGCTCTTTGTGCTGCACCATGCCGTCGCCCTCTCCTCCTGCTTCTACGTGCTGGTAAGCCTGACCAGGGCCAATAAAAGACTAATATTCCCCCGTATAGCCTTATTAGGCTGTTGGGGGAAGTGCTGTTAGCGAGCACACGAGGGGGTGAGTGCCCAGCACCACGCCCGGCCACCTTCGTCCCCAAGTGATGATGTTTACACACCACAACAGGTACTCATTTAAGGCTGAGTCGACCCAGGGGAGGCCCATGACTGGTTCAGATAATTGTCACTAGTGTTGGCCGTGAGTGGAAATCGAACCCGTGTCGCTGGGTTCATAGCGCAGCGTGTTAACCGCTGTGCCACTGCCCCCCACCACCGTGTTGACCTGGGCCAACACGGTACCACCCAGTACCCCGCGGTACCACCCGGGAACATGCAGTACCACACACTGCCTTAAAGTGCCACACATCGGGATACTAGACTACACGGTGCCACATGGAACCATAGAATACTACACAGTGCCTTAGAACACCTATCTTGTTCCAAATTCCAATAAAACAGGCATATAATACAATACAGCGTAACGGTGCATATAGTGGTTAGTTCACTGTGATTGATGAACCAGGCCCCCACCCCTTCATCAACCTGCACTGACCAGCACGGTGAAGTATGGTCAAACAACCCCCATGATTGACAACCGTGTGGAGAGAGCTTTATTATTCTTTGCCACGGCCCTGACAAAGGGATGTCCATTATTATTTAGTGCGATAAATGCCACAAAGTACCATGTGATAACAAACCAATATATACAATACCTTAAAGATACAATGCATTACAATGAAATAAACCACACAATGCAATAAAAAAATGTTCTGGCTCTCAAAATAGGAATATGGAATGTCCACCACAATCTCCACTCGGGGTCTGCCTGCTAAGATGAGCACCGCTCCACTCTCGTTGATGTTGTGGAGAGAAACCTGCACTCGTTGGAGGAATCTGCCATAGTCACACAACTGTGAGGCTTCCCCGGGTAAGGGGTGAATTTATTCTGCATGCTGAGCATTCATATAATTCGCCTTTCTTTTGTGCGTGGTTTTAGCAAGATGGTGTTTTGGCCTACTTTGCAAACTTCCGACAGATGGCGGAGCTGTCTACGCCATTCGTAAACCAAAGGTAACAACACCACACGCCTCTCCGTGTACACAAAGATACAATCCACGACTCAAACTGGCCGCTATTTCTTGATCAAAAATGCATCCGCAGCAATGCAGTTGAAATCTAGCATCGGTGAAATAAAATGGTGCCGATTCATCCTCGCAAATTCCACAATAATCATGAGCGTCATGACTCAAGCAAGCCTGAATCTGCTAATGAGGCACTTCATGTCAAAATCGTTACAGAGTTTGGTTGTGCTGGGTCACTTCTGCTGATATGATGCACTCACGGAAGGCCGTGGGGCCGATCGGTTGTGTTAAAAAAGGTTTTATATTTTCCGTGAAGAGATTAATACACGATGGATACGTATTGTCTGCTTATCGGTTTTGTCTCAAATCCCAGCGCATTGATAACATGATTTATTTATGATTTAAAAATTCATTTTTGCACTCTGGACTCCATATGTAGTAAAGTGATCCAAATTATAGCTTACCAAGATAGTCTATTACCAATATGTGGGTGAACTTTTTGGCTACCCTGTAAGTACATGCTTTGAGAAAGTGTTAATGTGGCAAGATTGTGTTGATTGTCTCGTATTTTTTAAAGTTTTAGGATTGTTCAACAGTATCGTTTTCAAACGAGTGCACACACAGGGTGGTCTCTTACCATCCCATCTCAATTTCAGAAGCATTGTGTTAATGTTGCCTATCTAATAAGAGGTTTTCATCAACATTTCAGTGAGATATCACTCACGGGCAAAGGAAAAGAAGGGAAGGGCCTTGAGCTCGGGCTAAGGGCAGGGAGTCGACAAGTACTGGTGGCGAGTGTGAAGGGAGTCGCAGACGATAGGTGCAGCAGAGGGGAACGTGCGACCTCTCACTCACTTGAAGGTCGCTTGGAGGCTTCGACAAAAAAATCCATGGTGTCTGGAGCTAGAGTGCGTGGAGGAGAGTAGAGAGAGACTTGAGAGAGAAAATAGAGGCATGGGGGTGAGCTCATGGAGGAGCTTCATTCAGGCCACACTCTCCTCGCTGCGAAATAACCATTTTGGACCTGAACGCTGTCGACAATTCCTCATTGTTCCTTCTCCTCCTCTGCCGGGCTCCAGGTGGTTCCTGGAGGTGCTCGGCTACCAGAAGTCGTCGCGCGCCTACGTGTGGAACGGCCTCGCGATGTCCGCGTCGTTCTTCCTAGCGCGCGTCGCCACCATGCCCGTGTACTACACGCGCACACTAAGCTGGCTGGGCACAGAGGCCGAGGCCCGCCTCGCCTGGGGCCACCGCCTCGCTTGGTGGCTCCCTAGCATCACGCTCGATCTCATGAATATCGTGTGGATGAAGAAGATCGCCCGTGGGTGCTACCGCGGTCTGCGCCACACCTTCGGGAAGGACTCGCGGCCGAAAATAACGGTGGAGGCCACCAAGCGAATGCCAGAATCTTTGGCAAACGGGAAGACTGACTGACCGACCGACTGACCGACCGACTCGCGCATTAGTCTGGGTTTTTAATTACGATTCAAAAATACTGTTTGATTTTTATCCAATCCTATTTTTGGGTCAACGTTATTTTTGTACAGAATACTTGGGTGGTTTTTTTCTTCTTCAGAGGAGGCAACAATGTCTGAAATCGCCCCTGAAAGTTATAAATGGTCGCGAGATGCGGGAATGGGCTAACGGGGAGATTTGTAACCAACGGCTCCATCTCCATGCACTCCACCAACCCTTCACCTCCGAGTCACTCCATTACGGGGGCTTGCCTCATCATGGCCAGCACGCCCTGACAACGTTTTGAATTTGAACCCATTAAGCAGGTCAGTTGATCTTTAATGGGTAAACTAAGCGCTCTGTTGATGAGCGTTCTTTACGAGATGCCTTTTTACACTCCCGGGGTCACATTTAAATCGCGAAGCACAACCGTGCTGAAGCACTAACCAGAACGATTGTATTGGTAGACACTCCCAATATGTCCGAATGACGGGGGTGCGGCCACAACCTTTGTGAGCTTCGACACGGTTATCCTGGTTTTTCAGACAAAAAGCCCATGCCTTAATGTGCCCACTTGTTAAGATATGATGCAATTAGAAAAAAAACAGCATCTACACACCATTGAGTATCAAGATGCCACACTTCAAATGTGAAAAGCAGGTGCAGCGCTGAATTAAAATACACAGCCCGGGGGGGGGGGGGGGGGGTGGGAGGGGGGTGGTGGGAGGACACACCGCCCTACGCGTCGTGCACTCGCTCCATGCTGAACAGGCCGACGGTGCTCAGGGTGGGGGGGCCTACGGGCCCCCAGACCAGAATAATTAACTTAATCAGTTCCAACTTGTCAGTCCCATGTTTCCTTTGCCTGTCCTTCTGTGGTCGGTGTTCTTGTAAAATCTCACGATTCCAGCTGTCTTGAGCTGGTTGTATTACCCGCCTCTTTAGCTTGCCGTGCGATTTGTTCCCTTGCCAGTCCCTGTCATACAAAGCGCTTTACACCCTCCTTGGCACCCTTTGTGTGAGACTCTGGAGACTAATTGTCCACCTTTAACTTCTCACCTAATTTCACGGATCAGTTTTGTTACGTTAAAGTGTTAACCGTTCACTGTTAACCATTTACCATTCTCCGTTGAGAGCTGTAGATGGTGATATTGGTTCACAGTATAGTTTAGTCTAAACCTTTCGTAAACAACTTTTCATTGTTTTGTCGCTAACCTGTCCTTTAAGGGGACCACTCCTACATTCTCGTGTCCATCTTCTGGCTTGGAGTCATCCACTTAGGTTACCAACCTCTGGGTGCCAATTCATTGCCCTTCTTGGTAACCCACCCTCCCCCGCGCTGACAAATATGCCAGGAGCACCACGCCACATAGATTCAACTCTATTGGTGTTGTAAAAAATTTGGAACTGAAAAAGCTTCATCGCTTTGGGCGGTACCATTTTCAACTCTGGTCCATGGACTGTAACCCAGAGTAAGCCAAACCTGCGATGGCAAACGCAGAGTCTGGCCCCAAGAAGGTTCCGGACGTGAGCACTGCTTTATTTAGGCTTTTAACATTCACCAATTCGTCGATTCAAATTGATTCTTACACTCAAAATACATGCATCATATAATGTGTGCAAGAAATTATTTCTAATCCATTAATGTGGTGTGCGATTTATTTTGTGGTCGGCCTACAGTTTCAAGGAAATCTTTATAGCCACTGTCACACCTTGGATCAATTACAAGTTGCAATTGTGTACTTCATGAATTACAATCGTGTTGTAATCGTTCAGCTTAAAATGCTGCTGTCGTTTATGCCAGTTCTAGCCACTATAGAGTCTCCCATGTACGAAATGGGAGAAAACATTATTTGCGATTGGCTTCATCACTTTGAACAATGATAATTCATAGAATTGTGGCAGGGGTGATTTGTTCCTTAAGCTGGTTTTTGGTGTCGGTCGCATGGGCTTTGACTGACCCAGCCTTCAAATGTCTTGCTTAATCATTTTGCTAACTCGCAATAACCTGCTGTGTGTGCGCGAGTAGTTCAACTCAATCTGTCACATGTCGAAAGCGGTGATGGTGGTGGTGTGTGTTTGATTTAGCTCCGCTTATGCTGTGATGCCCAACTTGGAGCTTCTCTCTCCACCTCGCCTTGTTGTTCCCCACCCCTCTGACCCCCCCCCCCCCTCCAGCTGCAGTGGGGCGTTGTTACTGACAATCAAATCAGCTATTTATTGATGTTGACGTATTAAGTTTTCAATTCGTGTACAATGGGTACGAGAGTTCTGTATTTGGGGGTTTGGGTAACGTGGAAGGCAGCCTTGGCAACACGTTTGAGGATTACAGGGCGACAACAGACAGATCACCGGCCGTTTGGTGACTCTTGACAGGATAAAGGCTCATCAGCCCTGTCAATGGACCAGCAGACTGTGACATCATATTCTGTTCAGATTCCCAGTTTGTTTGATCACGTGCTGATCTCACCAGAAAGTGATGCCACAGGAAGAGCCGCTTGCTACAGGAAGTCGAGGCACTGATCACTCTGCCATCACCCGATTCTCCTGCGGGTTTTGACGGGATGCCTTGGGGCGACGATGAAGAAAACGAGCGCTGAACTGAACGGGGGCGACTTTTGCGGTCCCGGTTACTCCGTGAGAATTGCGTTGTGCGGGGCCGGGCTTTAAGGTCTGCAAGAGAGACCCAGCGCCGACCCTCCGTGTCTGACCTCGTGCGGGGTCGTGTGAGTAGATTAGTTCGTGCAACTGATGTGTCTGACGTGCGTGTGCGTGTCTGTCTGTGTGCACACGCCACGTGTGCAAAGCACCACTAATACAGTCGTCGGGCCCATTCTATTCCGCCTGCTGCCCCCCTACAACCATAGTGCCTTAACACTGACGACACGGGTACACTCACAAGCAGGGTACACGCGCTGCTAGAACAATTGGTGGCACGTGCCACTGAACATGGACCGTACCATTTTGTATGTGGTGGATGCCTCAGTGTGTGTGTGACGTTTAATTTGGGACCGAGAAGGGGGTGGTGGTAGTAGTGGTGGTGGTGACAGCAGTGGAGCGAAACCGCGTTGTGTTTTTAAGACGACCAAGCCAATAAAACAAAACTCTTGTCTAGGGCTGTGTCTCCATGGCTCTCCGGTATAAGTTTGCAGCTTCCAATGGTGATAAAAACAAAAACTTGAAAGTTATGTTAACGAGCCCCCAGCATTGCACTGCTCCATTGATGTACTTGCAGTCGGTAAAGCCGAACATTCGAATACATCACTGTAGAGATGTCACGAGAGGGCGCTATGACACCAAGTATTTTATTTGAATGTTAAAGCTTCAAAATTCGTATCGGAGGAGGCACCCAGCCTTAGCAACAGGCACGAGATATAAGAGCTGGACAGTTGCACAAATCGGGCAACCTTGGTCACATGTTCACATTCATCACCATCCAAGCGTGGATTAAAAAGTTCGTCTGACTGCATCCGATACCAACTACCGTATAGTCCCTAATTGGTTGACAAACGTCGCCCAAGTGAAAGCCACTTGATACAATTGATGATCCACATAATTATAGTGTCCAAAATGTACATCCCAAATGTGGAACTGCCCAGCTGTTTGAATTTTATTTTGGTTTGTGTGTCCCTTGACGGAGTGTGATGCGTCCCTGCGTCAGTGCCACCATGCCATGCTGTGGCCAGATGCCAGCCCCACCTAGCACCACCTTCCTGCTTCTCTGTGCCGCTTCGTTTGTGCCTTTTCTGCTCACGTGTTATGGAGAGCTTTTCAGCCAAGTTAAATCAAATGTATTAACAATGAGTCACTTAAAAGCTACCAGTCATGACTGCAGCAGTGGTTGCGGTGGTGACGGTCTTTTGTGAACGTTCCATCCCCACGATGTGAATGCTTCTAGATTTGAAGCTTTCGTGACTGCAAGGATCCATATACTCTTTGGTTCTATTCGGCAAAGTCACGTAGGTAAAAAAATAAAATAACAAAAATCACGACGTTTCGGCCACAACACAAGTGGCCTTCGTCATGACAGCACGGTCCCTTCACCTGATGAAGGCCACTTGTGTTGTGGCCGAAACGTCGTGATTTTTGTTATTTTTTTACCTACGTGACTTTACCGAATAGAACCAAAGAGATGTGAATGCTGTCCAATGCTCACGGTCAACAGGTCACCACGGCTTATGCCACTGAGGCCACCCCACTTCACTGATGCTTCCTTCTGTCGGTTCTTACCCAATTGACGCCCCAAAGTGGGTGACGATAACTGCTTGTTTTACATCACACATTTGTTATGGACTGGTTTCAACTTTTAAATAAGGTAAGAGGCCAAGTTCCATAGCAAAAGGTTTGATCAAACGAGCAAAGGGTGGTGGCGCTCATCTCTAGATGGCCCTGAACCAGTGGTGTAAGTTCCACATTCCCATGGCTGGGGACAGTTATCCACGCAACCACTGTTAAATAATTACCTCTGTTCAGAGTACTTTGTGGTTATTTATTATCGTCACTATCAGGGCAAAAGCTGTATTTTGAGTGTGACGTCTAGACATGTCTTAAGCTGTGGTTCTCATATTGTAGTTAAGTTGAATAATTTCTTAGTTCGCTCCAGTGATTATATGTCAATCATGGCTAATCAAAGTTAGGCAGGACTTTACCTGACCCCTACGACCCCTCCCGCAAACAATGGTATAGCCTTTTGATTGCCAGGCGGCACATACAATCAGTGCACGCTGGTGACAGTGGCGGGGTTTATCATGTTTAATGGTGCGGCGGTTCGATGATCAGTTTTCTAGGAGGTTCAAGTTGGTGTTCATGTCATGAAAACTTATCCAATTATGATGGCTCAGGCGGGGGAGTGTTTCATGTTTGCCAAGTCACAAGATCTGTGTTTTGTGTTGAGAATTTGCGATCACGTGAAGTGGACTCGACGAGATTGACACATGAAATGGCACACACGGATGTGCATGGGGTGGCTGGAGTTTAGAAAACAAGTGCAGACACACCTTTAATAACCTGACCCTAAATGAGGAATATTTTGGAGAATCCGGAGATTTAAGGAGATGGGTGTGGGTGATGCATTTGGATGGGTGCTACCGTTAGTGTGCAACCCAGCCCCTAAATCTCGTGTAACTTCCTCACTTTGCTTTCCAACGCCAACTGTGGACTCCTCGCTGTGTCGGAGACCCCATCCCATTTAATTAAAGGTCTGAGCGTGAATCTGTGAAGCCGTGCGAGTCGTCATTCCAACCGGGCACGTCACAGTGTTATTCTGCTCATATGAGCAGTCGGGCGACGCTGAGGTGTCCGCCACGATAAGAGAATGGCGAGAGTATGCCCAATGTGGAGATTAAGTGATGGCATCGGCCCATGTGCAGGTGGAATTTCGCATCGCAGGACCGAGAGTTTTCGACAGCTTGGGTGGTACATCAGTAGATTGATGGATTGCTGTTGATGATGACATGTTCATAAAACAAAAATGACATTTACTCAATCTTGATTTGAATCTTGATTTTAAGCTTTCGTGACTGCAGGAATCCATACTCTTGTTTTTTTTTTCGGTAAAGTCACGTAGGTAAAAAAATATATATCACGATGTTTCGATCGCAACACAAGCGGTCGTCCTCAGGCAGAAAAAAATATCCAGCAGTGGAACTGCTGAACCAGCGCTCATTTACTATAAATATTAAGATAAAAATCGGCGTTCATAATAGAGTATTTGTTCAACCGTTTGCCAGTCCGATTGCTGGCTGAAGGCCTCCTCACCACACTGTCGGTCATTGGAGTTGTTTGGCCCGCATGAGTGGTGATGCTGCAATGGGCCTATTGGGTCTGGGCGCGCGACCTCGTCGGCGTCGATAGTAAAGATTCTGGCATGGGCCACGGTTCTTCCTGCACAAACGTGTTACGAAGGCTCGGTAGCCCTCCCCCGGGTGGGCCCTTGCTACCGATAACCGGCTGGTTAAAAATCTGAAATGCCGATGCAAAATGAGTCACGAGGCTTTGCTCCGGATGACAATTGCAACTTCCAAATTCGGAAATGTTGAACTTATTTCGGCACCGTACATTAGGCAACCATGCGGGATCGGAGGTGTGTGAGGGCAGCCTCCGGTGGACAACGTTGTTACAATCACGCAGCAGCCACAATGCCATTGCCGGGATAACGGATTATGGACGCATACTCGTGTTTGTCAACTTCATATTCTTTCAGTCCTTAAGGCATTCCAGTCCACCAGGAGAGGTGCAGCACGCATCATCGTTTGCTCTCCGGCTCCCGTCTCTCGGCTTGCCTCTCTCTTCTTGCTCGTCGATGATCCCGCACCGTGCTTCTCTCAAGACACGTCGGCATATTCCGCACCTCCGATTAGCACGGATGGCTCCGTACGGTGTGAAAGAAGTTCAACGTACGTAGATACATGCCTCTTCGTCTTCCCTGCATCATCCTCACTTATATTTCACTCTGCTGCTTCCTTTTCTGTTTCCTTCATCTTTCTTGGTTACATGCTGTATCACCCCCCCCCCCCCTCCCATCATCTTTGTCCATAAAACCATCTCCATTTCTCGCATATTTCTCGTCTCGCCCTTCTCTCTCACTCCTACATCATCCTTTCTCTGTCAATTTCTCTGCTTCTTGCAATAGATATGCCGTCACACATCACTCATTTGACAAAATAGCTGTTTCCCGTTTGCCGTACACTCTAAAGGCATGCGCGTTATGAGCAAGAGACTTAAAGTGTTGTAACGATTCGGAAGGCTCGTGGCAAGCGTACGTTGAGTGAACTGCAGTTCAATAACGTCGAAGAAATCTAAATTCGTGCATAAAGATAACGGACGCGTGCGGCTCGGTACGAATTAAGCGATATCAATGTCGTTCGAGTTATCGTCATCGTCTGTAGCAGCAACGGCCATCGGCACCATCGGTAACAGCGGAACCATCGACAGCAGAACCATTATATCCATAGGTTTTTTGGGGGGTGAGATCGCGTTAAAACCCACTACCACCCAACTAGTCAGGGTTGTCACGTCAACAGAACATGCCAATTCGTTACTCGTTGGCTTTTAACGACATTTCTATATTTACGCGATCCAACCCAAAAAGAAACCTCTCATGGATATTGGTCGCGAAGGCCTGTGTTAAACAACCATTATCGTTAATAGCGGCAGCACTCATCACCACCACCACCAATGGGCCCACTGCGCACGATGATCAGTCTGTCGTTAGCCGAATACGGCATTTGGTGTGCTATGAAGGCCCATTGCCAAAAACATCGCCGATTGTACATTTGTCGAAAGTGGTGTTATTGACTAATGCGAGGTTTTTTTGTATCGTTAGACGTCGCTATGGTCGCAGTTTGTACAATTGGTGCGCAGGTAAAGCGGCGAGACGTAGGATTTGAATTCGTGACACAGAACGCTGACGTGGATCACAGTGCATCTTTTGTTCATCTACACCGCCTCATTTGACGTCTCTGCCTCCGTGGTACATCTCGTCTCTTTCACTCATCCACGTAGTTTTTCATTCATCTCATTCACGTAGCTTTTTATTCATCTCATTCACTCATCCACAAAGCTTTGCATTTATTCCATTGCGTTTTTCTATTTTCTGTATCACTTCTCAGACGACTAAGATCTCTTTATCTGTTCTCTCAAAACATCTCTTGCTAGTTACTGCAGATCCTTGGCTGGACATACATTTCATGACATCACATTAATAGTGGCGTGTAAAACTACACGCAAGCATACGCACACTTCACTGTGCGAGTGGATTTTCTGGGACCCTCATCAGCGGCTCCTTATGGTTGAACTCTTGACATCATACCAGGGATATGAAACCTAACACCCATCCAGAGGCATCTCTCAATGATCCTTCACCTCACGTCTCCTTTCCCCTCCATGCGCCTCCCTTCACGTCGCCAGGTTTCCCTGCATGTTCATTCGCCTCTCCATTTCTCTTCATATCCACGATTCTATCAAGGCTCCTTTCTCCTGCCAGTCTCCACCTCCCCATGCCACTACCATAACTGACTCGCCCATCCATCAGATCAACATGTCATTTATTATTTAAAATAAAAACCCCACATGCAAATACGCGAACACATTTCCCCCCCCCCCCCATATAACGTTCAACAGACTGCTGTAGCAAGTGTTGTTAGCGAGCACCTATTAAGATTGGCATAAAACACATGTACACACATAAACGGGGGACATGGGAATGCTTGGGGGAAGGAAGATTTGGGGCGATTATATACAACACTTGAATGAGGAGACTCTTCCTGCCCGTGTTGGCGTCACAGCTCGAGTCAGGCGGTTGTTGTAGTTCACGTTCAGGGGTAGACGCAAGGCTGTGCTGATGCCCGGAGGACTGATTAGGCTCGGTGGTTAGGCTTAGGGCAGTTTTGCAAATTCCACTTGCCAGCCACAAAAGCACTTTAACATTTCGTTATTATTCGTTGACGTAACAAATCAAATAACACTGCACATACCTGATAATTGGTGAACACTAGACGTGAACAAGGAGCACACCGATTGAAAAAAACGCTACACAGCGGGGATTTGCAATGGACATTTTCAAATCATTAAGCACGTTTAGTGTGCAAGGACGATGCGTATCTGAACGGTGAATAGTAATCACTGCAGATCTACGCACTGCGGTGAGCAGGGGGGGATTAGGAGCGGGGATAATTATCGCAATGACTTTAGCGTCCCCTCTACGTTCGATCAGGCGAGGGTCAACGTTGAGAAGAGTTGTTGGCCGGTGGGAATGTTGGCAAGGGGGGCTTAGCGCAAGCAGTTCTGCGAGAGCCTCCCCGTATTGGTGCCCCCCAGCTGCTGCTGCTTCTTCTTCTTCCGCGACTCGTCCCCCTGGAAGCAGCGCCACAAGCGCAGGCTCTCATCGGCGCCAACTGACATCACGGAGGATCCGTCGGGGCTCGCTACAACCTGCAGCACGCGCTCTGTATGGCCTACGGGGGAGGGAGAGACACGGGATAGTCACACAAGGTGGAGGAGACAGGGACACGGGGGTTAGACGTGGATCATGGGGAAGGGATGGGGACGAGGCAGAGACGTACGCGCGGGGAGAAAGACAATTTGGCGGTGTGGTTGTTTGTATCCTTTAATTAACCAGATGAGATAAACCCACGGAGTGACGTGAAACATCACTGGCTTTCTTTCAAGGACGACCTGGGATATGAACTTGTGTTCCCCCCATGACCAGTGTCCCTGCGGGAAATGCAAGTGGCCGGATAGACACGAGTGTGTGTATCCCCCTATGGTCCTGTGCGTCCCGTCTTCGTATGCCCCTATTTTGCCTCGTGTGTCACTTACTCTTTAGCTCGGTGCTGGACATCATGGCCGGGTAAACTCTTAAGCACCGTTTACCCCCATTTGTCTTAGGTTGTTCCAATGCTCATTATCTCAGGAATGGGCATGTATGTATGATGGACTTCTTTCATACCATATGTAGCCAACCGTGCTAATCAGGTGCGGGGAAGGACGAACTAAACACAAAAAGCAGTTCTAAACAAAAAAGCAGTTATAAAGAAATCATGACCAGGCACATTTATATTGTCCCCCCCCCACCTCATGTTGCTATCTCCACATTTGTCCTTGTGTGCTCGTGTGCTCCCATACCTAAGAGCTCGGCGATGGGCACCATCGCTGGGTAGGCCCACAGTGTGAGTTGGTTCTTGGCGTAGCCATGGGCGGAGAGCAGCTCTTTGTGCTCGCTCGACCACAAGACGGAGCACACCTGGGCGGGGGAACGAGTCGTTAACACGCGTCCGCGTGTCTTCGTGCCTGAGACACACAATGTACACGGCACTGAGACATTGCTACCGAGTCTCGTGTCCCCCATTCTCGCAGAGCATCTCCCTCGTGTCTGTGTGTCCATGCCTGAGACTTAGCGTCCACTGCGTTGAAGCAGATTCCCGTGTTGATATTCCACAGGCGAATGTGGTGGTCGTTTGTTCCACCCCCACTCGCCAGCAAACTCGCTTGCCATGGACACCACGCGAGTGCCTGTAGACAAAAAGACACACATTCAGACACGAAGAGACAGACAAAATATTCTTCATTTAGCCTCTCAGATTGTTGAGGCCAGTGCCAACATCGCACACCTATTCGGTCTAGCACGGCACATCACGACAGCAGCCTTTGTCTCCCCATTGCTGATGTTCAGACACCGCACCAGGAAGGCATGGAAGGCTTGAGTTGACCTCGAGGAGCTCAGGACCAATTCAGATATCGCTTGCAACCGATGTTAGCTGTAGCCGGGAATCGAACTCGGGATTCCGGGTTTGGAGCGCAGTGCGCTTTGCAATGCACGACTGCTCAAAAGAAGCACAGAGATAGTGTGTTAGTGTACGTCACACACTCGGCGTACACACGTTGCACGCTGTGGCTCATGGGGTGGAGTCGGGAGGGCAGGTGATCCATCTTCCAGTTCTAAGTTAACCCATAACACCTCGGACCTGTCCCAAGATCTCTTGCCAGCAAGCCTTCAACACTTCACATGACCTGCAAAATGTACAAAGGCCATCTGTGCTTTTGATATGTTTCTGTACTATTTTTTTTGTTTTGATGGGGTTTTTTTACAGACGAACACTGCGGTGATGTTTCCACTACTTAGCGGCCGTTATAGTAATTGGCTCGGCACACGTCGGCGAGCGTGTGTGTCAACGTGTCTGTTGTGCCAGCATGTCACTGCGTGCGTGTCCCTGCCTTGACGGCGGCCGTGTGCTGCTGGAGGGAGTGGAGGGGTGCCGAGGATGTGGTGCCGTTGGCCCACACGAGGAGGTTGTTGTCGTTGCTTCCGCTGGCCAGCAGGCGTCCGCCAGGGGACCACGCCAAGCCGCACACCTCCTGAGAGTGGCCACTCAGTGTGGCGACGTGATGCTGCACCATCCGCACGTCATGGTGGTGGATCTGACCCGAGCGGGACCCACTACAACAACCGCAGCCATAACCGCAAAGTTTACAAAAAAACTACAACCGCCACGGCCACAACAAGGAACGGCAATGTAGTGTGACGCCACCCGGATGTCGAGGTGCTGGATCTTACCCAAGTTGAGAGCCACAACCCGTCACTACAACACCAGTGTCAACCACCACAACCACAACAAGTGTGCGTGTGTGTGTGCGCTTAAGCACTTGCCTTGACAGGAGGTGTCCGTTCCAGGACAGGGAGCTCACACGCCCCGAGTGGCCCTGCATATTCCTTAAACACTTGTTGCGCTCCACGTCCCAGATCTACACGTGCAAACACACACACACACGGACACCCACACGATAGGTGCGTGTGCACACACGCACGGGGACAAACACGGGGACACAGACGCACACGCAAAAATATACAATGGGGAGACACAGGCACACACGCAAATCGATATAGACGCATACAAGTCACAGCACCAATAAAAAGCCCACCTGCTCACTTCCCATAATCCTCTGCTCTCCACCCCTTACCCCAGAAGTCTCATTTTTGGCATTTTCCCCATTAACCCCTTCTCCCCCACCGGTCACTTGCTCCACACTCCCCTTCCAGAATGCCCTGCTCCTTGAAATATCCCAGAATCTTCTGCTCCCGGCCCCTTTCCAGAATGTTGTGCTCATTACCTGCACGGTTTTGAAACTTGTTCCTATGGCGATGATGTTGCCTCCAGTTGGTACCCATGAGACGGACGAGGGGTAATCCTGCCCCTCCATCTGATACGCGGGCAGAGACACAGCGCACAAACACGGCACGGCCTTAACACCTTTCTCACGCTCAAGTTCCCGGTGTGCATGTGCTGCCTCACGGCACCCTGTCTGCTTTTCACAAGAACACAACACTGCCCCCGTATCCCCATGCATCCATGAATGAGCCTGTTTTCCATTCGTCTGTGCGTGTCTGCATTTGAGCATCTCTGCATGTCTGTGTCGACCCATGCATGTGTTCCAGTACGAGGAGCGGTCGTGTAGTGATTAGCGGGCTGCGTTATAAACCCGGCGACCCAAGTCCGATTTCCGCTCACCGTTAACACAAATGACAATTCTCTGAACCAATCATGCGGCTCCCCTAAGCAGACTCAACATAAAATGAGTACCCGGTGCTCATCACCCATAGGGAGACAAAGGCGGCCAAGTCTGGTGCTAGTCACCCACCCCCTTGTGTGCCATTGCCAGTGCTCTCTAATAGCACTTGCCCCAAAAGTATGTTAAGGCTATATGGGGGGGATCTTTGTATTTTTGACCCAGTATCTCTCCGCATGCCTTCATGTGCTGGGTCACATTCCCCGTTTCTGCGTCCCACAGATACGTCCCAAACTGGCCCAGCGCCACACACACGACGTTGTCCACACTCCAGTCCAGCGGGTTGAGGTCTGCACACACGGGGGTACAGGGTCACAGGTCAGGATAAGGGTTAAAACTTTTAGTTCAGGACTAAATTGTGTTGTGTATATATATGCATCTACATTACACATAAACATGGGTAAATATGGATTTTAAATGATGCCGGTTTTGCGATTCAGGACAGGTCTAGATTTAATAACTCGTTAATTACTCCCAAGTCCAGCGGTTCTCAACCCACGGGTCATACCCCCGACGGGAGAACAAGGCTATAGTTGTGGCGGGGAGGGTGGTGGTGTCGCAGGCTGCAGCGTGGATACTGTGCAGGATAATTGTAGAATGCATGAGGAGAACGTCAGTGCCATATTGTGGCGACGACACTAATACACAATGTGAGGCAAAATGCCAAACTAACACCCCATTTACTAGGTGCGTGGACGTAATCTCGGTGTTGTGGTCTTAGTAATTGGTCAGGGTGGGCACGTGGGGGACCAGCCGTTTTGATTGTGGGGCACTCGAATCTAAAAATATTAATTTGCTGCTATAAATTTCCACGTGATAAGCCACTTTGTTGAGCTATGATTTGTGGCCAGGGTGCTGCTTAAAAATAAGTTAATAGCTCAGTGGGCTTTACCTGGTAAGTTTAACTTGTGTATATACTAATTGATTTGTTTACCTTATCTATATATTGCACTCCCTGCGTGTTTTTATATTGTTTGTTGTTGTAGCATTCTGACCAGTCCCTACTGGACATCTGTAAAAATACAGCTGTATAGCTCATTGGATTCCTCCAGGATGAATAAATATTTAGATTCTGATGCGAGACGTACATTATGGGCCACATTCTTAGTCACGGATCAGCTCTGGCTTGAGGCGCTGATGTTTCTTTCAAACATGGATCAACGGCTCAGCTTCATCTCATCGAAATCCTGAGCATGCTGGGACCATGCTCACAGCTGGCTAAAGTTAAGCACGCTCACTTGAGCCAAGGCTGAGCTGAGCATAGCTCTGGCCAAGGGGTTTATTCTGACCGGAAGGAACCATGGATCTATGGTAACGATGATGAGCTATTCACATGTGCCTGCGTATGTGTGTATGCACGTGTGTGTATGCGTGTGCACGCGTATCTCACAGAAGTCATTGCGGACGGCCGGCGCGTCGAGCACGCGCTCGGGCTGCGTGGGTATGTGTCGCTTCTTCTTGAGCAGGGAGAGGGGTGTGTAGCCCTGCTGGGAGTACAGCACCTTCTGTGTGTTGCTGTAGCCTTAGGGGACAACCACAACAATATTAACCACAGCAAATGCCGTGACCACATTCACCACGAATGCTACGAACACAGCCCTGGAGGGAGTACAGCAACTTGCCGGCGTCGATGTACCAGGGGGAACCACTCACAGCCACATACACAGTTCCCTTCTCCCCCCCCACGTGTCTCCGTCGTCGATCTACATCCCCCTGTACCCCAGTCTCCCCCCCATGTCCTTCTCTCCATTTTCATGTCTCTGCCTTGCCCCGACACCTTTACCGTCCCCATGTCTTGTCTATCCCACAAGTTATCTTTCCCACTATGCCCCTGTGTCCCCACCAACACATCAAATCCACTACTCAACTGCAGATCCCCGTGTCTTCCACTATCTCTCCACGTAGCCTGTCTTACCCTCGGGTACAGGTGGCGCGGGTCCCTGGTAGCGTAAGATTCGTGCTTTCTCCACATCCACGCCGCTCAGCAGATGCATCATCGCCGCCTGCTTCTCCTACACACGGAAAAATAAACATGGAGCAGTGTTCCCTTGTCCCCACCTCCGTTGCTGTAACGATGTCTCGTGTTCTCCCATGTGTCCCCAGGGCGTGGAGGAATGAAGCAGACTCGTCAAAACACGAGGCCGATTGCCTGCCACCTCCGAGCATCTTCGTGTGTCCCGTGACCGTCAATGGGATGGAGACACCGTCGTATCTTGAGACTAGGTGGCTTGACCAGATCCATGTGTTTATATGAACCATGACTCCGTGCTTCCCACGTGTCTCTTTGAGACACGTGGAAGTAGCCTGCCACCTCCATTACAGCGTGTGATCCCGTGTCCGTCTCTTTGAGACACAAAGTAGCTTGTTACCTCCATGTGTCTATGTTCTGTATACCTAATGAGTCTTAGTGTGTCCCCATGTGTCCCCGTGTGTCCACGTGTGTCCCCTTGTGTCCCCGTGTGTCCCCGTGTGTCCCCGTGTGTCCCCGTGTGTCACCGTGCCTTCAGTGGAGATGCTGTTTCTTCTCGAGATACGAGGTAGCTCGCCACCTCCATATTTTTGCTGTTGCGCACGGGGATGAATCGGTCACAGAACTTGCCATGCGGAGTGCGGGGGGCACGACCTGGAGTTTGGGCACACACAGCTGGCATTCATGGCAAATGTGTACACAGACAGTAAACACACAGCAAAGATAATACAGAGAGAATACATATATATGGCGATGCGTACACAAGCGTGCATACAGACCACACGCCGCACATTTCACACATTCAAACACCACAATCAGACACCATATGCACAAAACCACAGACTATATATATGTATATTGAACTTCTTTCGCACCGTACATAGCCACATCACACTCACCAGGTGAGCTCTTGCCCTTGGCCCCAGGCGTGTTCTGGCACTTGGACGTGGGAGTGCGTCCTGGCGTGCGGCTGGTGCTATTGGTGCGGCTAGTCCCCTTCATTGGTGACACTGACATGCTGCTGTTGTTGTTGCTGCTGTTGTGGGCGCCAGGAGGGGCTGGCATGCCCAAGCTTCCCACCGTGCTCGTGTTCGCGGACGCCGCCTTGCGCTGCCAACGCGGCTGGGGACCCGAGGAAATCGGGGCATCCAGCTTCAGCAAGCGGCTCACGTCACTCTCAAACGAGAACTGCGACATCCTGAGACACGCGTAGTCATGCAGCGAGATATTAATAAAAGCGGTGATGTACATCAGCTCTCAAATTTCAGCAGGACATGATCTTTCTCTCAAAGGGCACTCCTGGAACATCCTCAGATAGATGGAGACACAAGGAAACAGGCATGACTTATCTCATAGATAAAAAGTTTTACATCTTCAGACACACAGACATGGGGAGACATAAGAAATCTCAAACAAGACCTCAGATACGTGGGGACAAAGCCCCAGACTAGCGAGGCGAACGATGTCAAGCTCCCAAGTGAAGCAGTTGTGTGCAAGTCATCCAACACACAATACATTGAGAAATCATTGTCAGAATAAGGCCTTCTCAGACTATGTCTTTGATTGTGTTATTATGTTAACCATACTTCACCATGTTGGTCAGAGTGGGACCAATTAATGAGAGGTGTGCTGGCCAGGTCAGTGTAGTTACCCCACCTGGTTTGGTCAGCTTGGATGCTGGAGAGAATGTAAATACAGATAGAAAGACGCAAGGAGATGCGAATTGTCACTGGTGCACCCTGAGACAAGGGTGCGGTGTCGCCACAACCAATGGCAAGCGGGTCCGGATTTACATGCCGATATTAGAGCCAGCAACAGGCATGTAGTAACAATGCTCGATTAAAGCTGGCATTATTTTCCAATCAACCAAAAAAATTTGAATTACTGTCCTCAGGGCCCTTGAAAAATGCCAACCGCTCATACATTCTAATAATTGCTGAAGGTGGGAAACTCCATACAAGGGCAACCCCAGCGTCACGTGGCTAATGACAATGTCACCAAGCCCTGCCCATCACCTCCCATCCAGTGTTAGATGTGTTTAATTGGATAACCGGGCTCCAGCAGAACTGATTATATTGATTCTTATACACGCATGAACTGTTTAAATAAATTTAGACTAATTGGGCGAATCTTGTACAGCCATCTTGGCAATCCGCTGCAAAATGCGATTCCGTGGTGGCGCGTGAATCATAGGTGTTATTTGGCCATACTTCACGCTGGTCAGTGCAGATTTGTGAGGAGCTGAGCATCGTGCAGTAACAAATATTTAGCTGCGCTGCCTTCCGCTGTCTACAATGTCACAATGATGCATTTCTGTAACACCTACTTTGTGCACGGTCGTGAATCCAGAGAAACATTAGAGTTTATTTCCGCAGTCAGGACCCAATGAGCTGTAGGCCCCTCGATTTCATGGACCTCCAGGCTAAAATCTGCTTAGGTTTGGCGTCTCAGATCAAGTGAAATCGGGCACGTTATGGGTGATTTGGCGGAACTCATAAGACAGCCGAACCAAAAAGGGGCCAGGTGCGGGATTAAGGAATTGGGGATGCATCCGTTGCATATGCAGTCACATTTAAGAGATACGATCAATCAAAGGACTTAAGAGATGGAGACTTGTGGAACTGAATAAGTGTGCGTGTATCGGTGCATCCCGGTGATGCGCGCCAAGCCGACGCCTTCCGCGAGCCGCACTGGCTCGGCACGGCTCGGTTGTGCCAGTCGAAAAAGAGAGACACACCGACGTACACTGTAAGGTGGGGGCGGCGGCTCGCTTTAAAAAGGCACCCGGGCAATGACGCAAATCGCTTCGGGGCAACGCTCTTCCCAGGACACTTCTTCTTAAACGTCGATAAGCGTTACAAATCTTATTGTAGATTAAAGTGGCCCGATCCACCCCAAGTCTCCGTAACGCGCTTTAATAACAAGCCTTCGTTCCGAGCCATCGCCACCTGGCCACCGTGTGTGCTTTTATTCCGGACTTGGGTCACAATTTTAACAAGGCAAGCGACGTAAGCATATATTATATTCTTGGTTCTTCCGGTAAAGTCACGTAGCAGGGGAAACAATAAAATAATAAAAATATAAAACAATAAAATTATATTTATTGTTTTATATTTTATTTATTGTTTTATATTTTTTTTATTATTTTATTGTGTCCCCTTCTATGCGGCTTTACCGAAAGAACCAAGAATATGAATCCCTGCAGTCACGAAAGCTTTAAATCAAATGCATATATATAATAAAACGGTGGGCTCCACCAACCACTCACCCACGCTCGTATATATGAAAAAAACAAATCAACAATGCATCCACCTCACAAAACCAACATAACCAAAACAAATACACACTCGTCCGTCGCTACAGAGCCATCCACACATCGCAACCATGAAAACAAAGACCCCGTACAGCCTTAATATACTTTATACAGCCTTAATATACTTTATACAGCCTTAATATACTTTATACAGCCTTAATATACTTTATACAGCCTTAACAGACTTTATACAGCCCGTCACCCTCGTTGCGGCGGTGTTCTACAACACTGCCTACCGGGTAACTCATTAGGCCGAGTCGACCTAGGGGAGGGCTCCCCAGGACCGGTTCGGATAATGATCACCAATGGTGTTGCCCGTGAATCAGACTCCTGCGGTATAAATAAAATATTCCGACTCTAAACCGGGTCGACGTCGTAGCACATTCTGTAAGCGAGCCGCTGCACTTTCACACAACCATACAGCGGCCGCAGCCATCACAAATCCCAACCTACGATCACAGCCCACCACACTATGACATCACCCACGATAAAACTATAAGCGAACCCACGATAATAACCACCACACGACCACTGCAATAACTGCACGCGCGCATAAAAAAAAACATCACCGCACAATGAGATCAACCACGCAACACACCACAGCAAAAAAAATCACCACGATGGCAACCATTGTAACCACCATCAGACATCCTCCTCACCTCTCAAGAGACGGATGCTGCCGACACGCCGTGTCTTTGTATGAGCGCGTATGCCTCTCAAGAGCCTCTCGAGTCCGTGTCTCTCGAGCGGCGGCGGCTTGTCTCACTCGGGGTCCCGTCTCCGTGTCACAGCAGATCGTGTGGCGCGCGCCTCACGCCGCCCTCTCTCGCCTGTGTCTCTCTCAGGAGAATGACCGCTCGGTATCTCTGTTGTCTCTCCGTCTTGTGCCTCTTGTACTGTCTCTCTCTCTCTGTACTGTGTCTCTGTCTCTCTACGATGCCCAACCCACGTGTTCAACGGAAGCGCAGACGCCCCTCTCGTAACGGACGCTTCGCGCTGATTGGCTGCGCATTTTTTAAAACTGCGGCTCTCGATTGGTCAAGGACGCCAAGGACCCCGGCCCCCCCCTCCCACGTGGTTTAGGAGGCCACGGAGAACGCCTGACGCGAGCAGCGGTCGCCACGGCAACCGCCGGCGTCGCGGTTTTCTCGGGTTCAGTTTAACACGGGGGAGGGCTGTCGCGTCCAATATCATCCATAATACAGGCTTTCTCTTTGGGGGGGTTGGATCGCGTACATATATAAAGTGTCTTCTTGGTTCTTTCGGTAAAGTCACGTAGAATGGAAGTAAAATAAAATATATTTTTATTTATTTTATTATGTTTTATTTTTATTATTTTATTGTTTCCCTTCTACGTGACTTTACCGAAAGAACCAAGAAGATGAATCCCTGCGGTCACGAAAGCTTTAAATCGAAGTATAAAGTGTGTCGTTAAACCCGCCACCACCCGACACAGGCAATTAGTAAGGTTTGTCACGTAAACAGTCTGTTAAGGCGATACGCGGGGTTGTTTGGTGTTAATGTATAGTTCTGTTTAGCTCATATACCGTAATGCAAATCTATTGTGAAGGGGCCCCACGCGACCGCGCCTGAGAATAACGAGAAGGCCGTCTTTGTCTCTCCCAGCCGCAGACATCCCTCGTGAGCACGTGAAGGATGAACAGCAGAGACTAAAGTGACCCTTGAGCACGTGAAGGATGAACAGCAGAGACTAAAGTGACCCTTGAGCACGTGAAGGATGAACAGCAGAGACTAAAGTGACCCTTGAGCACGTGAAGGATGAACAGCAGAGACTAAAGTGACCCTTGAGCACGTGAAGGATGAACAGCAGAGACTAAAGTGACCCTTGAGCACGTGAAGGATGAACAGCAGAGACTAAAGTGACCCCCCCCCACCGTCACCATCAACCTCCACACATCCACGGGGTGCGCAGTGCGAGGCCGACTCGCTTTTTTTCAATCCCACAATGCACTGGGGCTGGAACAACGAGACTTAAAATCCATTCAAGTATCTGCACAATAAGCACATTTTAGACGCGAAAACTGTGATTATCCTTAAAATAATTATAGTAATATTAGTTTCAAATGTTTGTGAGCACGATTGTTAGTAAAGTATTTAAAATAAAATAACACCAATTTTGTGGTGCCCATAGGGTAAATTAGTACCGTTGGTGCAGTACTATAAATGCCGGTCGTGACACTAGTGTGTGCTGTACTTGCTCCGGCAGTACATATACTAAAATTGGAACGATACAGAGAAGATTAGCATGGCCCCTGCGCAAGGATGACACGCAAATTCGTGAAGCGTTCCATATTTTATCACATTTTAATTCACATTCCTGTACCTAATGGCAAACAAGCGTTGCTGAATTTATTGGCTTACACGAATGATACACTACGCGTCTTCAGGATTTCAGCTGCTTGGCATGACACAGATCTGGGGGCTGGCTAGGAAGTACAGCAAGTATGTTCGCGTACCCGTCTGTGCAGATATTAGAGCGTTAGACTCATCTTTGGAGTTTTCCTGGCCACGTTGGTTTCTTCTTGAATTAAAAACTGCACTGCGGTGCTCCCTCAAATATATAAATTATTTGGTGATACTGCGTTGGCCCTTGCTCGAAACGTCGCCTATGTATTACTTTTCCTACGTGCTGCATGTACAAATGTGCAAATAAGCACGGCTTTGACCCGTCAGTAAATTCAAACTGCCTCTGACCCAGGACATCTTTGTGACATCCATGAAGGCACCTCCAGTGTGCCCACGTGTTCTATCCCACAATGCACTTCGGCATAAGACATGCAATTGAATCCCAACAAATATGTGCTCAATATACACACTTCTTGAACGTAAAGTACAATTAAAGTTGCAATGACATATCTATAATATAAGAATATAATGTTTTGTGAGTATCACTGCTAACACGTTGATCTTTATAAACAATAAAACCTATTTTACAGGCCCCATATTGAAAATGGTATTGGTAGTGTGGTGGTACAAATACCTGTCGTGACACTCGTGTGTTCTGTACTTGCTCCGGCAGTACATATACTAAAATTGGAACGATACAGAGAAGATTAGCATGGCCCCTGCGCAAGGATGACACGCAAATTCGTGAAGCGTTCCATATTTTATTACATTTTAATTCACCTTCCTGTACCTAATGGCAAACAAGCGTTGCTGAATTTATTGGCTTACACGAATGATACACTACATGTCTTCAGGATTTCAGCTGGTTGGCATGACACAGATCTGGGGGCTGGATAGGAAGTACAGCAAGTATGTTCGCGTACCCCTCTGTGCAGATATTAGAGCGTTAGACTCATGTTTGGAGTTTTCCTGGCCACGTTGGTTTCTTCTTGAATTAAAAACTGCACTGCGGTGCTCCCTCAAATATATAAATTATTTGGTGATACTGCGTTGGCCCTTGCTCGAAACGTCGCCTATGTATTACTTTTCCTACGTGCTGCATGTACAAATGTGCAAATAAGCACGGCTTTGACCCGTCAGTAAATTCAAACTGCCTCTGACCCAGGACATCTTTGTGACATCCATGAAGGCACCTCCAGTGTGCCCACGTGTTCTATCCCACAATGCACTTCGGCATAAGACATGCAATTGATTCCCAACAAATATGTGCTCAATATACACACTTCTTGAACGTAAAGTACAATTAAAGTTGCAATGACATATCTATAATATAAAAAATTATAATGTTTTGTGAGTATCACTGCTAACACGTTGCTCTTTTTAAACAATAAAACCTATTTTACAGCCCCCATATTGAAAAGGATGTTGGTACTTTGGTGTTACAAATACCTGTCGTGACACTCGTGTGTTCTGTACTTGCTCCGGCAGTACATATACTAAAATTGGAACGATACAGAGAAGATTAGCATGGCCCCTGCGCAAGGATGACACGCAAATTCGTGAAGCGTTCCATATTTTATCACATTTTAATTCACATTCCTGTACCTAATGGCAAACAAGCGTTGCTGAATTTATTGGCTTACACGAATGATACACTACGCGTCTTCAGGATTTCAGCTGCTTGGCATGACACAGATCTGGGGGCTGGCTAGGAAGTACAGCAAGTATGTTCGCGTACCCGTCTGTGCAGATATTAGAGCGTTAGACTCATCTTTGGAGTTTTCCTGGCCACGTTGGTTTCTTCTTGAATTAAAAACTGCACTGCGGTGCTCCCTCAAATATATAAATTATTTGGTGATACTGCGTTGGCCCTTGCTCGAAACGTCGCCTATGTATTACTTTTTCTACGTGCTGCATGTACAAATGTGCAAATAAGCACGGCTTTGACCCGTCAGTAAATTCAAACTGCCTCTGACCCAGGACATCTTTGTGACATCCATGAAGGCACCTCCAGTGTGCCCACGTGTTCTATCCCACAATGCACTTCGGCATAAGACATGCAATTGATTCCCAACAAATATGTGCTCAATATACACACTTCTTGAACGTAAAGTACAATTAAAGTTGCAATGACATATCTATAATATAAAAAATTATAATGTTTTGTGAGTATCACTGCTAACACGTTGCTCTTTTTAAACAATAAAACCTATTTTACAGCCCCCATATTGAAAAGGATGTTGGTACTTTGGTGTTACAAATACCTGTCGTGACACTCGTGTGTTCTGTACTTGCTCCGGCAGTACATATACTAAAATTGGAACGATACAGAGAAGATTAGCATGGCCCCTGCGCAAGGATGACACGCAAATTCGTGAAGCGTTCCATATTTTATCACATTTTAATTCACATTCCTGTACCTAATGGCAAACAAGCGTTGCTGAATTTATTGGCTTACACGAATGATACACTACGCGTCTTCAGGATTTCAGCTGCTTGGCATGACACAGATCTGGGGGCTGGCTAGGAAGTACAGCAAGTATGTTCGCGTACCCGTCTGTGCAGATATTAGAGCGTTAGACTCATCTTTGGAGTTTTCCTGGCCACGTTGGTTTCTTCTTGAATTAAAAACTGCACTGCGGTGCTCCCTCAAATATATAAATTATTTGGTGATACTGCGTTGGCCCTTGCTCGAAACGTCGCCTATGTATTACTTTTTCTACGTGCTGCATGTACAAATGTGCAAATAAGCACGGCTTTGACCCGTCAGTAAATTCAAACTGCCTCTGACCCAGGACATCTTTGTGACATCCATGAAGGCACCTCCAGTGTGCCCACGTGTTCTATCCCACAATGCACTTCGGCATAAGACATGTAATTGAATCCCAACAAATATGTGCTCAATATACACACTTCTTGAACGTAAAATACAATTAAAGTTGCAATGACATATCTATAATATAATTTTTTTATAATGTTTTGTATCACTGCTAACACGTTGCTCTTTTTAAAAAATAAAACCTATTTTACAGACCCCATATTGAAAAAGGTATTGGTAGTGTGGTGGTACAAATACCTGTCGTGACACTAGTGTGTTCTGTACTTGCTCCGGCAGTACATATACTAAAATTGGAACGATACAGAGAAGATTAGCATGGCCCCTGCGCAAGGATGACACGCAAATTCGTGAAGCGTTCCATATTTTATCACATTTTAATTCACATTCCTGTACCTAATGGCAAACAAGCGTTGCTGAATTTATTGGCTTACACGAATGATACACTACGCGTCTTCAGGATTTCAGCTGCTTGGCATGACACAGATCTGGGGGCTGGCTAGGAAGTACAGCAAGTATGTTCGCGTACCCGTCTGTGCAGATATTAGAGCGTTAGACTCATCTTTGGAGTTTTCCTGGCCACGTTGGTTTCTTCTTGAATTAAAAACTGCACTGCGGTGCTCCCTCAAATATATAAATTATTTGGTGATACTGCGTTGGCCCTTGCTCGAAACGTCGCCTATGTATTACTTTTCCTACGTGCTGCATGTACAAATGTGCAAATAAGCACGGCTTTGACCCGTCAGTAAATTCAAACTGCCTCTGACCCAGGACATCTTTGTGACATCCATGAAGGCACCTCCAGTGTGCCCACGTGTTCTATCCCACAATGCACTTCGGCATAAGACATGCAATTGAATCCCAACAAATATGTGCTCAATATACACACTTCTTGAACGTAAAGTACAATTAAAGTTGCAATGACATATCTATAATATAAGAATATAATGTTTTGTGAGTATCACTGCTAACACGTTGATCTTTATAAACAATAAAACCTATTTTACAGGCCCCATATTGAAAATGGTATTGGTAGTGTGGTGGTACAAATACCTGTCGTGACACTCGTGTGTTCTGTACTTGCTCCGGCAGTACATATACTAAAATTGGAACGATACAGAGAAGATTAGCATGGCCCCTGCGCAAGGATGACACGCAAATTCGTGAAGCGTTCCATATTTTATTACATTTTAATTCACCTTCCTGTACCTAATGGCAAACAAGCGTTGCTGAATTTATTGGCTTACACGAATGATACACTACATGTCTTCAGGATTTCAGCTGGTTGGCATGACACAGATCTGGGGGCTGGATAGGAAGTACAGCAAGTATGTTCGCGTACCCCTCTGTGCAGATATTAGAGCGTTAGACTCATGTTTGGAGTTTTCCTGGCCACGTTGGTTTCTTCTTGAATTAAAAACTGCACTGCGGTGCTCCCTCAAATATATAAATTATTTGGTGATACTGCGTTGGCCCTTGCTCGAAACGTCGCCTATGTATTACTTTTCCTACGTGCTGCATGTACAAATGTGCAAATAAGCACGGCTTTGACCCGTCAGTAAATTCAAACTGCCTCTGACCCAGGACATCTTTGTGACATCCATGAAGGCACCTCCAGTGTGCCCACGTGTTCTATCCCACAATGCACTTCGGCATAAGACATGCAATTGATTCCCAACAAATATGTGCTCAATATACACACTTCTTGAACGTAAAGTACAATTAAAGTTGCAATGACATATCTATAATATAAAAAATTATAATGTTTTGTGAGTATCACTGCTAACACGTTGCTCTTTTTAAACAATAAAACCTATTTTACAGCCCCCATATTGAAAAGGATGTTGGTACTTTGGTGTTACAAATACCTGTCGTGACACTCGTGTGTTCTGTACTTGCTCCGGCAGTACATATACTAAAATTGGAACGATACAGAGAAGATTAGCATGGCCCCTGCGCAAGGATGACACGCAAATTCGTGAAGCGTTCCATATTTTATCACATTTTAATTCACATTCCTGTACCTAATGGCAAACAAGCGTTGCTGAATTTATTGGCTTACACGAATGATACACTACGCGTCTTCAGGATTTCAGCTGCTTGGCATGACACAGATCTGGGGGCTGGCTAGGAAGTACAGCAAGTATGTTCGCGTACCCGTCTGTGCAGATATTAGAGCGTTAGACTCATCTTTGGAGTTTTCCTGGCCACGTTGGTTTCTTCTTGAATTAAAAACTGCACTGCGGTGCTCCCTCAAATATATAAATTATTTGGTGATACTGCGTTGGCCCTTGCTCGAAACGTCGCCTATGTATTACTTTTTCTACGTGCTGCATGTACAAATGTGCAAATAAGCACGGCTTTGACCCGTCAGTAAATTCAAACTGCCTCTGACCCAGGACATCTTTGTGACATCCATGAAGGCACCTCCAGTGTGCCCACGTGTTCTATCCCACAATGCACTTCGGCATAAGACATGTAATTGAATCCCAACAAATATGTGCTCAATATACACACTTCTTGAACGTAAAATACAATTAAAGTTGCAATGACATATCTATAATATAATTTTTTTATAATGTTTTGTATCACTGCTAACACGTTGCTCTTTTTAAAAAATAAAACCTATTTTACAGACCCCATATTGAAAAAGGTATTGGTAGTGTGGTGGTACAAATACCTGTCGTGACACTAGTGTGTTCTGTACTTGCTCCGGCAGTACATATACTAAAATTGGAACGATACAGAGAAGATTAGCATGGCCCCTGCGCAAGGATGACACGCAAATTCGTGAAGCGTTCCATATTTTATCACATTTTAATTCACATTCCTGTACCTAATGGCAAACAAGCGTTGCTGAATTTATTGGCTTACACGAATGATACACTACGCGTCTTCAGGATTTCAGCTGCTTGGCATGACACAGATCTGGGGGCTGGCTAGGAAGTACACCAAGTATGTTCGCGTACCCGTCTGTGCAGATATTAGAGCGTTAGACTCATGTTTGGAGTTTTCCTGGCCACGTTGGTTTCTTCTTGAATTAAAAACTGCACTGCGGTGCTCCCTCAAATATATAAATTATTTGGTGATACTGCGTTGGCCCTTGCTCGAAACGTCGCCTATGTATTACTTTTCCTACGTGCTGCATGTACAAATGTGCAAATAAGCACGGCTTTGACCCGTCAGTAAATTCAAACTGCCTCTGACCCAGGACATCTTTGTGACATCCATGAAGGCACCTCCAGTGTGCCCACGTGTTCTATCCCACAATGCACTTCGGCATAAGACATGCAATTGATTCCCAACAAATATGTGCTCAATATACACACTTCTTGAACGTAAAGTACAATTAAAGTTGCAATGACATGTCTATAATATAAAAAATTATAATGTTTTGTGAGTATCACTGCTAACACGTTGCTTTTTTTAAACAATAAAACCTATTTTACAGCCCCCATATTGAAAAGGATATTGGTACTTTGGTGTTACAAATACCTGTCGTGACACTCGTGTGTTCTGTACTTGCTCCGGCAGTACATATACTAAAATTGGAACGATACAGAGAAGATTAGCATGGCCCCTGCGCAAGGATGACACGCAAATTCGTGAAGCGTTCCATATTTTATCACATTTTAATTCACATTCCTGTACCTAATGGCAAACAAGCGTTGCTGAATTTATTGGCTTACACGAATGATACACTACGCGTCTTCAGGATTTCAGCTGCTTGGCATGACACAGATCTGGGGGCTGGCTAGGAAGTACAGCAAGTATGTTCGCGTACCCGTCTGTGCAGATATTAGAGCGTTAGACTCATCTTTGGAGTTTTCCTGGCCACGTTGGTTTCTTCTTGAATTAAAAACTGCACTGCGGTGCTCCCTCAAATATATAAATTATTTGGTGATACTGCGTTGGCCCTTGCTCGAAACGTCGCCTATGTATTACTTTTCCTACGTGCTGCATGTACAAATGTGCAAATAAGCACGGCTTTGACCCGTCAGTAAATTCAAACTGCCTCTGACCCAGGACATCTTTGTGACATCCATGAAGGCACCTCCAGTGTGCCCACGTGTTCTATCCCACAATGCACTTCGGCATAAGACATGCAATTGAATCCCAACAAATATGTGCTCAATATACACACTTCTTGAACGTAAAGTACAATTAAAGTTGCAATGACATATCTATAATATAAGAATATAATGTTTTGTGAGTATCACTGCTAACACGTTGATCTTTATAAACAATAAAACCTATTTTACAGGCCCCATATTGAAAATGGTATTGGTAGTGTGGTGGTACAAATACCTGTCGTGACACTAGTGTGTTCTGTACTTGCTCCGGCAGTACATATACTAAAATTGGAACGATACAGAGAAGATTAGCATGGCCCCTGCGCAAGGATGACACGCAAATTCGTGAAGCGTTCCATATTTTATTACATTTTAATTCACCTTCCTGTACCTAATGGCAAACAAGCGTTGCTGAATTTATTGGCTTACACGAATGATACACTACATGTCTTCAGGATTTCAGCTGGTTGGCATGACACAGATGTGGGGGCTGGATAGGAAGTACAGCAAGTATGTTCGCGTACCCCTCTGTGCAGATATTAGAGCGTTAGACTCATGTTTGGAGTTTTCCTGGCCACGTTGGTTTCTTCTTGAATTAAAAACTGCACTGCGGTGCTCCCTCAAATATATAAATTATTTGGTGATACTGCGTTGGCCCTTGCTCGAAACGTCGCCTATGTATTACTTTTCCTACGTGCTGCATGTACAAATGTGCAAATAAGCACGGCTTTGACCCGTCAGTAAATTCAAACTGCCTCTGACCCAGGACATCTTTGTGACATCCATGAAGGCACCTCCAGTGTGCCCACGTGTTCTATCCCACAATGCACTTCGGCATAAGACATGCAATTGATTCCCAACAAATATGTGCTCAATATACACACTTCTTGAACGTAAAGTACAATTAAAGTTGCAATGACATATCTATAATATAAAAAATTATAATGTTTTGTGAGTATCACTGCTAACACGTTGCTCTTTTTAAACAATAAAACCTATTTTACAGCCCCCATATTGAAAAGGATGTTGGTACTTTGGTGTTACAAATACCTGTCGTGACACTCGTGTGTTCTGTACTTGCTCCGGCAGTACATATACTAAAATTGGAACGATACAGAGAAGATTAGCATGGCCCCTGCGCAAGGATGACACGCAAATTCGTGAAGCGTTCCATATTTTATCACATTTTAATTCACATTCCTGTACCTAATGGCAAACAAGCGTTGCTGAATTTATTGGCTTACACGAATGATACACTACGCGTCTTCAGGATTTCAGCTGCTTGGCATGACACAGATCTGGGGGCTGGCTAGGAAGTACAGCAAGTATGTTCGCGTACCCGTCTGTGCAGATATTAGAGCGTTAGACTCATCTTTGGAGTTTTCCTGGCCACGTTGGTTTCTTCTTGAATTAAAAACTGCACTGCGGTGCTCCCTCAAATATATAAATTATTTGGTGATACTGCGTTGGCCCTTGCTCGAAACGTCGCCTATGTATTACTTTTTCTACGTGCTGCATGTACAAATGTGCAAATAAGCACGGCTTTGACCCGTCAGTAAATTCAAACTGCCTCTGACCCAGGACATCTTTGTGACATCCATGAAGGCACCTCCAGTGTGCCCACGTGTTCTATCCCACAATGCACTTCGGCATAAGACATGTAATTGAATCCCAACAAATATGTGCTCAATATACACACTTCTTGAACGTAAAATACAATTAAAGTTGCAATGACATATCTATAATATAATTTTTTTATAATGTTTTGTATCACTGCTAACACGTTGCTCTTTTTAAAAAATGAAACCTATTTTACAGACCCCATATTGAAAAAGGTATTGGTAGTGTGGTGGTACAAATACCTGTCGTGACACTAGTGTGTTCTGTACTTGCTCCGGCAGTACATATACTAAAATTGGAACGATACAGAGAAGATTAGCATGGCCCCTGCGCAAGGATGACACGCAAATTCGTGAAGCGTTCCATATTTTATCACATTTTAATTCACATTCCTGTACCTAATGGCAAACAAGCGTTGCTGAATTTATTGGCTTACACGAATGATACACTACGCCTCTTCAGGATTTCAGCTGCTTGGCATGACACAGATCTGGGGGCTGGCTAGGAAGTACACCAAGTATGTTCGCGTACCCGTCTGTGCAGATATTAGAGCGTTAGACTCATCTTTGGAGTTTTCCTGGCCACGTTGGTTTCTTCTTGAATTAAAAACTGCACTGCGGTGCTCCCTCAAATATATAAATTATTTGGTGATACTGCGTTGGCCCTTGCTCGAAACGTCGCCTATGTATTACTTTTCCTACGTGCTGCATGTACAAATGTGCAAATAAGCACGGCTTTGACCCGTCAGTAAATTCAAACTGCCTCTGACCCAGGACATCTTTGTGACATCCATGAAGGCACCTCCAGTGTGCCCACGTGTTCTATCCCACAATGCACTTCGGCATAAGACATGCAATTGATTCCCAACAAATATGTGCTCAATATACACACTTCTTGAACGTAAAGTACAATTAAAGTTGCAATGACATATCTATAATATAAAAAATTATAATGTTTTGTGAGTATCACTGCTAACACGTTGCTTTTTTTAAACAATAAAACCTATTTTACAGCCCCCATATTGAAAAGGATGTTGGTACTTTGGTGTTACAAATACCTGTCGTGACACTCGTGTGTTCTGTACTTGCTCCGGCAGTACATATACTAAAATTGGAACGATACAGAGAAGATTAGCATGGCCCCTGCGCAAGGATGACACGCAAATTCGTGAAGCGTTCCATATTTTATCACATTTTAATTCACATTCCTGTACCTAATGGCAAACAAGCGTTGCTGAATTTATTGGCTTACACGAATGATACACTACGCGTCTTCAGGATTTCAGCTGCTTGGCATGACACAGATCTGGGGACTGGCTAGGAAGTACAGCAAGTATGTTCGCGTACCCGTCTGTGCAGATATTAGAGCGTTAGACTCATCTTTTGAGTTTTCCTGGCCACGTTGGTTTCTTCTTGAATTAAAAACTGCACTGCGGTGCTCCCTCAAATATATAAATTATTTGGTGATACTGCGTTGGCCCTTGCTCGAAACGTCGCCTATGTATTACTTTTCCTACGTGCTGAATGCACAAATGTGCAAATAAGCACGGCTTTGACCCGTCAGTAAATTCAAACTGCCTCTGACCCAGGACATCTTTGTGACATCCATGAAGGCACCTCCAGTGTGCCCACGTGTTCTATCCCACAATGCACTTCGGCATAAGACATGCAATTGAATCCCAACAAATATGTGCTCAATATACACACTTCTTGAACGTAAAGTACAATTAAAGTGGCAATGACATATATATAATATAA
The DNA here is from genome assembly GCF_048934315.1 of Petromyzon marinus. Classification (NCBI taxonomy): domain Eukaryota; kingdom Metazoa; phylum Chordata; class Hyperoartia; order Petromyzontiformes; family Petromyzontidae; genus Petromyzon; species Petromyzon marinus. Next base: position 25,814,264 of record NC_133667.1, on the reverse strand, counting down.
AAAATATAATGTTTTGTGAGTATCAATGCTAACACGTTGCTCTTTTTAAACAAAAAAACCGATTTTACAGGCCCCATATTGAAAAGGATCTTGGTAGTGTGGTGGTACAAATACCTGTCGTGACACTAGTGTGTTCTGTACTTGCTCCGGCAGTACATATACTAAAATTGGAACGATACAGAGAAGATTAGCATGGCCCCTGCGCAAGGATGACACGCAAATTCGTGAAGCGTTCCATATTTTATCACATTTTAATTCACATTCCTGTACCTAATGGCAAACAAGCGTTGCTGAATTTATTGGCTTACACGAATGATACACTACGTGTCATCAGGATTTCAGCTGGTTGGCATGACACAGATCTGGGGGCTGGCTAGGAAGTACAGCAAGTATGTTCGCGTACCCGTCTGTGCAGATATTAGAGCGTTAGACTCATGTTTGGAGTTTTCCTGGCCACGTTGGTATCTTCTTGAATAAAAAACTGCACTGTGGTGCTCCCTCAAATATATAAATTATTTGGTGATACTGCGTTGGCCCTTGCTCGAAACGCCGCCTATGTATTACTTTTCCTACGTGCTGCATGTAAAAATGTGCAAATAAGCACGGCTTTGACCCGTCAGTAAATTCAAACTGCCTCTGACCCAGGACATCTTTGTGACATCCATAAAGGCACCTCAAGTGTGCCCACGTGTTCTATCCCACAATGCACTTCGGCATAAGACATGCAATTGAATCCCAACAAATATGTGCTCAATATACACACTTCCTGAACGTAAAGTACAATTAAAGTGGCAATGACATATCTATAATATAAAAAAATATAATGTTTTGTGAGTATCACTGCGAACACGTTGCTCTTTTTAAACAATAAAACCGATTTTACAGGCCCCATTTTGAAAAGGGTAGTGGTAGTGTGGTGGTACAAATACCTGTCGTGACACTCGTGTGTTCTGTACTTGCTCCGGCAGTACATATACTAAAATTGGAACGATACAGAGAAGATTAGCATGGCCCCTGCGCAAGGATGACACGCAAATTCGTGAAGCGTTCCATATTTTATCACATTTTAATTCACATTCCTGTACCTAATGGCAAACAAGCGTTGCTGAATTTATTGGCTTACACAAATGATACACTACGTGTCTTCAGGATTTCAGCTGGTTGGCATGACACAGATCTGGGGGCTGGCTAGGAAGTACAGCAAGTATGTTCGCGTACCCGTCTGTGCAGATATTTGAGCGTTAGACTCATGTATGGAGTTTTCCTGGCCACGTTGGTTTCTTCTTGAATTAAAAACTGCACTGTGGTGCTCCCCCAAATATATACATTATTTGGTGATACTGCGTTGGCCCTTGCTCGAAACGTCGCCTATGTATTACTTTTCCTAAGTGCTGCATGTACATATGTGCAAATAAGCACGGCTTTGACCCGTCAGTAAATTCAAACTGCCTCTGACCCAGGACATCTTTGTGACATCCATGAAGGCACCTCCAGTGAACCCACGTGTTCTATCCCACAATGCACTTCGGCATAAGGCATGCATTTGAATCCCAACAAATATGTGCTCAATATACACACTTCTTGAACGTAAAGTACAATTAAAGTGGCAATGACATATATATAATATAAAAAATATAATGTTTTGTGAGTATCACTGCGAACACGTTGCTCTTTTTAAACAATAAAACCGATTTTACAGGCCCCATTTTGAAAAGGGTAGTGGTAGTGTGGTGGTACAAATACCTGTCGTGACACTCGTGTGTTCTGTACTTGCTCCGGCAGTACATATACTAAAATTGGAACGATACAGAGAAGATTAGCATGGCCCCTGCGCAAGGATGACACGCAAATTCGTGAAGCGTTCCATATTTTATCACATTTTAATTCACATTCCTGTACCTAATGGCAAACAAGCGTTGCTGAATTTATTGGCTTACACAAATGATACACTACGTGTCTTCAGGATTTCAGCTGGTTGGCATGACACAGATCTGGGGGCTGGCTAGGAAGTACAGCAAGTATGTTCGCGTACCCGTCTGTGCAGATATTTGAGCGTTAGACTCATGTATGGAGTTTTCCTGGCCACGTTGGTTTCTTCTTGAATTAAAAACTGCACTGTGGTGCTCCCCCAAATATATACATTATTTGGTGATACTGCGTTGGCCCTTGCTCGAAACGTCGCCTATGTATTACTTTTCCTAAGTGCTGCATGTACATATGTGCAAATAAGCACGGCTTTGACCCGTCAGTAAATTCAAACTGCCTCTGACCCAGGACATCTTTGTGACATCCATGAAGGCACCTCCAGTGAACCCACGTGTTCTACCCCACAATGCACTTCGGCATAAGGCATGCATTTGAATCCCAACAAATATGTGCTCAATATACACACTTCTTGAACGTAAAGTACAATTAAAGTGGCAATGACATATATATAATCTTAAAAATATAATGTTTTGTGAGTATCAATGCTAACACGTTGCTCTTTTTAAACTAAAAAACCGATTTTACAGGCCCCATATTGAAAAGGATCTTGGTAGTGTGGTGGTACATATACCTGTCGTGACACTTGTGTGTTCTGTACTTGCTCCGGCAGTACATATACTAAAATTGGAACGATACAGAGAAGATTAGCATGGCCCCTGCGCAAGGATGACACGCAAATTCGTGAAGCGTTCCATATTTTATCACATTTTAATTCACATTCCTGTACCTAATGGCAAACAAGCGTTGCTGAATTTATTGGCTTACACGAATGATACACTACGTGTCTTCAGGATTTCAGCTGGTTGGCATGACACAGATCTGGGGGCTGGCTAGGAAGTACAGCAAGTATGTTCGCGTACCCGTCTGTGCAGATATTTGAGCGTTAGACTCATGTATGGAGTTTTCCTGGCCACGTTGGTTTCTTCTTGAATTAAAAACTGCACTGTGGTGCTCCCCCAAATATATACATTATTTGGTGATACTGCGTTGGCCCTTGCTCGAAACGTCGCCTATGTATTACTTTTCCTAAGTGCTGCATGTACATATGTGCAAATAAGCACGGCTTTGACCCGTCAGTAAATTCAAACTGTCTCTGACCCAGGACATCTTTGTGACATCCATGAAGGCACCTCCAGTGAACCCACGTGTTCTATCCCACAATGCACTTCGGCATAAGGCATGCATTTGAATCCCAACAAATATGTGCTCAATATACACACTTCTTGAACGTAAAGTACAATTAAAGTGGCAATGACATATCTATAATATAAAAAAATATAATGTTTTGTGAGTATCACTGCGAACACGTTGCTCTTTTTAAACAATAAAACCGATTTTACAGGCCCCATTTTGAAAAGGGTAGTGGTAGTGTGGTGGTACAAATACCTGTCGTGACACTCGTGTGTTCTGTACTTGCTCCGGCAGTACATATACTAAAATTGGAACGATACAGAGAAGATTAGCATGGCCCCTGCGCAAGGATGACACGCAAATTCGTGAAGCGTTCCATATTTTATCACATTTTAATTCACATTCCTGTACCTAATGGCAAACAAGCGTTGCTGAATTTATTGGCTTACACAAATGATACACTACGTGTCTTCAGGATTTCAGCTGGTTGGCATGACACAGATCTGGGGGCTGGCTAGGAAGTACAGCAAGTATGTTCGCGTACCCGTCTGTGCAGATATTTGAGCGTTAGACTCATGTATGGAGTTTTCCTGGCCACGTTGGTTTCTTCTTGAATTAAAAACTGCACTGTGGTGCTCCCCCAAATATATACATTATTTGGTGATACTGCGTTGGCCCTTGCTCGAAACGTCGCCTATGTATTACTTTTCCTAAGTGCTGCATGTACAT